>NC_088360.1:39634050-39754050 GCF_034508935.2 Berghia stephanieae
CGCAACAGTATTTTGTTGATGTGGCTTATTAAACTTATAGTTCTAAAATTTTCGCATCTGACTGCACCTGCTTTCTTTGGTATTGCTATGAAAATAGAGTTACAGAGATCTTCTGGAATTTTCCCAGTATTGTATATATTGTTGAATAATATGTGAAGTTCATCAATTGCTAGATCTCCTAGGCTTTTTAATACCTCTACAGATATTTCATCAGGGCCTGTTGCTTTACCATCCCTCATTCGTTCCATGGCATGTTCAATTTCACTTTTGGTGATGTTTGGACCGCTTAATGGTTCTTTGAATTTCAGTGGTGGTTCATTTCTATTTGGATCATTGTACAGTTCGCCTATGTATTCTACCCATCGGCTTTCTATATGTTGTTCTTCAAATAGCAGATCCCCTTGTTTGTTTTGGATACAACTTCCTGCTGCTTTGCTTTTCCTTTTCCCTGATAGTTCTTTTATTCTTTGGTGAGCTTGTTGGGGGTTGGGTTTGTATTCTCTTTCGATTTCGCAGCATTTCCAGTCTAGATAGTTCTCGTGTGCCTCGATGCATTTGGATTTAATGTGGTTGTTCAATGTTTGGTATTCTGCAGACCCTCTGTTGCATTTTCGTCTTTCTTCAATTAGGTTTAGAATTTCATTTGTCATCCATTCCTTTTGCTGTTTATTTGAGCTATTGGTAAATGTTTTTCTGCAGTTGCTTTGACACACTTTTGGAATATATAGTAAGTAAGTAAAATAGTAAGTGTACAAACTCGATAACAATAGAAGAGATGATACAGTTGCTCAACATGTTGGACATTTTGCCACAGAAATCAACATTGTAAAATCCCTAATAGAACTTATACTATTACATATTTTGTATTTGTACGATCAAAAGATATTGCCATATTAAACCCAATGACATCAAATAATCTTTGTATTGAGAACAATCATATCAATTCGCTCTACGATCCGCTTCAAATAAGCTAAGCCACTGTCTAGATTTCAAACACTTCTAATTTTTCTGTCATCATTTATTTATCTGTAAGTTCCATCGACTGCTTCGTCGACGTATCCTCGGATGTACAAAAATTTGTCAATGGGCTTTGCACAAAGTGACAAACGAGGCATTTCGACAACTTCATAATAATAGACGGCAGAATAAAAACGGCAGTCCCACGCAGGAGGAGGAACGGGGAAGTCGATCGGGCGATGATATCAAACGAGTTAAAATTGATCGCGTGGATCAGTGCCAAAAAAATAAAAGTATAAAGATAGTACTTTTAGCAAGAATCTTGAGGGTTGTTTTTTTTTTTTTTTGCTTTTATATAGCACAATATCCACTAAACGTCCTCAAAGCACTTTACAAGAGGTTCCTGGCCAACAAGCAACACGTAACATTTAGAACGGGACATGACGCCTGTTAGGCGATATTACAATTTTTTTGGACAAAGACAACGCTGTTAACGGCCAGGTACTCGTTTTACACATGAGTAAGGTGAGAGAATATAAGTAAAGGGCCTTCTCCAAATGCTCAACTATTCGCCGAGCGAGGCTCGAACCCAGGACCTTCCGATCCGAAAGCGAGTGTCATACCACTAGACCACATAGAATCGATCTGCCCAAACTTGTCTGACAATCGATCCTTTTTTGTTTGGGACTCCGTTCGGGAAGAAAAATGTGATGTCAAAATACTGGTTCCAATCCTTTTGTAAGATGTGCAACCAGTCCTCTCGAGAACTGAACACAAACATTGTGCAACTGATCTTCTGGATTCAGGGTGATGGCATCTTATTTTCAAGACTAATTAAATTCTAATAATCATTGAAAATCACCAAATCCTCGCTCTTTTACACCCCGTAATTATAAGAATCTGCATATACGTCTTGCTACTAAAATAATTATGCCACTTTATGATTCATTACGTAACCTATTCAATTTATTCATTGTTTGGAGGACTGACACTTCCAATGAGTTTTGAACCGGAAAAGTGAAAGGTGGGACGTCACGACTTCTTTGCCCTATTTTGAACGACATTAGAAACACAATCCAGTGGCTCTACTATTGGCTCACGACTGATGTTTAATTTAGTGTCTCATCAACTCATAAGGTCCACCAGCTTTAAAACTTCCAGGTCAAAACAAAGTATATACATGTCTCTTTCCATTGATGCATTGCGTTTAGGTAAATATACACAACATTCGCCTTTTGGATATTTCGTACCAACACATAAAACTATGTGTAACCTTGAACGTTTATAGTCTGAATGATATAATTTAGTGAGAACTAATCAACAAAATGGTTATCTAAAAACAATATCAAAGAGCTAATTTCCTTGGTCTTCTCCATGTCTTCAGTGGCTTTTCCCTGCTACGATTTCTCTTGGGTGTTTTCGGAATTGTTGCTCTTTCTTCCATCAAAAATGATCAATCCATGACTAATTACACAAGGAAAAAGTATGTTTTTATTATATCAATATCAATCACTTTAATACTTATTTGGCGGAAACTACAAAGACCAAATTAATTAATGGTAAATTTTAGATCCCCGCACAGATTTTTTCGAGATAAGATGGCCAAAATAAGGGAGGAGAGGGTATCACAGACTAGGGAGAGGGGGGTATTATGCACTGAGCACGGATGTCCCTAGTTTGAGATCCGCTGTCGGAATTTTCATGTTTTTACCTCATTTATTGCCAAAATTATTAATCCGGTTTGATTCACTTTGAACAAGGTAGGTGGGCCCTCTCAACATGACACATTTCATTTGATCAGTGGATTATGATATTAATATTGATAACAATAACTTGTAGTCTTCTTTTTTTATATATTAGTACACATAGGTAGCGGCATCGTTACAAAGAGATCGGTAACTTAAGAGTTCAGTATGAATGTATTGAGAGTCACCTACCATAACTTCATAACATACCAACCGATTGCAATCTCGGTCATCGCTCTTCTTAATTATCGACAACTAGTTGTTTTGTTAGAGCCCAACTACTTATTCATAACATACAAAAAATATGTGTCTTGCTAAAGCGAATACGCGTTTCTATTGATAAACTCGGTCAAGAGTCAAGACTGATTATATTTAATGATAGTTAGGCCTGACTAATTGATTCTTTTTTGAAAATTCTTAGGTAGAGTGGTTCTCAATGATTATAATCACTAGAACTATCCTTATAAATTTGATATTTAGCCATTTATGATGATGATAATGATGATGATGATGATGATGATGATGATGATAATAATGATGATAATAATAATAATGTGAAGCATCTATATAGCTCATAACCATGACTAGGTTGTGCTCTATGCCATTCACAGTTACAAACATCACAAACTAAATTACACACACACACACACACACACACACTCCATCGGTCTCTCTCTCTCTCTCTCACACACACACACATACACACACAGGCACAGAGACACTCCCACTAGTTACTTTTAAAAACCATTGATAATAAAATAAATGTGAAACAGTAATAGAAACTTTAAAATATGTTGTATTTTTTATTTGGTGGGGGGGGGGGGGGGGGGGGGGAAGAGGGGGTTGTTGGTAAAAATGTAATGTTTTAGTTTTAATTTTTAATATTTTTGCTCACATTGCAAAGCAATTCATTAGTTTGGTTTTATTTAGCCTTTTATATATATATATATATATATATATATATATATATATATATATATATATATATATATATATATATATATATATATATATTACGTTTCAATTCTTTAAAGCAGGTGACTTCTAGCTATTACATAACGATGTCTTTAAGACACTCCTTTGCCAGCAAGTTTTCTTAAATTAAAGATACCTAGATACTTAGCTCCTAAATTGAAGCCAACGTGCACTTACTTTCAGGTCTGATATCCGAGCACAATTGCAGGCTTGCTTCAACATTGTTGTTTTGGACAATATTTTGCGTTGGCTTGAGAACATTTCCATCACAATAATGAGCTCATAACAATTTGGATTATCAGACCTGCAAATTAATACACACTGTTTGAAGCTAAAAATAAGCAGTTTTTTGGTGTTTAAAATAGAAAAGCAAAGAGACTTGATGTAATTATAGTGTATCTAGTCTATGTATCTTTGAAACATTGACTTCTGACAATGAAATTGAAAAGTGCACCAAAAAGTGGGACAAGATCTTTTGGAAATGACGATTCAATCATGTAAGCTCTATTATATGTCGTTAAACACAACTATGTAAAGAATGACTAAATTGGCGTCACTCAACTTTTTGATACCGTGTTTAGACTTCCGATTGGGTGATTGGTTCTCACTAGAGCATTTTAAAAACTAGAACATTTATCAAGAGTAGTATTATACGCTAAACGCGGTAAAAGCGCTTTGCAAGGGGTCCCCAGCAACATTTTAAGCGATATTATAATTTTTTCCCCGACAAAAACAACGCTGGTAACGGCCAGGTACTCATTTGCCCATGAGTACGTTGAGGGAATTTGAGTAAAGAGTCTTTTTCAAGAACTCAACTATGCGCCGCTCATAGCGGGATTCGATCCCTCGACATTCTGAATCGAAGGCGAGTGTCATACCGCTAGACCTCATAGCCGCACTCTCACTAAATGAGCTCAATAACCCTTTAAGATTACACACTCTGTTGTGTCTGGTAATATTTACATGGCGGGTGGAACTGGTGAGGATTTTGTTCAAACGTATTTGATCAATAAACTTTAAGGGGGACACTTTGTTTTTGTACGATTGATCTAGTGGGTAGTTTACTTAAACACATACCATCAGTAAAGCGCTTGAGCGTTATGTGGCAATGGGGATGATCTATGCATATAGATAGTTCGAACATGACGTCATTCAGAACTTTGTTATTGTTTTTTGCCATCCGCGTTTATGAATAATGCTCACTGAACAGTATTAACGGGACTATAAACGTTCATGGATACACACAGTTTTGTGTGTTGGTCCGTTATACTTCCGGATGGCAATGTTATGAGCTTCTTAGCCAAGCGCATACTATCTATTCCCTTTCCATATGCTCAAAGTCATTGGTTACATTGCAAAGTGTGCTCAAAATGACCCACGTAGTGAAAAGTGTTCACAGTTTGAGAAATATCCAACTTCACAATTGGTCATTTTGCTCATTGGTATGTATTACAACTTCCATAAACACAGCAGCGTGTTAACATTCATTGAGAAATGTCCAATCGTTGTGCAGCAACACATTTTTAAAAAAATGAGCTTTTATATAGCGCAATATCCACTAAAAGTGCTCAAAGCGCTTTACAGGGGGCCCTGGCCAACAGCAACACTTAACATGTTGGACGGGACATGACGCCTGTTAGGCGATAGTACAATTTTTTTTTCGAACAGAAACAACGCTGTTGACGGCCAGGTACTCATTTTACACATGAGTACGGCGAGAGAATGTGAGTAAAGAGTCTTTTCCAAGGACTCAACTATGCGCCGAACGAGGCTCGAACCAGGACCTTCCGATCCGAAAGTGAATGTCATACCAGAAGACCACATAGCCGCACTTCATTTGATCGATGATTAGGCTGGACGAAAACAGAAATATAGATAGAACAAAGATGACGTCACTCGGGTCTTTGTTATTGTTTTTAGTCATCCACGTTTATGAGTACTTCTCACTAAGCTGTCTGAACAGGACTAGAAAAGTTCATGGTTACATAGTTTTGTGTGTTGGTCCGTTATACTTCCGGATGGCAATGTTGTGAGCTTTGTAGCCAAGCGCAAACTATCTATAGATCGCTCCCATTATTAACACTCCTCAGATTAAGTATCTAGCTCCGCTTGAACAGAGCTCTCTGGTTTAAGGTGCTATTTGCAACTCTGAAACCACTTTGTAAAATATCTACGACAATCAGCAAATTTCAGATAAAAATGCCAATCCGAAGAACCAAACTAATATCCCCCTTAATTTACGCCAGAAAGCATTGTCGTTGCGTTTTATTTGTCAATATTGTGTCATTTAATTAATTAATTTTTTTTGTCATATAGAACTTAATTCTTAATTTAGAAAAACATTGGAGTGTAATAATAAATAATCGTTTTTTATTGGTAAAAAAAAAACAGTTATAAAGATACAATCAGTAATGCCTTGAAAAAAACAAACAAAAAAAAAACAACAACAACAAGAAGGAAAAGACGTTGCTTTTGTCGAAAATTTGGCTGAAAAAAGATGGATTTTGCCTTCACCGGGTCAACCCTTTTGTTATGTGATTGCTGGAGCCACCAAAATCCAAATTCCGTCTCCCATTCCAACATAACAAGACAGCAACAACAACAACAACAACAACAACAGCAACAACAACAACAACAACAACAACATAATAATAATAATAATAATAATAATAATAATAATAATATAATAATAATTATATAATAATAATAATAATATAATAATATAATAATAATAATAATAATAATATAATATAAAAAATAATAATAATAATAAATAATAATAATAATAATAATCTTTGTGGCTGTATACATTAAAAATTCAATTTCTTCGGTCATGCAGGGTATGACGTCTCATCATGTAATAAGTCAAGTGATGTTGAGTGTGGTTAGTGACTAAATAGGTGAAAGTGTCTGCAAAACTCTGGTTCTAACATTTTGTCCGTTACACACATCGCACTCATAGAGAATACAGGACTGTGATCGCACTCAACTGGGAACTCAATGATTGAGGACCTTGCCATTGGTAGTTAGAGATAATGTAGCAGTGCTAGTACAAATACAGGCGACTTGTACGGTAGAAGATAGAAATTAGATTCCAAATAAATAGCCTTTATTAGAAACATATTAAACTTAATGAGTCCGAGGTAATACTCGTATGTATGAAAATTAATTTTTGTTTAACTCCGTCTGCCGAGGTCAATATAAACTAACTGCATGCGTAATTAATTGTAATATGTATGTTCTGCCAGCTGTGTATATTTCAAAAATTAAAATGTCCATCGTCGCCTACACTCTGTGATATTTTCCTAACACCTGCTAAATTAGTACTTACAAGATCGATTCGATCTCAAGAATAAACCAGGCCCTCTATTATCCTGCCCCCTTTTACCCGAACGATAAAAATTACAGATTATGGCAAGAAAAGGAACCAAAGATATTCAACGATGCAAAAAGATAAGATAACATGATTATAAGGACTGTTTTAATTCTTTCATTCAAACGTTTCAACACAGGAAAACCGAAAACGATTATGCGCGGTCCTTGTGCTTTTAATGAGGTCTGACAACAAAGCAATTTAGCTGATATTCATCTGACTGCGTGGATTATAAAGGACTGTGAATTTACAATAACAATACGTATCTGTGTCATATTTTGAGATTGCTATAAAGCTTTGAGATAGATTATAAAAGAATTACTGTTTGCGAGTTCAATACAGACGCAGTTTAAATTCTTCTTAATAATTGCTTCAAAACATTCGAAATGATTTTATAAAACATATTTTAGGATAAGGATAACATTAATACAGTAGAATCCATATTAACCCAACACCATCGGATCAGAAAGATTGGTTGACATTATGAAACAAGGTTGGCTTAATCCATTATCAATGGAACACACTTAGAAAAAGAAGAGGACATTTATTGGGAACAAAAAGAGGTGCTGACTTTAAGCAGAAGTTGACTTTTAAGTGAGTTGACCTGATGCGGATCCACCGAAATGTGCTATTCATAGATATGCTTTTTTTTCTTTTCTTTCTTTTCTGAACTCTGTTGTATTTCATTAATTTTTCTTTTGATTTTTTTCTTCCCTTTCCTTTTTTGTGTGTGTGCAGTTTTCGATTGCCACTTAGATATTATGTTTTCATAATTTTTTTATGAATCCATAAGTGTAGATAGTCATCTATTTACAATCTAATTTTATTTATTTACACCTTTTATTATTTTCAGTCCTTAAACTCATCGGAACGATTCTTGTTTACCCCAACCCCAAAGGAAATTTATCCTTGAAATGAATGTTCGTTACTCATATATCTTTATCATATTTTTTAAAAATTAACAGTCATGCATCCTTTTTTTTTTTGTATTAATACTCTAATAACTGCATATACCCAGGCATTTATTCACACCTGAATCATGTGGGGTAATGTGTCTAGAGCACTTTACTACAGGACACTACATCGGGACCAGACTTTTCTTCGATTATCCATCCGGCAACTGAGTACGCTTAATATTGCTTGACTTTTGTGACAATGACGGTGAGATATCGTACCGCTGATCCATCGAACAACACCTGGTTGACGGACTCCTTATTTAAAAAAAAAAACAAACCTCCAAACAACTCATGGTGTTTGTAAGGTCCATTGATTTGAAATATACCCTGAATATACCAACAAAATAGTAGCCATATTGGTTGGCACAGAGTAGGAATACATTTTCAAACTGAATAGGAAGTCACGAAATTTTACGTCCTTCAGCAACATTGACTGCTGGGTAGGATGTGTTGATTAACCAAACATTACTTTTATCGACACGTCCAATCTATAGATAGTATGAAGTTGACGCCACTCAGGTCTTTGTTATTGCTTTTTGCCATCCGCGTGTATGAGTAATTCTCACTAAACTGTATTAACCAGACTATAAACGTTCAATGTTACAAATAGTTTTGTATGTTGGTCCGTTATACTTCCAGATGACAAAGTTATGAGCTTCTTAGCCAAGCGCATACTATCTATACCGCAGTGTTAAGAAAGTATTATTATTATTACTATGTATCTGAATTGTAACGGTATTGACACTCCTTTAAGGGGCGTCGCGTCAATCCTCTCCTGGCCTGCTGGCACTTGAGGCGATGCAAGGGATCTCCACCTAGTTTGGGTCTAATTCTAATTATGTATTAAGAAAATCCTTTAAAAAAAAATAATTTTGAGATTTTGGTGGAAAAAGATATTTTACTATCTTAGAAATAATATCATTGCAGTTCAACTTCTCAAAATAGACTATAAAGGTACGAAAAACACAGTAGAAAAGGGTACAGGTAGTAAGAAAAGTGTGAGAAACGGAAAGCTATTTTGCTATTTTCTCAGTTTGTCATTTCTCTGGGAGTATGGGATACTGTGTCACATTTCTCAGAATCTATTTAATGAAATTGTCTGAAAATTCCAGTTATCACAGAGATAATGTATTATGTCACCATAAAGATATTTTTGACACGGTTTGTGTATTTTGACTTATAATCCAAATTAAAAATTTTTGACATTGATTTTGCCATAACATTTTGATTCGCAACCGTGTAATGTTCTAAAAAAAATCCCATAAGCTAAAGCTGTAAAATTTCTCTATGAGGAGGGGGGGGGGGGGGCAGGGTTACAGCATTAAATTATGTATGTAACCTCACTAAGCTAAATTTTCCGCCCTCTACGAGGGTTGAGATAGCTGATTGAATAAGACCCGGGTTTAGCTCCGCTTTCGGCATATTGTTTTTTGTTTTTTTTAAATGTTTTATTTGAGCTAGAATCTTGCTCTTACGACTCAAGATGTAACGCTGCACTGCGGCTAAGGTGCGGGTTTTTTGTATTGGTCTTTTCCTAAGATGTTAATTTTCATTTTAAATCATCCCTCCAAACACCGTAACATCTTGAGCTGGAGCTTTGAGATTTTAATATAGAGCAATATCCAATAAATGTGCTCACAGTGCTTTACAAAGGGTCTCTGACCAACAGCAACACGTAACACGTAGAACGAGACATGACGCCTGTTAGGCGATACTACTTTTTTTTCGACAGAAACAACGCTGTTAAAGGCTAGTTACTCATTTTACACTTAAGTACGGTGAGAGAATGTGAGTAAAGAGCCTTTTCCAAGGACTCGACAATGCGCCGAGCGAGGCTCGAACCCAGGACCTTCCGATCCGAAAGCGAGTGTCATACCACAAGACCACATTGCCGCACATCTCGAGTAGAATTCAATCTGGTATAAAATCATGAAATAAATAAGAGAAAACAAAGTCTCCTGGTATATCAATCACATTTATTTTGTATTACAATAATAGTTTGTAGTGGACTAGCGGAAATACATACCTTAATATAAATGAATACATCGTTCTTTTCATAACATACAATAATGAATATTTCGATTATTAACTCAATTCATGACAGTTTATTTTTCTTTCTGGAATCAGTTACACAATGCGTATTGTCTGTGATGAAATCACTTGATCATAATATGTTTTCTTGTTTGTCTTAAATGGCGCTTACGACACTTTAAAGTCATACTAATACCCGAGCCAGTTTCGCTTCTTGACGCAATAGCATTTTTGTATCAGACTTTTTAGTTGTGCTTTTCATTCATTTATCTATTTATAAATTTCTCTCTTCTTCGTGGCATCCAATGTTGACTTAAACAAAACATTCTATAAAAAGTATGGACGATCCATTATTTTAATTTCATTTTTCTCACCAGCTAAATCAAGGAGGCACAATAATACGCTTTAAATCGACAAAAAGATTAGCAATAATGTTATATCAAGCCAATATGTAAATGTTGCTACTCGAAGCTCGAAGAAATAAATAACAATGTGAAATTGAATGTAAGCTTCAATTTAATATACGAAAACATTCATCCTGTTTTGTTGATAAAGGGGAAACCTAAAAAGTCCATTTTATCTGTTTTCGTATATTAAATTGAAGCTTACTTTCAATTTCACATTATTATTTATGTCAAGCCCATATCAAATTATATCAAATAATATGATCAAAGCGATTTTTGTCTTGACGGATATCCCGAAAAGAAAACGATAATTAAATTGTATCAACGACTTGATTTTTATTCAATCGATTTCTCCTTGCCCTCAATGATGTGTTATGCCACGACCATCCCCGAATTCTCTTTAAGGCGAACTGATTCAGAAGTCTATTGATCGGATGATTTGTTAATTCCAGCGCCTTTTCCGATTTTGACTTTGGCTATTATGAAGAAACCACAATTTATTTGGAGACACTTCAAAATGGACCATCTGATTCGTTTTAAAATCGACGAAGGGAAAAATAAGTGTCTGTCTTGTTTTGAAAACGTTATATATTTATACTATTATGTTGTTTTCCTCCCTCATTTAAATATTAGAAAGTAAACTTTATTACCAAGAACTGATCTATTTTGATCAAGAAGTAGACTTGAAAGATACAAGAGATACACCATTGTAAAACATTTTCTAATACGACATGTTTATACAATTTATAATAATATATCACAATCAAAACATAACAAAAATTGGAATTGAGTGAGTTGAAAGTAGAGAAATATCAGTGGAAAGGTGGCCCGGGGGGTTGGGGGGGGGGGTAAAGTCAATAAGTAAATCTCAATACATTTACAATGAAACTTTCAATGATTCCTTACAAAGTATCATTCATTTTATCAAGTTGCGGCATGCAGTTATTATGATTTTTAAAAAAAAGTATTTGATCTTATAAAAGTAACAATGATAATATTATAGAGAAGTAATGATACAGAATAGTTTCGGAGAGATGTGTTGTAAATCAACATTAAAATTATTACTCTAACATCAATAGTAGAACGATAAAGTGTATCTTAATAAAAGAATTCACATGCCTATAGAAATGAGATAGACAAGAACAATAAAGTAAAATGCAATAGAACCTTAAATTTACTTTACAAAGGCAAATGATGACGTTTCTCTCCCATCCCCCCCCCCCCCCCCCTTGTATTAACAAAACATGATTTTAAAAAAGACACTAGACACAAATGGGAGATGAAAGGATGGCGTGACGTTGTTGGACAAAGTGGAAAGGGTAAACCTTCTATAACGTCCACGACATCATTTGTCTTTGTAAATTGACGCTTTATCCAATTGTTCTTAATAATTGTTAATTCCTTTTCCAGCTGTTAAAGCAGCAACATTTATGTTACGGTGACATGAGATAAAAATCTGTAAGATATTGTATTATATTATAGTGTAAAATTTTATATTAATTAATGTTTATCTAATGATTCGATTGAGAGGAAAATGGGAAGAAAAATAAAAAGGGGGGGGGGGGGAGGGAGAGAAATACGAAAAGGCAGAAAACACATACATACAAACAACCTAACACACACACACACACACACACACACAAACACACAAATATACACGTCGACAGGTTAAGTGAAAGAAAGAAAGAACGATGATTATGGTAATAATAATACTAATAATAATAATACTAATAATACTAATGATAATAATAATAATAATAATAATAATAATAATAATAATAGTAGTAGTAGTAGTAGTAGTAGTAGTAGTAGTAGTAGTAGTAGTAGTAGTAGTAGTAATGATAAGAATAATAATGATAATGATGATGATGTTGATAATGATGATGATAATAACAATGATAATAATGATAAAAATAGTAATACATAGCAATAATAATAATAATAATAATAATAATAATAATAATAATAATAATAATAATAATAATAATAATAATGATAATCACTATACGTTGTAACTCGCTTGCTTGCGGTGTAGAGTGGATGGATCTCAGTTATTATTCAATTCTCCCTTTGTCAATTTCACTGGAAAAGATCAGAATCCACTTCCCGAATTAACTTCTTTGATAAATTGCCGTGAAAAATCGAAGGGTAAATCCTCAATAGCTCTGAGTACCATTCTATTGTTTACATCATGATAAATCGACGACAGAAAATGCTTGCTGCATGCTTGAATGGAGAAACGAGAGAACAAGTCAATTGTCCTATTGATAACAATCAAGATGCTCTTTTGTTTTGGAAGTTTTATTTTATTTAATGATTATTTTTCTGATGGTTTTTGCTTATTTTTTAAATATGTTTTTTTAATGCTTTCGTGATCATTAGGATCAAACGATTAATGGGACGACTTGGATTCAGCATGAATCGATTGCAAGAACGAGAACTCGGAATCAAGGGACTTAAACGAATGATTTCCTTCAGACAATATCTCCACACCGGAAGTGGTGATGTGAAAATGCCGTAAATCATAGTTTTTATGCCAATTCAAACTCTTTCGAGTCTGAACAAAGCACTATATTACTCAATATGATTGTTAGAAATTTCTGTAGATCTTCTACGACGCGGAACGATTAATTGTATTGTTAGATCTTGTTGACACGAAGGTGGTAGAGTGACACATAACTTTAGTCATGGGCAATCTAGTATTGTTTTACTCTGTAAATATGCAGTGCAAAGACATGCGTCTGTTTGTGGCCTCCTTTGTGTCTTTTATATAAATGATTTTTCAACAATGTTACATCGGTGAATAACACTTACGAACAATACCTTTAAAAAAAATATTCAGTTATATTAATCGTCGAGATAGTGATATAATAATAATAATAATAATAATAATAATAATATAATAATAATAATAATAATAATAATAATATAAATAATATAATATAATAATAATAATAATAAATAATAATAATAATAATAATAATAATATAATAATAATAATAATAATAATAATAATAATAATAATAATAATAATAATAATATAATAATAATAATAATAATATAATAATAATAATAATAATAATAATAATAATAATAATAATAATAATAATAATAATAAGAAGAAAAGAAGAAGAAGAAGAAGAAGAAGAAGAAGAAGAAGAAGAAGAAGAAGAAGAAGAAGAAGAAGAAAAAGAAGAAAAAGAAGATGAAGACGAAGGTGAATAATAATAATAATAATAATAATAATAATAATAATAATAATAATAATAATAATAATAATATGATGATGATGATGATGATGATGATGATGATGATGATGATGATGATGATGATGATGATGATGATGACGACAACGACGACGATGATGATGATGATGATGATGATGATGATGATGATGATGATGATGATGATGATGATGATGATGATGATGCTCATCATCATCATCATCATCATCATCATAATAATAATAATAATAATAATAATAATAATAATATATAATAATAATAATAATATAATAATAATGATAATAATAATATATAATAATAATAAAAATAATAATAATAATAATAATAATAATAATAATAATAATAATAATAATAACAATAATAACGAACCCCCCGTCCTTCCAGCAATGATTAAATAGCTAGATTGTTTGATATGAAGGAAACTACTCGCAATTGTTAGATTCTGATCCAACGAGAAACAAGCAATGACATCCTGGGTATTGTGGGTCTGAGGGATCATTTTTTCTTTTAAACTTTTCCAAGTCAAAATAAAATGATTTGCTTTTTACACTGTATTGTAAATATTAATCATAATACAATATTATCTATCTTTCAGGGTTTATTCATCCAATTCTATCAGCACAATAATTGTCCAACCTAAAATGTATGAATTCATGGGATAAAATGAAAACAACTTTATGCAATATGATCCATCCAACATACAATAATATAATATTGAAGCCAAGAAATGAATTAGAACTAATAGGATGCACAAATTTCACCTCACAAAAAAACAGTGTGTTTCGTGAAACAATGTTAAAAATTATGACTTCAGGGGAATCTGCATGTAGCATTGCACTAAATTGAAAATGAAATTATACAGTAGTCGCTGGATTCTAGCACGCTCTCCGGAGAAGACACAAAGCGTGCTAGAGTCCGAGCGTTGCCCGTGCGGGAAAACCAATATAATATATAATATTCTCCAGCGTGTCGTATTGCAGAGCGTGCAGGAATTCAACGTGCTAGCGAGTACTGTACAGGAATTGTTTTTCTATGAATGATGACAAGGTGATTCGAAGTGTGAGATATGAATTGATTCAATGTAATCGATTGATTAAGAAGTCAGTACAGAATGAAACATCGATTTAAAAACAAACAAACAAACAAACAAAACAAAAAAGAAGAAATATCCATCTGGTATTTTAGGTAATATTAAGGGAATGCGTTTCTTACAGATTATGTCCCTTAGTTTTATACTAACATAATGAACACGTGGAAATAATATTTCAAAGAGCTCAAGGATTTCTTCGAGTGAACAAAAGACAGAAATCAAACAATACAGAGGAAAATTAGCCCCATAAATGCGATACTTATCCCATGTGAATGAAATCTCGTATTTTATGTTAGTCCCACAGATCAAGGGACTGAATTATAAAATAAGAAACGCGTTCACTCAATAGATGGATAATCACAGCTTTATATTACCAAATATTCAGTTCTCTTCCAACACTAATATTTCTGTTCTAATATCATATACGATAACTAAGGTGAAAAATTGTCGCAAATAATAGTTATAAGATCGGTAATATGAAGACTAAAAGCGTTTGAGTTTTTTTCTTTTTCATTCCCAAGTTTTAGTGTACGAATGCCACTGCGTGTTTTAGTTAATGATATGGCCGTTTGTGGTATGTATATATATATATATATATATATATATATATATATATATATATATATATATATATATATATATATGTACCTTTGACATACTTCACAGTAAAGCAGCCGCAACGCAGTTTTTCGAATAGTTTCTTTTTTCTCTACTCCTCCAAACAATGTTAGAACCTGTTACTGTTTCACGAATCACTCACAAGTATAGAGATTACTTAAAGATATCACGCATAAAAATTACATGTTATGTAAACTGAATCAATACTTTTGTTAAAAGTCGCTGTAAACTACATCAAACAGGATCAAACGATTCGTTGCCATTGACGACATCAAGTCATTAATAAGTAGATGAAAGGGTTTAAGTTTAGAAAAGAGTTATGATTTTTAAAATTAAAGAATATTATGTATTTGTCTCATAGTTGATTGAGTGTCTGGAGTATTCTTGAGTGAGTGGAAAAATCACAAATGATGCACAATGAAGTTTAATGGTTAAAAACGCCAAGACACTTATCGTTTAGATGATGCGTTTCCTCTACCAATCGCGGTAAATGCGCTGGGTCGTTGGTTAATCTTTAAAATGAGATCACCGTTTGCATTCTTTGTAAACTTATTGTCTACTCATTGTTAACCTTTGAGATTATGACAACATGTTTAACCCTGGAGCAAAATGTTGTCGGATGCGTAATATCGTATTGATATGAGTAATTTTGCAAGATTCCGCATTGAGGCTTTCTTTCAATTTCATTGAATTGTTCATTGACGTTCACGGGGAAAGTTCGGCATCAGAAAGGTCATTTTCGTTACTGTGTCGTGAGTCCACCTCTTCTCTCCTGGGGGTAATAATGTGGTTATCATGTAGAGGTGGGCGTGATGACAACATGTTGCTGATAGAGTGACGAGGTGGGATGTGTTTTACATTTGAACTGGACGAGTTTATCAAACCGACTGGGTAAAATGAGGATGAAGCTGATGATGGTTTTAATGGTGATGTCGATGTAATTGGCATGTTGAGTTTGTTGTTGATAACGTTGACTGGGATATTATCATTGTTGTCTATTGAAACTCGACTATTGTTGGGAGAAAGAGGTTCATCTTCGTCGCCCGAAGACCTGTCTTCTCCATCTACGCAAATGGAATCGTCTTCTTTATCGGATTCGTCTCCATCCTCACTGTATTTCCGGCCTCCTTCAGGGGTTGATTTTGGGGTCGAGTTAGCTGAAGAACCTCCGACACCATCCTGCCCAAGAGAACGTTTGTCAGCTGCCTCTAAATCACGCTTTTGCTTTCTCCATTTGGCTCGTCTGTTCTTGAACCACACCTGAAAGGAGGAGAAGAAAATTATTACTTTATTGATTAGATTGTATCAATATGCTGGGTTTTTTTTTTAGCATTATGAATATTTATAGCCATCAATAATGTGCAATGCCTCAATATTCCCCGTACCTCTATTTACGGCAAACGGAATCACAAGTCTATAAAAGATTATACCATTGAATACAACTGAAAGAAAAACTTAAGAGTTTAAAGAAAAACATTCAGGGGTATACAAAATAAAGTCGTTTGTCCAAAAAAAAAAAAAAATAAACCCAGAAAACTAATAATTGAAACAAAAACAAAACGGAAAAAAACAAACAAATAAAACAAATAACCAAAAGCATAACTTAAACAAGAGAACAAAGTACTGTATATGCAAAATTAAGCCAACAAACAAATACACACATACACACAGTTCTTCAGACTCTCAGAGCTCTTCAATGTTTACGATATAGATAGTATGAAGATGACGTCACTCAGGTCTTTGTTATTGTTTTTTGCCATCCGCGTTTATGAGTTATGCTCACTGAACTGTTTTAACCCGACTATAAACGTTCATGGATACACACAGTTTTGTGTGTTGGTCCGTTATACTTCCGGATGGCAATGTTATGAGCTTCTTAGCCAAGCGCATACTATCTATACAGCTCGCTTTGCTGAGTGTGCCATAACGAGGGGCATCCTTATACAATCAAAAACAAACAAACAAACAAACAAAAAATTAAAAGTACAAACAATCAAGCAAATAAATAAAGGGAAAAAAAAAACAACCCAATTAAATGGTGTTGATAAGCGGTGTGCACAATAATTCGAATTGCAATTCAGCGGAGTGAACAATATTATTACATTGTTCTTAAAAAAGGATTTGATGCCATTTAGTTCATAATGTGATCTATCTGGCCAAGTTAATTATTCATCATGACAGATTGCCTCCCTTTTAGTACAAAATCCCACACATATTCCAGGCTTTTTATAAATCGTATAAGCCTTCTCAACATAAAGGTACAAGTTTTCACTGTAAGGGTCGTTGTGTTCTAAATAATAATATGCTCTTTTCGTTGTTTAATTTGAGAAGGAGGGGGATGGGGGTGGCGGTAGTATTGTGGGAAGAAAAAAAAAGGGAAGGGGGGGGGGGGGGTCGGTTGCTTGCTTTGTTGGGGTTGTTTTTTTTTTCTGGGGTTTTTTTGTTGTTGTTGTTGTTGTTGACTTTTTAAACGTTTGTTGGTTGTTTTTGTTTGTTGTTTGTTTGGGTTTTTTTTTGGTGTGGGGAGGGCAGGAGGGGTGGTTGTTTTGTTTGTTTTTTTTTTTCCAAATGGTAGCATCAAAGAAGTGAATAAAATACCAGACACATCTCCTCTACTGGAAACCCATAACCGACTCTTTGATGTCTGTACCCACAAAACCGCAATCAGAGCATGGACTATGATTGGATAGTAATCACTGCATGTCTGTATAATTATGCTGTACGTGTATTTACTCCACATATTATACTCGACCCTGTCATATTATGACCCAACCTAGCCTATTTCATTTCAAAAGCGATAGCATAAATGACAATAAAAATAGGGGTGAAGCCACTGCTGTAATATAAAACTATGAAAGGATTATTTTTTTGGTGTGATTTACTGTTTAACAAAGAGAGAACAAATGTATTTAAAAACCCCGTGGACATAAATAATCATCGAAGTTGACCTTTATTTAAGTTTATGCTTTTTAAAAAAAAAGTTTTATTTCACTTCTTTTAGATAAAGATCAAGTGAATTTTTTCATTTTCTTTATTTTTTTTTTCTTCATGGTCTGGTACTCTGCTGTATTCTCGTTTTCTAATCTTAATGCCACACTTGTACTTGCTTCCCAATGTTTTCACTTTCATATCTGAAACTTCGACATAATAAAGTTTTTAGATTTTTTTTTTGTGTTTTTTTTTTTTTTGTAATGACTGACGCAAAAAGACATTAATATTAAAATATCATATTTCAAAAAGATTTGAGGTCTCATGTATGAGAATTTTTGACAAGATGAGGGTCATATCAATCGATCCATGTTTCAATAACTGTTCTTGACAACAACAAAAAAAAAAAAAGAAAGAAAAATGTATTTCTGTTGTTAATTAGTTTGCTTTTTGGGGAGGGGGGGGGAGGATTGTTTGTTTGTTGCTTTTTTGTGTGTTTTTTTTTAGTGCGACAGAATTGCGGAAATATTTATTTATTCTCTAATCTGAATAAGGAAAAATAATAATAAAAACAAAAACAAAACAACAACAATCTAATATCTCCATACCAAAAAATATACATGAAATAGCTTCTCAACATTGAATTATTTGATATCGATATCTTTCGTGTGGAAAATAACATCATTCCACGGTCTCATGTCCAATCTAATAACTAATGACAATCCTACTGACATAACCACTTCCTTCTTTTAAACAATCCAATGTTAAATAAGTAACAATACTCGTGAATATATGCTATTTCAAGACTAATGATCACATCTGTTAACATTGCCAGCATTGTGGCGGAGAGGGGAAGGTGAACGGGGGTGGAGGATAAAAAAAGCCAAATAAAGACCACCTATATAGAATAATAAGTGATGTAAAATAACCCAGCCACGGCATCGCAAGTCAATATAAAAAAATCAAATGTTAATAGTATAATAAAATGTGCATTTTCACCACACAAAAGATACACAAACACCGTCAAATTTATCGACTGAGCGGCTCCATAACCCAGAGACAGGCCTGCTAATAGCACCAGACACATTGTTCGACTCTCAATATTTACGACTATCTGTCTATTTTCTGATGCTCTATTTTTTTTAGTATTATCAAAAAAAGAACAATATGACTGTTCCGGAATTATTACCGAAATTCGTTTTATGCCATTGATGCTTGATCGGGTGAATAATATTAATTTGGTGGCTTAGAGCGCGATTCCACTAAGCTAAACGAATCCCGCTGCGTGCTTCGTGTCGTCTGGCGTCGCCGACGGAGGGGTAGGAGGTCCATTATACTTTTCCTGGAAGATCCAACGTCGCGTATCAAATCCGCCTTACTATTCATACGGACTTGACGGCGTACTTCATAAACCAATAATGATAATGTTTGATGTTGCATAATTTCAAGGCAATGATTTATGGTTAAGCAGTTCTTTCGGCGATAAAAGGAGCGTTCGTCGTCTCATCTTTGACAAACATTAGCAAGTTAACGATTACGTTTTTAACCTACAGCGATCGACGAACGACGTGGAAGAAACGAAGATCTGTCCCTTATAAGACTAAGGACAGATCCTCGTTTTCTTCCACGTCGTTCGTCGATCGATGTAGTTTGGGAACGCAATCGTTAACTTGCTAATAACAAGTTAACGATTACATTCCCCTACCCTAAACGATCGACCAGCGACGAGGAAGAAAACCAGGATTTGTCCTCAGACGTTGCGACACGACGCCCGGTGCGCGGGTTTAACTCCGGGTTTTCCCCTCGTCATCACGATAGTTTAGGTTCGGGGAATGTAATCGGTAACTTGCTAGTATCATTATCATCACCATCATCATCATCATCATCATCATCATCATCATCATATTATAACCAAAAAGTTATAAACATTTCGTAGCCGCATTGACAATGGTAATCGCATGCTCCCCAATCAACTACAACCACATATCACCACCACCACCACTACCACATAACCAACCAGCAGCAGCATCAGCACCACCACCATCATTATCACCACTTCAGTCATTAATCTTATCAGGAGCATCAGCAGACTCACTCCGAAGCCTGCATGCTACACTCAACAAACCACACATCATATGCATCTCTCTCATTTTCATTACTCTATACCACTCCACCATCAGACCATCACTTAACATTATATCTCTAAATCGTTCCTCATCAAACCAACCACTAATTCTCCAAGCACAGCGATTTCCTAATGCATGTCACCCTAGCAGCCCCGGGGTTAATCACAACAGACTTTCATTAATCCAAACCAGGACGGTATCAATGATAGTGGTCCCATTACAACTGAAGCCATGTCCAATTTCATTCATAACTCTATTGAAACGGACATGACCTCATACAATGAAACGAAGAGGAACAATGTTTGTGTATTGTTTAGACTCTAAATGCTTTGTTCTGATTATGATTATAAAGTGATGCCTGTTACCCCCCCCCCCCCCACCCTACTCCCTTCCAACTTCAAGAGTCAAAATTATTAGGTAAGGATTACTTCTATAATGGTTTTGTAACTCTGATACTTTGACATAAAATCACAACTTCTACAGTACCGTACTCCTCCTGCGTCAACTGCCGCTGATAGTATTACCTCTACTACTACTACTACTACTACTACTACTACTACTACTACTACTACTACTATTACTACTACTACTACTACTACTACTACTACTACTACTACTACTACTACTACTACTACTACTACTACTACTACACTGTTACTTATTTTGCTACAGCAACCACCTCCACAAAACCACACACTATTTACTTTTAACAGAATCCTCTCTTAACAGTATATGGATATCAAATAACAAAACAAAATGATAAAATAAGATATTAAAAAAACAACAACACTTGATCAACGTAACGTCAGTTTCAGCCCTACGATTACACTTATTTTGATCTTAAATTCCGAGCTTTCTTTTTATTTTCTTTCTTTCCATTATTCGTTGTAATTGTTGTGGAACTGCAACTGACTCTTCATTGGTGGAGGATGAAAGAACCAACCGACAATCTTTTTGGTGCGGAGATCAATATCGATAAGTAATTCTTTAATTCTGTTGTTGACTCCTCGCGTCGCTGGCTTCGTCAATTATGAATGGCTGCACATCATTATGGGCCATACCAGTATTCTCTCTACTCCCATCAGACCACACAAGACACAGCAAGACACACTCCAAAAACATGGGAACACACACACACACACACACACAAACACACACACACACACAGAGGACATTACCGTTGTAGTGTTGTTAAGGCTTATCAGATCAAACTTTGAGTACACTCACCTTTTGTGTACATTTTTATAAAGCATCTAACAGCTTATTTTAGAAAATCATTGGAAATCACATTATAAATTATTAAAGCCGAGTGCACCTAGTCACTCGTTTGTAATTGGCAATAACCAGGGAAATGTAGAATAAACAGATGTTGAATTCAATCCAAAGGAATGTTATTATAACGGATAGCTAAAGTTAATGTTTGAACAATGTGTTTGTGTGTGTGTGGGGGGGGGGGGGAGGAGGAAGGGGGGGGGGGAGGCTGGTATATATATGTGTATATTTGTGTGTGGCTGTATTGTGGAGATGCGGACTTAGACTCACTAATTGACCTCTATGGTAAGGCGTTTTGCAGTTTCCTTCCACCCAGCAGGTAACTGGGTCTGTTCGATCTAGCAGAAAGTACATTGGGGTAGACTCGTGACATAGCCGTAGCCAAAGGAAAGTGAGCTAGAACAATGACAAACTCCGGTATTTTGAGCCTTATGACTCTGATGGACAAGGTTGGTTTTTTATTATTTTTTTTGGGGGGGGGGGGGTTGTTGTCTTTTTCAATACAGAAAAGCAACGATAGTTACGCCCTACATATTAAATTTTGCTTATCTAATAAGACCACTTCTAAAACACTTTGATCGCATTGTAGTGTACACTACTCTTTATAAAATTCTCCATATTTAAAAGCTAGATATTTACAATACTGAAAAAAAAGTAAAGAGATGTCCATCTCTATTGAATTCATAAATGGCATTCATATTTTATTCTTCTAAGTTCAATTTTTATTGGCTCACCAGTCCAATCAGCAGTTATATAGCCGGGACTCAATTAAAACTGGCGGATAGTACGAATACACCAGCGTCCTATCCAAGAGATTGTAAGTAATTGTCACTGTCTGATTGACACAAGAGCAACTGGAATAAAATCTGACAAAATGAGACTTGCAATTATATAAGACTGGACTCTCATCTAGATATTTATTTATTTATATATTTATGTATTGATTGATTGATTGATTGATTGATTGATTGATTTAGGTTAGCTAAGGTGGAACGTTGCAAAATGCACGTACTTTTATAAAAACTGTTATTTTTTCAAAAGGCCTATTATTTGTCCCTACTTTATCATCTACGCTACATTAGTGAATTGACAATCAGGCCTTTATAAAAGCCAGACTGACAAATGAACAATGGTTTTTGCTGAAAGTCAAAAAACGTACAGACACTCATTCCAGTTTCCCCATTCACACCGACAACCTGCACGTTCACCGTGATCGATAAGCTGTTGATACGAGATCCCTTGTGTATAATTTTGTTTCAAACGGCTACAGTTTCAACATTGATGTTATTTAGGTAAAAAACCGTTAAGCAGTCGGTGATGCGTCAAAAATCGTGCAGTGATTTGGGCTTTAGATCTGTCAAGCCTACCACCCTGTACAAAAGAATGTTTTACGCATGCGCTGGAACCAATCTAGCAATAGAACATAACCGGAAGAACACGTGACTAAAAGTGGTAAGGACATCAGGTGAGTGAGTAACCGGAAGTGAATAATGATGTCATCACACACCTAGCGTGTTCAGTTGATGGGCAAATTAACACATTTTTGGAGCAAAAACAAATGTGAGGACATAAATCATTCACAGCAAAATTACTCGTACCGTATGTTGGGTAATCAGATATAATTGGAAGAAAATGTGAAGGAATTAATATAGACAAATCAAAATTTGAACGTCTCCCAATTTGCTACATCATCGATCACATATCCATATCAACAACGGTTTTAACTTTTTATTCCAATAAAATACAAGATGTTTAAATGTCATGAATTGCAATGGACGTTTAGTACAATAAATATCAAAAATATTTTTAAAGAAAGCAAACAACAACAACAACAAAAAAAAACAGTGACAAACTGTTGATTTCTCTTTCTTTCTCTGGTTATTTCAGAAACCATTTAACATGAGATCAACTTGGGTGTTCAAGACATGGAACAAGATATCTTTAAATGGTGCGGCTATGTGGTCTTGTGCTATGACACTTGCTCTCGGATCGGAAGATCCTGGATTCGAGCCTCGCTCGGCGCATAGTTGAGTCCTTGAAAAAGATTCTTTACTTTCATTCTCTCACCATACTCATGTGTAAAATGAGTACCTGGCCGTCTACAGCGGAAAAAAATTGTATTATCGCCTCACAGGCGCCATGTCTCGTTCTTCATGTTACGTGTTGCTGTTAGTCAGGGACCCTTTGTAAAACGCTTTGAGCACGTTTAGTGGATATTGCTCTATATAAAAGCTCTATTAAAAAAAAAAAAACAATTCTCAAGTCTAGGATATTTTTATAAATTGGTGACCATCTTAATCTATCGATTTATGAAGTAAAATTATCTGGCATAAATGAGAAATAAAGGCGTTTTGTTACTGCATTGCATTATAAGAGCAGTGTTTTTTAAATCCATGAATATACTGTATAGAATGTGAAGTAAAAGCGTAAATATTTAAAGTAGAATGATGTAGCATAGCACCGTATAGATGCCGTACTAATGTAGGTACACTGCAACTCATACATACAAAGTAGAATAGGTTTTTAAAATAACAAAACAAACCATAAAATATTAGAAAAAAAAAAAAAGAAAAATGATAATAAAACAAATCACGGTCGACCAGAACCATTGCATCCAACACGTTTATAAAGATTATCTTGATTGATTATCGGGAGAAATGTTCTATATTCAGACACAACCATTATCAGTCAAGGTGAGAACACCTGGTTAACAAGTACGCAAACACTTCTCCAAGACATTCTTTTTAAAAACTATCTCTTATCTTCTTCCTTCCACCAGCCCATTCCCCAGCTCCGTTAGTTTTATCGAAATATTTTACGAATGATAATACTCTGTAACAATGTTTCGTGTTGATGGTTAGGGTGACACCTGGGATGTTGATGATGACGACGAAGATGACGGCGATAATCGTGACGATGGTTAGGTATTATTTCACACAAACAATGAGATAAAGAAGATTGTTGATGAAACTAAGATAAAAGGGGCATCATCAAAGTACGAACCAGTACATTCTATACAATGATGGAATGATAATAGGAAGATAGAGAGAGAGAGAGAAGAGAAAAAAAGTCACAAAACTGAAGGGTATTTTGTATTCGTTAGAAAAAAAATCATTTGTGAAGACATTGATCTTATCTACAAAAAATGGGGTTTGAAATTTAGAAGCATACCAATGCTATACAAAAATATTGATTGGACCCCTGCTGCGGGTTAAGGCA
The DNA here is from genome assembly GCF_034508935.2 of Berghia stephanieae. NCBI lineage: Eukaryota > Metazoa > Mollusca > Gastropoda > Nudibranchia > Aeolidiidae > Berghia > Berghia stephanieae. Next base: position 39,658,990 of record NC_088360.1, read on the forward strand.
TTAATAGCTTTTAAACCTTTAATATCACAAGCAAGATCCAAATCAGATAGGCTGTGAAACCAGCAGGTGGCTGTTGGAGCATCACAAAAGGAAATTGATTAGATAGGAAGTAATTTAGCATAGGGGTAGAGTTGCAGCCAACAACGATGTGTAAGCTGAGAGATTTTTGATCTGGCGCATAAGGATGGAGAGGAAGCATTAATATGAAGCTGCATGAAGCCTGTAATGGTATAAATTCTAGGACGAAAAATAAGGTGGAAGTGTCAGGTTGAAGCTTTTGTCTGGAAAACAAACGAGCAACAAGCAGCACAAATGTCTCTACGTTGTTGACAAAATTGTTTTTATCAGAAATGCCTATTGCGCAAATAATGAAAGCAATGTTACAGGTATAAAGATAGATTTCTCCTTTCCTCCTTTCTCTCTCTCTCTCGTCTATCTCTTTTCCCGGCTCTCCCACCATCTCCTCTCTCCCTCCCTTTTCTCTAAAATAATATAGCTGTTGATTTATTATGCATCCTCTAGGCTTGCAATATTCTATTCGAAGACTCCTCTATATTAATCTGTTTTTGTTTTGTTGTATTTTGGGGGATGGGGGTGTCCCTAGTAAAGTACTTTGGCCGTATAAAAAAAAGTTCATATCTTAAGGTCTCTTTGCGACTATGTGGTCTCGTGGTATGACATTCGCCTTCGGTTTGGAAGGTCCTAGCCAAGGAAGGATTTGATTTCAAAATGTATGACACAGAATATGTTTTGATTTTTCTTTACCAAAAAGTATTTTTGACATTTGTTTTCTTTATTTTAAAAAAAATGTCGGCATGCCTGATGTTTAATTTTGGTCTCCGATAAAAAGAAAGCTGAAGTTCGTCATTTAAGAGAATCGTTCTTTTTCTGATCTTCTCATTGCTTTGACGTGTTAATGCATCATCATTTCCAACTCATTAGAGAGAAAGAGACATTTTTGAAGGGATTTTCAACGGTTATGATCACAGAGAATGCTAACAATTTCAATCGGCAATAAAACTGCACGAAGCAACAACATTGTCGTCCTTTGACAGAACACATAGATACGTTTTGTGAAAAAAAAATAGTCAGGAAACTTACTGAAACCTGTTTATCATTTTATGAAAGACTCATAATCTTGTCCCATTAAGTCTCAACTTGAACACATCGTTGAAATTTCATGTTTGAGACTTTTTGGCAAAATGAGAGTCACTTTAATCGATCGATATTTGAAATAAAAGTATTTTTGTCAAAATGGAACAAGATGAATGAAATTGTTTTGTTGTAAAAGCACGACATAACAGTCCCCCAAGGATTGTCTCATTCTAGATAAGCGATACACATTTTAATATGTCTGCCGTACGGAGAAAATAACAGAAAATAAACCGTAGCGAGACAGAGTTTTTAAAACATTTTTTTATTATAATGTCATCAAAGAGTACTTCTCAATAATAAAACATAAAAATCAACAGGAAAATTGAATATCAAGCAAAACGTTTTTTTCTCTCGTCATTGATACTTGATAAAAATAGAATCACGAAGTTTTTATGCAGTAACAGATTATAGACTTTGCATTATATCAAACTCTACTAAATAATTCAAGAGTGTGCTAAATGGCTTAAGAATGAGATAAAAAGATGTTTTTTGTAGAATATAAAATCTTCCAGGCGCCGGTTTCTTGTTTCTTTGTAAGTTACATTATGCTGCATTGTAAATATTAATTCTGGGAACAATTCACTTAATGCTTCCAATAAAAACGCTTAATTATTTAACAAAACACAAAGATTTTCAAAGAAAGAACGAGCTTAAGAAATGTATTTTTCAATGTTTCCCACAGATATGTTTTCCTTGTTCGAGTCTAACTCATTTAAATTCTATTCATAAATTTATAACAAACAATCTAGCAGACAGAAGATCAAACAACAAACCCCAATTAAAATACAATTTACGTGCAATCCATGATCACACACTGTGTTCAGTATCTGCTCTCTAAGTCTACAAGATCGCAGTGGGGATTCTCTCATTTACTTGAAATCCGGATCATTATCCGGTTTTACTTTTAAAAAAATAATTTCATATTCTCTACGTTGATCAGACAATCCAAAAGACAAATCGCGCCATATTGGTTAAGAGAGGGACATTGCATTGTTTCAGAAACTATTAGATGCGCTTGAAGAACCATTTATTGTCTTGTCGGCTAAAACTGACGACTGTCTTTTAATAAAGATAATGAGAATACATATTTTTCATGGACTGCAGTGCTAATCTATGAAGTCTTTCAACCGCGGAGATATTTTTTTTTACTGTAACATGCGATCAGATTGAATCATGCGTTGTGAAGTAAATAGTGATAGGGAAACAGAATATAACTGAAAATTGTCACGACAAGAGACATATTATACTAAAACACACTCAAGCATTTAAATTTAAAGTAAGTGAGCATGTTGGAAGATTAGAAAATAGGAAGGAAAATAGGCAAATGAACAAATACACCAGCTAGCTAGATGAATAGATAGATAGATAGATATAATGATTGATTGATAGATAGATGGATAGACAGGTAGATAGATAGATAGATAGATAGATAGATAGATAGATAGATAGATAGATAGATAGATAGATAGATAGATAGATAGATAGATAGATAGATAGATAAAAAAAGAAATAATCAATTCACGGTTTATTTATGATTAGATTTAAATGCACAGGGTATTCAAATGTATATTGGCCTAAATCATCCTCCACACGATAATATGATATGATATGATAGATAGATATGTAGATAAATATGTAGGTGAATAGATATAGAGACATATAATTAAACAGAAAACAGTGAGACAAATTAGATAATTAGATAGAAAGATAGATAAAATATTTCAAATATAATTATGATTATTTGACTTCTACAACATTGTTTCAATCGTTAGCTCTCATCAGGAAGTGGAAGTGAAAGTAGATTGTTGTGTTTTTCGTATTTTTCTAGATTCGTATTTATGGAGGTTCGTAATTACATAAAAGGTGTTTCTTTCTATGTCTGCATGAGGATGTTAGTTCCTTTCTTCTGTTGAGTGTTACCATGTTCGGTTTTGTGATGATGAAGAATTTTTCTTCTAAGCAGAGGTTGCAAATCTTAGAAGAGGGAGATTACGACCGTGCTCTAGAGATGATTTTTCTATGTAATGCTGTGTTGTATGTTTTTTTCTTTGAGGTTCCAAATGTGTTCGCTTAGTGTAGTAGAATGTCGTTTGTGCATGTTTCTACGTTTCTGAAGGATAGATAGATAGATAGATAGATAGATAGATAGATAGATAAATAGATAGATAGATAGATATATAGATATATAGATAGATAGATAGATAGATAGATAGATAGATAGATAGATAGATAGATAGATAGATAGATAGATAGATAGCGGAGAAAAATCCGTAGTGAGCTGGACGAAGAGAGAGAGAGAGAGAGAGAGAGAGAGAGAGAGAGAGAGAGAGAGAGAGAGAGAGAGAGAGAGAGTGAGAGATGGTTGACCATACACAAATATTGTATCCGATGATTTTTACTTCATTTTTTTCTTCTTTTCTTTTAAAATCTATTATTCCAAATATGTGATATCATGATATTCAACTCTTCAATTTTTTATTTAGTTGTTCAATACAATATGTGTTGTTACGATATTATATTTTACTTCAAATAAAAGAATTATGGGATGTCACGCCATTATAGTAACAGGTTTTTGTTTTATTTTGTTTAAATTATCTTTTTATCTTATAAGCATCTAGATTTTGTGAGCGATTATGAATGAAACCCTACCAACTACACCCTCTGACTCTGCGGGACCATTTAATCTGGACAAAGTAGACAGATCCAGCTGATATACAATGCTTTAATTTCTTTAATTTAGAATTTGAAATGTTCATATCGCTATAAAAAATCAATTGTCATTTACATAACAAACTCGTTGCTATTTTATCTGCTCTTGATATTTTGCAAATTAGTTTATCTCTGTTCAATCATAAAGGGGTGAATTGAAATATAAACAACCGAATTAGATTTGTTAACAACACAGCAATTTGTAATAGGGAACATGTCGATAATGATTATGGAGAGAAAACCACTATGTGGGTCTTGTATTTCTTCATGCATGATGAGCGCGAAGGGGACGAGGTGACCGAGTGGAAAGGGCATTGCACTTCTACCTGAGAAACCCGGGTTCGAACCTCGCCTGGGGCTTCTCAGTTTTTCTTTGACCAAGAAACGTATTTATTTATTTTTGTTGTTGTTATTGTCTTTATTATTATTATATTATTATTATTATTATTATATTTTAAATTATTATTATTATTATTATTATTATTATTATCATATAATATATATATATATTATAATATAATTAATAAATATAATTATATATATAAATATAAAATATATATATTATTATTATTATTATTATTATTATTATTATTATTATTATTATTATTATTATATATCTATTATTATTATTATTATTATTATTGTATTATTATATTATTATATTATTATTATTATTATTATATTTTTTTATTATTTTATTTATATATATTATTATTATCCTCATCATCATAATATGGCTGGCGAACAAATTTCAATTATATTGTTTTTTAAAAGTGGTAATGATCAAGGACTTGCACGCTCACACAAATACATTTTTAAACACTCAGTTTCCTCCCCCGCTCTCTCTCTCTCTCTCTCTCTCTCTCTCTCTCTCTCTCTCTCTCTCTCTCTCTCTCTCTCTCTCTCTCTGTATCTATCTCTTTCTCTTTTTGTCTCTTTCTCTCGTATTTAATTGAAGACATTTGGACAGATTTGCTCAATTTCCTTACATCTCTAGACTATTTGACGCAATAATATTATGAGCATGTCTGTGAAGATGATGAAAAAGATACAAAAACATTCTGATTTTGCTGCCTTTGAAATAGAATCGTTTGGTAATTGCAGTTATCAGAGAAGTTTAATTGCTTAAACTTAAAGTAGAAAGCTCTGTGCTTCGAATTTAACGTTTTAAAAAAGGTGGGGGTATCATAATTTTCAAAGAAATTTCCGGGAAACATATCAGGGTGATATTGTCATAACCTACCACTGCATTTAATTTATTATTTTTTTTCGCTATCAAGACCCACTAAAGTAACCCGCTTGAAAATCGACTCAAGTGGACACCCGCTAGGTCGGAATAAAACCCCAACCAGCTCACGTCTCCCCGTCAATTGAAAGCTTATCAAGCCTAACATCGCCCCTGAATGGGAGTCCAACGATCTCCGAACAATCCACCTCTTTTCACCACTGTTAACTCCAATGGATTGCTGAGGGTCTGAGAATTGGCTGATGTTTTCATTTCCGGCCGATTGCATCCCCTATCAGTGGCATTCAGGGTTATTTAGTGGTATTAGATGCGAATGGTAAACAATTCGGCATTGGACCTTTTTTATTTCTTCTACTACCCCGTCGACAAGAGAGCCCCAAAAACCTCCAGGCCAGGCCGTTTGCAGAGCATTTTGTATTGCCGTGTGATAAGAGTTCGGTGTAGGGTTTGAGGTGTGAAGTATAGCGGAAAAACCCCACCATCTTACAATAGGACACGAGGTTAAATCGCCCCTTGCTCGGCATGATGCCTTCTCGGGGGGAAAAAGAAGATGAACAATTTTCAGCGAATGGATCCAAGCCAGAATGAGAGGGACATCCCGCGCCTTTTGATGATGGAATCAAGCCTGTCATCGACACACCGGGAGTGGCCAACCCCCTCCTTTGTGTGTAATTCGTGGATCAATTTCAGCCCATTTCGGGATAGTTGTTACAATCAGAATGGAGAAAGTTAGAGACTTTATCAATTAAACGCAATTTTTAACAGGAACAGGGTGACTGTCTTTGGGTTAGCCTGCCCTTACAAAAATCATAAAAGTTTCATTGTTCAATTTTTTTTTAATTTTTGAAAAAAAAACCCACGCAAGCGGTAGATGTAGTATCTAATTTGAATGAGAAAATAATAATAATAATAATAATAATAATAATAATAATAATAATAATAATAATAATAATAATAATAATAATAATAATAATAATAATCGAGTTGTTGAATTTCAACTTTTCCTCCACTCCACAATCGCGAGGAATCCTCTATTTCAAATTATAAATAACATTTTAAAGAATGAGCCATATTCGCGGCCATACTCCTTCCCACCACATCCTCTTCCATTCTAATTCCATTACTTTTTAAACCCACATCTTCCGCTAATGATCTTTCCCACCGCTGACACATCTCAATCGTCAATTTATCCAATCAGTTAACACTCGTAAACATTAATGATTACTATTATCTACTCTCTCTCTCTCTCTCTCTCTCTCTCTCTCTCTCTCTTTAACTTTCCCTCTCTCTTCTTCTTTATTTCTCTCCCCCCCCCCTCTCTCTCTCTGTCTGCCTCTCCCTCCTTTCTCTCTCTCTCTCTCTCTCTCTCTCTCTCTCTCTCTCTCTCTCCTTTCTCGCTGTCTTCACCAACCCCCTCTTCCCCCCCCCTCTCTCTCTCTCTCGTAGTCTCTCACTTTCTCCGAGTCTCTCTATTAATCTCTCCTCTCCATGTCCGCCTGACTTCCCATCCATACAACCAGCCAACCGAAGCCACTCCATCGCACTTTCACTCTGCCCTTTTCTCATTTTCTTCTTTTAATTTTACCACTTTATTTCATTTTTTATCATGGGAGATGATCTGCGGCCCTAATTCCGCGCTCACAGGGTCTTCAAAGGCGAGTTTATGGGGGATTTCAATTCCATCCAGCACGCTCATCCCCTAGACTATGGGAGGTTCATCATTTCGTCACGAAGCTCACACGCGTTTTGCAGGCCATTCTGGCTCACCTTGTCAAAGATTCATGAGCCACGAAACTTTTGTTGAAAAAAAAAAGAATATCAATGAAATAAAGGACTCGCTGTCTGACGACTAGCAGTCTGCTTCAACTAAATAATAATAAAAAAAGAAATCATTATGTTAAAAATAATGGAAAAGAAAAGAAAAGGAAATGATAATTGCAGTGGTAAAATGATTATGTCATGGATTTCGATAGGTAATCCACATAGAGGTAATGAGTGAGTGAACAGTATTTAAATTTTGGGAGAAGAAAAAGATGAATGAGAAGAGTCGGCCGTGAGAAAGACGGATAGAGGGTACAGCTTATTTAGATTAGATAATATCTGGACTGCTTGATTGATTCAAATTGTAATATTAAATCTTACATTCATAAACAAACAACAGAGAGAGAGAGAGAGATAGGGAGGGAGAGAGAGAGAGAAGGAGGGAGAGAGAGAGAGAGAGAGAGAGAGAGAGAGAGAGAGAGAGAGAGAGAAAGGGAGATAACTGGATATATATATATATATATATATATATATATATAAGAGAGAGAGAGAGAGAGAGAGAGAGAGAGAGAGAGAGAAAGAGAGAGAGAGAGAGAGAGAGAGAGAGAGAGAACAATAAAAGAAATAAAAAGTAAAAAGTATTGGGTGAAAAAAAAACTTCCTGTCGATTTCGACGTTTTATTTTTTAATGTCATTTCATCGATTTTATTGTTTCACTTTACGTGTCAAAGACATATCTACGTTAAATATTAAAAATTAAAAAACAAACAAACAAAAAAAAAAAAACAAAAAAAAAACAACAACTTAGAAACTTGCAGAAACCAAATTTGTCGTTTGATTTTAAAATGCAACTGAACCAAAAATACGTAACAATAATCATAATTTCAAAGGGGAAAATAAATCAAACGTTTTGATACTGTTAAGTTTTAATAAAATACATTGACGCGCATCAAAAAATACATTTGTATAATTAAGATTTTGTTTCTAGGTGTCAAATTCTTGTCGATAATGAGAACGAGTTACGTTTTATTAGCACCCTTATTTATATTAATTTTATTTCATAAAACTTTGGAACAAAAATTGTGCAGTCCAATTAGTTCTGATCCCATATATCTCGTGATTACTATGAGTTAGTCACATGCCTATCTCGTAGCAAGATGTTTTTCGCCATAGTTATAGTTTCAAAAACAAAACAAACAAAAAAAAAAAACAAACAAAAAACAATCATTTAAAAAAGTAATTTTTATCAGCCCCCCCCCCCCCAATATATATACCAATTCCATAAGTGTGATGAATAGGCCTGTATCCTCATGTTTTCTGATTGTTCGTCTTTATCAAATCAATTCAGAATCGGCTGTAAACTGACTGACATATCACCTTTTGTAATTTAGGCCAGAAAGAAAAAAAAATGCTTTTTATTATGTAAGTGGCAGAAAGTGGGTCTGGAAGAACTTAAAATTGAATAAGACATTATCAATAATAATATAATACAAGACAGAACTCGTAACTATCATTTCTATTGTGGCAGTGAAATTAGAATAGAAAATAATGCCCCTCTTAAAAGATCATTCGTGAAATGAATAATATTGAAAATTTTGTAGATGTGAAAGAAGAAGACAAAAACTAATGTAAGTTCACGAAGAACGATTTGCTTGGTTTATCTCCCCTACATGTCAATTACTCAATGGGGATAATTATTATTGGAGATTCTTAAAATCGACGTTAAAATGTCTTGCTGTCTTCATTGTGTACTTCTTGTGCTTGGGAGAGCTATCATTTGCCGCAATGTCCTCTCAATCTTTTAATTGAGTAACATAATTATGTTGGCTTTTGTGACAACAATATTGTTGGCGCATGTCAATCACAAGTTGTCTGTCTAGATGTCGCAGACAGACAATGGAACTCTGGGTTGTAAAGTGTAAGTGTCGGGGAGAGAGAGAGAGAGAGAGAGAGAGAGAGAGAGAGAGAGAGAGAGAGAGAGAGAGAGAGAGAGAGAGAGAGAGGGGAGAGAAAAAAATATGGCGACAAAAAACATACCTGAATGAGACAAGAAAGAGCAGAGAGAGAGAGAGAGAGAGAGACAGAGAGAGAAACAGAGAAGAAAGGGGGCGAGCACAACACACAACACACAACTAATCACACACAAAGAAAAATAGAAAGAAAGAGAGAAAGAAAGATGTGTACACATACTTAACGATTCAACTTACACGAAACGGAATATTATATCCCGTCTCCATAAAACCAAATGGTTCTAACGTGATATTTTGTTTTGATTTTTCCCCTCTATTCCTTTGTATATTAATCTAATTATTTTTTGTAGTCATTTGTATCCTACATTGTTCAATGTTTAAAGCGATATTTCAAGTGATGATCATGTTTTTTACTGCTATTTATGGTAGATTTGCATGGAATTATTCCAAGTTGCAACAAATACATTTACACACAAATTTGAGTGGCGGCCTATTTGAATTATCGAAAACAGAGTCATCAATCGGATTAAATTATAACAATTATTCTGGATAATCTTAACGTTACTTGATATCCAGTATAATTTAATTTACTTTCACAACAAATATTGTGTTCTAATATTGATATTCTGTCATTTCCGGCGATTTTCAGTATGGCGTCTGTTGAAATATGATCATGATCTTCTCTCAAAATACAGATTAAGATTTGTTGAAAATCGAAACTTGAAAAAAAAATGACGAATGAAAGAAAAGATTGAAACATTTTGAAACAACGTCTCTCCACGTGAAAAATTATCTCGTAAACCTTACAGAATCGGATTAAGTCTTTTACGTTAAGGATTTTGCTTTGCGAAAAACAACGTCCATGATATTATTGATGTTATTCATCCTATGAGAAACTTAACACGAATGAAAAGCGCGCGTTGAACCAGAATCAATGAATATTAATCTGTCAAGGTATAATCTATTAGAAAGTATTCGATAGACCACGAAAAGGTGTTGGTATCTTTTTCTTCCTTGACAACACTTTGTTATGTCATTGACATAAAAATAAAGAAGTGAAAAGATTGAAATAAAACAGTTGATATATTATGACGTTGAGCTATTCTCATTGTCATTTAAGGAGAAAGGAGAAAGGGGATGGAGAAAGTGAGTTTGAGGCAAGTGGGTGGGAAAAGAGCTAGAGAGATTAAGGGAAGGAGAGGAAAGAGAAAGAGAGAAAGAAAGAGAGAGAGAGAGAGAGAGAGAGAGAGAGAGAGAGGATAAAGAAGAGAACGAGTGTGTTTGAGAGAGAGAGAGAGAGAGATGATGATGATGATGATGATGATGATGATGATGATGATGATGATGATGATGATGATGATGATGATTTTAAATATTTCCTCACCTCAACCCTTTCTTCTTTGAGGTCCACCTTATTGGCCAAATCCTCCCGCATCATGACGTCAGGATAGTGAGTTTTCTGGAAAGTTTCCTCCAGCTTCTCCAGCTGTTCCTCCGTGAAGATGGTACGATGGCGGCGCTTCCTCTTCTGGTTGCCCCTAGCTAGATCCACGTGGTTCATGAGATTGCTGAACGGATGGTGGTAAGCGCTGGCTGGAAGTACAAGTGTAACAGAACGATTGTTATTATTGTATTATCGTTAGGATCAATTTTCCATTACCATCAAATTATAAGACAGATCTGTTTTGGATATAAACCAGAGATGAAAATCTGATTTAGAAAGGCATGGATGTATTCTTTGATTCTATTCAGATATTGCTCGTTAATACAACCTTTGTATTGCTAAAATGTTTTAAACATTATTTTCTAGTCTATGTATTTTTCTATTTAGTTCAAAGTTGACGTCTCTGTCTTAAACTTAAGGGCCCGGTTTCCATTGCCACCAAAGAAAAGGGGGGAAAACCCGTACAGATCAGTCTCTTAAAATTGAATGAATTCAGAAGTCGAGAAAGAAGTAAAAGTTTTCCACATAGCCGTTGTAAAAGGGGAAAAAATGAAAGGAAAATTAGTATAGCGAGCTCTTCCACCCCCCCCCCCCCCCCCCCGGCCGCAACCCCGAATAGGTTAAAAAGTTTTTTAAAACAGCGTCCTATGCTAAATGCAGATTTAAATCTCTCGAATGTACGTATCATAGACATCTCTGTCCTTCCGGGAGATAATAAATAGAGAGCGCACTTTCTTTTTAAGACTTTTATTTTAGTGACTCAAGAATTTCAAACTTTACTATTTATAGATAGCAGCATCTTGAAGTCCTAGGCTGCATCGCATTCTGATAAGCTATAAAACCGTCAATGAGACCAAGCGCACCACAGACGACACCGATTTTGGTACAAAGGGAATAGAATGACGTCATGGACCTTGTCAGCGGTGCCATGCCAAGGGCTGTTTGTATAGCTTGAGAATGGCCGAATGCATCAACACATTAGTCTAAATCCCTGGGTCATTTGTCCAGTAGAAGAGTGGACGGATTAGGTGTATGGAGGGACTAGTCAATCCCTCAATCACTGTTTTCATAACACTCGCACGCGACCCAGCACAAATCCAATACAAAAACTGATTGACGGATTGTACACGGTAGATTTGAACTAAAATTACTTAATCTGAATGACGTAGTATGAAGTAGTAATGATTTGTGTTTGCGAGTTCATTCAGTAAAGCCACGATACTTCCAGAATTTACTCTCAGGTGCTTGGGGAAAAATAAATAAAAGGATTTAAAGATTCTTTATGAATGTAGCCATTTTTGCTCTCTTCTTTTTCCACGTTAAAAAAAAAACAAGAATTATTGATAATGATGATGACGATAATGAAGATAATAATAATAATAATAATAATAATAATAATAATAATAATAATAATAATAATAATATAATAATAATAATAATAATAATAATAATAATAATATAATAATAATAATAATAATAATAATAATATTAATAATTAATAATTAATAATAATAATAATAATAATAATATAATAATAATAATAATAATAATAATAATAATAATATAATAATAATAAATAATAATAATAATAATAATAATAATAATAAATATAAGAAAAGAAAATGAAGAAGAAAAGAATAAGAATAATAATAATAATAATAATAAAAATATTATTATTATATTATTATTATTATTATTATTATTATTATTATTATTATTATTATTATTATTATTATTATTATTATTATTTAAAAATACTACTTTTTTAAAGGTTTTTACAATGTAAGACATTAATTGATGTATTTTTGGGCATATTTATGTATATCGTTCAATATCCACTAAACATGCTCAAAGCGCTTTATATGGGGTCCATAACCAACAGCAACATTAACAATTATGACGAAACATAAGCCTAAGTTTCCCCAATTTGTGAGGCTATGTAGTATTGTGGTATGACACTCGCTTTCGGATCGGAAGGTCCTGGGTTTAAGCCTCGCTCGGCGCATAGTTGAGTCCTTGGAAAAGGCTCTTTACTCACATTCTTTCACCGTACTCTGGTGTAAAATGAGTTAACAGCGTTGCCTCTGTCGGAAAAATGGTAATATCGTCTAACAGGCGTCATGTTTCGTTCTAAATGTTACGTGTTGCTGTTGATCAGGGACCCTTTGCAAAGCGCTTTGAGCACGTTTCAAATTGAGGCCATAAATTCACTTTCCAGCGCCTGGTTCACCACAATATGAGGCGATAGCTTACAAATTATGTGGGTATTGTTTGGGCGCAGTGGTATTGCCTGTGGAACGTCTCAGGATTGTACCCATGTAACCAATATCAGACGTTATCCTGAAGACACGTAATCCCGATTATCTGCTAACAAATCCAGATAGTGTTTACTCAGCTTGACTGACGAAGGACTTAGATGACAAAACCCCTAGCAAGCTCCATTACCCTTCAATAACTGTAGTATGTAGTCCCAATGCTAAACTGTGGAAACATTGGCCTGAACCTAAATACAGTGTTTGTTATCAAAGCGGTGTTAAAAGACAGCTTCGGAGATTTGGTCTGGCTTGTGTTAATAGTAAAAGCCATAAATTCCTTGGAGTGCAACTTGACTAATGGGTGTTAAGACTGTTGAAAAGAATATTACACGAAGGCAGAGAATTAGTTGGGGTTATTTTATATATTGAGGCCGAACTCGATAAATGAAAAAAGAATTGAAGTCTGAAGTACTGTCGTGTTCGGAAAAAAGAAACACACACAATAAAATAATTTTGGCTAGAAAACTCGTCTTTTAAATATCTATCGAGTGACCCTCGGCTTGTTGAAAACTCTCAAACCGGAGACTTCTTTGAACAGTTCCTAGAAGTCAAAGGTTTGAGAGTTTTTGACAATAAATGAGGGCCATTTTAATCGATCGCTTTTTGAAGGACGAGTTTTCTTGTCAAAGTTAAAAAAATGTGTTGTTTTTTATTTTTATTTATTTTTTTTTTTTAGAGCATGCGTTATAATAAACACTATATTTTTCTTCAATAGCTATTTGTAAAAGTAACAATGGCTATTCTTAAAATTGAACGCAACTGTTTATTTATTTTTTACTTTTAAAAAGTCGAGTTATTTTCATTACGGTGTCTCGCAAGAATATTATCAATTATTTTGAGATAAAAATGTCGTTAACCCTTACACGATCGGTGCTTCTTCCTTCTCAAAAAATAAGAATAAGAATCCTCATCCCCACTCCATCTTTCCCTCTTTTTATCCTCCCATCCTTTTAAAATTAATCTTTAGTACTTTTTTTTCTTCTGTGTCTTGTTTACTGAATTAAACCATCATTTTCTTAATTCTCTGTAAGCCAAAACGCATTATTATGGTCTCAGTTTAAAAAAATTTTTTATTTCAATGTTGACATCAAGTCACCACTATGATAAAGATCCAAAGACAATCTGTATTTAGAGATATAGATGGATGGACATTTATAGTAAGTTTGTTTAAATTATAAAAGTAAATAGAATAAATAAAAGGGGAAAACCGTAATGAAAAAGGCCGAACCGTTTTGTGTTATCTAACTCAAGTTTAAGCACCATCACAGCTTTTACTACAATTTTAGGCTCCTAGTATAGATAGAATGCGCTTGGCCAAGGAGTTCACAACATTGCCATCCGGAAGTATAACGGACCAACACACAAACTCTGTGTAACCATGAACTTTTATAGTCTGGTTAATACAGTTTAGTGAGAACAACTCACAAACGCGGATGGCAAAAACAATAACAAAGGCCTGAGTGACGTCATCTTCGAACTATCTATAATTTTTCTCTACTCTAGTGCATCCTTTTATTTTTTTGAGGAGTAAAAAGTCAAAACCAGGTCTGGGTTGGATACTTGATTAATTTACGTGACGATTTTTGTAGGAGATCTCATGGTCATGAGTGTGATCCGAAAAAAAGAAATGTAATGCATGAAGTGGCAACAACAAAAACAACAACGACGACGACAACAACAACAGCAACAAAACAAACAAAAAACGACAATAGTAATAGCAGCAAGAACAAACAGCGACGGAGGAAAAAAAAATATGAATAAAAAGATAATAAAACAAAAAATAACAACAACAAAAAAAAAATAGATAAATAAAACGTTGAGTACAACATCATATTTGGAGCTTGTCAAGCATAGTACAATTTCGTACCGTTCTGCTCTTCCTTTGTCAATGGGTATAAACGATATTATCATATATATGGACTGTGATACACATCGCGTATTAGACATCATAATACCCCACTAGTTAATGACGATGTTCATCAAACCGGAATATCCCCTCTATTTTAATGCCAATGGGCGCGCTGGAACATCAAAAGGATGAAAAGCGACGGGACAAAATAAATGTGTTTACCTAAGGTAGTTAGAATGCTGATCCACTAGACTGTGGTATGAATCGATTACAATCGCTAGGTGACCTCTCTCACCAGTCAGCCAACCAAAAACTGACATACTACGACGATGACGATAGTGATGATAATGGTGATCATGATGGTGGTGATGATGATGATGTTTATGATGATAATGATGAAAAATATGACAATAATATGAGCGATGCCAACTCGCGGTGTTTTGTAAATGAAGGAATTTTGATGAGTGACTAACAGCTAACTCTACTTTTAATTTGTAAAAAATAAACACACTCACCAATCAATCACCTGAAAACACACACTACGATAACGATAATGATGATATGATGATAATGCTGACGACGACGACGACGATGATGATGATGATGATGACAATGCCAATGGTGCCAACTCTTGGCAGAAAAAAACCTAATACTTTATAATAAGTAAGATTTGGATCCTTGGATTAGGCACTAAATAATATGATTAAATATTAAGATTCTTGTGTTCGTTTGATTATTGATACTAGATAGTACACAATAGGCGTTGCACCGCATGAAATGAAGTCTAAGCGACCTGCTGAGAGACTGCATTTAATCATCGATTTTTCGAAGAAGAAAAAAAAAAAGGAATTATGCGTAATAGATGTGAAAAAATCCTAGAATATTGGCAACCCCGATAATGTTTGGGTGGATTCAGTGTATTTATTTATCGTAGACATCAATCAGGATTGTGCAGGGACTGTAGGACTGGTTGTATTAATAGGTTAGGGGTTTAGGGATGGTCTGAGCAAATACAAAATACACTGGTTACTTGGCACTAGGATGACATCTCATAATGTTTGGGGCTATTATTATTTAGTTTATCCCCATTCTCTCTCTCTCTCTCTCTCTCTCTCTCTCTCTCTCTCTCTCTCTCTCTCTCTCTCTCTCTCTTCATCCACTCACTGTTCCATCAATCTATCAATTCATCAATCCATTCATCCATCAATCCGCCCATCCATACTTCCATCTATCTATCTATCAATCTATCTACCTATTTATCCATCTATTCATCTCTATCCAGGAGCCTATCTATCTATCTATCTATCTATCTATCTATATATATATATATATATATATATATATATATATATATATATATATATATTAGCCATATCAACTTCTCTCATCCAATAAATTTCAATCAATCCCAATCAACTAATCAAAACAGTCAGAAGAGAATGACCAAACACTGAGTTAGTAAACAGGTGTAAAAATCAATAGATAAATGAATCAATCAAGCTATCAACTACTCGCACAAAGACAATCCTTTAATCAATAAATATATAAAAATAAAGAATTAATTATCTCTTTTTCCCCCTTAATTTATATGGTAATCACGCATTACGAGAACTACAACGTATTTACTCGATTAACAATAATTTATCCTCGCTAATACTGATCAGTCCCCAATTGTGTTATAACTTTGCATCTATTAATGCTTGCATTTGTCGTTTTTCGTCATTCGTCTATTTAAAAAAAATATATTTGCGCAGTGACTGAATGGGTGGAAGAATAAAAGCCATCACATATGATTGTCACAGCATGAGACTTATGGTGTATTCTAAAGAAGAGCATAGGG
Organism: Berghia stephanieae; assembly: GCF_034508935.2. Lineage (NCBI taxonomy): Eukaryota > Metazoa > Mollusca > Gastropoda > Nudibranchia > Aeolidiidae > Berghia > Berghia stephanieae. The sequence continues at coordinate 39,675,279 of NC_088360.1, forward strand.
GGCAAACGTCATGATTATGAATATTAGGCGTGTAATGACTTCAATATGTCGGGCCTTATTATAACATTCCATAACTGATGGATCCTCATACCATTTTCAACGTCCTCGTATGTCACAATCAGTGGGATCAACATGTGTCAGAGGACCTGGTTAGCGTTCTGTCAGGCAGCATGGCCCTAAATGGCCCGCAGGCCCCCCTGCAAAGGGCCCCAAGGGAGGATAAACTGCTTATCCACAAGAGACACGAACAGATCACTTGACGCAATAACAAGGATGTTTTAACCAGATCAAAAGATATAACGCCGGCGCCATACGCTTTTAACATCCTGTTAGCAGTTAGTTGCCTCATCTGGTGAGTCCCAGAGCCTAAAAAAAGAATTGATTGATTAACTATGTTCGCCCTGTCATTTTAGGGATGTTTAGTATTCATGGCATTGTTTTAATGGAATTACACATCCGAAGTGCACATCCGACATGAGATTTCAAGAGATATCGCAAAATTCTACGAGATTCAACGAGATGATACCGAGTACCTTGTCACATCGCTGCATGATGCTCACCATTGTTTTCTCGCCGAAAAAAAAAGAGTTTGAAAACATTGTGTCAGATATGAGCGGATGATACAATCTCTTGTATTCCCTCGTGTTTTAAATTAGGTAACACAGGCGCATGGATAATACTTATCGCTGTGTTTTACAAGCAAGTTATCAGAAAAAGACATGGACACTTGCTGTTTTGTAATCCACTTGGGATCGATCGCACATGAAAAAAAAAAACTCCCACTTATTCCATTTTTGTGAAGAGTAATTTTTCTGGTAAAATGACACAATATTGTATTATGAGAATGTAGCTCAAATTCGCTCACATTCGCTTTGATAATCACAGGAGTGTTAATCATAATGCAGCCAAACTAAGTTTCCGCGTCCATGCGATTGTATAACAATGGCGATAATCATTTTTCATCGCAGATAAGCCTAAATTTGATTCATTGTCGATAATTAGTTGTTACAAAATTATGAAGTTTATCTCAAAGACATGTGAATTATAATCTCCCATGCAGATCTTTAGCAGATGCCGCTAAGTTGATGGTTATTCTATTATGGGGAAAACATTTTGCAAAACAGCTTGTTTTGTTCTCATTAGAATGATTCACCACGCGATAAAATTGTCCTTAGAAAATACATAAAATAAAAGTTGATAAAGACAAAACACTTAATGTTGAAAAGTCGTGGTGAGGAAGGTCAATGTTGAACTGTAAAAGGAACTGAAATAAAGAGGGTGTCTTCATTTTTATCAACAATCAAATAAATTAGAACCTTTTAAAAATACAACCATCACGCTGCGTTATTGGTTAAATCATTTTGAAAATGTTTGAAGATATTAAAGTTGAAAAGAGCGGAACTGTGAAATTTTGTTCGTTTTTTTTTTTTGTTGTCAATTCAAAAATGTATGTTTATATTTCTTATCTTCTGTAGGTATTGGTGGTATTACGATTGTATATTTTTTTTATTTTCTTGTTCGTGGTTATAAATGGTATCAGTTTATTTTTTGGTTCCATTTACCATTTTTTTCCACTTTCATGTATGTTGTCATCAAATTGTGTGATTTATTGGCGAAAGCCTAAGATTGCATAAACTTTGAAACTTAAAAAAAAAACTTTGAAACTTATCCATCAAGCACAGAAACTTAATCAAAATCTCATATTTTTTAAAAATATATATAAATTCAAGTTTAGCATCCAACCCACCTGGACTTAATACCGTTTTGAGACGATTGCTTACAAATGAATATCCTCGTTGTTAAAACTTATAGAAGCAACGGTGTCTCGAAGTATTTAGCAATATGCTGCATATGTGATATGGGCCGATAAATATGACTTTCTAGATGTCTAGAAACCCATGGCAACAGATGATCTGGATCCTTACGCTGTTGCAAAAGTAATGAAATGACTTGCTGAAATACTTTATATACTTTATACTACTCGTACCTTCCCCTAGCTAGGTCGTCCCACTTTGCAGCTTCGATTGTTTTCGTGATTTATGCGTGAAAAGGACAATAAATAGATAGCTTGTTTTTCTGTAACGAGGTTCTTTGTGAGTGTTTTTTTTTTCGTTGTTGTTGTTTTGTTATTTTTTGTTGTTGTTTTTCTTTTGTAAACCAAACTAAATTGTAGATTGTCTGTGCAACGCTTTATCAGCATCATAATACCATTTATCAAGCGCAAATAATACGTGGATACAGGTGGTGATAAATATTGTAAGACTATTTATTGTACAATTAGATGTACCAACAGACCAGAACTGAATATTTTACAGAATCGCAAGCTGTGAATAACAATAGATTTACCATAACTATAAAAAATCACAATGGTAGGTGATGAGTATATAACGCTAATCGGCATCACAATTTGCTCAGTTACGCTTCAGAGCGTGGATACTTAAAAATACAATTAAAAACTTGAGCTTTTATAGAGTGCAATATCCACTAAACGTGCTCAAAGCAATTTACAAGTGTCCCTGACCCACAACAACACGTAACACGTAGAACGAGACATGACGCCTGTTAGGCGATGTTACAATTTTTCCGACAGAGACAACGCTGTTAACGGCCAGGTACTCATTATACACCTGAGTAGGGTGAAAGAATGTGAGTAAAGAGCCTTTTCCAAGGGCAGAGCTATGCGTCGAGTGAGGCTCGAAACCAGGACCTTCCAATTCGAAAGATAGTGTCATACCACAAGACCACATAACCGCACAATGAACACTACAAACCCACATTATAACTCTCATTGCACAAAAAACTAGATACCTTGCTATCCCCATTTACCCCTATTCTTCTCTATTTTATTTTTTTTTAATTCTCGCTCACTCTTCCCTTAGTATCCGTTCGCACAGATGCAAGCGTTCAGCTGTTTTCTTTTGTTTGTTTGTTTATCTGTTTTCTAAATTTTAGGAGCGAAAAGACACCGTATAACTAAATCAAGGGAGTTATTGTGTGGTCTAGTAGTATGACACTCGCTTTCGGACCGGAATGTCCAGGGTTCGAGTCCCGCTCTGAGCAACGCAAAGTTGAGTCCTTGGAAAATATTATTTACTCTCAATGTATTCATGTGTAAAATGAGTACCTGACCGTTAATAGCGTTGTCTTTGTCATGAGAAAAAGTAATATCGTTTAACTATTGCTGTTGGCTAAGGACCTTGCAAAGCGCTTTGAGCACATTTAGTGGATATTGCTCTGTATAGATTCTCTGTTTTTATTACTCCCTGATTAACCAATTCCCGAAAGAGACATTTTGAATTTTTAAATTATTTTTTTTGCCTCCTTATGCATTACACTTTTTGGGGATCAAACTCATAACCAAATCTTAGTATAATTGCTAAAATCGTCACGTAAATCAACCAAAAATCCAACCCAGGCCTACTATAAACTTTTCCCAACCTCAAAAATTAATAAGAATAACTAGAAAAGAGAAAAATGATACTATACACTATAGTTTCAAATTTTAAAAAAAGCTAAGAAACGTATACGAGTTTGATAATACAAACAATTGTGGACTTTTTCATTGCATTTTAATACACACACACACACACACACACACACACACACACACATATATATATATATATATATATATATGTATATATATATATATACATTGAAGAGTTAACAAACCAACAATAGATGTTTATATATTATCTAAGAAATATTTTCTTTGGATCTTTATCACGTGCAGTCTCTCTCTCTCTCTCTCTCTCTCTCTCTCTCTCTCTCTCTCTCTCTCTCTCTCTTCAATATCAATCTTGTGTCTCACTCTCATCGTTACATCATATTGCATTTTGTATCATCTTGTCTCTCAGCGTTACATCGTATTGCATTTTGTATTTGCTGTGTAGAAACTCAAATCGACCTAGACTATATCCATTACAATGATTAACAATTGTATGATCTAACAGAGATAACGTGTATGACGTGAGTAGTACCTAATATGTGGAGTGGGTAAGATTATGTAAATTATATGCTGACGTCTTTACAGAGACTCTTTAAAATTAAATAATACTTCAAATACCTTAAAACTTTAATTCAATTGTTTTGCAGTTTATACTTACCGCTGTAAATATACGACTGTTGGTAGATATAGTTAATCGATGTTCTTTTGAATTTTGTAAGTCAGTGTACAGATATATGGTTTGTTTATTTATAGGTGTTTTACAGTGTTTGCATCTTTGTCGGCCAAGGATAATTGCTGCGTCAGAAAATACATGTATGAAGACAATGGGGAAACGTCGAAGAGATCTTGATTGATCTTTTGGCCAAATTTGATCATAAATGGCCAATATAATGTAAGATAATGACAAAAATTGGATTTTTCAATTTGACCCTTTTAAGAATAGATAATATACTAGAAACCAACTGTATGTCGCCGGTTTGTACTCAAAAGCTTATAGACATTGGTTTACAGAAAATTGAACATCACGCAGTATTAGCTGATTAAAAATTTAATGCTCTGATAAAAGGCAAATGAATCGACAAAAAAAAAACAAAAAAAAAAAAGAAAAGAAAAATACAGACAAGAGAGGTAAAATAGTATCATAATATACATTCTACATACAGGATTAAACAGTGAATTGCCGTACTCTGGAAAAACTCGTATTTTAACATTTTTGCCAGAAAACCTGTCCGAAAAATATCGATCGATTTAAATGATCCCCGTCTTGGAAAAAAATACCTCTCAAACCTGGGACTGTAAGAAAGACTTTGCGAACTCACAGATTTGAGAGTTTTTGCCAAGATAAGACATTTTGATACGTCCGAGTCATTTTCATGACACCCAATGAAGAACTATGATGCTGTAATCTGAAACGATGGGCGTGTGCTGTCTCGTTTTAACATTGTATTATTGTATTTTCGTGTTCTCTTTTTTATTTATTTAAACATAGATCTTTAAAATAAATTAATTTTCTATTGCTATTTAACTGATTCACGCTTCATCTGTAAATAAACACAATTTACACAAATCAATTGTAACAAATCGACTCAAAAACGGTATTATGTCAGTTTGAGCCAGATGCTAAAAATAAAGTCAAATTAAGTCAAACTGTTCAAAAATATGAAAGTTTGGTGTTTATTGCTCTAAAATATGAAATTCATTCCCCTTAATTCAATACATAAATTCAACTCAAGTCTGATATATATATATATACAGTTGTAACCCATGGCATCAAAACTCTATATCGAGACGGTTAAGATGCTGGAAATAGGATCTATATATCCGATAATATATATATATATATATATATATATATATATATATATATATATATATATATATATATATCGGATATATAGATCCTATTTCCAGCATCTTAACCGTCTCGATATAGAGTTTTGATGCCATGGGTTACAACTGTAAGGAACAAAGTTATGTCATTCATCTCCGATTTAACATCACTCTCTGAAGGTTTGACAAATAACGCAAAATAATTCATGCTAAAATCAGCTAAGTTAATGTAGAGTATTCTTTTCCTCCTTAAATAAATGCATCAACCACTTCGTTTCGTTTCGATAATTATAATTAAAAGGCTTAATCAAATCGATAGAGGGAGTTAATGGGATAAAGTGATAGAATTAACCCCACGAAAACAACAACAGTAACCATTAACCTGCCGATTACACAGATTTGGGTTCTCAATGCCCGGCCACTGTTGGGCCATAACCGAGCGTATTAAACGTGTTAGAGGCTTTATCGCCATAGATAATCAAAATCGTTAATTCGTTATAACGACAACAGCTGCTGCTGCTCGCTGTTTATAACGAATGAAACAATGAATGAATGAATAAAAGCTTATTATTTTAATCGATGCATTGGTTCTTCATATATATATATATATATATATATATATATATATATATATATATATAAATTCATTACATTTTTATTATGCTCGGATCGTGTACTGCGCTAAGCATGATTTTATGTACGTATTGTATAATTAAATATATTGTCTTTTATTTTCTATCAAACTCCGATTAATATTCCCAGCGCATAAGCTCACAATAGCACGCATGTGTCATGTGCTTATGTTTTAGTACGTATAGCATCGTTGTACGCGATGACATGATAAAATCTGAATAAAATAATCTACTTATCATACTGAACATTGTTGGTAATTTTTTTAAAAGTAGAACTTTTTGGACTTCAGTACAACTTTAGTAACTGAGATACGATTTTTCTCAAAGTCAGACTTGGGTCAAAGGAGAACTGACACATTTACAAAAATCTTGAACATAATTCTCATTTTTTTTATTAATGGATAAATTTAGATTTTAAATTTAGATTTTTAAATAGATTTTAAATTTTGTTGTTTTTTTTTACACTGAAAAAAAGACTTCGGTTCCCCCCCCCCCCCCCCCCACCTCCGTATTATATATTTCAACTGGGGAAAGTGTCTTAGACGAAAAGCATAGCTTATTGATGGTTTTGGAGGAAAAGATAAACCTCGAAAAGAGATAAGACACTCAACAAAATCAATTATATAATTGTGACTTACCTAACAATTCCGGTGCTGGAACAGGAAGACTCGGGTATGGAAAATAGGGGCTAGGTCTATGAGTGGTTGCCGCTGCTGCTGCCGCTACGAAGCTGGGAGGAGGGGCCGTCGGGCGACTGAGGATATTGTCGATGCTGAATGCATTTCCGGTTACTGCCGAAGCTGCCGAGGACATTGCACTGGTGAAACTATTGTGACAAGATTTGAGATGTTCAGCTGTGAGAGCTGCAGAAAGACCGCCAATGCCTCCGTAGAAGTGCGCGGCTAGAGCGGGATGAAAATAGGGCGCCAGCGGCCAATTGTCCAACACAGCCCTGGTAGCAGCTGGGTGGAATGGGGAAGTAGGAATGGGACTGGGGTCTGTGTCCAGTTTGAGTTTGAGGTCTTCTTGGAGTCTGTCGGATGAGGGAAAGACGTGGGGAGGAACCCGAGGTGGGAGATCTTTGTCGACGGATCGAAGCATGTTGATTGGATATTTTCCTGAAGGGTTTGATTGGTGTAAGACTTCTTTGCAGGTCCTTAATGTTGCAATTTGTGCAGAACAACGCCGTCACTCTTTGATGACGATTATTTTTGAATAATTTTAAATTGTCAGCGTTATGAGTTAGTTGTTTATAATGATCTTAGAGTCAATATTAAAAACTTTTGGTGCAGACAATACATCCCTCATTTTTAAAAACCTTTTTCAATTTCAGAATCGACAGTATATTCAACAATGTATGCTCTAAATTGATGGACATGGAAGTGAATTCTCAATCTTGTTCTCATCGATTTAGCTGAGAAAAGAATCTGAAAAGAGAAACAAAACAATACTTTGTGATAATCGTAATTGAATCCAAGGTAACATATTGTGTGCAAGTAGAGTCTAGACGGTCTATGTGCTTTAAAAAATAAGAAGAAAAAAAGAGGCATTTTTATGTGTGGTTTATTATCGATCTACATGGAATAATAATATACTAATCGTTTTTACTTCTTTCTAATCGTATTAGCCTCCTTTCTACTTCCACATTGTAGGAACTTCTATGACACGGGTTGTTTTTAGATAACTAATGAAAGAACATAATATAAAGTATTAAATTTCAACTAAAACAAACAATCAAACAAGCAAAGAAACAAACAAATAATCCCTCTCCTCCATACTAATATCTAAAAAAGAGAATTTGCTATAGTTATGATTCCGAAAAAATGTGTCTTCACCGGGGATGGTTACTCGAGATCAATCGAGTCTTCTAATGCGAATGGTATTTATATTAAAAGGGCTTTACTTGGCGGCTTATACTTAAATGTTTAAAAATCTCATTCCGTAGGGGTTTTTTTGGGGAGATTTTTTTTGGGGGAAAGGGGGGGGGGTGTTCAGAATAAGTTAATGAAACATATTGAACTGCATTGAGCATAGTGAAACGTTTGCATAATAACAGACTATATGTGTGTGTGTGTGTGTGAGAGAGAGAGAGAGAGAGAGAGAGAGAGAGAGAGAGAGAGAGAGAGAGGTGGGGAGGGGTAAAGGGGTGGGGGTAATGGTGGGGGCGGGGGAGGAAAAGCAAATGATTAGTAGACGTCACGATGATATTGTTTGTTGTCAGGTTTAGTTAGCCCTGTAAGTGTGTAAATCAAAGACGATACCAACAAAACCATCTTTAAAAAGAAATGAAGTAAAAGAATGAAAGACTTGACATGAATGCAATAGAATTCCAGTAAAAAGTCTGATAAGAAAATGGACCATGTCAGTATTCAAACTTTTGTCTTCGTAGTAATAACCTTGGAATCTTGACCATTGAATTTTAGTCTTCAATCTCGACCATTGAATCTTTGTTCTCCAACTGTAACTCTAAAATATTAACAACAGAACGAACCCTTGTCTTCGAGATATAACTCTGAAACTTGACCACTGAACCTTTGTCTCTGAACTATAACTCTGAAACTTTGACCATAGAATTTTTTGTCTTCAACTTCAATCTTGACCATTAGGATTACTTAGTTTCACTAACAAAAAGGAAATATGAAAATTAAGTATGTTTGAGATTGATTGTTTGGGTGTGGGTGCCTCTGTGTGTGTGTGTGTGTGCGTGTGTGTGTGTATGTATGTGTATTTGTGTGTGTGTGTGTGTGTGGGTGTTTATTCTTCATTCCTTGTGGTACTTAATCTTTGATTTTATTTCACCATTGTATTGAACCAAGCAGAACCCATTGACTCACTTTTGATAATTTTTCGTATCGATAATGCTGTCACATAAAATCGATATAAAACCTTAATGACTGCGGCCTTACCCTCATGAAAAACAATACAGTGCACCTTGGATTTTAGTAGCTTAATTCGTAGCGCATATCAGATTATTTAGCCTTTGTAACGAGACCAAAGCAGACTTTTAATTATTCTTTTTTCTCGATACGATCGTACTTAGCTACCTTGCAATAGAGAACATGCTAAACAGAGCAAAACATTTTTCATCACTGTGGGTATTGATTTGTGAGGCTGTGTTCGCTTTCCTTTTATTTGATAGTTTGTTCTTTATTACAATCATTCACTTTTTAAAAGATTACGATTCTCTAATAGGGGATCAAGTGCGTTGATAGTTGTGATACGACATCATGAATTTCAGAGAGAAGAATATGGAACAAGAGCGGGCTACATGATACACGTAATATTAACTAATTTATTCTCACTTATCATTTATTTTATTACGCGTTCATTTGAGATTATTTTGTTTGTGAGCAAATGTGTGTATATGTGTAGGTCTATGTGTATTTTTAGTTAGTTGTTTGTTTACTTCTTGAAATGTTTGCATGCTCTCCCTCCCTCCCTCCCTCCCTCTCTCTCTCTCTCTCTCTCTCTCTCTCTCTCTCTCTCTCTCTCTCTCTCTCTCTTTTAATTTTTTTTTATATTGAAAATTAAAAGTTGGTTCCATAAGACAATAATCATCCTGTAAAATATAATACGTTTGGTGTGAGTTTATGGAGCGCCCTTAAACATAGAATAGGGAATGTGGAATTGTCTGCTTTCTGTTTTGTCCTGGGTTCGAGCCTCGCTCGGCGCATAGTTGAATCCTTGGAAAAGACTCTTTATCCACATTCTCTCACCGTACTCATGTGTAAAATGGGTAACTGGCCGTTAACAGCGTTGTCCCTGTCGGAAAAAAAATGTAACATCGCCTAACAGTCGTCCTGTCTCGTTCTACATGTTACGTGTTGCTGTTGGTCAGGGACCCTTTGTAAAGCGCTTTGAGAACGTTTAGTGGATATTGCGCTGTATAAAATGCTCAAAAAAGCTCAAAGTTTAATTATAAAGACTCAATATATTGATAAGAAAGGCTATGGCGGAAATTAGAAATTAGCTGTAGCATTTGTTCAATTTATAGATATCCCCAAAAAGGAAAGAAAATTCTTAATATATATTCTTATGATATAAATCGATAATAAAAAATAACTCGATTTACTATGATAAAGATACGGAGAAACAACGAAAATAATTAAATTAATTGAAAGAAAGATATAAAGATATTTAAATATTGAAGTATTTAATTAAATTATTTTGATTATGATTTAACTATATTATATACAAGATTAAACTAGTATATAATAGATGGATGGATAAATAACAAAGCAATGAAAACAATACAGATTGATTAAGTCTGTCAATAAACAGACAATTGGATAAATATAAATAGATTTTTTAAAAATAATTGATGAATGAACAAATAATAACCGCAATAAAATAGGAAATAAATAAAAATCAATATATATATATATATATATATATATATATATATATATATATATATATATATATGTGTGTGTGTGTGTGTGTGTGTGTGTGTGTGTGTAGATAAATGATTAAATAAATAAATAAATAAAGAGATAAATATTTTTTTTAATTAATGACTAAATGAATAATATAATTTTCTTAAAAATAGGATAGCTTGAATATTGTGTTAAGAAGATGAAAAAATAAATAAATAAATAAACAAATAAATAATTAAATAAATAAATAGATAGATAAATACATAAATAGCTAAATAAATAAAATGAATGAAAGACAAACAATTGTTTACTGTTCATATTTGTTAACTATATTTTTTTTTCAAATCTAGATCACTTTATCTTTATTGACATTAGACAGCCTATTAATTAATTATGCAACAAATAGATTCTTTTTATTTATTTATCAATCTAAATATATTAGCTCTTTTGGTGATTGATTGATTGATTGATTGAATAATTAATGTATATATTTATCTATTTATTTATTTATTTATTTAATTATTGTTATTTGTTTATATATATATATATATATATATATATATATATATTATATATATATATATATTTATTTATTTATCGGTTTATCATTTGTTTATTTACTTTTTTGATTTAGTGGCTTGGCTTAATTGATTTATTAATCTTTATTTGTTTCAAGCAAATTCTCTTATTTCAATTTCATAATCTTCTTTTCCTTTTGATCCAATTTTTTCCCCACGAAGACTTGTGATAAGATTCATTATGTAACATTTTAGATTCATTTACCATTTGTATAATAATATATTCTTCTATATATATCCCCCCCCAAAAAAAAAAAAAAAACAAAAAAAAAAAAACAAAAAAAAACAAACAAACAAACAAAAAAAACAACACCCCCCCCCCCCCACCCAAAAAAAAAAAAAAAGAAGGAAAACAAGAAAATAAACGCAAATTAAAAAAAAAAAATTAAACAAAACAAAACAAAACAAAAAACAAATACACCAACCCCCCTCCAAAAAATCAAAAGTTCAAAAACAAAACAAATATAAGACAAAAAAAAATAAAGCAAACATTTGAGCAGTATCGTTCTATCTATTAAGCGGAAATTGGGTGTCATGGTATACCATAAACCTTTTGGAAAATACTCGAACTTATGTATGAAACTCGGATAAATCCTTGTTTGTTGGGTTCAAATGACAACTAATTAATTCAAAATAACAAAACCCTGGATATTGGTACATTTTGTCTTTCTTTCTTTGTTTATAAACTTTTCACCCAATCATCAACATAGATTAACCAGTAACAAGGCAAGGGCAACGAACGAAGTTGACGTCACTCAGGTCTGTGTTATTGTTTTTTGCCATTCATGGTTATGAGTTATTCTCACTAAACCGAATTAACTAGACTATAAAAACGTTCAAGGTTACACATAGTTTTGTGTGTTGGTCCGATATATTTCCGGATGGCAATGTTGTGAGTTTCGTAGCCAAGCGAACAGCATCTATATTTTAGAATTGCAGTGAAGAAATTTGTTTGTGAACACTATTCGCTTCAAATCAAATGTTCCAATCCTATGGATAGAACGAAGATAGAGTCATTCAGGCCTTTTTGTTATTGTTTTTTGCCATCCATGTTTGTGAGTAATTCTCACTAAACTGTATTAACAAGACTATAAAAGTTCATGGTTACACAGAGTTTTGTGGATTGGTCCGTTATACTTCCGGATGGCTTCTGAGCCAAGCGCATCCTATCAAAAGATGTTGTGCGCTTGGCTAAGAAACTCACAACATTGCCATCAGGAAATATAAAGGCCCAACATACAAAATTAAAGTGTTACCTTGAACGTTTATAGTCTCGTTAATGCAGCTGAGTGAGAATTATTCCTTAAGATAATAACAAATACCTCAGTGACGTCAACTTGTTCTATCTATTAAGCGGAAATAATGCAGTAAAAAGATTTGGTTGTGAGCATCATGTCAACGTTACTCATCAAGTTACAATATTATTGCAGTAAAGAGATTTGGTTGTTAGCATCATGTTAACTTTACTCATCAAGTTACAATATTATTGCAGTAAAAAGATTTGGTTGTGAGCATCATGTTAACTTTACTCATCAAGTTACAATATTATTGCAGTAAAGAGATTTGGTTGTTAGCATCATGTTAACTTTACTCATCAAGTTACAATATTATTGCAGTAAAGAGATTTGGTTCTGAAGACTAATTTTGCTTTAAATCAACTGTTCCAGGGCTGTCTTGAAAAAAAGCTTCGACGCTGGCCTTGATGATTTTGTTGCATTGTTTTTCGTCGTTGTTGTAAATATGCATAAATGTCTTAAGACAAATTGTATCGTATTTTCCAACTTGGATGAATATTGGAGAAGAAAGTAGATGTCTATTTAAATAGGCTAATACAATTGGCATTCGAGAACGATATGTAAAAATAAACAAACAAACAAACAAACAAAATACATAATGAAAATAATAAACTTGTACCTATCAGGTCCCTAAAATATAAGGCAGAAGGAGCGAGTCTTATACCGGTTTCTGTAGCGTTAAGTAAATTTCTTCCCCCTTTGGATATGACGCTATTTAAAGATGGAACGTGATTTCCACCATACATAATACTCAACAGCTACCCGATCATTGCAGGGTGGAGAGAGTGGTTTCAAAAACATCGAACAATTTTGGCTTGAAAACAAGAATGTGTGTTCTCTAATAGCGTTAATGTTTGGATTTCATGTTAGTTTCTTATCTGACACCAGATACGATTACAAAATAATTGATGGCTGAACAGAATGTTATAAAATTTAAACAACTTTAATATATGATTTAATACAACGTAATGTATCATATTATAATATTATAATAGGACATAATGTAATTTTGCATTAAATATACTATATAAAAATGATGGTATAATATGCTCTAATATATAAAAATATATAAGACGAAATTAGGTAATTATAAACAATAGGGTACTCACGGTAACAAATATACAAGTAGCTTGTAAATGGACCTGTATCCAGAGATGCGGTCACCATAGAGTATTTCTAATCCACTTCAGTGATATCCAATAACATTTATATTATCCAGTCAATACCCATATTATATTATAATAAATTCGACAAGTTTTCTTATATATGAACTGTTAATATATCAATACCAATGTATCCATAATACAGAGCATCTACACAATAATCATCAAATCCCGACGATTTGTCAAAAGAAATATCTTGAGTGTAATTGAATGATTCGTCCGTGTCTTATGTCTATATCATTCCAACAACTCCGGGATATGATTACATACGCAGTTAGATTGTCTTTTGGCGGTCCGATTCCAAATGCCGCAACAATGGGATACGATAATGGTTCACTTCATATACCTAGCAGCCGCTATCATTGAACAAACAGTTTATAAAATGGCGTGTAATAGCCATTGAGAGCTTTCTGTATTATGATATACCTGTGGGAAGCAGGCGCCGAGCTGTTATTTCCCTCTTTTCATCGCATCAGAGGCCGTTCACTCCGTTCTTTTTGACAATTCTCGGGTCAGTCGAGCGTGGAGAAGTTTTCCATTGGTTGACAAAAGATTTTAGCTTGTGTTAGCCCAACCCCCCGTGGTTATTGGGGACGAAAATGAGGAAAATCGACCCGTGGAACAAGAGCGCATTGTGTGAAAAGATTAGATTGACACCGCCAGGGGGAGGAGTGACAAGCCCTTCGACCAATCAGCACGAGCCATTTGTATACACAACCGATACGGGCGGCTTCTCGGTTGACGAGTGGTAATCGAATTATCGACGTTTTAGATAGCTTGAATAGAGAGGCTGAGTCCGTTTTACTTTTACTTTTATGAAATGAGCCGGTTATCCTTGATTGTTGATGTAGTGTATCATGGGTTTTATTATCTATGTCTGAACTTTTTTTGTTTAGATTATAGAAATATTTCGACGTCCTTCCAATTGAGTGAAATTCTCCAAACTGGACACTGAAGACCCACGATTTGTAATGGATCCCATCAAAAGTAAAAGAAAATATTTTATGGATAGGGACCATGTTGTAACCTTCGAAAAAAAATTAATGTGTAAAAATACATTAAAATAACGGTATCGACTCATTTACTATCCTACCTAAAAAATCTTGAAAGTTTGGATAGTCGGCGTGTGAGAATGATTTATAATCTTTATATGCCCCCAGTGTTACAAGACACAAAGTAGACAGAAGAATAAAGTAAAAAGTAATCATTGTACTGTTGTATCATATAAACAAAACGAAGTTGACGTCACTCAGGTCTTTGTTATTGCTTTTTGCCATCCACGTTTATGAGTAATTCTCACTAATAAACTCTATTAACCAGACTATAAACGTTTATGGTTACACATACTTTGTGTGTGGGTCCGTTATACTTCCGGATGGCAATGTTGTGACCTTCTAAGCCAAGCGCACACTACCTATATTTTTCGTATTCAAGAATCATGTTAACCCAAGACCGCATGTCCCAATCCGAGTCTCAAGGCCCATGCTGTTGGAGATTACAAAAGTGTACAATGGTACCTATTGGAAAGTTTCGGTTCCGGACCCCGCACTAAATGGTGTTTTTAGGCTTCCAGATTATTTTTGAAGCAAATTTGATATAGTTTTATTATTTTAAAAATCTAATTTGGTTTTCCCATCTCGTTACCAACAATTTTCACACATAATTTTTGTTCACATTGACAATGGACTTGTGCACCAATATTATATAATATAATGACCACGTCTAAAATATAATATGTCGGGCTTGGCGAGGGTATTGGAAAATGAATTAAAAGCTACAAATACAAAATTTAGGCTTTATTTGACCGTGTTGTGGTGGAGAATAATACTGTTTCTTGTTTATTTTGCAATTCAAAAACAAAAACAAAACAAAACAAACAAAACAACAACAACAAAAAACACCAAAAAACAAACAACAACAAAAACTGGAAGTTCGTTCCTCTCATCATTCTATTGTCAAATTTACTTTTTGGAGTAGAATTCATCACATTATACCACTTAGAGACGATGAGTCCAAGTTATTGTAGCGTTTCTACGAAGAATAAACAAAGGTATTGCAGTCAAGAGAGTCCTGCGCTAATTAACGTCATTGGTCACCAACATCAATGTAATGTAAACATACTGTTAGATTTGCTTGTACTGTATTCTAAATTGAATAAATAAAATCACTTTGACCCACGGTGTTACAAACAAAAGCTGATGACGAAGAAGTACACCAAATTGAACCAGATCGGTACCTTAAGGAATCCAGCAGCTCAGTTGGTAGAGTACTCGGTTCAGAAAGGGATATAGATCGATCCCGGTTGATGACGATAGTTTTTTCCTAATCTGAACGCCCTCCCTCTCCCTCTCCCTTTCCCCCCCCCTTCCTCTCCCTGCCCCCCCCCCCCCATCCCCATGACCACCTATCAGTGGTAGGGTAGCTGGGTCTCTTAGGTCTGGCGGAAAGTACTTTGCGGTAGACTAGCGTCCTATTAAAAGGAAGCAAGCAATTCAATTGTCCGTTTTACGTTATAGAAACCGGGATAAACTCCGGCTCCATAGACTGTGAAGGACTGAAGAAAGACTTAAAGGTTGACTAGATGACTAGTCGACAAAAGAAGGAAAGACACTTATTGCCATTTTAATTTTTCCTACCTTTATGGTTTTAATAGAGGTGCTCAATCTGCTTTCATCGTATCAGCAAACCACGGTGAGAAAATCGGAGGCAGGGCGCATTCATTAAGCTCATTGTGTTTGTTTTGACTGAGGACCATAATTCACTGTTTTTCTTTGGTTGGGCTGCTAAATAAGATTTACCGTTTCTGTTTTATTTCTTTTGAAGTTCTCATTCCCTTTTTTTCTTACAGCTGAGTTCCTAATTCAACTTATTTTAGTTGAAGTCCTAATTCAATTTGTTTTATTTGAGGTCCTAATTATATTCGTTTTAGTTGAGGTCCTTCTTCAATCTGTTTTAGTTGAGGTCCTAATTCAATCTATTTTAGGTGAGATTCTAATTCAACTTGTTTAAGTTGAGGTCTAATTCAAAAAGTTTTAGTTGAGGTCCTGCTTCATCCTTTTTCTAATTCAACCTGTTTTAGCTGTGGTTTAGATCCAACGTTTTAGTTGAGGTTCTTATTCAGTTTTAATTTAAGTGTGGTTACAATTATTTGTTTTTGTGCGGTTTTATGATTGATATTGTGATATGACACTCGCCTTCAGACCGGTAGGTCCTGGGTTCGAGTCTCACTCTGAGCGGCGCAAAGTTGAGTCCTTGGAAAAGGCTCTTTATTCACATTCTTTCACCGTACTCTGGTGTAAAATGACCTGGCCGTTAACAGTGTTGTCTCACAAGATCCCGATTTATTGCTTTGATATCAGCTTATTGTTTCTGATTTACTTCAGGCTCCATTACCTGTTGTTTTTTGTTTTTTTGTTGAGTTTGATTGGTCCAATGAATTGTCTCCTATTTTTTTTTAAATTTCAAATTTTAATTTTCATGCTTTTCTCTCTCTCTCTCTCTTTCTCTCTCTCTCTCTCTCTCTCTCTCTCTCTCTCTCTCTCTATCTCTCTCTCTCTTTCTATCTATCTCTTTCTCTCTCTCTCTATCTATCTTTCTTTCTTTTTTTTTTCTCTCTCTCTCACTCTCTCTTTCTCTCTCTCTCTCTCTCTCTCTCTCTCTCTCTCTCTCTCTCTCTCCCTCTCTCTCCATTCGGACCAACATTTCAGCTAGAAAATATTTTTCTTCACCCACTCAAATTGTTTATTAAAATTTAATCTTATTCTCATTTTGACAGTTTAAAAAAAAAGTGCCCTATGTGTTCATATCCCCTATTTATTACTCCACGACAGACCAGAAAGATGTATCAGATTATTTCAAGTACAGCAACTTCCCGATGACAAACGAAACATAACACGACATTATTAATTCTACGTTACCTATCTCAGATTTCGCCCTCAGTAAATGGGTTATAATTTTCTTGTTCAAATTGAACTAAACGGTTTCTTGACAGTAACATTGAAATACGTCGAGTATCAAACCATTTAAATAACAAGCGAATTTCAATATCCTAACATTATCGCATTAACACCCCCAGGGCAAAGATTCGTTTTCACACTTTCAAGTACATAAATAATATTTGACATGTCAATTTTCATTCAAAAAGCGACATATGGAGAGGTATTAAATTTGGCGACAGAAAACCTGCGCACAGTTTACAATAACCAAAAAAAAAAAACTATCTTTTTTTCTTTTTATTTCTGTTTTTTTTTTTTAATATAAAGTTGAATTATGATTTAGCTATTAATGACCCTCAATCACTCTACCACTCATTTCATCATTCACGACTCGATGATAAACTGCCAAAATGCTATTTTGTCATTTAGGCCAGACAAAAAGTACCTCACACATCGATCCACAAAACTTACCCTCAACATGCCAAACACTTTTAACAAGATATTTCTTTCAAATCTCGGATTTTAGAATGCTTGTCAAGTTGGCGGCCATTTTGATAGATTGATGTAATGCGGTAAATTTTTTCTGACCGAAATCAAACAAGGCATTTTGTTATTTTAAGCCAAGTTTCGTCTGAATTATTTCATATGTAGCAGCAGCTGAATGAGCAATGGTGAAGTGCTTGCGATGGATTTCAATGGAGAATTAAAGTTTTAACAAATTCTAACACAGAGTCGCAAACAGAACGCAACAATACACTCGAATGATCAGCCACCCTTCTGAAAACACTTCAAATTGGCGAGACAGACATTCGGCGATTTATCTTAAAGTTGTATGTCAAAATTCAAAAATAATTTCTTGTTCATTTCCTTTATATAAAAAAAAAGAGTACGAGTATCTAATCATTTTGCATGACACACACATTAAAAAAGATAATTATGTGTAAAAATATAAACAAAGAAAAGGGCAAATAAGTAATTATAAGAATACACGTGTTTTACTCAATAGATGAGATTATGATCGTAAACAAATAAATGAACAAATGAATAAACAAGTCGAGAGAAGTGTAATAGTGTGGTTTAGTCCTGATATTATTATATATATTATTATGTGTGTATATATATATATATAAATATATATATATATATATATATACACCTTTGTTATCTAACATCATCATCATCATCATCATCATCATCATCATCATCATCATCATCATCATCATCATCGCCATCATCATCATAATCACCATTATCATTATCGTCATCATCATCATGCTTCTTCTTCTTCTTCTTCTTCTTCGTCTTCGTCGTCTTCTTCTTCTTCTTCTTCTTCTTCTTCTCCTCCTCCTACTCCTCCTCGTCTTTATATTATTATATTATTATTATTATTATTATTATTATTATTATTATTATTATTATATTATTATTATTATTATTATTATTATTGTTGTTGTTGTTGTTGTTGTTGTTATTATTATTATTATTATTATTATTATTATTATTATTATTATTATTATTATTATTAATTATTATTATTATTATTATTATTATTTTATAATATTATTATTATCATTATAATTATTTAAATATATAAGTATTATATAATTTTATAAAAATAAATTTTATTAATTATGCATTATATATCAATTAATAGTTTTCTATATTATTATTATATTATTATTATATATATATTATTATATATTATATATTATTATATATTATTATTATTATATATTATATATTATTATTATTATTATATATTATATATTATATATATATTATTATTATATATTATTATTTTTTTTTCTTCTTCTCTACTCTCTCTCTTCTTCTCCTCATCTTCTATCCTTCTTATCGTCTCTCTCTTCTTCTTCTTCTTCTTCTTCTTCTTCTTCTTCTTCTCTCTCTTCTTCTTCTTCTCCTCTCTTCCTCCTCTTCTCTCTTCTTCTTCTTCTTCTTCTTCTTCATTCTTCTTTTTTCTTCTTCTTATTATTATTCATTCTTTTATTTTATTATTATTATTATTATTATTATTATTATTATTATTATTATTATTATTATTATTATTATTATTATTATTATTATTATTATTATTATTATTATTATTATTATTATTATTATATTATTATTATTATTATTATTATTGTTATTATTAATAATTATTAATAAGATAAGATATACTTTATTCATCCAAAAAATAAAATGGAAATTCGTTTACAGACGTGGCATGCATGAAAATGTATAAACACAAAGTTGAAATCTATGGCGACATTAATATATATAATATATATATATATATATATATATATATATATATATTATATATTATATATATTATATATATATTATATATTTTATATTATAAATATATATTATATATATTATTATTATTATTATTATTATTATTATTATTATTATTATTATTATTATTATTATTATTATTATTATTACTTATATTATTATTATTATCATTATCATATATTATTATTATTATTATTATTATTATTATTATTATTATTATCATCATCATCATTGTTATTATCATTATCATCATTATTGTCATCGTTATAATTTTTATTCTTAATATCATCATCATTAATGAATTTTGCGTAAAACACCTTTCTATTGACACAGGGAGTTCCATTTGGCTCTTTTCTGACATTATATCGTGGATTTCGTTTTAACGCAAAATTTTATAACGCGCAATAATCACAATATGTGCTCAAAGCATTCATCAATGAGTGCAAACAGCAACACAAAACATGTAAGACGTGATAGGACGTCTGATGCGCTAGGACATTTTTTTTTCTTCGATAGAGACATCGCTGTTACCGACCAAGTACGCATTCAACAATCAGGTATGGTGAGAATAATGTGAATGATGTTCGTTTACCTAGGAATCAACTTTGAATTGTTTACAGCGGGGTTCGAACCCAATGGACTTACAGGTCATAAGCTGAATGTCATGTTACTAGACCACAAAGCCTCACGTCATTATTGTTATCAGCAAGAAAGCAGGAACGGCGATGTGAGTTGGCTTCGTGAACCATAGAATAGGATTCAACAGTTGTGACGTCACTTCCCTCGTAATGACGCATAGTAACTTAGTAACTGGTTCTAAATTATCGGAACAATGGCGGAAGTCCTTATGAAATACTTCTCCGACGAGCATAAAAGTGTATCCAAAGGAGAAAAACTTTATAAATCTGATCCCGTTTTGACATTTATACATTCTGATTACATACATGACATGTGAAAAAATTCTAGCCAGCATGAAGAATAAAAAGTACCGATTTTCTTTGTTTAGAACCAAGCTGCTAGTTGCTAGATGGACGTGACATCGGACTATTGAATCCTATTGACAAAAATAAGTCCGTTTCGTGAAGCCCAAAGTTCCAGGGTCAGGAAAATATGGGTGTACACATAGCCTGCTAAGAGTACTCTATTGAGTGAATGTATTATCTATCAAATTCAGTCCCTTGATTTGTGGACAAAGAATAATTCCAAAGACCCATCACACGTGACTGGTATCTCATGTGTTGTGGCTAGTTGTTTTTATGAATTGTGTGTTTTTGTAAAACCATCGAGCCCCAAAGAATTAGTGTTTACATGTGTGCTGTTCTCTTAATAGTAATAGTGTTCACTCTGTTGGACACAACCAAGGGACAGAATCTGTGATAACCGCATTCACCTTGTGGACGTTTCTGGTGTCACCCCCTTTTGTCAATGGCAATGTTCAATTGACGTCAAATCGAAACAAACAAGATTTGTAACAACGTTGCAATTGGCGCCACCTGAATCGGATTTTGTAAATTGACAACGAATAATATAGTCAAAATCCGATTTTTTAAATTAGGATATTATCTAATAAAAAAGATCATAACCCGGAAGTTATTCAATGTACATTTATAACCGCTTGATGCAATTCCGGTTATCTTTGGACGCCCGATTGCAATGATGAATAAAATTGTCACTTTTAAGATTAAGCTAATAAATATATTTATTTTAAAAAAAATTCAAACAAACAAAAAACCACCCTGAAGAACGCAACAAACAGTAGGTCCGTCGAAAGCGGTCGCCAAAGGAATGTTTACACGTTTATACTTTCCGTCTGTATCTGTACATGCTATTTCAGCCGATCTCAATAATGAGCATTATGCTGGAGGTGTCCAGTATTCCCCACAAACAAAGCTTTAAATACACTGCCTAAGACTCAAAAGAGAAGAGATTCTATTTTTTTCGTTTTTAATTTTCTTTCTCTTCTTTTTTTTTTTTTTCTTACGTATCCAATCAATATACAATAATTTTCAAAACATTACAAAATCAAGAGTAATCTCATTAGTGAATTGAATTAAAGTAATAAGAATCAACCCGCGGGCAACAGAAAAGCGACACTGGTGCTGAGGTTCCGCGTGACATGAACCCAAATTAAATTATCTTCGTTTATTTTCTGCCATTATTCACAATATGGTTAATGCTGCCCTTAAAAAAAACAACAACAAAAAAAAACAAAAAACAAAACAAATAAACAAAAAACAACAACAACAACGAAAAATGAAATAAAAACCAAAACAAACCCATTAAACATTAAATAGCAACATTCTTCCTTCACTTTATAGGTAGGCTACTTGTATTTTCATTTTTTTCTTCAT
This sequence comes from Berghia stephanieae, assembly GCF_034508935.2. Taxonomy (NCBI): domain Eukaryota; kingdom Metazoa; phylum Mollusca; class Gastropoda; order Nudibranchia; family Aeolidiidae; genus Berghia; species Berghia stephanieae. The sequence goes on from NC_088360.1 coordinate 39,697,188, forward strand.
ATGAGACCATTTTTTCTGGAAGCGCTTGCGACCATAATATATATTTTCGCCCCCATTTTGTATCGTCTAAACTGTTTCATTCACCATCCCAAAGAACGGAAAATGATAACAATAACAATAAAATAATAACAATAAAATGTCAATTCATATCTCAAGAGAATTAAGTGTGTAATTAGAGTCGGCATTACAAGTCTATTACAAGCTACCTGTCAAGCGGGCTGTTCAGTCATCTATCACCGAGAGAGCCGGGGCACAATAACAAATGTTCTGAAAGGCCTCCCATGAACTACCCCCAAAAAAGTAATTCCATTTAAATATTATCTCAAAGTTGACACCCATTATATTGTATTCAATCATTTTGTTTAGCCAAAATACGATCGCTGTCGTTGTGATAATTAGAATTAGTGAATTAGGCGAACTATCTACCCACTTCACGCGATAAGAGTAGAATGAATTCATTGCTGTAATATTGAAAAACAAGTATTTAAAATTTTGGCCAGAAAACTCGTCCTTCATATATCGATCGATCAAAATGACCATCATCTTGCAAAAAAACTCTCAAAGCTGGGACTTTACCGAAGTCCCGGGTTTGAGGGTTTTTGGCAAGATGGGGGCCGTTTTAATCCATCAATATTTGAAGAACGAGTTTTCTGGCCAAAATTTTAGATGCGTGTTTTTTTTTTCCCCAGAGTACATCAGTTTCGACGGCTGAATGTTGTCCACTTTACACCTTTGAATTAGAATCAACCGCAAAAGAATATCGGCTTATTAAAATCATTATTATTATGATTACCATTGTTGATTTAGGAGAGTTCTTGCTTAAATCATGTCGCCACAAGAATGAAATATATTTTGAATGCAAGAATTATGTAGCCTACATTACAAAGAAATGGCTGTTTTTCGTGTGATGATTGCTTTTTACATCTGATTTTGTTATTAATCGGTATTGTCATTTTCACAGGAAAATAAAATGACGTGAATACGTATAAATTTGTCGTGTCATTAAAATCAATTATACGGATAGAAATATACAATTTCAAATAATTACTAAATAGGTCGGTCAACTTGAAATAAGAGATTGAATAAATTAGAGGAAAGCAGGAATATGAGTATCTCGAGGAGAGTGGAGGAAACTGAGAAAGAATATTAATAATAAGTATAATGCTTTTGTAAACAAATGTAGAGACATGGTGTCTCGTTTTTGAACGAACTTACCCTTAAGCTGTGGTGAGCGTTGTCAATATCCAATGGTTTGCATAGATAAAAGATAACCGGTGTTGTGTCTTGGGTAAGACATCTAATGTTCATTACCCTAATTAAGTCAGTGTAGGTGAGTAGTTGTCTACAAGCCGTGACAACAATGAATGAATGAGTAAATGAATGAATCGTATTAATGTCATGAAGTTGGTTGCAAGGAGTGTTCTAGACTTTTAGAAATCGCATAGAACTGAGAGCAGATTTGTAGTTCAACCAAAGAGTCATAAGGTCCCTTGGAGCCGTGTTTTCCCCCCGGTTTCTATAGCACAAATCGGACACTATCAATTGCTTGCTACCCTTTTGATCGGATTCTAGCCTATTGCAAAAATACTTTCGGCCAAATCCAACAGTCCCAACTACTCAATTACTGCTGAGTGGACAGGGTGGTCAGAAAAACATTTCGACTTCACTGGGGTTCAATCAGTCCCTTTGCACGTGAAGCGAGTGCTCTACCAACTGAGTATCGGGGATTTCCCCCCTCCCCCCCCCCCTCCCCCTTCTCCCATTTCTGGCTATTTTTACTTTTAAAATCACTTTTTTTGGCATCTGGTTCATCCCGGCGACATACTACCGTTTTAAAACGATAGGTCACATAATACATCTTGCACTCACTAATTCCCCACAGCCATTCATCCGCCCAGCTTTCATTAATTTGTATCGCTAGAATGAGGTGCTAATTCAAAGTGGACCTCCTTTTAAACCTTAACTTATAGCAATACGGCCGCTACCCGGAATTCCTTGCCATGATTTCCCCTCTATTGTTGTCGTGAAATGTGAAATACCGGATATAACGACATATGGCGCGTATCCCAGGCTGACTGACCCAAGTCCAGCTCACACTCACACGCCTCTGACTACTTACGTGTGCTTCAGAGAGTTAATTAGTGTCATAATGCCTCATGTTTTGGACGCTGTCTTGTTTGAATACTACACGCAATCCAGATACAGTTCTGCTAAAGACCCGATCCCGTATTATATCCGAAATTAATCTGTATCCAGGTTTTCGTCGCTTATAACTGGTACATAATTGTAACTCTGGAAAGAGAAGAAAAAAATTTTTTTTTTTTAAATTCGAGCTTTCATATAGCGCAATATCCGCTTAATGTGCTCAAAGCGTATTACAAGGGATCCCAAGCCAATAACGCAACTGTAGTATGTAGGTCGTGATGGCCTAACTGCATTTTTAAAATTTCGACAGAGACAACGATATTACCGACCAGGTACTCATTTTACACCTGACTGCTGTGAGAGAATGTGAATCAAGAGCCTTTTCCAATGACTTGATTTTGCGCCATCCAGCCGGGACTCGAACCAGGAACCCATCGGTCCGAAGGCGAGTATCCTACCACTAAAAGTTGAGGAGGGAGTTAGGGAAACGCACCTCTTAAACTAAGAAGCGTTACAAATTGTTCACAGTTATATACAGTTCTGTTGTTTCATCAGATTCAAGCGTTTCTGAAAATTTTGAATTTTGTTAGAGCAAATCGCTTGTTAAGTGTATTTCATGTAACGCGTTAGCGCTCATCCATTGTGTATTTTTGGAGGTCCCTATAACTCAGTTGATAGAACATACGCATCACACGCAAAAGGACCGAATCCCAAGTAAATAATCGGTCCTTCGGGCCATGTGTCGGATTTAGTGCCGGTTTTAAAAAAAAATAATAATTGCTTTCTATCTTCTGATAGGAAGATGGTCTATCACAAAGTACTTTCCGTCAAGTATTACAGACCCAGCTACCCATTCACTGATTGGCGGAACGAGAGGGCAGAAAAACTTCGACTGCATTAGGAACCACAGACTACTGTCCTGTATTCTCTATGTTAAGAACAGAGATAACGATCATTTGCCTGTGCCTTACGAGGCGACTGCTCTTTTTGGGACGTTAACCCACTCATCCAAGAATGCCATGAAATATGAAGCAATAATGTATTATTTATGTTTTATCCACCCTTTCAGATGCAAGTGAAAGCTCTTATTTTTTTTTTTTTTTTTTTTTGGTTTTGGTTTGTTTTGTTTTGTTTTATATAATAGAGTTTAACGATGATGACGACAATTGCAGGTCATACAAATTGCTTATCTAAAAGAATTGTTTTTAATATGACGTCATATGGTGATATTTGACACGATAAAGGAAATATCTTCTTATCAAAGAATTCCTAAACTTGTTACCAATATAATTGCTTATAAAAGTGAATTCAACATCTTAAAACCGTGACAGGTGTGCTTAAGTCCACTTGTTTACATTTTCACGCGACATGCTATGAAAACTTTGAGATGTTGCTTTCCTCTAAGAGGTCACCTTTATCCGGGTATGGATGCCCTGTACAAGAAGTGACAATGATCTCACACAATTTCTTTCTCACTTCTTCAATGCTCGGTGTTTACCCATTGACCTTACGGATCAGTACATTAGTCGGTCGAAGGTCGAGGGTTAGTGACACGTGAATAATAATAGCTGAAATCAAATTGATACGCTGCTTGTATTATGTCAACTTTCACGGTTGCTTTTTCATGGTACTATTACTTGACTGGGACTGTTGAATGATTAAAGATTTTAATTAGTCTTAAATTGATTCTTTCTTTATCCACATCATCTGACCTTTGGCGCCGAGTACTTTCATTTTTGCTTCCTAGATGGCAAACTCTTATCACAGGCGTCTCTTTTGACGATCTGAGAAGTTTTAAAAAATACTAAAGGTAAAAATTAGAATTTTGAAGTTTTCTGTTTGTCGTTCACCGCGAAAAGATTGTATGAAGCCTACAATTATACATTTTAAAACTTTTTCATCGAGATATGATTTCCATTCTCTCTCTCTCTCTCTCTCTCTCTCTCTCTCTCTCTCTATCTCTCTCTCTCTCTCTCTCTCCCTCTCTCTCCCTCTGTGTGTCTCTCTCCCTTTCTCTTATTTTCCTCCTTCTTATTATTCGTCTTCTTCATCTCTCTTTCTCCCTCTCCCGTTTCCCCTCCCTACCTCCCACCTTCTCTCTCTCTCCCTCTCTGTCTCTATCTATCTAGCTATTTATATATCTATATATCTATCTAACTATATATATATATATATATATATATATATATATATATATATATATATATACATATATATACGATGACATAATTAAAGAATCAAGAAATTCTAGATAAGGTATTTGGTCCTCATATTCGTCCTTATAATTCCAACAGTATATATGCTCAACGTACACTGTCTTTTAATAAATTGGAAGTGAACAAACTAAGCATTGCCTCATCTTACAATCTTGACAATTTAAGTCGAAAAATCACACGCCAAGATCATTACTCCGTGGTTTACTTATTTCATTACCTTCGTTTCCCTCTTGAGATGTCACACTTAGTATCCATGACAACAAACGAGAAACCTCCCGCACAGGAAGTGATGTCATAGCATAATACGCCATTGATGCCTATACCACAATGCCTCCCTTCGGAGTAGATAAACAAAAAGGTCACAGCGTGTTCTTCGACTTTATTTATTTTCCAAGTTGTTTTGTATGTTAATTTCGAGTCCGACGACTTGAAGTGTTGCCCTGTGTGTAAGTTTCATTTGTTGGTGTGAATTTCGGGTTTGGCATTAATTCATTAACGGGACGAATAGGCCCAAGCAAGTAGAAAAAGAACTGAACCCCAAATGTTTATTCAGTGCTTGGAAACGATTAACGAGGGGAATGATCAAGAATGCAAATACTTGATATACCATTTAAAACTTGGCATGGGTGCCGAATGAACATTCACTGACCCGTGGTGGTCAACATAGGGGCGGTGGTGGGGTTAGGAGAGAAGAGATGTAAATAAGAAAATACTCTGCACTGTTCCGGGTAATCAGGAGGTCTGAGGTTCAATCACCATTAAATGTGCTCAAAGCGCTTTACAGGGATCTCTGACCAACAGCAACAAGTAACATATAGAACGAGACATGACGCCTGTTAGGCGACATTACAATTTTTTTCCGACATAAACCTTGTGGCTGTTTACGACCAGGTACTCATTTTACACCTGAGTACGATTAGAGAATGCGAGTAAAGAGCCTTTTCCAAGGATTCAACAATGGACCAAGCGAGACTCGAACCCAGGACCTTCGGATCCGAAAGCGAGTGTCATGCCACAAAACCACATAGCCGTTTAGTGGATATAACGCTATATAAAAGCTCAATTTAAAAGCTCAATTTCAATCACCATTCCATAGAGGCATTTTTTAAAGGAATTAACTTTCCTTGTGTTTTATTTTCTCTCTGATGTGTCTGGCATTGTTTTGTACAAACCGTTTAAGGTATGTATCTAACACTAGCATAGCTGCCTACTGTTTCGAAATATCCGTGGAATTGCGAAATTTTAGCCCCAAATTCAGAACTGCATGAGCATCTCAAAACATATTGAAAATGAAAGTAGATGCCAGACTACATAATTCTTAGAATGTTGATAGGGTAAATTGTTGGCTTTTAAAGTTAACAATAGCGACTACAATTTCTATCTCCTAAACACTACGACTTTCTAAATGTTAAAGTAGGCAGGTCCTCACTAGTGTCTACTTCAGACAAATTTAATCATGTTTTACACAGTCACGAAATAATTGCACCTTGGACCCCTTTTGCCCGTGAAGCCGAAGTCTATCTTGGTATATGATATTTATGAAAGATAAAGTGGACAATAGCCACTTGCTACTCTCTGGATATGATTCTAATTAGGATACTTTCTGTCAGGGTTAGCAGATCCACACATTTAAGCGTTGCTTGTTCGACATGGTTATTAGAAAAAAATAAAACCCACCCAACTTTACCCGGGTTAGAAACCATTTCCAATTGTTGGTATGCATTTACGTCATCAGCATCATCATGATTATCATGATCATAATAATGATCATCATGATCATCATCATCATCATCATCATCATCATCACCATCATCATTATCATCATCACAACCACTACCACCACCACCACCACCACCATAACAACCACCACCACCAACACTACCCTTGCCACTGAGAATCTGACAGTTGTTTCACATTAGTTTGTGTGTATCCATGAGCTGGATCCACTGAACGCATACAATAGTTAAGTACCATTTTCTGCCAATAATGACGTCCCGGTGTGGGGTATTCATCGTCTCAACTCTCCAATTACTGCAAGACTTACGGGCTGATCTCCGGACTTGACGAATTTGCTTAAGTGATTGGGGGAGTTAATAAGGGACGGAACTCTAAGCAATCGTGTAGAGTGTGAGACTACACTACGGATAAGGTGTCAAAAGTAATACACTGACGTTTTCATTGAAAGAATAACAAAGAACCAATCCATTCGGAAGTGAACATTAAACTCCGGTGATATTACGTGTAAGCTGGTACTTTTAGATTAACTATTTCGATTCTTTAAATTGAATAAAAAGAAATGATGTGTTTAAATTGCGTTACCCATGGGCACAACGCCGAGATCCGAATTCTTTGCCACACTGACCGCGCTCAACTTCGCTTGACCTTTGTCAGAAGACACAAGAACATACTGCTCGGCCACCAACACCAATAAATATAGTTTGATATGAATAAAGATTAGAAAAGGGTCTTTGGTCAGTTATTGTATACAATCGAGGGTGCCAATAACTCAGGCGGTAAAGCAGTCACCTTGAAAGCAAAGGGATTGGTTTCCAACCCAGAGGGGCAGTCGAGATTATTTTGACTTCCCCCCCCCCCCCCCCAAAAAAAAACAAAAAAAAAAAAACAAACAAACAAACAAAACTCTACACACCCAGCATAATTGGGCAGCTGGATCTGCTAGATCTTTCGGAAAGTAGGCTTTGCGATAGACTACTGTCATAAAATGTGGTAACCCCCGGATCAATGCCCTCTAGGTTGCTATGCCCCTGATTCTTTAGCCCAATGACTCTGAAGAACTCATTATGTCTAATGGTGATTGCGCACAATCATGTAATACCTAAGCTCTGCTCTAAATTAACTAAACGTCTTATTTATTTTTTTAGTTTGGAGAGAAGACTTCTGCTTTCTATAATATTTTATCGATATGTTAAGATGATCCAAAACTTGTCAATAAATCTTTAACTTGACACTCTTTATTTTTCGTCTATACGATATTTTGACAAGTCGGGGAGGGGGGGGGGGGTCATCTTAATCTATCGTTATAATACATATTATGGAACGAGAGTCTTTTGGCGGAAATATATATATATAAATTACAGAACATATTATATGAATAACTGATAATCATAGAATAGTAAATTTTAGTCCGAAGCATGTGCTAATATATATTTTTCTTTTGTATGCATTAAGAAGCATTAATAATAGACACTTAGATAGCCACGCCTCTCGGACAGTCGTATAATGTAAACAATAGCAGTGATTGGTAAACATAGCAAACTACACGCGTTTTACTATCGATGACATGCGTTTAAGTAAAATACGCACTGTTCTTCCGCTTGATCAATAGAATAATCAACACAGTAAACCTTTGTGTAAATCTAAACATTTATAATTTGATCGAGAAAATTGTGTGAGAACAAGTCACCCATTTGGGGGTATAAAAACAATAACAATGATCAGAGAGGGGTCGATACAAATCACGTTATTGTTTATAAACAACCCTCTATGTTTGTCCGAGCACGTGTGAAGGTGTTTCTCAAATACCATGTTTTGATTAGTCAAAAATCTACTGGTTAATAGGCTTCAACAGTCATGTCGTCACTTCCCTCGTAATGACGCATAGTAACTTAGTAACTGGCTCTAGACTATCGGAACAATGGCGGACGCCCTTATGAAATATTTCTCCGACTAGCCTAAAAGTGTATCCAGAGGAGAAAAACATTATGAATATGATCATGTTTTGACTTTATACATTCTGATCACATGACATATGGAAAGTTCTAGCCAGCATGAAGAATAAAAAGTACCAATATTCTTTGTTTAGGACCAAGCTGCTCGCCGTTGCTGGGCGACGTGACATCAGACTATTGAATTCAATTAGTAGAGTTCAACTTTAACTCTCTACTTTGACACCAAGTGGTTTTACATGTACCACTAGATCTCCAGACACAAATTAATGCGAATGATCCAGATTCAAATTCGAATTTAATAGGCTTTGGTGGCGCGTGCCAAGTTAAAAAGTTAAAAGTAGTCCTTCAGAGTCATTGGGCCCATGGAGTTTATCCCGGTTTCTATAGCGTGAAACGGACAATAACAAGTGCTTGATACCCTTTGGATAGGACGCTAGTCTATCGCAAAGTACTTTCCGTCAAATCTAACAGACTCAGCTACCCATTCACTGATGGGTGGACAGGGGGGGGGGTCAGAAAAAATATCGACAGCACTCAGGATCTATATTAGTCCCTTTGCGTGTGAAGCGAGTGCTCTACCAACTGAGTTATTGGGACCCCCTTTGGTGGGACATCCGGTGTTGTAATAAGACATCTGACTCTCTTGACCTCAAGATGAAGGTTTTGAGTTTTTTCCCTCAATACGTCCCCTAAATATTAAATATGAGTTTAAATGAAACTGATTTCCCCATGGTCAAATGGAGAAATTATTTAGATTTCGGATCCCTTCCCACATCTATCTGTCAAGTAAAAAAAAAAAAATATGACTGCCTTTGTCCAATGATCTTGTACAAGTTTATAGAAACAAAAGAATTTAATACTACACATTATTATAGCTTAGAGAATGGGAATAAAGATGTGGCTTGATAACCAAGTATTTGAAAAGTACTTTGTAATTATTGATCAATCTTCCAGCCCAATGACAACAATCATTAATCAGAGAAAAAATATGAAGTTGGCAAAATGTGAATGATACTCCTCTCCATTTACCACCTCCCCTCCTCTCTCTCTCTCTCTCTCTCTCTCTCTCTCTCTCTCTCTCTCTCTCTCTTTCTCTCTCTCTCTCTCTCTGTGTGTCTCTCTCTCTCTGTGAGTCTCTCTCTCTCTCTCTCTCTCTCTCTCTCTCTCTCTCTCTCTCTCCCACTGAACGCCAATAAATATTAGATAAATAATACAACATTTAAGCTGGTATTCGAACTTCAAATTTCTAGCTTATCCAAGTTAAGAGCTAATCATTCCATAACACCCAAACTTCTGTGACATTTAAGTATTTTTTGAACGATATAAATTCCCCATTTTCTGTAAATAAAAGGCCTTCATTTTACTTCCTTTTCTAAAGGTGAGAAAGTTATTTTAATTGGATAAAGAACCCCAGGCGCTTTTTAAAAAAGAAATTATCGTTTGATTATTTTAAATATGGCAACCACTTAATTAATCGCAGTTCAGAATTTTGCATTGTCTTTTTTTTTCCAATCCATTCTATAAAATCAACTTAAATTATATTTCACAATATCTGATTGTTTCAACATTCTCTGGTAACTTTATAACAAGCGTGGCATAAATCACAGCCACAAACAATGGCAATAATTTATGATTAAAAAAAAAAACAACAACAATACAATAAAAACAACGGGAGTTCACACTATGTCCCAAGGGAACTCAAATCAAGAGCACGAAAACAGAGACTTGACAAAAGTAAAAGCTGAAAAAAAAGAAAAAAAGAAAAAGGAAATAGGAAATATCAACAATAAACAACAATAATAAGAATATTAAACAATAGCAATCTTTTGGAGTCAATTATTTTATAATTTGAATTATGTTTCTTTATTATTTCAAATTCAAAGGTTTCGTAAACGCTGTGGATACATAAGTACATAACCGTTTAAGGCTTACAAACATGACTGTTTAAAGCAGCACCAAGCGTTCTTCAAAGTCACATCGGAAGTCGTGAATGGCCGATGGGCCAAACATTGAATCATTAGTTGCCCCGAACCAAAAGAGGGAAACAAACCGTGGCATTGAACGGCGGATGCAATTCAGCTTTCTAATTAATCACATAATTGACTACGCACACGTCGACGCTGTCACATTTTTGGCGAAACTTCAACTTCCGATTTCGCCACAGTCGTCACATGACCCCTGGGCGCGTGACTCGTACGAAAATCAATCGCTTCTATCATCCTAGTGATACCCATAGACCGGAAATCCGGCATACGCCATACTAGATCTGTAAAGATCAGCTAACTGTACATTCTTTTGATTCAAAATTGACCTCGTTACCCTATTGCTAATGCCAGTTAATTAAATTCACACTTAAAACAACGTGTATTTTAAAATAGATTTTATTTAAATTGTTTCAAAGAAAAGACTAACAAGTGATCTTACTGTAGCAACTTAAGGTAATTGTTCATTGAGCGCAATCAAAGAAGGAAAACACAATCTTTAATGCAACCTTTTATCACGGATCATTACACATCCACTTTTCGACTTCAGTAGATGAGTCTGCTGCAAAAGACGCTAAAGAATTGACACAGTAAAATTGTCAATTATAACTAGAGAACGAGATTGAATAAAACTTTTATTCTTCTCCTTTTTAATTCATTAACCGACATTACAACAAAAATTAATTACAAGTCATCAAATTGTTGCTAAGCAACCCCCACCCCCCCCCCCAAAAAAAAAAACAAAAAAACACAACCCCACACCCAAAAAAAAAACAACAACAACAAAAAAACGTGAGCTTTCAAATAGTGCAGTATTCACTAAACGTGCTCAAAGCGCTTTATTGGGGGTCCCTGGCCAACAGCAACACGTAACATGTAGAACGAGACATGACGCCTGCTGTTAGGCGATATTACAATTTTTTTTCGACCGACAACGTTGTTAACGGCCAGCTACTCGTTTTATACCTGAATACGGCGAGAGAATGTGAGTAAAGAGCCTTTTCTAGGGATTCAACTATGCGCCATGCGAGGCTCGAATCCAGGATTTTCAGATCCGAAAGCGAGTGCCATACCACAAGACCACATAGGACACATCTCTTAGTTGTTATTTTATTTCTGACATTTTAAAACTAAAACTGATCATGAAGACCTGTCGAATGCTATTCTACACAGTTCAGCTCACAACGGGATGCTTATCATAATAATTAACTGGGAAAAATAATTGAATGGTTCTCTACCTCAAAACAGTTTTCCTCTTTAAAAATCACCAAAATAAAAGCGTTTGCAACATTAATAAAAAAAAAAATGAAGCAGGCTTGAACTCCACCTTCATATTATTAGACATACGGTAGTTTGAGCACCTATTAAAAATCTAAAAACAGTGCCAGACTAAGCAGAAAGAAGAATACAAGAAACACCCCCCCCCATTACAAAAAAAAAACAACCAAAAAAAAAAAACATCCTGAGCACCTAACATCTATCGCCATTTCAGTGAAGTTTAGTCTATATAATCGTATGACGATCAATGTATTGCTTTGCGATCTTGATCAGAACAAATAATTGATCAACATGATGAGTAAGATTTTAAAAATTATTTTTAATACATTATGATCATACATTTCTTTATTTCTTTATGGTTTCTCTGTCGTTGAAATCCCTGACTTAATTTGGGACATTAAGGGTTTGTTACAGATTAGCTCTTAGTCACCTACAAAAGGGTTATTTTTTAATATGTCTATTGGAAGGCCGGGGGATTGGGGTGGGGGGAGGGGTGGATGCTAAATTTATAGATCGATGCACATAACAGTATAAACTATTATGGACTATTCCCGATACAAACGCTTTTAATGGTGGAATTCTATCCAATTAGACCGCAATCTGATTTCTCTTTCTCACTTTATTTCGATGTAACATTCTAAATAGGGAGCTGAACAAGAGAAGACTATCACTGAGTGACCGTGGCATGGCATGTTGATTATTTCCCTTTGTTATCGCTAAACTATAACAAGTGTGTGAAAGACCTCCCCGAACCTTCAATGCTCCGTGTATAAAAATCTCCCTTCCGCCGTTTAAACTAATTATTATTCTATTTTCATTAAAGTGTTTGTAAAAAAAAAATTTAAAAGCAGTGATTGTCAACGGAAAGCAATATTAATTTTCCGACTTTGCAACATGATTCAAGTCGGATGTGAGGTGGTTGTATGAATTTGAATGAGGATAATTTCATTTGTCGCCGATCCCTAAAGGGTCGTTGGAGGTTTTGTATTTTTGTGTTTCTATTGTCCTCTCAGGAACGTGGGGCACCTTTAATGGACTTGTACTGTCAAATAACGATATGATTATGCCGATACTACCCGTTCTGCAGAGGGAAAAAAGGTTGTACATTAGTAACTAAGGCTACATAACCAAATATCGCATTTCTTCGAGAGGGACTATTGGAGAAACATGTCTGTATTTATGATTGGACTTTAAGACTTAAATGCTGCCCATCTTTTTAGAGTAAGAGCTGTTCTCTGTCGATAGAGCTTGGAAATGAAAAGATTGGGCATGATAAAACAATAACATGGATGAAAATAAAATAGATAATGACATGAAGCCTGGGAATATTATGGCTAGACGATAGGGCATTCTGAAATATTCTACAGGACATTATTGGAAATTAAAGATGTTTTAGATACGGATTGTTTTGGGATCATTCACTTTCCGCTTTTAAGAGATGATTTAATATAACTTTAAAGAGAATAGTGGAATAAGATACAATCACTCTCAGACAAACACACACACAATCATACATTTACACACATAGATGACGTGCGCATTTAAGTGCATGTGCGTGTGTTCGGATGGATCGATGGATAAAGAGAGAGGAATAAGAAAGAAAGAAAGAGAGTGAGAGAGAGAGAGAGAGAGAGAGAGAGAGAGAGAGAGAGAGATAGTTGATCAACTTTACAGTGTATATTATAAATTACGAAGTGATTATTTGGGCAATACTGTATTGCCAAACTAATTTTAAGACGCTGTTTTTGGCTATTTTGGTAATGTGAAAGTTTCAACCAATGGATGAGCGGCTTGGTCAGTTCAGTTTCCGACCCAGTCATCACTAAAGACTCACAAAATAATGTCACAAGTTAAAACCACAGAGCCAGGCCTATTTATGATGGTTCTGAAAATAAAATACATTAAATATGAAATACTTGAAACCAACGTTTATAACCACGAAACAAAAAGAAAAAAAATAATGTCATTATTAAGTTGTAAAAAACACGACATGATTAAAAATAGTCACAATTTTGGGTGTTATTCATCATTGTAAAGAGAAAAAGAAGGATTATTCTGTTTATATCTCATAACAGGATTGTCATGAGCCAAAAAAGGGGAGGTAATTCACTTTTGTCAAATGTCCCAGATAAGTCTCAATTTATTTACTAATGTACCTCATTGTTTTGCAATGTCAAGTGCATTTCACATTTAAATCAATGAGGCAAAATTCTCCCATTTTTTCTCTCTTTTGGTCCTCCCTGTATTGTATTTTAAAGTTAAGTTAGTATCATATCATCTTCGCAACCAAATGTGTTGAAATATCACTAAAAGTTGTTAAAGATTTACTTTCTTCCAGCGAATCAGAGAGAAATGAGGGATTTGGGGGGGGGGGGGGGGGAGGTGGATGAAAGAAACGGGTGATTTCTTGTTTACTGCTCGTAGAAGATCTGATAATTATCGCAATCAATTGATCTAAAATTGGACTGACCTTCGCGTGTCAACAATGATAATATTATTCATCTTTTAACATGTTTTTATTTGCTTCATTTATTCTCCTTGAACATTTTACTTTCTAATTAAAAGTCTTTTGATCGTTGAAGGATTATTTTATATTAATGATAATTAATGTTCTGTCCCATTTAGTTTACTTGGGAAGAAATGTACTATACTGAATGACTGATGAACTTGGTAAACACTAAATTATGCTAATACCACATTTCCATTGCTATCCACCTAATTAAACTATGGAAAAAATGAATTCTTGGTGTTGCATGAGAGTGATGCATGGTGAGAAAATAAAGTCAACAAGTTCATTGGGTTTGGGAGGGGGGGGGGGGGGGGGAGGAAGAGGGGAGTCCTGAAAAGTTAAGATACGAAATTCGAAAATTCAAAAGCTACTGAGATAAAGAACAAAATATAAATACCGTCCTGAGCAGGTCATTTAGTTTGATCTCTTGAGGCTAAACCTTCTTACAATACAATACAATACAGAAGAAGAAGAAGAAGAAGAAGAAGAAGAAGAAGAAGAAGAAGAAGAAGAAGAAGAAGAAGAAGAAGAAGAAGAAGAAGAAGAAGAAGAAGAAGAAGAAGAGAAGAAGAAGAAAAAAGAGAAGAAGAAGAAGAAGAAAAGAGAAGAAGAAGAAGAAGAAGAAGAGAAGAAGAAGAAGAAGAAGAAGAAGAAGAAGAAGAAGAAGAAGAAGAAGAAGAAGAAGAAGAAGAAGAAGAAGAGGAGGAGGAGGAGAAGAATGTGGTATTGTGGTATTATTTCTTTACACAAATTATGTATCCAGTCGTTAACAGCATTGTATCTGTCGGAAAAGTTGTAATGTCGCCATATATCATAACACCAACATGTTAAGTGTGGTTGTTGGCCAGGGACCCCTTGTAAATCGCTTTGAGCACGTTTTGTAGATATTGATCTATATAATTGCTCAAGAGAGAGAGAGAGAGAGAGAGAGAGAGAGAGAGAGAGAGAGAGAGAGAGAGAGAGAGAATGCTCCTAGTTTTGTAACAAAGTGAAAAGACATTGAAGCTATGAATTACTTTTTATAAGACCGTAATAATTAACAGAAATGACGGCAAACTAACTTTTGGTGGTGGCAATGGTAAAACATGATCGATAAAGTGTATGTTCGAATCCGGTTGAATAGTCTTTAATTTTATATCATAACCCTGGATTTAAAAACTCTGTGACCCGCAACAGGATTTATGATCTTTTACTTGATTTTACCACCAATGCTGCCGTACTCTGGACAACACATATTAAAAAATATGACCTGAAAACTAGTCCTTCAAATATCGATCGATTTAAATGACCCCCATCTTGGCAAAAACTCTCAAACCAGGGACTTCGCGAATATTGTATCTTCGCAAAGTCCCTGATTTCAGAGTTTTTGCCAAGATGAAGGTCATATAAATCGATCGATATTTGAAGGACGAGTTTTCTGGTCATATTTTTTAATATGGTGTTTACGGCAGAATAGTCATTGGTGTGGAGATGTAGCCTTTTGAATAAATTGAATGACATCGCTTTAGGTCACCATATTTTTTTTTCACAAGACAATACAAGGGCACAAGTGCGATAAACAAATGCTAAAAAAAATTTTAAACACCAAAACCGCAAAAAGAAAAAGAATTCGTATAATTTAAGTTTTTGTTCCGCTTTGAAATAATACACTGAAACACGCGCAATGCTTAGAGCATTGCTTAATAGGAAATAAATATTGTATCATGGCGGGAAAAGCAATTAAGAGTTAATAACAATTGAGAATGCATGTGAGAACATTTACGACAGAGGTTGCCATAACCCCTTAAAGGAAAACACATGAATAAACAACAAACACGTTATTATATTTGTTTATTATTTGACAGAACAAATGATGAGAACTAAGTAAAGGTCGAGCTCTGTGACAAATTTCAAGCGCCTCTGCTTTTAACAATGTTACCGAGGCAGGAAAATAAAGTACACAATGAATTGACCTTATCATAGCTTTATCAAATCGCAATAATTACCAATTTACAATGCAAACTGTTTTCCCTCAAACGGAAGATCGCAATGATTTTTCAAGTGCGGCAACCGCTTACAATATGATTGTACAAGTCCTTAGATTGATTTACAAAAGATCTGCATGTTGCCGACTATAAACAGCGATTGAAATTAATGCTGCTTTATTTATTAATACAATTGCTTACAAAGCAACAACACAATGGAAAGCAACAACAAACAAATCATCGGAATAAGGGAGTCTGCTCATAGCAATGCATGCAATGCAATGTACATCCGTCGGAGAGTGAGTGCCGCTCGTGCTCTCACAATGCTCACGATAAACACCGCAACAACCGATAAAATAGAATAAACGTACGAAAAAAAAAAAAAATAGTGAGAATCGCTGGTGAGCGCCCTCGCATGATAAAATGCTTGCTGATTTTTCATGAGAATTATTTGACGCGTGGGAAAAGAAGTTAACTTTGTGGTCCTTGCGATCGTATCGGAGACAAATGGGTGGTGATATTTCGAATTGGGGTGAATGGTATTGGAAATTCTTAGGTCTAATCTTGTGCCCGGATCTTATTGGTGGGTCGTTAGCACCCCGTGCAGGGCGTAGAATGAAATTTGACACGTAGAATATGACATGTTGTCGATGTTGCTGTTAGCGTTCCTTACTACTAACGATGTCAATAAATATGATGGTAGTTGAGGTGGGTATCATGGGAGCGTCTTAAGACGACAAGGTTATCAACATTGTTTCGATTTAATTAATTAATTGGGAAAGGATAATGCATGGGAATCAGGAACTCTAATATTTGCATAAGTTGATAATCTGAACTGGGTTCTGTGAAAATTTTCTAAGAGAAATAGAAAAAATAAATATACTAAGGTAAAATAAAACAGATAAAATTATCTTTATTCAGCCCAGGGAGCAGTTTGTCTTTACGGTCTATTCCAAGGGAAGATTGGAATTGCCCAAGTATAAACCACAGTCCAGAACAGATAATGAAAACAAAATAGTTGTTAATGAATGAATTTCACAAAAGTGACTGTAAATACACCGTCTGCTTGGTATCTAGAACTGTGTGTAGAGTAATCATCTATTCCGACACTATCAAATTTTCCTATTTTTTTCTGGCACTGCATTGTGCAACAACATGTTACCAAGTACAACGTCACTTCGAGTAAAATCCTGAAATTTGACTGTAGCTTGGGTGTGAAGACGTGTATAAAAATGTAAACATGAAAAAAACAACAACAACAACAACAACAAAAAAAAACAATCAACAACCAACCAAGTCAATCGATCAACCAACCAACCACTCAATCAAAGACAAAAATGTAAATTAACCAAATAAACCAAAAAAAAACAACAAAAAACCTTAAATAAATTGAAGTGTGTATATATATATATATATATATATATATATATATATATATATATATATGGGAAAGCGTGGCAGCATGGTCTTTGCTTCGTACCCGAAAGGTACCGAGTTCGACTACCGTCGCGTTGTGTGTCCTTGAGCAAGTCACTTAGCCTTAGCTCACTTTGCGACGCTGCACTGCGGCTGACGCTTGGGTTATTCCAGTCTTCCGTTGGAATAGACCCTAAAGAAAAAATATCCCTTTGGGGTGAATTAAGGGAATTATTAATATTCTTTTTTAGATCCAATAAACAAAATTACATTTGGAGGGTTCAAGTTATGATATCATACTGTGGTGGGATTGTAGGTGACAGACATTTTTGGTCACATTTTTATTCGAGCTTGCAGGAAGAGGGACTTCGTACAGGACGAAGATTGCAAATTGCAAGTTTGAATCATAACATTTTGATTGAAGTTGATCAAATCATCAGGGAGGCCTATTGAGCCGGAGTTAGACACGGCTTCTGTTGCTTTAAACGTACACTAAACAAAGGTTTATCAAAGAGTTTTAGGGGAAAAAGCAAGTCTTTGCGAAGCCGTTTGTTTGGTCAGTCGGTGGAGAGAGAAAGTGTGTGTGTGTGTGTGTGTGTGTGTGTGTGTAAGAGAGAGAGAGAGAGAGAGAGAGAGAGAGAGAGAGAGAGAGAGAGAGAGAGAGAACCTTGTATAAATTTGATCAATATCTTATAATATAGATGCTTAAACATCTCTCAAACACAAACTTGTTTGCCTGAGACATTCATATTATTATGATAATTAGTTCAAAGGCCAAACGCAACTGTCATCATCCCCGCCATAGTTGCTTCCCTCCTTCAATTATCCTCTTCCCCTTGGACATGCGCATGCAACTTTGACCCTCGTCTCAATCACCGGCATCCATTTCCGGCTGAACTCAACACCCACGTTTTCCATCAGGTAATCCAATCGTCTGGCCTCTCACCCCTTGGACCAATCCTTTTAACTCCAGATAATGGAGAGTGATTGAACTTAACACCCGATTCGCCTTGATCATTCAGAAATTAGAGAAATCAAGCTAAGTGTGTCGATTGAGTGAGCAATCCCTGCGATTATTTCAGATTGTAAATTGTGTATTGTCTACAATTACAATGAAGGAATGATCACATCGGAGGCATTGGCTCTTTGATTTCTTAAATTGCCTAACATTTATTTTCATTTCATCCTATTAATTCCTCTTTATATTGTTATATCTGGAGGTAATTTTATCAACTAGACCTGTACTTTAATTGAATATGATATGCATAATATAATGCATAGCTGTTGTCATTCTGCTTCATGTAATAGACTATTTGAGAAATACATAATCTAACAATCGAATGTAAACGGGGTTAGTAGAAATTGGCAAATTATCAAGATATTGAAAAGCTCAATCAATTGTAATCTATTATTTTAAAAATATAAAGGGTTGGAGGTCAGACTTGTTCGGCTCAGCATTTATTATTATTATTATTATTATTTTTTTGCCAATAACATCGCTGCCAAATCAAAAATTATAAACTCTTTTTTTTAACAGATTGATATACAAGTAACTTGCAAACCTTTTCTTTTTTAAAAATTTAGAATAGAACATACTGATCGTTCCTTGGATGTTGAAAATCGCCATCTGGCTGCTCCTACATACTTTATTACAGGGCCGTTTTTGATAGTTGGTGGCTTGAAAGAAACCACCCTTGCTGTCCAAAGTGAGCAGATTGTGGGTTAAAAATCTTGGCCAAGGAAAAAGAAAGGAAAGTGCCTGAAGCATGGCTTGAACCCGGGACCCTCTGGGTCACAGTGCAATGCCATAAATGCCATAACCACTCAGCCACCACGCCCCCCCCCCCCCTTTCCAATTCAAAACCTATGCACAAATTCTGAGGGGAGTTATGTAATGTGTGTAAAGTGTCTTGTCCAAAGAAAAATGCACCAAAAAGAAAGTCTGATTTTTGGTGATGATGTTTTTCTTGTCGTTCTCTTTTATACATTACATGGCACTGATTGTCACATTCAGGCCCAAGACAAAATGTTTGTGTTGATCTAGTTTTTTATTCATTTGAGGTACAAGTCGTAGTGTAGTGTCCGTAGGATTACTACCTCAACCTCAGTATAGAAAAAGATTAAAGAGATATGAACGAGGGTACAAAAATATAGTGAAAACAGTGATGATGACGATACCGATGACGATGATAATGATGATGACGACGAAGACAATGATGATAACAATAATAATTATAGATGGTATCAATAATAATGATAATAATAATAATGATAATAATAATAATAATAATAATAATAATAATAATAATAATAATAATAATAATGATATAATAATAATAATAATAATAATAATAATAATTTATAATAATAATAATAACAATAAAATAATAATAATAATAATAATAATAATAATAATAATAATAATAATAATAATAAATAACAATAATAATAATAAAATAATAATAATAATAATAATAATAATAATAATAATAATAATAAAATAATAATAATAATAATAATAATAATAATAATAATAATAATAATAATAATAATAATAATAATAATAATAATAATAATAATAATAATTAATAATATTATATATATAATTATTATTATTATTATTATTATTATTATTATATTATTATTATTATTATTATTATTATTATTTTTATTATTATTATATTATTATTATTATTATTATTATTATTATAAAAAAGAAGAAGAAGAAGAAGAAGAAGAAGAAGAAGAAGAAGAAGAAGAAGAAGAAGAAGAAGAAGAAGAAGAAGAAAAAGAAGAAGAAAAAGAAGACGACATAATATTTAATAGTAGTAGTAGTAGTAGTAGTAGTAGTAGTAGTAGTAGTAGTAGTAGTAGTAGTAGTAGTAGTAGTAGTAGTAGTAGTAAGTGTTGATAAAGACACGGACAAAAACAATCACAACAACTTTCATATGTATAACTGTACAAAAGTCACAATCCCAAGCACAATGCACCACCGTTCTAAGCATGAGTAATTACTCAAGTAATCCTTAATTTATTGACAACGGAACAATTTACATAGAACGATTTTCTAGGATTTGTTAAGTTCCATTAAAAATTTTGGTGTCCATGACACGCTCCACACAAAGTAAATAAACAAAGGAAATTCTTACAAAAATGGCCATGCAACAGTCTAAGCCCACATGGCATCTTCAGACGCTAATATAAGGAATTACCATAATAAAACAATTTTTTTCTTTCTTTATTTCTACAATTTCTAAGAATCATTCTTTTACATTCATAACTGTTTATGTCCTGGATTGTTTTCCTAATTCTGAGGGTCTTAATCGAGTACCAGTCGCAAAAAAAATCTTTATTAAGGATTGATTCAATTATCGAATAATAAGTAACGACGTCTTAGAGAAGAAAAAAAAAGGTAAATGAATGCTTTTTGGGAACGAAATGTGACACGAGAGTTTGGAGAGGGTTATCAATTAACACTCAATTGCGATTTTTACTCAAGGAGTTATGACTGAATAGAAATGTATAAACTGAATTCTATGAATTTTAGAATGCCATTATCGTAAGAAAGAAGTTATTGATGAACTGGCCGCGTTTCATCTTTTCATTGTGCGCGTGTGTGTCACACTCTGCTCAATGAAACACCAACACATATTATGACAATATGCGGGGTTTGCAGTAATTCAAAAACACAGAGCTTTACCAGTTAAATGCCGTACTCTGGAATAATAGGTATTCAAACATTGGGCCAGAAAACTCGTTCTTCAAATATCCATCAAATCAAATGACCCTCATCTTGACAAAAACTCTCAAACCTGGGACTTCGCGAAGTCCCAGGTTTGAGAGGTTTTTGCCAAGATAAGGATCGTTTAAATCGATGGATATTTGAAAGACGAGTTTTCTGTCCAAATTTTTAATACCTGTTTATCCAGAGTACGGCATTTAACTGGTAAATATGAATTTGACTTTTAACTTGTTCCTGGTTGGAAAGAAAATGACGGAATACGGGCAAGGTTGTAATTTCTTGAGAATGAAAGACTCGACGGCACCACGTCTGAGCGTGCTTTGATGAATGTATGGTACTTGATATATGCTTATTGTACACACAAACTTCTTAAAATATTCACATTTCTCGTGGAGACAGTGAATATTATATCTAAATTTGAATGTAGAATGTCTCTGTATTTTTCATCTATTTCACACATAGATAAATCTTAAAAAAAAACAAACAAACCAAGAATCAAGAAACGTCTTTGATGCGTTCATAATTAAATGAGTGTTACGGTAAAGAAAAGTGTTCATTCAACAATTCAAGAAAGACCTAAGCAGTAGCCAAAGTCGAGTTTCACCACACTTAGGTTGAATGAAATTATATTATTACCTCCCCTATGTCTGCATCTTCCGGGTTTCCAATCTCATAACTCCTTTGTTTCTTTTTTTTTTTTAAAATTCAAGTCTTTTTTTTTTTTTAATTTCTTTGAAAAAATGTTGTTTCCTTTGTCTTTCTATCTAAGAATGAAAAGAAGGTTGTGAAAGATATAAAAAGCTTTTTTCACTGACTATTTTAAAAGCCTTTATGCTTGCCTATAAACAAATGTGCCCTGGAAATTGATAATTGTGGACATAATTTTCTCTTAAAGTAACAATAAAATTTGGCTATATATAAAGAAGTCGACGACAGAAATAAAACCAAGCCACATGTTTCCTGAATTACGGTTTTCAGATCTTTATTTTAACTTTCATGTTTTTTGTTGGTTGTTTTGCAAAGGATACTTAATCTTAGTCTTGGTCAATTTTCATACTACTAGCCTTATTGATGTCTAACCCACAAAGTTCTCTCCCTACCAATTTCGGTGGTTTGTGGCCTTTATTACAAGTAAGAAACGAGCCAAAGCTTTTTGCGATTACCAGTAAATACTCCTAGTTAATTCCTTGAGCCTACTTCGTCGTCAACGTTTGCCTTCTGAACCGTGACTCTGCCAAAAAGGCGCAGATAACCATCAGATGAGAGAATACAAGATCGGGAGATAGGCTGCGGACGGAGAAAAGAAAAATGGCGCTTCTCTGTAATCTGAAGTTCTCTGGATAAAACGATCGTAATAGAAGGGAGTTATAATGATAATTATAAAAAAAAAATAGCGTAAGGCATGCAAATGGCTTACTCCGGGCTTTAGAAGAACAGGTCTTTATGTCCTCAACGATTCTTATAGCTCGATTAAAATATTTATTGCTCAATTGTTAACTCTCTTTGATATAGGGGTAATTTGTTTTGGTATCTGAGAGAATCGCGATAGAATGTATTCACGACGATGAAAGGAAATCTTTAATAAATAAAGTTAGTTAACGCGTGTAAATGTCATGGAGTTCACCAGATGTTCAGCAGTGGTGGTTTAAATAATTATGGCTGAAATGCATTTACATAGTCTTATCGCAATCATATAGCTCTGTTTATAATAAATTCATTTATTGATAAAATTTTCACCATTTGTTACCTTTGCCTTTGAATAACTTTTCTATTAAAAATCTTGTTATTCTAGTTGTTAACCCTTAGCTTTCTATTATTCAATATTAGACATTGATATTATGATTATTATTTTTTTTTAAGTTATTGCTATTGAATAGAAGACACCAGCATAAGTTTGTCGATTTTTCACAATCGACCTTTCCCGAATATTATATGATTTCAATTGATGTATGATACGAAACACTTTGATAAAGTATATTTTGATGCCTCAAAAGAATTAACAATACTTATTAAAAAGCTGATAAGGCAAGATGCACTGTGATGGCACCATGTTTTCATTCTTATCAAAGCAATTGTAATTGTTTAGAGCAATATCTATCGATGCTGCCGTTCCAGCGGGGGAAAATTGACACAAGTACAGATTGTTAAAGGAATTCAGTGATCTGTTTTATGCACTCGCTCTATACTGAATTATAATATCTATTTGCATAAAGAAAGATGTAGGAGACTATAGGGGTGAATGGGTTAAAGTGAGCTTGGTTAAGTTTAATGATCAGTCCTGTGTGCTTTTCTACAGTTTATTGACAAAACTCCTGTTTTATTTTGTATCGTTAACTTTCATATGTAGACAACCAATCATTTAAGAAGACCCGGGCTTGTTAAAAAATACTGCACAATTTTAGCCATCAGGTCATTTTTTCTTACCAGTTAACTGACGTAGTCTGGAAAAGCACGTATTTAAAAATTTGGCCAGAAAACTCATCCTTCAAATATCGATTTCGTGAAGTCCCAGGTCTGAGAGTTTTTTGCCAAGATGGTGGTAGGGGGGGGGGGGCATTTGAATCGATCGATAGTTGTAGGACGAGTTTTCTGGCCAATTTTTTAAAATAGGATTATTTCCAGAATACGGCAATGAACTGGTTAAAAATTGCTCTTCAAAATAAGTAAGTGTCAGATGCGAAACTTTTTACAAGTTGAGAGTAAACGTAAGCTACTGATATTCTGTTATGAGTATGTCTAAACGTTTTTTGGTCAAAATAATAAAAAAGGCGTTTTGCTGTTGTTCCCAGAAATAGCTTTCATAGAAAGAGTGAGTATTCAGTACGATATTTCAATAGGTCTGAGTCAATATTTGCACTATGTATCTAATACAATGATTTTGTTTGGTTTACTTTTGCTTGCGTGTGCATATAGATAAGTCTATTTATAAATTGTCATTGTGGCCATGTATGTATGAGTATGTGTATTTAAAAAAAAACTTTTAATGGCAATTCAAACACATTTTTACGCTTAAGAATGGGAAAGCTGATGTGATGAGATAAAAATAAAGAGAGCAGATACAATGAGATGGCAGATCGTTTTCGCAGCTCATTGATGGTAACTAGCCACGATCTTTATTTCCTTTTCTTTTTTCTGTTTTGTTGATAAAGTTTAATAAAATTCGATTTCAGATAACCTGAGGTAGAGTTATGTTCAATGTATCTTTTTTTTCTAGGTTGATGTTCGATGGTTAAATCATCATAAATTAGTAGTTGTTTAAGTGTTATTTTTCTTATTTTTCTCCTCCTCCTCAACCTGCTGCTGCTCGTCCCCCTGCTCGTCCCCCCTTTCCTCCCTCCTCTTCCTCCTCTCCCCTCTCCTTCTTCTTCTTCTTCTTCTTCTTCTTCTTCTTCTTCTTCTTCTTCTTCTCCATCACCTCCTCCTCCTCCTTCTCCTTCTCCATATCTTCCTCCTTCTCCTTCTCCTCCTCCGCTTCTTCTTTCTGCTCTCCGTCCCTCTCCTCCTCTTCTTCCTTCGCCTCTCCCTTCTCCTTTGCAAAAACTAGTCAAGCTTAACGTGGAATAAAAAGATAAGAAAATAGAATAAATGTGAACATTTATATAGCGCATTTCCAAGGAACTACCATTCTCAGTTTGCTTAACAATGTGTCCTACCTCCCCCCCCCCCCCCCCCGCCCCCCAGCAAGCGACATAGAACCATACTTGTATTCCATACAGTACTCATGTTAGGCGTCCTTTTGTACTAACAATCTTACAATATTCGTAATTGCCTTTTCAGATACTCAGTTACACCTGAGTCTAGTGGGCTAATGTTTGTTAAGTGCATTACGCAAGGCTGCAACATCGGCACCTGAATTTTCCACGAATACTGTAACTATTCGACTACTAACAATTCTTAACATTGCTTTGACTTTTGAGACTAGAAAAGACACCGGACCACTAAGTCATGAGCCACACGAACTTTTCAAAAATAATTTCTATGGAGAGGGCTAGTCATATTGTTTTTAATGATACTTTTCAGAGGAAAAATAAAAACAGATATCAAGTACTTACAATCTTCTTCTCGTTGCGAACGTTTACAAGCTCGTCTTGTGATTTGGAACTATGTAGTTTGTTGGTTTTATAGTTTGTCAAAGCATTAAGTAGTGATTGTATACATATGTGTGTGAGTGTGTGTGTGTGTGTGTGTGTGTCTATGTGTGTGTTTAAGAGAAAGAAACAAGAGATTAAGCAATATATATATATATATATATATTAATATATGATAGTAGTTAGATAATAGATTAGATAATAGATAGATAGATAGATAGATAGATAGATAAGTAAATAGATAGATAAGTAAGCAAGGTGTTCTGAAGAAATAGTGATCTGTAAATGAAGGTGCTAAACTTTAAACAAACATTTCAAAGGAGCTATTACGTATTATAAAATCAAACCAATGTTAAACATTGACGTTAGATACTTCTACAAAATGATTTTATTCCATTATGAATTTTACACTTCCTTATCATTGCTACTATGATGGGAAAAAATGTAAAAGTTGATATCAGTTTTAAACTTTGATTTTATTTGTGAATACATGTGTTGATAGAAGGTCAGTGATAGAGGGTTGTGGGGGGGGGGAGCATGAGGAATGGCGGAGGGTTTGCGAATGACTTTTATGTTTACCGAACAAAATCAGAAACTGTTAGATAATAGATAACCAGAAAGATGGATAGTTTCGTTAATGGTTTAATGATTGTAGAGAGATAAGATAATGGTCATTGTGGAAATAACAGTGACCAAAGCATGATTCATTACCATGAACTGTCTTTTTTTTCTCTCTTGGCGCCAGGGCCAAAATTGAGTCTGATAACCAAAGGCTAGAGTGAATTAGATATAGGAAAACTCCAAACAGAGGAGTGGTTATAGTTCTTTGCATTGTTGAAGCCGTCAGAGTAGCAGGCCTTGTTTAGATTGTCGTCTGCATGACGGCCATGTTGTCGTGATGACAAAGATGTGGCAATTGGATTGGTTTGTTATCTTTGTATAAACCATTAAACCATTAAACGATTCGTCTCCGGTTTTGGGTCTAGGATTGACAGATGGAGAGAAATGAAAGGATGAAAAGAGAGCTTACGACAGGGATGAGATCTTCTCGAGTTACTTATTATTGTTGTGGTGGACCGTTGGTTATTTTGGTGACATCACTAGAATTGAAAGTGTGACCATCGAAGTTTGTATGGAATGTTTGGGATGGTTGTGGTTTACGAATCATGAGTCAGAATCTATGTCCCATTTATTTTAGATATAATTGAGTCCAAACACCAACGTTTTTAATTTAAAATTCCCTATCGTCCACCATCATTAAAAACAAAACAAACCCAAAAAAAATTTTTAAATCCAACTAAACAAACAAACTAGAAAAAAACCCCAACAAACAAGACCCCCTCCCTCTAACACCCCCCCCCCCCCACACACACACACACAATCTAAAACAAAACAAAAACAAAAAAGCAAAATAAAGCAATATATCAAGCAGACAAACAAACAAAAAATAATTAAGAAAAGAAAAACACCAATACCAACAATTCTTGTCGCACAAGCTTGAGAATGCACTGTGGTAGCCATGTTCAAAAATCTTGAAATGGTACTACTTTTCTGCCATATTTTAGATACATTTAACGCTTGAAAATAATAATAAATTTAGCGCTTTATCCATCTAAACAGGCACCAAGCGCTTTACATTGTCATCAATTGAAATTCACAAACAACAGATCATCAATTAATTAAAATTGAAACAAATGGGTTTTTAGTTGAGTTTTTAAAAATTGAAGGGATGAGCATGACCTAAGGGATGCTGGTAGGGAATTCCAAGATTGAGGGGCGGCAAATTGAAACGATTGAGTGCCAACCTTACGAAGCACCTTTGGCCTCAAAAATACGAGTAATAAGTCACAAAGTGCTTTTTTAAAAAAATCGATATCACTTCATTTAACTACTGCGTATGGATAGGGATTGAATAATATGAGATTCATGCAATATTTGATATACACTCGAGCACAGTTTCTTCGAACTCCTAGGTATATACAAAACAAGTCGAGGAAAACGTGTACAAAGAGTAATAAGGAACCTTTTTGGGACATTCTGATCTTATGAGTTCAAGGAAACTGAGAAATCTGTGTTGACGAAACCATACTCCAGTTCTATTTATCTTTCCTTTTTTTATTGTTGCTTTTGTTTCTTTCCTTTTACTTTAAAATGCGTGTCCAAGTAACAATGAGGCTGGTGTTATTTTATATTCATAAGACACAACATAAGCATAGTCTTCATTTAATAGGATAGGGTATGGTTACCAACAAGAATCAAACAATTTAACATGCTCTTTGCGTTTTACAAAGCTTTTTTTTTCTTTTAAAGATTTCTACGTAAGTCTATTAAAACTAAATGACCATCTTAATATAGACAGCCAGATTACTAACGAGTTGAGTGGTTGGTCTAATCGGTGTCTAATCACTGCCTTACGCAATGTCACAACGATACATCCGTCTGGTTACTGACCACACTCAACATTGCTTGACTTTGCTAAAAACGAGACATCGCACCTCAGCGCCACGTACGCAACAATGGTGAGACATCTCAGCCATCACGGTTACTCCAAGAATGTTTCGACTAAATAATATTCTCTCAATTGCATAATCTTTGATTTATCTAAGCCATAAAAGGAGAATGAGCTCATGAGCCAATATTAGGTCAAGTAACGTTTTGTTAACCTACACATAAAGTCCATTAGTTAGTGTTCTAAATGTCGTAAAATTGAACTACTCGTTTAAAAGAAAATTAATTAGTATTTTTTTTATTTTTACTTTGGAGGGTGTGTGAGTGTGTGGGGGGGGGGGGGGGGGCTTCTTGTGTTCTGTTTTGCATAATTGTAACTGGTTATCTATTTTTGGTGTTACAAATCTATAGAAATATATTGAACCAAGAAGTTTTTTCATAGGAAAAAAAATGATAGCAATGTTTCACTCAATCTTATGACAGTCAGCACACCAACTGATAGCCATGCTTGTGTATGTTTATCAATATTACTTTTACCCGATATTTTATGAATAAAGGATTTAGGAGTTGTCTAGAATTTGAAAATTACTGGAATTGACCAGATCTGAAATTGAAACAAATAAATACGAAACTTAACGCATTCTCCTGACAGCTTTGATGCATTGTTCCCTGCCAATGGCACATGCAGCAAGTTAAGGGATTCGGTCAGTTGACACGCAGGCTTCGTCGACCAGTTAATAGGCCCCTGGTCTGGCGTGGCATTTGAAATTTAATATAACAAACATTGGAGGTTATGCGTCATGAATAGACAAATGGGTTTGTAATCGAATACAAACGTATCAACACATAATTAATATGTGACGGAAACCGTTTGGTTATAAGTCATCTAATATTGTACGGATGTACTAAATTGATTGCGTTAATTTCGCAGAGACTAACAGCACCAAATTTAACCAATTAACTGTCGTACTCTGTGAAAACATGTGTTTAAAAATTTGGCCAGAATACTCGTCCTTCAAATATGGATCGATTTCAATAACTCTCATCTTGGCAAAATTCTCAAACCTGGAACCTGGGCGAGGTCTTCCTTAGTCCCAGGTTTGAGATAGTTTTTTGTTTTTTGTTTTTTTGTTGTTGTTGTTGTTTTGTTGGTTTTTTTTTTGTTTTTTTTTTAATGATAAGATAATCTGAGAAAAAAAAACAACAACAATAACAAAAAAAAAAACAGCATAACGATTGTGGAAAGACACACTTGGCATTAAAGGGTCAGAAAGATAACATTGGCATGCCATCTTTACAGTGGATGATGTTGACAGTGATGTGATGAGCTTGTCCAACATGCGTCAGTGAGCAACGCAAACAGCTCAAGCCACGGCCGTCGATAATCGGTAATTAAAGGGATGCCCCGCCTCGTATTTTAGCGTATTATGCCGCTTGACACAGACCGCAGAGTTAAAAATGGACAGCGAACCTGAAAATCTAGTGCGAAAAATCTAAGGAAAACAAGGATTTTGTTATTGTAAGAGGAGACATGGTTGCAAGTACGAGGAGGAAGGACCAAAAACGCGGATGATCATTGACGTCACGAGGACTGACGGGCGATAAATGATTCTCACAGAGTTGTTATTTTTGTCTTTTCAAATCCTATTCAGCTTGCTCGTGGCGCAACAAAAGTAGATGTCTGATGGAATAATGGGCGATGGGGGAGTCTGTTATGCTGAAGAAGAGAAAGAATCAAGTGTAGAGATAAAGGGCGGGATAGGGATGTCGGAGGATAATTCACTACAGCCTACGGCGCCACTTTCCTCCAGATTTGCCCAGCCAAGCGATTCATCGATTATTCCCCTTTGGTTGAGTTTGTTTACTAATGGTCTCCCCTGTCTATCCGGCTCATCAGCTTTTTTGGAGTTGTGGATTTTCCTCGAGAATTTATTTTCACTTTGAAATAATAAGTGATTATTATGTTCTATTGAACAAACTGACCGTGTGAGGAGAGATGGTTACTTACCAGCTAAACGATACTTGGCTAGTTGCGTGGTCGTGTAATAATTGTCGCTGTCGATGGAGATCTAGTGATAGTTGTTGAATTGTCATGATTGGAAACTTGTACATAATATGTAATCAAAAGCAGATAATAGTAGGGGAACAAGTCGTTAGTCGCTTGAGAAAGATTAAGGTGGGGCTGATGAATGTATTGTCATCCCTTTTAACACTTAATGGTATTGGGTTAAAGCCTTACGTGACAACGTGTTAATCCTTTACCGTTGAAGTTACACCATTACTAATCTAGCATTGACTAGCACCATTTGGATAGGATTTGTGTCGACACTTATGTTGAACCTTGAAAATATGATATTCCAAATTAGAGGTTGTTACATGTATGCAATTATTTTTGGAAGTGAAGAGATGTAATTTAAATCAAAATTTCTTTTTTTTTCTCCCCAAAACTCATAGGTTGCAACGTGACTGAGTAGATGAGGCATTTCTCTTACTCCTGGGGGTCCGGGATTTAAGCCCCGATGTGGTCATCTTCCTCTTTTACAATTTCTTGGACACAAAATGTCGAGAACACCCTCTTCAATTGTTATCTGAAATATAAAACATACTACTATAACCTATCATGCTCTTAGTAAATGGTAGTAGAAAGTTTTTAAAAATATTTTCAACTAGACAACTGTATTCATCTGCATTTGAAAGAGACGTGATTTTTTTTAACGACTGCATAACACGATTTTATCAGGTTTTTTTTTATCAGATAATTGCACAGCTTTTAAAAAAGGTAATCATAATTATGTTAATATACAGTAGTTTAGATTCAGAATATTATAAAGGCAGATAAATTGTGAAAACCAAGTTAGGGGGTAACGTTCATATAACCCCTTCAATTTCTTATTATATTTTTTTTCTACTGGACCTGACGATGACAAGGAGCCACTAATATTACATAGATGCAACTTTGTATTCCTGTTGTATGGCAAACAGCATCTGAGCTGTAGGTCCCTGATTCGAGTCCCACCCAGGCAGGGCAGCGCTAAACTGACTCATTGATAAAGGCTTATTCACATTCTCTCACTGTACTCAGCTATACAATAACTCTCTGGTCTGTAACAGCGTTGTCTTTGTCGGATAAAAGCGCCTTGCAGTCGTCGCATCTCGTCCAACATTTTAAGTGCTGCTGTTGTTTGGAACCCCTTGTAAAACGCTTTGAGCAAATTGGGCATCTCGCAAGAAGATGAGCATTTTATGCTGTGATAATAATTTTGTCAACACCTTCAAAGTTTCAAAGTTGCTTACAGCTTGTCTGTGGAGGGCCATGTAGTCCATCAGACTGGTACTTGGAGATATCCGTGAAGCAATCAAGTAAGTTGCCAATCTTTCAATCTATTGGCGATTTCCTTTATCGCCCATCCATCCAGTGTTAGCATTATCAAGCGACATATATAACCGGTCCATAAAACTTACTCTTGTCCTTTTTATCACGGACCGTGACCACGTCTCCTCGTCACGCATCATGACTCACGCATGCACACACACATACACACACACACATACACACAAATACTCACATACAATCGTTATATATATTATGTACAAAAACACACTGAAACTCACCATCATCTAGCACCAGATATCTCGAAAAACCATCAGGAACTTAATCAAATTATAGAACCTCGAAATCGGGACAGTTTTGCTCTTTAAAAAATGTAATACCTAATACCCAGGTGTTTGATTTATAAAATCACCAAGAGCTATTTATAAACTAAGCAGTGCTTAATGTGATTAAGTCATCTTAGTTAACGTATGGACCGAAACATAATCAAATGACAAGTATAATCACCATGTAGGAAATTTTTTTAAATTTTTGTTTTGTTTTGTTTTGCTCGTTAAGTGAATTAAGGCTGTTTAACGTAATTTCAGTAGCATCTATTATCATATCCGTCACTGCCTAATATCAGGTACACATTTAATCTTGAGTGCCGTAATGATTACAAAACTACTTCCAAGAAAGAGACAGCGTACTTTCCGTTCAGGCCATGACACCAAATAGCGCAGCAGATCTGAGCGCTCTATATCACTATAATTATGTCATCTAACTGTTTTTATTTGTGCCTCTTCACTAAACTGTGCTGTCTTTAATAAAGAATTTTTTTTAAAACACGAATTATTTACTACAAATCGCGTATACAACCGGTTGATTGAATATTTGGTCACCTATCCGAATTATTAGTTTGTAAGTCAAAGACTATTGTGCAATGGCAAACCTGGGGAATGACAAAATGCAAACAAAGATCAACCGGGCACCTTCCAAGGTAATCAACTTAGAACAGTACTGGGAATAAAATATCATATGAAAATAACAAACAAAGCACAGTAACTAAAATGTAACGAAACGCCGATCTATCTTCAAATAATTAAGGCCAGGTGGAGCCTGTTCGGACACATCCTGAGACAAAATCCTGAAATGCCAGCAGATAAAGCTTTGTCATTCTGCTTCACCAATTTGGGACCCAAACACTTCATTTCCAGTGACAATCAGCAACTCTCAAAAGATTGCCAAACATTAAGCTATGCCTAATATTAATATCAACCATGGACCTCAACAACATCAGAGACATGCCATAAAACAGGCAGAAATGGAGATTCCTCTGTGCCAAAATCGAGTAGCCCGCTGAAGCAGCAAAGTTGGCCGCCTATGCCAGCCAACAGCTTTCAGTCAAGTAACTCAAAGTCACACAATACGAAGTCATGGCAAAGAACTATAATCCGTGGTACCACGCAAACCTGGTGGTCCATTAGAGTAGTAATGGTCCGAGGACTCTGGTGTCATGCAATTAAAAAGATAAATAAATTAGTAGGTAAATATATAAATAAGTAAATTGAACTTGAAACTAAAACGCTGTATAGACAAGATGTATTTATAAAAGACTGATAAATTTGATGCAAACAAAAATATAAATACATAATTAAGTCAAGAAATTAGTTACAAAAAATAAAGCAAATATATAAATAAATGAATCAAAACATAAATGAATAAAAAGTAAAAGAGATGTTTTCTGTGCCTTCGTATGTCTTTTACTTTGGTGAGCTCTCTGGCAGTAGAAATTATAGAGTGGCCCGCTGAGAGCATCAATAAGAATAGAAAAACATATTGATGAATTAAAAAGCAATGTCCTCTATTAAAAGTCTCATTGAGTTGTTTTATCTGGAGCAAGGGCTGGTTTACTCAAATAACCCTAATTGGATTGCCAAATCCTGGCGTATCACGAGCTCACATCGAAGCAATTCACTTATCAGTTGATGACGCTTTACTGGGCCAGATTTAAAAATAAAAGCAGAACCAAAATCCAGGTTTCCAATTTATCCGGTTCCTGATTTGAAGATACTGATCGAAATAAAAACTTTCTATGGTCTATGGTGAGATGAGAGCATAGAAAGAGTTGAAAGGTTGGTTGGAATCAAACCCATTACCAATCCCCCTAAACTCCGTAGATTAAACCCGGATTATAGCTGACCCAAGCACGGACAATAACCATGAATGTGGCGAAGATGGGCAGAGATAGAGGCGATTGGCATTCCTCCCATGTGTGCCATCGACGCTTATCGCCATGTTTAATGTCTGTAGTTTTAGGCTTAAAAGATTCGTGTCGTCCACAGGGTGACTCTTCTCGGTACTGTCGTCACGGACAGTGGGCGTGGCAGGCGATGATAGGGAAAATAAATAGGCGTGGTTGGTGACAGCCATTGCGTTGGTTTTGTGGATAGATGGGTGGGTTGGATAGATAGGTGGATAGGATGGATAGCCGTTATGAATATTTCTCTTTGCCATTTGTTTTTAGGAGTCAAGTGACACTTGCGCGATACTTTCAGGTCATGCTTTTGATAGTATGAAGTTGACGTCACTCAGGTTTTGAAATTGCTTTTTGCCATCCGCGTTTATGAGTAATTCTCACTAAACTGTATTAACCAGACTATATAAGTTCAAGGTTACGCATAGTTTTGTGTGTTGGTCCGCTTCCGGTTTTGAGCTTCTTAGCCAAGAGCATACTTTCTATACTATGTATTCATTAACACAGATTGTGTGTGTTTCATTAAGAGATTTTCTCGATATGAAATGTACAATTATTTGAGGATTAGGAAATCAGGGTTTTTTTTCTCTCTGAGTTTTATGAATCCATCTTTAAGTTTGAGATTCGTTTTTTCATATAGATATTGACCTCAGAACAGGGGCGTAGCTATATTGGTTGATTTGGTGCTTGGCACTACACCTTTTAAAGATTTTAATTACAGCATTAAAAATATATATATATCTAACTGAGAAATGGTATATAATACGCCTCTTACTTATTTGAGTAAGTCTTTCTTTCGATTTTTTCCTTTCTTTTGTATTTAGGTACATATCATGTTTTTAGTAATTTTCTTTTGATTCTGGGACCACCTTATACTGTAAGCAAGCCACGCCACTGCCTCAGAAGAAATCAGACCTCGAAGGACTTTAGCTATGTTCAATAAGGAATGCTTAAATATATTCAGCTGAAACAATCTCCTTTGATACAATAGCTATTGTTGTGGAATGCTGTTATATATTCAGAAGTACTTAATTCGAAATGTTCTTAATTTCATCCAACCTCGATTCTCTACTGTTATTTTTTAATCAACGCACAGTGGAATCCGCATAAAGTAAACACGCTTAAGTCAACTTCTGCCTAAGGTCAACACTTCTTGTTGGTCTCTAATTTTCATTTCTTTATCTAAGCGTGTTCTGTTAATAATGGATAAAATCAACATAACTTGAAGTCAACCAATCTTCCTGGTTCAATTGTGATGACTTCATTAGGATTATTCTGCAACTATAACAGATTTCCAGCTTTTATTCGCTCTCTCTCTCTCTCTCTCTCTCTCTCTCTCTCTCTCTCTCTCTCTCTCTCTCCTTCTCTCTCTCTCTCTTCTCATTCTCTTCTCTTTTCTTCTTCTTCTTCTTCTTCTTCTTCTTCTTCTTCTTCTTCTTCTTCTTCTTCTTCTTCTTCTTCTTCTTCTTCTTCTTCTTCTTCTTCTTCTTCTTCTTCTTCTCTATCTTCTTCTTCTACTTATCTCTTCTCTTCTCTTTTTTTGTTTTTTTTTGTTTTCTTCTTCTTCTTCTTTCTTCTTCTTCTTCTTCTTTCTTCTTCTTCTTCTTCTATACATACTTCTACTCTACTCTACTCTACTACTACTACTACTACTACTACTTCTTCTTCTTCTTCTTCTTCTTCTCTCCTACTTCGTCTTCTCCACACAAAAGCTCACACAAACACAGAGATAGAGATAGAAAGATAAAAAACAACTTGAGCTTTTACATAGCGCAATAAACGTGCTCAAAGCCCTTTACAAGGGGTCCCTGAACAACAGCAACATGTAACATGTAGAACGAAATATGACGCCTCTTATGCGACATTACATTTTATCCGACATAGACAAAGCTATTCCCGACCAGATACTCATCTTACAACTGAGTACGGTAAGAAAATGTGAGTAAAGAGCATTTTCCAAAGACTCAACTATGCGCTGTGCGACGCTCGAACCCAGGACCTTCCGATCCGAAAGCGAGTGTCATTGATAGATAGATGGACAGAGAGAGAGAGAGAGAGAGAGAGAGAGAGAGAGAGAGAGAGAGTGTGTGTGTGTGTGTGTGAGTGAGAGAGATAGAGATAGATAGATAGATAGATAGAGAGAAAGAGAGAGAGAGAAAGAAAGAGAGAGAGAGAGAGAGAGAGAGAGAGAAAGAGAGAGAGAGAGAGAGATTCACAGACACATCTCTGAAACTTTCATTTCTATCAGACCAACTTGAACCAATTCCTAAGATATCCTCTTACTCCACAAAGAGCCACCCAAGTCTATTTCACCAGTTAAACCACAGCATAGCCACGGCTTATCCCTGTCTACCCCAATCCTATCAGCCTTCAAAATCCTTCAGTAATGAATGCAAATACGTAAAGAACGATCTCGAGAAAAGACGGCATTATGCGAATTCCGGGAAACACGATACCTTCCTGTCATTTCCTACTTGCTTCATCCAAAAACATTCAGAGAGACGCATATTTTTGTAAAGACTGACATGGACAGACACAATTAGCCCTCTCAGGATTAGATTTCAACCAAATGGACATTTTATCAATAGAAATATAATTTCCATTTCTTTCCGTTTTAAATCTCTTAAACAATGTTTTATTATGGAAATATGAATTTATTATCAGCTTTTTTTATCCAAGATATTCTTTTACTCGCTGAATTCAATGAAGACGATGGAATTGCATAGATGTTCAATAAAGTGTAAAAACTACTAAGCTGCACATGTCGATAATCTAAGTTCAAGAGATGACTGGATTCAAAACACGATTAAAGTAATCATTTTAAACTAATACTGTTTTCGTCTTTAAGATATTCTTAATGTAATTTAAATTAGGTTTATAATGCGTAATATTTTCTAGACTTAATGACGCTTTTACGCTGTCACCCCCTTATTTTAGACATTCACGTTGGCATCCCCATTCTTTTTCTTCTTCTGTTTTATTTTTCTGTTTTTGTTTTTTTTTCTTTTCGCTACTTGTAAACCAGGAATCTGGATCTGACAAATTCAATCTAGAAATCCGAATCGAAGACCATTAGGGTGTGAGATTGTCAACAATCATCTCCCTACTTGTCTGGAAATCTTTGACCAAGAAGTTGGCAGTCTAAACGACGTTCTTTTCTGAGATAGAGATTTTGAATAGAGTGGAACAATGCGATTATCGGGCTTCCAAAAAAGCATAATTCCATTTCATCTGGATGAACTGACTGAAAATCCGGGGTGCTAATTTGAGTGCGATCATCTAACTCATCTGTGACAGTTAAGTACCTATTTTGCATTCAGTATTGAATGTTTTAATTGCTTCGCCATCGGTTTGTGCTTAAGTCATACGGAAAAAAAAAAAAGGGGGGGGGGGGTAATCAGGCCAATAATATCCTGTAAATGAGCTCGTCTAAAGATTATTGCCATGGTGTTGGCGACCAAACTAGACGATTGGTCAAATGTGGGTGAATCAATTTTACAAGCCGTTGTTTACTATATATCTGAAGAGAGAGAGAGAGAGAGAGAGAGAGAGAGAGAGAGAGAGAGAGAGAGAGAGAGCCATTCGATGTTTTTAAAACTCATGTAATATTCTGGAGATACAGAAAACCATAAAGATTGATATAATTTAAAACTAGATATATAAATGATAACAATCCGTTTATTTCTGTGTAGTTAATCAATGTAAAGTTTTAGAAGTTCGTAATTTGATTCACAAACAATTATCAAATCGTTTCTTCGACCTTAACCCTTTACATGCGGGGTTTAATTTCAATATAACTTACTGTTTTCGCCAAGAGAAAAATATATTCAGGTTGCTATCGAAGCCCGAGTTGCATTTCTGATACTGCTCTGTCAATGAAAACGTGTCGTTTCTGGTTACCAACAAGATACATACTGAGAAAATTGTGGTGAAAATAAACTTCTTCTCGCCGTTAAGGATAAAGGGCAAGCTGATACATTAGTTCAAGAACGAGCTGGATAAACTTCACTCCTAAACTTTCACAACCTTATCTTTTACAACAACCCAGCCGTCATATTCATTAGAGAGATAAGGATCTTTGTCACGGGCCTTGGAATACAGATTAATATTGTCCTCAGCCTCGCATAAAAAGTGTTACAAACGTTTTTATTTTACCAGTTAACTGTCATTCTTTCGAAAAAAACGTATTTAAGAATTTGACAAGGAAACTCGTCCTTCAATAAATACCCATCGATTTAAATGATCCTCATCTTGGCAAAAACTCTCAAACCTGCGAAATCCCTGGTTTGATGGGTTTTGCCAAGATGAGGGCTATTTAAATTGATCGATATTTGACGGGTGAGTTTTCTTTCCAAATCTTTAAATGCCAGTTTTTCCAGAGTACGGCAGTTAACTGGTTAATAAGATGAGATATCATATAGTAATTATTTCAAAACTTGTGTTACCTTCACATCCTACTTATTTATTGATAATCGCACTCCGTCAACTATTAATTCTTGTAATCGATTTATTAAACGTTTCACAAAGCGAATTGATACTCCTGTTTAAAAGAGTGATTGATGTGATATGCGATACCAAATTAATTCTCAAAGAACACAGTCGTTTTGAATATCTGCTCAAGTCTGGTGTTGTTCAAAGAAAATCGCCCGACTGTGGCGGGCTGTGACAAGCGTGGACGATGTGGTGACAAATTGCATCATATCCAATCAAAAACACCAAAACTTTCAACTAAAAAGACGCTGTACACGGTGTTTTATGATTTTGATCTGCTGCCAATAGCGTCTTGATATCTTATCTTGATGTGCATGTGTGTATGTGTGTGAGAGTGTGAGTGTGTGTGTGTGTGTGTGTGTTTCGTGCGTATGTGTGTGTGATGCTACAAACAACCAAATACATTTTTTCCCGTGTTGGTTATAACATTTTCACTTCATAGATAGGTTTACTAAGACGCTTGTCAAAATATCAAAATTAAGGTATCTTTTAAATTTTTTTGGTTGAACTCTTTAATAAATTGATGGTTATCATGTAATTTATCTATATGTAGAGTAAATGTTGTCCCCAAAATGAAGAAAATGCCTTTTGTCATATTGTACGACATATTAATGTAACAATATCTACACTATTAAACCCGCCGTTTATTTCGTTAAACAAAAAAAGATATTTTCACTGTAGTCCCAACCTGCTTTCAAAAACCAACACCTGCCTCAAGGAAATCTATAATAATAATAATAATAATAATAATAATAATAATAATAATAATAATAATAATGATA
Source organism: Berghia stephanieae (assembly GCF_034508935.2). NCBI lineage: Eukaryota > Metazoa > Mollusca > Gastropoda > Nudibranchia > Aeolidiidae > Berghia > Berghia stephanieae. The sequence goes on from NC_088360.1 coordinate 39,735,505, forward strand.
ATAATAATAATAATAATAATAATAATAATGATAATAATAATAACAATAATAATAATAATAATAATAATAATAAAATAATAATAATAATAATAATAATAATAATAATAATAATAATAATAAGATGATAATAATAATAATTATTATAATGATAATGATAATGATATAATAATAATAATAATAATAATAATAATAATAATAATAATAATAATAATAATAATAATAATAATAATAATAACAACATAAAATAAATAATAATAATAATAATAATAATAATAATAATAATAATAATAATAATAATAAAATAATAATAATATAATAATAATAATAATAATAATAATAATAATAATAATAATATATAATAATTAATAATAATATTATTATTATTATTATTATTATTATTATTATTATTATTATTATTATTATATTATTATTATTTTATTTATTATTAAAAAACTATTATTATTATTATTTATTATTATTATTATTATTATTATATTATTATATTATTATATTATTATTTATTATTATTATTATTATTATCATTATTATTATTATTATTAGTATTATTATTATTATCATTATTATTATTATTATTATTATTATTATTATATTATTATTATTATTAAACCCATAAGAAAATGCTAATTGTACCAACCAATTTTTCTCGAATCTTTCAACAACAGGGAAGTGTAATGTCCAAAAAAAATCTGGTTCCTATTTCATTGGAAGTGTAAAACCACTCATCCGGAGGACTGAATACATACTTGTGTAATTGATCTTCTGATTTCAGAGTGATGGTATCTTAAGGGGAAGCGTGACTCAGTTGTACGGTCTTTGCTTCGTACCCGAAAGGTACCGAGTTCGATCACCCGCCGCTGCTCTATGTGGCCTTGAGCAAGTCACCTCGCCCTAGCTCAATTTGCGGCGCTGCACTGCGGCTGACGCCTGGGTTATTCAAGTCTTCCCTTGGAATAGACCCTAGAGACAAATTTCCCCTATGGGATGAATAAAGGGAATTTTATTGTTTTTATTTCATTTATTTTTTTCATAGTCTGAATAAAAGCTGGTCGTCAATGAAGATCATCCTTTCCTCGTTACACCCTGTAATCATAAGAATCTCCCAATACAGCCTGCTCTTGAAATAGTTATGCCACCTTTATGTAATTTATTCATTATTAGTATTCCGAAGTACTGGTTACATACATACTCCAATGGATTTAGGAACCAGAAGAGTAAAGGGTTTGATGTTGAGAGTGGTGGGGGCTGTCTGAGGCCTGGGATCGTGAAAATACTAACCAAAGAGTGATAATGGAGAGGATTCGGATAGGAGCAATAAAGACAATGGACGTTTCGAGACGATACAAGTTAGAATATTCTTTTAATAGTTTTCCACGTTCATTTGTTTATTGTTGTGCTGACGAAGGGTTTGTACCCGAAACGTCCATTGTCTGTATTGTTCCTATCGAACATCTCTCTTCATTATCACTCTTTCGTTAATAAGGTTTGATGTCACGACTTTATCTCCCAATTTCAATATTTTTATTACGAAAATTAGTGATGTCTGTTAAATATTATCACCACCATCCACAGGATCGCTATGAGCTGAATTTTGTTTGATTTTCAGTTTTTAAAAATAAAATTGCTGTGGAAAGCCTCATTTCTCAGTTTACTTGTATCGGTTAACAGCAAGTAAGTTTGGGCCTCAAGTGATGGTTTCTCCGTGACCTCTCGTTGCTATGACAATGACTGGCAAGCTACTTGGGTGTATTATAACTATTATGTTATTGTATGAGTCCCGGGTTATTAAATCAACACTAGGTCAGTTAACGTACATTTGTATTTAAGAAATTCAAATGAGCATTTCAGTTTTCCTATTCATCTTCTTCTTCTTCTTCGTCTTCTTCTTCTTCTTCTTCTTCTTCTTCTTCTTCTTCTTCTTCTTCTTCTTCTTCTTCTTCTTCTTCTTCTTCTTCTTCTTCTTCTTCTTCTTCTTCTTCTTCTTCTTCTTCTTCTTCTTCTTCTTCTTCTTCTTCTTCTTCTTCTTCTTCTCCTTCTTCTTCTTATATAATAATGAATAATAACGAATGCCACATCTCCCTCCATGCATCTCGATTTATAGCATAAACTTCCTTCAGGCCCAGTTCTATCAAATCGTCCTATACCCTATCCATCCATCAGGTCTTCGGGCGTCCCTTTTTTTCTCTTTCCCAATAACTGTATATCCAATACTTTCTTTTCCACGTACTCCCTCTCTCGTCTCTTAACATGTCCGAATCATTTCAATCTATCTCATCTCATCTTTATTGATATATTCTTCACTTCAGTCAACCTTCGAATTTGTTCATTTCTCACTTTATCTTTTCTTTATTGTCCATCCAAGTGACCATCTTAACATCCTCATTTCTGCCACCTCAATTTCTTAATCTTGTTTCTTTGTTGTATCTGATGTCTCTAAACCATACATTATTGATGGTCATACAACATATGTATATATTTTTTCCCTTCCGCTTTGCTGAAATTCGTTTGTCACACATAACTCCAGTTACCTTCCTCCAATTATTCCAGCCTGCCTGGATCCTCTTCTTGACTTTCATCTCATTGCCCCATCTCCTTGTACAGTTGTTCCTAAGTATTTGAATTGGTTTGTCTCTGGCACATCTTCTTCTCTTATTTTTATTGACGGTCCTGCTCTCTGTTGTCCGATGCACAAATTATACTCTGTCTTCGATCTGCTTACCCTTAATCCCCGCCTTCCCAACACCCGTCTCCAACCTTCCAGCTCCTTATCCGCCTTGACTTTTGTATCATTCAAGACTACTACATCATCCGCGTACATCATGTTCCATGGTGCGTCACGCCGAATGTGTTCTGTGATAACATCCATTACTATTGCAAACAGCAGTGGGCTGAGAGCAGATCCCTGTGTAATCATACTCTTACATTAAATGGTTCAGTTGAGCCAACAGCCGTCATTACCACTGTCTTGTTTCCTTCTTGGATAACTTTGATATATTTCTCTGTTACCCCTTTTGCTCGTAGACAGTACCACATTTCTTCTCTTGGTAGTCTATCATATGCTTTCTCCAGGTCAATGAACACACAATATAATTCTTTTTGCTTTTCTCTATACTTCTCTGTGGTCACTTTTAGAGCAAATTATATAGCATTCGTTGCACTTTTACCAGCAACAAATCCAAACTGATCTTCACTTAGTTCTACATTTTTTCTTATCCTCTTATCGATTACTCTTTCCCATATCTTCACTGTGGGGCTCAATAACTTGATGCACCTATAGTTGCTACATTCTTGACCATCTCCCTTATTTTTGTAAATGGGGATCAACGTACTTTTTGCCCATTCTTCCGGCATTTTTTCTTTCTGTAAGATGTCGTTGAATAACCGTAAGTTGTAAATCCCTCCTATTCTTGTCCCTCTGTTTCGTTATCCTAAAAATATGTTTCTGCCCTTCTTTACTTTCTAATTGCTCATACATATCTTTGAATGCCTCGGACTTTTCTTGAGCAATTAGAATATAAAGAAGGGTAGAAAAATATTTTCAATTGTTCTATTAGAAATGTTGTGATAAATACTCACTGACTGGCACTAGTCTATTTTCTGTTTGACATATAATTAAGTTAGCTATAGAATTAAGAAATGTTTCCCAGGTGACAGTAAATAATTAGTCAAGGGGGATACACGGGCTAAATGGCGGGGAATATTATGATTGGTTGGTGCTTAGTAATGCTCGAACTATCAATTAGACAGGAACATGAGAGAGACTGCCTGTTCGAAGCCCACTTAGCAGAGTCCAGAGCTGTCTTCACCTTCCTTTTCTTCGTTTCCTAGTTGAACATTACAACAAAGAACTCTTTTTAGTCGAAGTTAAAATGATTTTTGAGGACATTCAATAAAAGATTAATATGTTTACAGTCGATAAGAGATGAGGTAACAATCTGTGCGCGCATTTATAACAGTATTGTAATGGCTTCAATATTTGATTACATAGTAAAACTTCATAAAGAAATCGTTTACAAAAAAAAACAAAAAAAAAAAAACAAAAAAAAAACCCAACAACAACCCCCCCCCCCCCCAAAATACCCAACAACAACAACAACAACAACAAAAACATACACAAAAATCCCCCAGCAAAACAAAGCAAGCAAAAGCATATCACGAATCACTTTAAGACTGATTACTTAATATCAAGAGTAGAATTTTTAATGTTTAACTTCAAGTTCAATTCGAGGCCAAAATGAAATTTTAATTGTCGTAAGCATTATTTTAATCAAAAGGGGGGGAAAATCAGACATCATTTTAAGATGATCACTTAAAACAGACGATAGAAGATCTTTTCAGTGGACCATTGGAAAGGTTGTCAATGTCATTCGTTTGAAATATTCATAATAAGGTGGAGCTATAATATTGTTTAAAATGTTCCGATCCTTTTAAAGGAATAAGCGGCAAATCATTTTGCACCCCGTGATGATGAAATATTCATGAATGCTATGCGTCCTAGTGCAAAGATTGGATTTGATAGAGATGTTTGGCCTAAAGCCGAGGTGTCAACTTGTAATCAGGAAAATGAAAACAGGGACAGGAAAGGAGTTAAAGGAAAAGCAGAAAAAAGGGTATAAAGTATAGTTTAGCCTGATATCGGTAAACAAATAATTGTCTTAATGTAAGAGAATACAATGAAACCTCGCTATACCGATCTTGTTTTACCGCAAACTTCGCCTTGTACCAACATTTTGCCTTGAACCAATTTTTGTTCCCGTATGAAATCACCAAAACCCTGGATTTATCGCCATCCGTCGTCCATCATAGGATTGGCAAACAGAATCTATAATATTAAGAATACTAAAGATGATATTCGCCATATCAATCCCCCCCCCCCCCCCCCAATGAATGATTACGGCTGTGATTGTACTTGATCGGAAGAAAAGTAGGGGCTGGAGAGAAAATATTGTAAACTATTGCTAATATTATACGTTACTCGCTTTCGTCTTGTCACTCAATACAAACAAAACCACGACGCTCAATGATAACAAATACCTTGAAATAGTCTTCATATCAAATTACAGCCTCTCTTTTTTCTCAGTTACTTAATCCTGGTCGAGCCATAGAGCGCTTAAGGCTTCAACCACGGACTCCCACTTCTCTCTGTTGGTGCCCGGATGCCGATGTTATTCCAGGTTAGGTCAGCCTCTTCCAGTTCTTTATCCCATGGACCGTCTTTATGTTTCTTTGGGTCCTTTGAAGGGACTTTTTATATACTATAAGTAGACGATGGTCTTTTACCATCAAATGTCTAGCGGAGTGCAGTTTTAGGCAAAGCAGTTGCTTCCAATCTGACAAATGTCCCAATGTTGTATATAGGCTCAGTGTACCTGCATTTCTCTCAGATTTTCATTTCTAATCTTTTGGTCTGAAACGTTCCTAAATTTTTTCTCACGCTTGCAAGTAATTGCTTAGGATTATATATTTTTTTCTACAGCAAATTATTCACTAGTTGGTGAGGAATTAATGCCAAAAACTGTCACCCTATGTGCTGTGTTTTCATTTTGGAATTTTCCATGCAACCAAAATTGTAAAAGTTGTTACAATTTCAGAATCCGGATACTTTTCAACTCTATTTTAAGTTCTATAATTTTGAAAAACAAGTTTTTAGGAAAAAAAAACAAAACCCAAAACGAAAATGACAACAACAAAACAAACGAATAACAATAACAAATTTTTCTTTTAAATAAACAAAATAACAGCATTAAACACACACACACACGCACAAACACACACACACACACACACACACGCTCGCGCGCACGCGCTCTCTCTCTCTCTCTCTCTCTCTCTCTCTCTCTCTCTCACGCACACAAACACACAAATAAAAACAAAACAACCCCGCCCCCCTCCCCTTTAAAGAAAAGACCCCCCCCCCTCCACCACCACCACCAAGAATAAACACTTTTTAAAAAACTCGTTATTGTGCTGTACCAGCTGTCGGATGGGCCCAAATATGGCCTTATAACGAGGTGTTACTGTATTCCTCAAGAAATATTTCGTGTTCAAACGATTCCTCATTCAATTCTAGAAACAATAAATATTTGCTTTACACGAAACCCGATTATTTCTTTTTCTTCTTCTTTTTTTTTTTAATGAATTGAATCATCGTCGATGCAGTGGAAGACGGCCAGGGAATAGTTGCGTCACATCGCCACGTTGTTGAATAAATTATCCAGGCATGGTCGATAGGTAAAAAAGCCAAATTATGTTCTAGTTACATTTGAAACAAACAAAGTATATCACTGATCTCGTCTCTTTGAGATATAAAGAATGGTATAAAAATCAAGAAAATCGGCCGATAAATAAAAAAGTTGCTAAAAAAAGCTAAAATAAACAAAAGCAATTTTTAAAATCAAATTTATTCGTAAAACAGTTGGTTTTCAACCGATTTTTATGAAACAAAGACCAATGTACTTCTTTTTTCAAGCTGATTTCAGCTATGTGACTTTCAAATTCCTCAGAATTATATTTTTTACTTTTAGATTTTAGGTTTTAGGCCTACTCAATAAGGTGTTATATTCCTTGCATAACAATAGCGTAATACATCGACGGGGAGAAGCGTCTTTGTTTCGGCCAGCTGGATAGATAGCCCGTGATTGGTCGAAGACTTTGAGACGCTTGATTCACAATTCTACACGAACGGACCCTGGCGGTCTATCAAAGAGGTGTTACAAATTTATTTACCGACTATTTTTCTTGGTGCTAAAATTACAAAGTAATAATTTCGCATCAGAAAAAATAACTCTGAAGTTCCTATCTCTTTATTACAATAAAATTGAGACCTCGAATGACAAAATCGACCCACAAATAAGGGAGTTATAAATTATTCATAATATTTTTAAAAGTTTACAATAATTGTCTTCAAAGTCATTTTTCATCACCAAAGTCGTAATTTTTTACCGATTTTTACCAAACAAAGTGCAATGTCAATGATTTTCACCCGCAAATAAAATAGGATTTAAATCGCAATTTCTGAAACATATTTTCTTTTCTGTCGGCAAATTTATAAAAATCAAAGCTGAAAACACCTGCGGCAGTGACAGGGCCTGTCATTTCCTTCACAACGATTGGATTTTACTTACTGAGGCCAGTCTTGGCTACCCCGCCCATGAATATTATGTCGTTGTCGGTTTTTGTCGGGTTGAATCTTAAAGGTGACTATACCAGCAGAACGCCTAGTGCAGAGCAGTCAGTTCTATTATTAGATGAAGATATGAATGGAATTTTCAATGTGGAGATGTTTGATGTAAGAGTAATGAAATGACAAAAGATGTTTTGATAATGAATGAGACCCCTCAATGTGGCACAATTATAATTATGAGCCTTTATATAGAGCAATATCCACAAATCGTGCTCAAAGCCCCGGCCAACAGCAACACTTAACATGTATGACAAGACGTGACGCCCGTTAGGCGATATTTATATTATTTTTCACGACCGAGACAATGCTGTTAACGTCGAGGAACTCATTTTACACACGAGAGAATGTGAGTAAAGAGCAATTTATATTCTCGTCCTGAGCGGGACTCGAACACAGGACCTCCGATCCGAAGGCGAGTGTCATACCACAAGACCACGTATTATTTAATGTTTCTTTAGTTCCTTACTTGTGATAATTCTAATTGAAATTGTCTATCTTATTGAAAACAGCTATGTAAAAGTGCACAGTATTTGTCTATATTGGCTATGACATTATAACCAGACCGTAATATACCAGTTCAGTATTAATAAGTAAGACACCGTCAATCGGGATGTAACGGTTTGTGCTATTGGCTCTAGAAAGACTGTGAGTCCGAAACGTCCCGTTTATTTTTTTAAAAAATATTTTGAAGTTGTTATATTCATTTTTGTACTTAATTACTTTGGCCTTTTGGCCAGACAATTACAAAGGCTATCAACGAGGGTCCTCCACTTGTTTGAAGTTGTTATATTCATTTTTGTACTTACAGTACTTACTTTGGCCTTTTGGCCAGACGAGTACAAAGGCCATCATCATCGACGAGGATCCTCCACTTTTTTTTCTGCCCTGTGCCATCAATTCCAATCCTCTCCATGTCTGTCCAGAACGCCGATTGTCTGCTTCTACATCTCTTCTCCGGATGTTCTTTGGTCGGCCCTTCTTTCGTTTGCCCTGTAGATTCCAGGACAAAACTTGCCGGGTGATGCTTGTTGTCGGTTTTCTAAGAGTGTGATGTAATGTAAATGTTGCTGCTCGAAGCTCGAAAAAATAACTAATATATGAAATTGAATGAAAGCTTCGATTTAATAACAAAAACAGATCAAATGAACGTTTCGGGTTTCCCATTTATCAACAAAACAGGATGAATGAAACACCAATCCATTTCCATTTTCTTTTCATTTCTTTTTTCAATTGGTTGTAGGTTTGTTTTCTGCCAGAGCTCGATGCTGTTAAATCTTTTGGCCAATGGGGGCAAAGTAGCCGAGTGGTTAAGGCATAGCACTGTGACCCGGAAGATCCCGGGTTCAAGCCCCGCTTCAGGCACATTCGTTTTTTCCCCTCTCTCAAGATTATTAACCCTCAATTTGCTCACTTGGACATCATGGGTGATTCCTGTTGACATCAGACATCTTGTTTGATGAATTCGGCGACGATATCTTATGATGTCGTGGCGGAAAGGCATAATTATTTGTTTAAGATGTATTTTACCAATCTTTCGCATTCATGAGTTGACAATAGTTTGGATTTTGGTTATGACTTTTTTTTTTTTGGTCTTCCTCCATGTTTGCGAGCTGTACATCAAAACTGCTTTAACATTTGAATTGCACACACAGATGTTTCTGCAACGTAATTCTGTAATGTAATATGTTAGATTTACAAAAGGTTTTTTTTTATTGATTGCTACGAGTAAAACTGAAAAAAAATGTCGCTTTAGCTTATCAAAATAAAAGCAACATGGTTTGTATTGCTATGACGTCATTGTAAAAATAAAAGTTATCATATCATCATATTTACATTCTGACATGGAACTTACTAACTATGTAGATAGTATGCGCTTGGCTAAGAAGCTCACAACATTGCCATCCGGAAGTTTAACACAAACAACTATGTGTAACCATGAACGTTTATAGTCTGGATAATACAGATAAGTGAGAATTACTCATAAACGTGGATGGCAAAAAAAACCCAATAACAAAGACCCGAGTGACGTCAACTTCATTCTATCTATACCTTGAGTAGTAGGGTTTTTTTAAAAATGTTTTAAAAAACAAACAAACAACAAAAACATAAATGAAACAACCTGACAACTCGCAAAAAATGAAGCGGTTGGTGTTTTGGGTGTCTATTATATTAGCAGTAGGCCTGGTCAATCTCGTAACTATAATAATGGCAATAATCAGAGCTCAATATATACCAGGGAAATCAGTCTTATTTATTAATTTGTTTATCTTTATTTTTTTTTTCATTTATTTATCTCGACGCGAACTTGCAGGTCTGATAACCTATTTCGTATATGGGCGGTTTGCGTTAACATTGTTGTATTCGACAATACTTTGCGTCGGTTTGAGAGTATTTTCATTACAATAATGAGTCCATAGCACTTTGGGTTGTCAGACCTGTAAATAAGTACACGTCTATCTATCTTATTGTTTGTTTGTTTTGTTTCCATTATTGCGTTCTAACTCTTTTCATATAACCGTTCTTTATAATCGTCAGCACTAATAATTGATTTCTTTGCTCATTATTATAAAAAATAAAAACACGGAGATAATGCACGTTATTGTTTCGATGTCAACCCCATAACAATTGTGAAAATTTAACTTTGTATTCGACGGTAACCTTTGATCGTTTTAATTACAGAATAAAAGAACCCCCTAACTAATTGGCATTCTGTTTGAAACAACTGATTATCATTGGCGTTAACATTTCTCATAATATTCACACGATCGTTAGCAATTCAATATTCATAAACGTGGTGTGATTTAGTGCAGTCTTTCATTTTGATAGTTGTTGTTGTTATTGTTGTGCAATATATTAATGGAAAATAAAACAAATTGTCTTTAAAAAAAAAAAAAAACAAAAAAAAAAAAAAAAGAAGCATTTAATTCTCTCTGTGTCGGCTTTTATATTGCTTCTCCTCAAGTGAACAGATTATGCAGGTTTCAATGCTGATACTGATATTACTTAAACCCAAGGTTGCCAGCCGATGGTTTCATACGAGTGTTATACCCTGCGGCGTAGGCAGATAGTGCTTAGCATACGCCTTACGGAGTTATACTGCATGAGGTAAAACAGTACAATTCCAAATAAACAACAAAACACATCGGGTAATGAATCGGGTTCCCACACGTCTTCGCTTCAAATTAATATTATGGACAGTTTAAAAATTTGAAAGTTTTTGATGCTGCTCCCCCTCCTCCTCATAATCATTCACCTCCTCCTTCTCATCTCCCTATTCTTCCTTTTCTCCCTCCCCTCCTCCTCCTCCTCCTCCTCCTTCTCCTCCTCCTCTTCCACCCCTCCTCTCCTCATCCTGTTCCCTTTTCATCTTTCCTCTCCTCATTCTCGATCTTTTCCTATTCCAGCACCTCCTCCTCCCCGACCTCCTCCTCCACCACTTCCTTCTCTCTCCCCTCCCCCTCATGACCATTCTCCTTTTCCTTCCTCTAATTTCCCTCGTCCTCCTCCTCCTTCTCCTCCTCCTCCTCCTTCTCCTCCTCCTCCTCCTCCTCCTCCTCATCATCATCATCATAATCTTATTACCACCTTGACCAAGCCCACCACTACATAATACGCCTACAACTTCTTTATACTTCTACCTCAACTACCAAAGCAACCATACTTGTAGATATCTTATTATATCAATTTCATCTCTCCTCCCCATTCAGCACACTAAACCAAATACGTACTTCTGTACACAGCTACTTCATAGAGACAAAATATAAGCCGAATAGACACATTATTAAAGTAACACCAAAGAGAATAGATAACAGCGCGGCATTGTAAAGCAATTTATGGCAATAAACCAAACAATACAACTGTAAAGATTTTAAACTCTAAGATAACAGTGACCACGGTATGATATCATCTTTATAAAGACAACATCGAGGCAGAAATTCCCTATTTCATCATAGCCTTTGGCGAAGTTTTCATTTAAAATTGGAGAGAAATAGAAAACGTTCAAAGAGCACAAAAAAGCGTACTATCATATCACGAGTCCATTGGCTCAAGACGTAATCTCAAGATTCGGATCGCCTTCGTTTGTGCTCCATCGAGTAATCTGATTTTATGGCAGTTTGAGCAACGTAAAGAAAATTGAGTTCAAAGTCAAATTAAAAATTAAAATTCGAAACAAAATTCCCTTTATTCATCCCATAAGGGAAATTTGTCTCTAGGGTCTATTCCAAGAGAAGACTGGATTAACCCAAGCGTCAGCCGCAGTGCAGCGCCGCAAATTGAGCTAGGGCGAGGTGACTTGCTTAAGGGCACACAGCGCAGCGGTGGATGATCGAACTCGGTACCTTTCAGGCACGAAGTGAAGACCGTACCGCTGAGCCACGCTGCCCCTTGATTGATTCGAAATTTAAAAGGGTTTCTTTTTTAATGTATCTAAAATAAACATTAAAGAGTGGATTTACATATTATTTGTTGGATTTTAAAATCAGATTTAAACCCCAGGGTAACCTCGACCTACTACCAATTTGAGACATTTGAATTCCCTCTATGGACCTCGCGAAGACCCAGGTTTATAGTTTTTTGTTTGTTTTTTTTATTTATTTATTTTTTTTGCAAGAAAATGGTCGTTTTATCGATCGATATTTGAAGGACTATTCTAGATCCTATATTTAAGAGGCTACTACTACATCGCCTCCGAAGAAGACGGAGAATAACATCTGGATCTATCGCCCAACCAAGAACTCACTTCCGCAAAACATCGACATACAGAATCAGATGAGTAAAAATGGAAATAATCATATGAATGACACCAATAAGAAAAAATCATAGCAAGAGTAAACAAACATAATATCCATAATCCACTTCCGTCTCCCGCATATCTCTCCTCATACAACAACCTAGCCAAAGCTATCCGTTTATGACCTCTTTGATTAAGATAAAGAACAACAAACAAACCCGAGTCAAAACTAATGGGCGAAAACGTGTGAGACAAACAGTATGCAACCCAACCCTGTTGTAAAAGATCACAAGCAAAGCCTCGAAACTCTTCACACGTCATAACTTTCATCTTCTAAGACTTCAAAAACAAGACACAGAGAACGATAACCACTCAATTGGCCACGACACTAAATAGAGACCTCACTTACTTCCCTTCACCCTTTGTTGATATCCAGGGTAGGTCATTGTGATAACATCGAATACCTCACCCCCAAGGGCAGACAGCATAACGGTCGACCTGTAGATGTAACCCTGGCTAAACCTGTCTTAGTCAGGTCTCCAATTTAGAGGCCTTTAATTGAAAATCTGCCGGGGGTGTTTGGGCTTAATGTGACTTGTCCTTCCACCAATTCTCGATTTCACCGAGGCATAGTAGCTGGCGAAGATCATCCCCGGACCCCTGCAGGCTTCTAGGGCTTCAGGCCCCGACATGTTAACGATTCTGGGGAGATTTGCTGTACTTAAGACAAGAGATCTTCGTCTTTAACCAATGGTTCATTCCTCGATTTCTTCTTACCATTTATTACGACCATGATGATTACCATCTGTATTTTGTTTTATGAGTATGGGACTAGATACAGGATAGGTACTTGATGTTTATTCCACTTTTAAAAATATGTTTAAAAAAAAAACAACAAAACAAACAAAAGAAACAAAAAACCCATTAATTTTTGCCAAAGGAAACTATAATATCTCATCTTTTTTTCTTATTTTATGTGGGGATTTTTCTTTGAGTTTGTTTGTTATTGTTTGTTGTTTGTTTGTTTGTTTGTTTATTAGGAGCCTTCAATTAATTTAAAGAGTCTTTTTTACGATTTCACAATGATGAATGAGTTTTGTAATTTTTCCTTAATTTCCTATGGGTATATGGAAGGAATTTAAAAAAAAAAATAATCTTATTACAATTACAGCCGTTTATTAGGCTTTCGTGCAATTATTCATTCACACCCGAGTCGAACTGGGTAATGTGTGAAAGTACCACATCTAGGAACACGATGCGGGAAACCGGAGTTTGCTACCAAACACAGACCAAGCTAATGGAATTAGTATGTGGTATAGAATAGATAATAATACAGGGTACCGTAAAGTATTTCTCTGTTTAATACTATTTTAAACAGAAAAAACAAACGTTACAGCCAATATACTTAAGACACGGACTTATGAATACATGAATGCTTTACATTTTGTTTATCATCGTCTTTTACTTAATGCACCTCAATGGCTACCTATGGCTACCTATAAGCAAATTCAACCTGTTTTCAATTTTTTTCCCGTGTGTTATGTGCCTTTTGTGGCGATTCAATAACAATTTTTTCCATGGTAAACGTTCCAACATCTGGTATGGGAGCTGAATAAACAATGTCTTTGGTGTAGCCCCATAAAAAAATGTCACACGGAGAAATGTCCGGTGACCCAGGCGGCCAGACAATCGAGTCAGTCTCTCCCAATCCATCTATCTGAAAACGTGTGATTTAGAAATTGGCGAATGACCTGAATCCAATTTGGAGGAACGCCGTTTAACTGAAAAATTATCTATGGCCGATATTAATAAAGATGGGATGTAGCATAACATTCTAGCATACCAAAAAAGGAATTTACAGTAATCATTTTACGATAAAGGAAGGTATAAGGTAGGCCTAAACGTCTTTTGTGCATCTGCCAATACCGGACTTTGTGTCTCAGCAAATTTATAAAACCCGCCTCTTTCTTTCATTCACTTTTCAAAACCGTTTTTTTTTTTTTGTGTGTGTGTTTTTTTGTTTTGTTTTTGTTTTTTTTTTTTTTGTTTTTTTTTTTTGTATGTGTGCTGTAATGGTCTGGCAAACTGGGCAATGAAACGTTGTTGAGTTACTTTAGGCGATTTAGTTTCATTCAATCACATTAGATACACAAAGAGAATTTTGACGCACTGTTGTGATTCCGAAATAGTAAGAGAGAAAAACGAGGTATTTTAAGCTCATGTTTCTTTTCATAACTTTGGTGATATAATGAGGATCGATGACTAATATGCATAAATGTATGACTTTGCCTCAGACGACGGTGAAAACTAGATGTAAATATCTATAATGGTTTTAGAATAATAAGTCTTTGAAATCAGGGAATGACTTTGTGGACACCCAGTAGTTTATTCTGTCAACATTTTTTACCTTTGAGTCGAATCATTAATTGCTGCAAGGGAAAGAATTGCTTGAGTTTCATTTACTGTAATCACGACTTCGACCCAGTGTCATTTGAGTATGGAATTCACTGTCGTGTGAAAGTAACACATTAGACAACACTCATGGTATCTCTAAATCCATAAGCTTCGAAAGCAGTGGTCCTGAAACCCTTAGGCCGCAATCGGCTCATTTCTACATTGAATGATTTCCGTCTTATTCAGATTAATAAAATTTGCATAGATCTATATAATTTCATATCGCGTTTTCGCTGGCTTTTGTTTTGTTTTTTCTTGGGGGTTGAGGGGGTTGAGGGTTTTAAAAAAAAATAACTATTTTGTTTTGAAGGCCTGTTTTAATTCAATTAAATCAAAATAATCTTGATACGGACAATCAATGCCTCCCCCCCCCCCTCCCTCTCGGTTGGCCGCGGTAAAATTATTGATCGTCCTGTGGTGTGCTGCAATGATAAGATGATAAGACCTCCGTTCAAAAGCAAAAGCTAAACAACTCACAACTGCATAAAGTCGCGTTCACCTTGATCATCGAAGCAGAGACAGTATCAAAATGGACATGATCACAAGATATGCACTTTCAAAACGTATTCGGATATAATGAAGTAGGTACATAATCATTACTTGGTGTGTAAACGGGCATGTTTCGATATAAAATGACGACGTCAATTTGAAAATTATAATTCCAGGACAAATGTTAATGTCGAATACAACAATATTTGCCAAGTCTGAGGTATCAATTTGAACCTTACCCAGTTTAATGTGTTTATAATATATACTTTTGAAATACATTGGAATATATTGAAATACTCTATAACTGATGGGTGTAGATGCGGACATGTTTGAAAATCAACCTTTAGACGGGAAAAAAACGAAACAAAGTAAAAAAAAAAATGCCCTATTAAAAAAAAACTACTAAAATAAAAAATAAATAGACGACTTTAAAGATACAAATGTACATTTGCTTTGTCTGAGGTATCATTTCAAATTTTAACCCTTCTCCCTTTTCACCTAAATGTTTCTATAGGTTTATCTGACAGATGATTGTAGTCTTTGTCTTATTCAATTGAAGATTGACGCAACAATTGAAAACATGTAAATAACTGTAGGTGTTGGCAGAAATAATGCGATACCAAGATAAAAACGATATTTTGTGTAGTCTATGCCATCGGAAAAAAAAATTAAAAAAGGATCGTCGCCAAACACACGGTATAATATTTTTGTCCAGTCTTTCTACAGCTGACCAACAATGATATCTAACCATCAGTATTTGGGTGTCAGCACCCAGTCATACCGTATTTCTGTATTATCCTACCAGTAAAGAAGATGATATTGACGATGAAGCGATAAACACACCGACGACATCGATGGGCCACGTAGATAGCATTGTCATCGGACATCAAATCTCGTTAGTTATAGCCCTCGGGATTTTTTGTCCTTGGATCATTTAAGCAGGATACCTGTCACAGTCCATCACCGTATAGGAAATATTGTAGTAGGTGCAAAATATTAATTTACACCGAATGCGCATTCTGTTCCATAAATTCACGATGCTGTGAGATACTAAACACTTAATGGGTGTCTTTAGATGAGTATATATTCACATTGGACGTTTTATATTGTTGTTTATTGTCAGTCTGTAATAAAATGACATGCCATGCCCTTATCGCTCATCGTGCCATACTTGTCTGTACATTTACTCCGTGCGAGAATCGACAGCTATGCCATAAATGAACACATAATGCATGGTTATCTATTGCCATGATTAGCTATGCCATGTCCCTAAAAGGTGCAAGTTTTCAATATAATATACATAACACCTGTATTAGAGAAAATGTCTGCCTATATATTGTATGTATTTATTAAACGTCATGCCACCACCTGTCATTGCCCTTGCCACTGAACAGTTAAATAGTCTATCTTTAGAGTTCGCGGGTGTCTTTTATGAACTGCCAAAGTATAACAATCTCTTGTTTAAAAGAAAATGAACAAGACTCTCCTCCCCCTACTAAATCATTGAAAACAAATAAACAAATAAACAAACATGCAAGTAAACAAACAAACAAACAAGCAATACCTTCCCCTTCCACCCACCCCCCCCCCTAAAAAAAAAACAATAACAAAAAACAAAAACAAATTATTTTTTAAAAACCCCAGAAAAAACGTAAAAAAGAGAAAACAAAACAAAACAAAAACCCCCAGCAAAAACAGCGAAACAATTTTTTAAAAATAAAACAAAACAAATTACTCACCCATTAGCCTATTAGCTTTTAAACGATGCGATACATACACACGCGCGCGCACACACACACACACACACACACACACACACGCACACACGAAGAAGAAGAAGAAGAAGAAGAAGAAGAAGAAGAAGAAGAAGAAGAAGAAGAAGAAGAAGAAGAAGAAGAAGAAGAAGAAGAAGTCTTGTTTGAAAAAAAAAATGCTTGCCAATATGGGGCCCAAACACGTGACATTCGCTCTATTAGCACGACACTCTAACCAACTGAGCTAACCCTCTGACTGAGGCCCTCTGACAGTAATTGAGTAATTCTCTATAAACTGTATTAACCAGACTATAAACGTTCATGGTTACACATAGTTTTGTGTGTTGGAGATCGAGGGAAGAAAAAAATAATTAGCTGGCCAATATGGGGCTCGAACCCATGACATTCGCGTTATTAGCACGACGCTCTAACCACACAAAAAAACAAAAACAACTGAGCTCACCGACCCTCTGACCTATGCGATCTGACATTTTAGAAGTGAATGACAACGTTGGAAAAGTAAAAATGAAGTGTGGACGATGAATGGGGGAGGGGGGGGGGGGGAGCCTGAATAAATAACCGTTTTGCGGCTGACATTGATGGTTTTTATAAATAAATATATGAATAAACATAAGTAAATAAATAAATAAACACAGAAATAAATAAATAAATAAATCTATGCGATATAAATACAAATGAATGACTGAAAAGATTAATGAATACGTATAAATAGATAAATAATTATATACATAAATATATATAGAACGAAGTTAGTTGACGTCTTTGTTATTGCTTCTTGCCATCAGCGTATATGAGTAATTCTCACTAAACTGTATTAACCAGACTGTAAACGTTCATGGTAAGACATAGTTTTGTATGTTGGTCCCTTATACTTCTGGGTGGCAATGTTGTGCGATTCTTAGCCAAGCGCATACTATGAATATGAATAGATTGGATAAATA
Source organism: Berghia stephanieae (assembly GCF_034508935.2). NCBI lineage: Eukaryota > Metazoa > Mollusca > Gastropoda > Nudibranchia > Aeolidiidae > Berghia > Berghia stephanieae. Next base: position 39,753,097 of record NC_088360.1, read on the forward strand.
GACAATGTAAAAAAATATGCCTAAATAAATTTTGTAGGGAAAGGCCTCCAAATTATATTTGCTCTAGTTTGTACTTAATCTCCGTCTCAGTTGTTGGAACTGGTAATAATAAATAGATAAATAAATAAACAAATAAATAAATAAATAAATAAATAAATAAATAAATAAATAAATAAATAAATTAATTAATAAATAAATAAATTAATTAACTAATTAATTAATTAATATATATATAAATAAAAAACCGTCAAAAAACAAACAAAAAGAAACACTTATTGTATTAATATGAGAGGGAGGAGGTGGAGAATGACGTAAGAAAAAAATAGCTGGCCAATATGGGGCTCGAACCCATGACATTCGCGTTATTAGCACGACGCTCTAACCAACTGAGCTAACCGGCCCTCTGTCTTCTGTGATTTGACAAATAATTTAGGAGCGAAGGACAACATTACTAAGGAAGAGTAAAAAGGAAGTGGGGATGAGGAAGGGGGGAGGAGCCGAAGGAAATTGCTTTAGATGGAACGAAGTTGACGTCACTCGGGTCTTTGTTTATATTTTAAGACAGCCTGTTAGTGATTAGCTCTCATTAAACTATATCGATCAGACGTAAATGTTAAAGGTTACACACAGTTTTGTGTGTTGGTATCTTTAATCTGACTGTTGTGAGCATAACGTTAATTTTTTCCCCTTGCAGTGATGGTTTTTATTAAACAGATAAATAAATGAATTAATATATAATATGTTTTAAAAAATATTGAAAAATGAAACAAATGAGTAAAGTTAACGAAATATAAAAGATTAAGAATTAATGAATGAAATGATTAATGTATTAATATAAAGAGATACAATTAATAAATAAATAAATCATAAGATAAATAACTAAATACATAGATAAATAGATAAATAAATAGAACAAAATAAAATGTGTGGGAAAAAATCTCAAAATTGTATATA
>NC_088360.1:39759050-39869050 GCF_034508935.2 Berghia stephanieae
TTCTACACAAGGCTAGCCTATATCTTTTTAAGAAAGGATTTTCAATTCCATTGTATTTATCTTCCAACAACATTCTACATGTTTTTATATTGCACTTTCTAAACTGCATTACACAGTTCCTCCCCGCCTCCCCTCTTTTCACTTCATTAGATATTTTCAAATCTTTCAGTAGAGTTGTGCACCGTATCAATTTTTTTATTGACTCAAATAAGCACAATGTTCTCCACAATGCTATATTTTTTAAAGAAAGGATATATATATATATATATATATATATATATATATATATATATATATATATAATATTATGTGTGTGTGTGTGTGTGTGTGTGTGGAGAGAGAGAGAGAGAGAGAGAGAGCGAGAGAGAGAGAGAGAGAGAGAGAGAGAGAGAGAGAGAGAGAGAGAGAGAGAGAGGAGGGGGAGGGGAAGGAGGAATAGCGCAGTAGCACCATCTGTGATAACACCTCCATTTTAAAAACAAAGTTAAAGAAGAACACTCGTGTCGTTACCCCATGTCCCCAGCTTGAAAAAGGAATTAAAATTGAATTATTGCTAAACATGCCTTATGTCTCGTCCTATATTATGTAAAGTACATTGAAATAGCGCAGTTCTATAGTTTACGGCACTATGCACAATGCGCGTTAAGTGCTTCATCTATTACCTTCGTATGCCATGGAATCACCTTCATTTTTTGTTGTTGTTTTTACTACAGTTGCCCACAAACCGACTATTAGATACCAGCAGTATCCCTTTTTGCTTTTCGATAAACAGACAACGAATTGAACTCATTCAAGAAATGGGGTTCTGTTATCATTGCTCCCATTCCGGTCACTGACCAAGTTGAACGTTGCTTGAGGTTGTCACAAGTGAGAGATGAGACATGTGACTGACTAGGCGATCAACGTTCACATTCAATGATTGGTGAAAATATGCGTCTATGTGGTCTAGTGGTATAACACTCGCTTTCGTATCGGAAGGTTCTGGGTTCGATCCCCGCTCTGAGCGGCTCATAGTTAAGTCCTAGGCTCTTTACACACATTCTTTAACCGTATTCAGGTGTAAAATGAGTGCCTGGCGGTTAACAGCGTTGTCTTTGTCGGAAATAAAATTGTAATATCGCCTAACAGGCGTCATGTCGCGTCCTATATTATGTTAAGTATTGCAGTTGGTTAGGGGCCCTTTGTAAAGCGCTTTGAGCACGTTTAGTGGACATTGCTCTATATAAACGCTTAAGTAAGTAAATGGTCCAATCATGGAAATGAAAGTCTACACTGCTGTACTCTGAAAAAACATATTTACTTTTTAAAATATTTTGGCCAGAAGACTCTTCCTTCAAATATCAATTGATTACAAATAACGCTCATCTGATTCTTCTTTAAAAATCTCAAAATTGGGACTTTGTAACTTGGAAGAGTTTTTGACAAAATTCGAGTAATTTGAATCAATTGATTTGAAGGATGAATCTGTCCGTAAAAATATCTGTTGTTCATAATACGTCACTACGTGACTTTTTCGACGATAATTTTGGTGATTGACCGGTTTCAATTGAGTGTTTTTAATGGGTTTTAAACAAGATTAGTTCATGCCAACGCTTAAATTTTGTTGACTATATTGGGAGACATGGGCAGATGAGGAAAACTGTGACCCACCATGTCAAACTGTTAAAATGTCAGGATCAATCAGATGAAAAAAAAAAGATAAAAAAAAAAGAACAAACAAATGAACAAAAAAAAAAAAAAGAAATAAAAAGAAATAAACAAAAAGAGAAGAAAAAAAAAAGAGAATTAAAAGTTAAAATGAAAAACCGATTGTTTGTGCACTTGGGAACCTTAAATCGATCCACTGAATATAACTTGTAAACGTAACCCAAGTTTCATATATTTGTCAATAAAATTTTTCGCATCGATATCACTAAGACATAGTACAGGTTTGAGACGATCATTTTTTGTTGTTACTGGGACGATCCAAGCGATAGACTGTGTTCAAAATGACCTACGTCATGAAAAATGATCACAAATTTTGAAACGTCCGGCAACGCAGTTGATACAATTCGCTCAGCTTGTATCTTAATTAACAATTTTGAGAAACAAAGCAGTGGGTTTTACAAAGAAATACAACAAACTGTGTGACTGATGAGGAAAGTAAGCCAAAAACAGATTACCTATAGATAGTCCAAATTTCCAGTTGTCAGTTGAATACAAATCAAAATACCACCCCCCCCCCCCCCCCCCCCCCCAAAAAAAAAAAAAAAAAAAATAACAAAACAAACAAAAATACAATGACGCATTGAATGAACATTATTTATTATTCAAGCAAAATAGTAAAATTCATTTCAATAACATTATGGCATGTCACATGTAATTGCATAACCGCCATCTGTATTCTTCAAATTGACATAAATGATACACAGTGCAGTCCGAGAGAAATCAACCTGTGCTTCAAATAACCCATGATGCTCAGTTTTTTTTTTTTTTTTGAAAAAAATCTTTTTCCATTGTATCTACATTTCTATTTATGCTACCAGTTTGAATGGTAATTCTGCTTCACACTGCTATACTGACTAACACTTTGGAAGAGCAGGACTTTTGTTTTGTTTAAAAACCTTAAATATGAGGCATTAGGGGATCTTACATTGCCTACCTGTGTTGATTATACAATCCAACACTTTCAAACACATAGATGAGATTAATATCTGAAATTCCTTTATAACAAGGTCAAAGTCATAAGCATATATATTTGATATCCCACACATTGCTCCCGTTTAATATCTCTTGAAAACAATTAAGTTAAATTATTCAACCTGAGAGGTTGATTTTAAGCGGACTACACTGTAATCAAATGAATAAACATGAATCTCTTTCATATCTTATACAATTTATGCTCATGTTGATCATCAGTTGATCACCCACTTTACCTGGTGCTATATATTTATTTCCTACGCAGATGGCAAAGAGCAAAGTGTAATTCTATTTGGCACAGTGTAGTCTGTCAGTGACACAGCTATTAATCAATAATATGAGAAACTTTATATCCAATCCTACATATGGAATCTATAAAATCTATCATAAGATTAAAATGTCAATGAAAATCTTTAGGAATGAGACATCAACTATATTATTATATTACTGGGACACATGAGTAATTGTCGACTCGAATCGTAACAGCTTTATAATTGGTTTTTGATTTAAGGTTGAGATCCTATATAAATTTATATTAAAAAAAAAAAAGAAAAGAAAAAAAAAAAATAAAAACATGTAAAAGTAAGCTAAATATTCACATTGCTGTAATGGTTTTGATTTCTAATCCATTTATTTTTCTATTATTCGTGTAAGCCTGTGGATTGTGTATGACTGCCCATGCGCAAATTAGAAATTTAGAAATCATAGGCTCTAGTTTTAGTTATACGATGGTTTTAATTTCCCATTGAAATATCCTTAATTAGCACACCAATGGAGTTGGGTTAGTTATAAAAAAAAGGTGTCATTTGCCCAAAGCAGACCTTGGTGATTGCGAGATTATCAAGTTTGTTGTTTTTAAGATTTACTGTGCTTGTGACACTTTAAGGTCATTTAAGAACCAGTTAAAATGATCTATATTTTGTTCAAATAGGGATCAGAATTGGATTCCAAGAGCAATCTATCAATGTTTGAGATTACCTAAAAGTCCCATAGGATTCCACAAAGAGGAATGAACTCAAATGTTTACAAAATATATCAAACAAAACAAAAAAATAATTTAAAAAAACAAACTAACAACATTGTAATGCACAACAGAGAGATTATTTTGAAGGAAAAAAAAATCCCCCCAAATTACCATTCATTTGACTGTTTCCCTCCCAGTTAAGGACTTCCCGAGGACTATGCCAAAATCAAGCAATCTCTTTCCAGGAAAAATCCATCCCCATGTTGTGAATTATAAAACAGCACACGTGGTAGAGTGAGCACTGTCATCTTTAGATTTGTCAGATCTAAAGAGATCTATTGACTGTCTGAATATAAAAATATGTTGAGTTCGGGCCCACATCAGCATGCTGGTGAATGAAAACAACTCGGAAAACAGATACAGCACCAGTCTTTGCTTTGTACCGAAAGGTTACCTGCTGCTGCGCTGTGTGGCCTTGAGCTAGTAACCTCATCCTAGTTCAATTTGCGGCACTGCACTGCGACTGCTGCCTCGGTTATTCCAGTCTTACTTTGGAATAGACCCTCACGACAAATTTCCCCTATGGGATGAATAAAGGGAGTTTTATTCTATTTTATTATTTATTTATATCAAAGATTGAGATATCAATTTCTTTTGATTTTTCTTGTTATTGTTGAAATAAGCCAATTTTGAGGGATCAAATATTCATTGGGCACTATGCTATTTGCCACAAGAAATAAATATGAAACTTTTAAAAGGAGTTTTCTGATACTTGCAGCACCTTTAGGCTGAAAATAAAAAGATATTGGAACAGTCAACATATTTTACATCGAGAGTAAAGCTGCATTAACGAGAACCCAAGAAAAAGTAATATGAGGAGACTTAGTTATGTGATTGCTTGTGATGATTGTCAAGGATAATTTATTTACCGAGACAAATACAGGATGTTGAAATCTACCTAACTGAACAAATTTGAAACTACAACCCATCCCCCAAAATAAAAATAATGGATACATAATTGGCTTATTGAGGCCAAGGGCAGACTGCAACTAAATTACAAAATACCAATAAAACTCTTTTCATCTTTTAAACAGAAAATTTCATGGTAAATACTCATGGCTTTAACAAAACATGTAAATATGTACAAGCAAATGACTCAAGTCTCTGCAGTTTCCAAACCTCTTTCTAAGTATTTACAATATGCAGTAAATATTGTCAACTGTAACGAAACAGAGATACAAATTGGAATGTCATATAGTATTCTTAACTGATTGAAGTCTTCCTTTTCCCACTATTTACGCTGCACCAGACAATTAACTTGGACAAAAAAACAAAACAATATCAATATTACCCTTTTTCAATGTTCAAATCAAAGCAAATAAGCCAAAACTATAATTTACGTTAATAGTTGGAGGAAAATATCCTATTAATCCATTATCTAATAATATAGACATAATCTTAAAGAATTTATAAAACTGCTCTTTTTTGTAAAACGTCCTTTAGTATATGTCAGAAATGAAAGCAAAGGCTCGCCCTAGCATCTAAAAAAATAATGCAAAAAAAAATGTTTTTAAAAATATCAATATTTATTTTAAGGGCATAAGACTCGAACATTTTTTATGATGATTAAAACGATGAAATGAGAATGAGTTTGAAAAATAAAAAAGGTGAGTCATAATGAATGGGAATTGAACCATATAGGGAGCAAAAAGATTTGGTTAACAACCAAATGCTTAAAAATCATTTCATTGTGGACGCTGTGGTCCAATCCTGAAATGCAGCCTTAAATTCATGTGAAGTGGCAAAAGCAAGCTAACTCCATTAATCTTTTCTCATGAGCACTGTTCACGAAAAGAGAATATAAATAAATAAAACTTCCTCTTAATCACCCCCTCCCCCTTCTGACATTGTGATTCTCCATATTCTATATATATTCTAGTGCAATTAGACAATTATGTACATGTATCAAATAATTAAATAATACACATGATTGCTGGAAGATCTTGTTCATATTGTACATTTATATTAAATTATCATGTAAACCAAATATAGCAAGATAAACATCTACCATAACAATCACCATAATATGACCAGAGGCTTATGACTCACTAACAATGAATACTTATTGGATTTTGTACAAGTAATAGGTTGAAACTTTGCTTGATTGAAGAAATTTGTTCACTTCTTAAAGTTGAACTTCACTTTTCAACCTTAGTTCTGTGGAAATGGACAATCAACATCTGGAGATTTAGAAAATAATAAAACCAAAATTGAATTTCCAAAAATTTAGATGAGATCGAAAGTTGTTTTTGTTTTGTTTTTTTAAGGGTTTTACGGCGCTTGCAACACATTTAGGTTATATCAGCGCCAGTAAAAAGGAAGAAAATGCGATAGTAAAAATTTCTAGAATTACAATTAAAGCACCCAAGAAAAAGTAAGACAAAGGGGAATTGAGAACAAATAGGGCTCAGATGTAGATTCCAAGAGCATACCACCAATGTACTTAGTTTGAAATCACCTACAAGTCTCATCCAGACACAAGCACAAAATCCAACAAAGAGGAACACACTCAAATGCTTACATTATACATTCAAAATAAAAATAATAATACATAACAGAGAGATGATTTACAAGGAAAAAAATATCATCTCCCAAAACAATAACTATGCATTTGACTGTTTCCCTCCCAGCTAGGATTCCGGCCAGTGCCAGGACAAAACCAAGTAATCTCATTCCGAGACAAAGACAGAAAGCATGTTGGATAACAGATAAAGGGGGATAGAAGACACAGTTTGTACCTCCCTGCCCGCTATGGGAGGTCAGGATCCCCACCCAGAGATCGAAAGTTGCACTTCTTTACAAAACATTTAAAATCAAAGGGGGAGATGAAATACTGTAAATTTCAAGCTATTGTTCCAAATCGTTAGCTCAATTCAGTAGATTAAACATTACAAAATCATTATCACCATTCTGTGAATTCCCCCCCCCCCCCCCTACTTGAACACAAGACCCTTTAAATGGAACACAAAACCAGTAAATCTCTATTCATAATAATAGCTATTTATACCATAACTTATACCATAACTCATGCATACAAACATTTTAAAATCTGTAAATGGAATAGTTAATAAATAAGCTATTTCACGAATATACAAAAAGATACCATCTTTTCCATCAAGAACAATTACATTGAAAAAAAAAAAAAAGAAAGAGGAAAAACGAGTAGTCAATAAATGCCATCATAGTTGTACTAGTATCAGTACGAGTGGAGAAATGTGCATGAGATAATACGATATGAGAGTTAGGGTGATGAAAAAATACAAGGATTTGCAGACATGTCTTTTTATATTCAAAGTAAGGCACAAGTGTATCATAAAAGATGAACTGAATAATTTCAAATAATTTTTCAAGCTTGCGTCATTGAAAGGGCGGGACAAGAAGGCATTCTTTATCATTTCAAATAAGAGAGACTTGTTAACAAAACTACGAGACTAAGGACAATCTAAATAAGAAAACCATACAGACACAAGAACATTTTAGATTCAATATATTGTTGAGATAGAATATACATTTGATGATTAAGTAAAAATAATTGAAATATTGAGCAGGAAAAAATCAAATCGTTTTGATTATCTTAAATAACATATCGGACAGCAAGGTATGAAGAGGTAAATCTATAATTAAGACATTATATATTTATACATATATATGAGAAACTATAATCTCATAACAGCCCTATTGTCTCATTAGAGCTATCACTGTTTTGTTTTTGTTTTTAAGAGTTTTAAGACGCTTGCAACACGTTTAGATCATTCAAGCGCCAGTAAAAAGGATTAACAATTGAAAGCACACAAGAAAAGGTAAGACAAAGAGGAGGGTTGACTTTTGTTTTTAAGGGTTTTACGGCAATTGCAACACATTAAGGTCATATCAGCACCATTAAAAACAAAGGAAATGGGATAGTAATAAGTTCTAGAATTACAATGAACGTACCCAAGAAAAAGGAAGACAAAGAGGAATTAGTTCAAATCGGGAACATACGTTGATTCCAAGAGCGCACTATCATTGTACTTAGTTTGAGATCACCTAAACATCTCATCCAGACACAAGAACACGACCCCACTAAGTGGAATACACTCAAATGTTTACAAATGTGTATTTAAAACCAAAAATATGTAAACGTACATGACAGAGAGATGATTTACAAGGGAAAAAAAATATCATCTCCCAAAACTATAACTATACATTTGACCATTTCCATCTCAGTCAAGGACTCCGGCCAGGGCTAGGACATAACTCATACCATCAAAGACAAAGACAGAAAACAACTCGGAAAACAGATACAGGGGATAGAAGACACAGCGTGACATCCTGCCTACCATGTGAGGTCAAAGACCCCATCCAGTAAGAGTTATTACTAAAACATCATTACAATCAAGGATCATGAATATTACAATATCTCATGGAGAATATTACAATATCTCATGGAGAATACGTACAACATGCTATATAAGTCAAATATAGACATCACTGTAAAAGGCAATCAACAATATTTTTCTTTTTAATATTAAAAAATATTTAAAAAAAAAAAAGACATGCAATAATCAAAATTTCATTTTAAGAACAAGCATTTTCAGAAACTTTACGCTCTCTAAAAACAGGCTATGAAACATCTGTCAAATTGTGCAACACAGAAAAATTTTGAAACATAAAATATAAATCAATATTTTTAAAAAGAAAGAAAAAACTTGTTGCAATTTAAATATTAAAACAAACAAACAAACAAACAAACAAAAAATCGAAAAATGCTATTGTCGAAAAGATTCCAAATAAAATTTTATAAAAATTACGATGATTTCAAATCAAAAATTCTAACACAAATGGCAAATGATATGTAGTACGTGGAAGAGGAAGAAGAAGAAAAAAAAATAAAAAAAGAAGAAGAAGAATTAGTAGTAAAGGTTGGGAACTTTGATAATAATAATAACTAATTTACTAATAAGTTAATAGTCAGCGGAAATTAATCAAGACATTTTAATTTGTATACCATAAAAATGACTAAAGATGGAGAGAAAAACCCCTCGTTTTCTATTGTGTAATAAAGCTACTCACAAAAAGGGAGAAAAAAAAAAATGTGTTGAACCAGTAATGCCCTAGTAAAAGATATGCCTGCACCACTCTATTCATAATGAAATCCTTAAATGATATACCAAAACATTTCCCAGAGAAGAACAATATATGTCATGTATGTGAAAGGAAAAAGATGGAAATTTACTCAAAGAATATTTCCATACGATGACAAACTCATCCCACTGCTATCCTTCTTACTATTATAATCCATAACACCTTCCTTTCACGGTCAAACAAATATTATATATATAACTCTTTTCTTACATCAAATTCTTGCATAAAAGCTATTTCAAAAAAAAAAGAAAAGAAAGAGAGAAAGCAACAAAAATTGCATTCATGGAATATAAATAAATAAGGTCTCCGATGTAGATCAAAACACCTCATATTGAGTCATGTATGTTAAGAGAGAACCATTACCAATCAACCAAGGGAAAAGCCGGATTTGAAAAATCCCATCAGGCTGATCGTATAACTGACATAAACTCCAAGAATGGGAAATTTTCTTTATAACAGGAGTTGGCTGTAAAGATTTACGAAAAATCATTCATTAAATTTTTTAATTTTTTTTTAATGGAAAAATAAACATCATAACTTTTGTCAGTTATTATAAATATAAGACACTACAGTTTTAAAGAGAATGGTCTGTTAAACAGATACATGATTTTTTTATGATAAAGTTGTCGATCCTTTGAGAATATATGACTTTCATAAACCTTATTGGACTGCTCTGATATAAATTGTAGAAGTTTCTAAACTGAATCATTTAAGGTGTAACCCTCATTTCAGCGCTGAGATCACATGCTTAGTTTTGTGTATTTCAAAGTAACATAAATCCAATGATAAAATCCTTCAAACCAACAAAACCTTAAATGGATATTCATGGGATTAGAGGGCCACAATCAAACTTAATCATTAATCAAAACTTTTTTCAATGTCTCTGAAGCTTGAAATTAAAAATGGACCAACATTCTAATTGAATAAATATTTAAAAAAAAAGTAAATGAATATTTAACAAGGATTATTTAATTGGCACCGAATCAAATACTTACTGTTTATGGGTATTAAGATATTCAAACTAACAAGTTCTCCATAAAGCAAGTTTTGAAAAGAGAATGATATGCTAATGATTCCTCAGGCCTTCTAAAATGATGAATCATAAAAATGGATGACTTAGTCGTACTTTTGGAACAATGTACTCATGTTGTCTAAACTACCCAGGGTCATATCCACACAAGGTAGAGGAATGCTATGGAAAGGGAATATTTCTGCGTTTTCACTCTTGGACTATTAACTAATGGCTGAAAGCTTCACACTGAAGGAATGAATCTGCAAAGTAAACCTCATTCCCATCTTCTACTGAAGACTCCAAGAACTATTATGGATGATAAAAATAACATCATAGTCAATGTTGACAAGACTTCCACAATAAACATCATTATTATCTCATCTTGTTTTCTTCTTGTCAACGCCAGTGCCAGTTGGCAATCCTTGTTGTCGAAGAGCTTGTTGGACTCCATGTTCTGCCAACCTTGCATATGCTTGACTCAAACACTGGGGAGGGAATAAGTGAAGAGAAGCAAAAATATATTAAATCAAAGGGAGAAAAGCATTGCAGGTTGATAGAGATGAAATAAAAATATCCCACAATATTAAGGGGGATTTAAAGGGTACATCTGAAAAATAATTGGTTAATATATCAGTAAATAACCTCCAGCCAAAAATCTCTACTTGATTTTTTTCTCTAAATATTTGATAGATATTTAAATACAACGGTTAAAACTATTTCTGATACAACAAGAAACTACTGCTTGATTTTGAAAAATTCTTAAAACAATTTTTCTTTGTTACTAGTTTCCTTTCCTCCCAGCTGAAAAACAGTATTTCTCAAGAAACAATTAAATATAAAATGCGAAAAAGTAAATTTCAGAATGAAAAGAAAAGTGACAATTAACAACATTTTTAATTCCAGACATCTATCATATGCGCATAGTTTACCCAATCACCACACATTTCACCTTTGAATAAAGATAGAGTCCAAGAATACAGTAAGAGTAAATCTACCTAAATGTTGACAGAAAATCTTTCAGATCATTACTCCTCTCATCCATGACCTAGTTTAATGTAGTTATAGATATAGACCTTGAGTTTTTTTATAGCGCAATTTCCACTAAACGTGCTCAAAGTGCTTTACAAAGGGTCCGTGACCAACAGCAACACATAACATGTAGAACAAGACATGACGCCTGTTAGGCGCTATTACAATTTTTTGACCGAGACAACGCTGTTGACGACCAGGTACTCATTTTACACCTGAGTACAGTGAGAGAATTTGAGTAAAGAGCCTTTTCCAGGGACTGAACTATGCGCCGTGCGAGGTTCGAACTCATGAGCTTCCGATCTGAAAGACCACATAGCCCTAACAATAATGTCAGTTTTGTTACTAAGGCTTTAGGCTCTCCAAGTGAAAGTAGTAAGATATGATTTAAAGACCCAGCTGCAAAGGGTTCAGAAAATCCCTTCCCAGCAAACCTGGTTCACATGACAATCTTAAACTCAAACTGATGATTACAACACTGAATTTTTTTTTTTTAATGATACCAATCCAAAGACAAAAACAAAAATAACAATAGACATGAAAAGAACATGTTTGAACCATTGTATTGTTATGTCATTTGGCTCAATTCTCTCAAGTTCAAATGAATGGGATAAAAACAAATTTGTTCCAATTTCCAATTACGATGAACTCCATAGAGTTAGGGTAAAAAATCTAAAATTCAAGATCGGTTCTGTGATGATAAAAATATGAAAAGAATTATGTGTTCTGCTCATTATTTTACTTACATTATCCCATAAGAGATCAGCGAGTTGGTCAATGGAAATGGAAAGGTTCCGATGTTCCCCAGAATACCTCAGATACAACCATGTGACTAGCAACACCAGGAATATCAGCATGACTAGATTCACCAGATTTGCAAAGGTCTCCAATCCGATAAAACCCAAAACACCGGACAGGACATAAGTTACTACAACTATTGTGAACAGGACAGCTGGTGTACGAGCAGCACTGAAAATGTTCTTTGACTCATTATGCTTGCTGAAATTCTCAAATGACAACGTGAGGTCCGCTTTCAATTTGTCCTCAAAAGCTTGGCTGAATTCGGGCCCTCCCATTTTACGTGTTGAATGGAAGCGGTCAAGAGTGATTTCAACCAGTCTGAGATGTTCTCTGTGTAATGTCTCTGGATGGAGGTAAGGCTTGTCCCCTCCACAGATCTGGAGTAAAATAACACAGAAAAAAAAAATCATATATATACAAGACACTTTTACTCAAAAACAAGAGATTGTAACCAACTGATTTTACATTTAAAAATGGTAATTTATCATAATGAAAGATGCTTGGTTTAACTTTCTTAAAGGATGTTATGGCACCTGCAACTCTATAATGTTATTTGTCTCAGCATAAAGGAAAATGATGAGAAACAAATATCTTATACTTGCGTTTACTAGCACTTGAGAAAAAGACAAAGGAGACTGGGGTGCAAGAGAAAACTCCCCAAGTCATACATTTTTGTGTCTAGTCTCCGCCAGAAGAAAGCTGCACACAGGTACGGACAAAAAATCTAAATCAGGGATACAGCTAAGAACTCCAAAAAGACACAAGTGGTAAAACCTTACATTTACACACAGAGAGATAATTTATGAGAAAAAAAAAATCCACCCCCAAAACTATGATCATCTGATCTCTTTCTGCAAGAGAACCAAGCAGATCATTTAAAAAAAAACAAAAAAAAACTAAACAAAACCCAAAACTACAAATAGTACCATTCAAGAACAAGAAAAGAAAGCCAAATAGTTGGGACAATTCATATTGGATCTCCAACATCAGCTTAATGAAAAATGAAAATGTCCTCATAAGACAATTTGCCCAACTTATGGGAGACCAGTAGTGGGGGAACTTTTACTAATCTATTTTTCCACTTGTTCGAGTGTAAACCTCTTGAAGACCACTGACTAACATTTCTCCAACTAAATACTAGTTTCAGTAACACACTTAACAGTCACATGGAGCAACAACAAAAGACATCCAACTTTTACGACATGGCACAAGACCAAAGGGCTAACATCGTGAACTCAAATTAGTAAGTAAAAATATTTTCCACTTTTCTATTTTTCCTCATCCGTTAAAGTCCAGGAGGAAACATTTTTTCCATTCATGACAGAGAAACATGATTCTGGTTAAAGGATATGTGCATCTTACATGTGGGGATTCTATAATTTGAAATAATTTATCATCCAAAACTAAGCAAGAAATTGTTTATAACCTTATTAAAAAACAAAACAAAACCCACTCACTTCTTCCATGGATGCATCATAGAAAGCCTTACAATTTGCCACAGCTGCCAAGTTATTAGCTTCCGCGGTAGCCTGGAGTGAATAATGATAAACATAGGAGAAATTTAGAACGGTTACATTTTTAAAAAAGCGATCATAAAATTTAGCTTAACTAAGAGGTAGGCAGACCGACAGATTGATATATATATATATATATATATATCAATCTGTCTGTCTGCCTATCTCTTAGTTAAGCTAAATTTTATGATCGCTTTTTATATATATAAATATATCAAGAAGAAACAAATCATGAGATAACCCTCTCGTGTTCAGATTATTTTTGGGGGAGTAGATAATGAGTTCCCTATATGGTCATGTCAATCATGTAGACATCCTTTGATGATATAACCCTACCCTTTGATATCTGCAGTCGCCTTTTCGTTTTCTACGGTCACTCATGACTAAACTCCGCCCAGAAACAATTTCATAGGTCCGTCCATCACCACATTTCAAACTTTTGTTCTCGTGAGTTCTTATGTTTTTTGATCGAAGAACGATTGGCTATTGAGAATCTTGACCCTTCAACGGTTGGTCGTTCTGACAGCTCACGTATCAACAGCCGTCAACAATACATCGAGTCATCGCTGAAACAGTGGAAGATGCTGATCGCATAGTGGCGTCACAATCACCACGTTGTTGAATAAATTATCCAGGCATGGTTGATAGGTAAAAAAGCCAAATTATGTTCTAGTAACATTTGAAACAAACAAAGTATATCACTGATCTCGTCTCATTGAGATATAAACAATGATATAAAAATCAAGAAAATCGGGCGTTAATAAAAAAAGTTGCTAAAAAAAGATAAAATAAACAAAAGCAATTTTTAAAATCAAATTTATTCGTAAAACAGTTGGTTTTCAACCGATTTTTCTGAAATAAGGACCAATGTTCTTCTTTTTTCAAGCAGATTTCAACAATGTGACTTTCAAATTCCTCAGATTTATATTTTTTACTTTTAGATTTTAGCTTTTAGGCCTTCTCAAAAAGGTGTTATATTCCTTGCGTAACAATAGCGTAATACATCGACGGCGAGAAGCGTCGTTTCGGCCATCTGGATAGATAGCGTGTGACTCACAATTCTACACGAATGACGTTGGCGGTCGATCAAAGAGGTGTACCAAATTTATTTACCAACTACTTTTCTTAGTGCTAAAATTACAAAGTAATAATTTCGGATCAGAATAAATAACTCTGAAGTTCCTATCTCTTTATTACAATAAAATTGATACCACGAATGACAAAATCGCCCCACAGATAAGGGAGTTATAAATTATTCATAATATTTTTTTAATTTACAAAAAATGTTATCAAAGTCATTTTTCATCACCAAAGACGTAATTTCCCCCCGATTTTTACCAAACAAAGTGCAATGTCAATGATTTTCACTCGCAAATAAAATAGGATTTAAATCGCAATTTCTACAAAATATTTCATTGTCTGTCGGCAAATTTATAAAAATCAAAGCTGAAAACATCCTGCGACAGTGACAGGGCCTGTTTTTTTTTTTTTGTTTGTTTGTTGCTTTAGGTCTCTTCCAACACAATTGAGGTTATATGAGAGACCGCTGAAACAAAAAAACAAACAATCTAACAAAAATAGTACAAATGTAAATCAAAATCATAACCCAAAGATATCATAAGCTAAATTATAAATAACCAAGAACAAACAGGCAGAAGATTTACAGAAAAAAAAAATATCCCCTGTCAAAAATACAATCACAAACCAAAGAAGCAGGATAGGCTAGTAAAGAGAAGAAGAAACGACATCACTATCGGATCGTACACCCATGCGAACATCATAGGTATACGATTCAAGGGTGATGCTCCCATCCAACCACCCGCACAGGGCCTGTCATTTCCTTCACAACGATTGGATTTTACTTACTGAGGCCAGTCTTGACTACCCCGCCCATGAATATTATCTGTTGTCGGTTTTTGTTGGGTTGAATCTTAAAGAGATAAATCCATAAAAATATAAAAACAGACATGGCTTTTTTTTTCATCATCAAAATGTTACACAATGCATACCTGTAGCATTGACTTCGGTTCTGGAAGCTCTTCCCCTTGGTAGATCTTGATATAAGCCTGTTATATAAATTCAGATAGAAAGGGTAAGTAGCATTAAAATGGCAGTAAAATATCTTATGATGACATTAATTACAGAGATTTAAAAAAAACCCAATAAGCTAGTAACATACAGTTAAGAGGCCCATGGAGCAAGGGTTTATCCAGTAAAAGAATGTTTATGATCCGTAATTGAAAAGGTTTATCATAAATTAATCTTTAACATTCATATTATTTATCCAGTTGCCAAATTCCATCTGGGTAAGCGAGTATGACTGAAAAACAAAAAGTGTGGTAGCACTAAAGTTCAACTAAGATCCATTGTATTTCAGTAAAATTGCGAAGTGAGATTTGGTAAGTTTAGTAATGATAGTTCATAGAGTTGATTCACCTTGAAGTATTCCAACATATCCTTACAACTGATCTTCTGACCATTTATTTCTTTCACCACAATGTTTTCATCTGCCAACAGCATGGGTGTTAGGACCTGGAGCTGGTCTAGAAAGTCTCTCTCAATATCTGCATGAAATAAAATAAGCACGAAAAATAAATTTTCATTTCTAAGTCTCAAAAAGCATGCAAGAAAAAAATAAAAAATTTAAAAAAAATAAATTAAAATAAACATTTTAAATTCCGAAATTGAAACAAAAGATCTGTATTTACACAAAGAGCAGGATTTTTACCACTATTTGCCACACATCATCTCAAAGCGGTATTCTGAATCTTAAGTTTTAATTATAAGATTTTTGGTAAATTGATATATGATCTTTTTAGAGAATGAATCCAGTTTTAACCTGGAAAAATAAAAAAACTAAGAACAACATAAAAAAGACACCCCTACAAATTTCTTGATCTGATATTTTGACCTTAAATAAAATTTTTGGCTTCTCGTCCACATCAATTAAGAGGTCGAGTTACATTGAATTGAATAATCACAATAAAATGCTCCAGAATTGATGAGGTGTAAGTAAACTTAGTCTTATATCCAAATTCATATATATCTTAAAATGCCTTTTCTTCAACATTTTAGCTTGAAAATTTAAATCTGAAGGAATAATTCAAATTTGATTTTTAAAATAGTTTGTAAAACGTTATCAAATCTGTTACATCACGGTTCTGCATTGATTGATGGATTTATAATCCAAACTGAGTATCGATGAGAATAGGTAAGAAACAAACAAAATCTTTTAAAATTCCTGAAAAACTTATGAGCGAGACTTTAAAAAAAGTCCCACCTTTCAGCTTGCCATCGAAATAAGGATTTGTTGCCACTCTAAGGCCAGGGTGTGGAAGAAGAAAACAGGAAATCTTTTCAAAACAGGAACGAATGTGTTTCCGAATTTGTTGCAACTCTGGATGCTGTTTATCTGATACCTGAAATCAAATAAAATTGGCAATGATCATTTAAAAACAAAAAATAAGACTGAAATTCAACCAAAAAGAGAAAAAAAAAAAGTTGCTGAAAAATGTAACAGAGTTTCCAGCTACAGTCTTATCCTAAAAAAGAAAAGTTGAGAAAAAAAATTCAAACAAGCAGGCAAAAGGCAAATAAGTTTTAACACATTGAAAGTAAAGTGTGTCAAAATTGATGTTTTCATCATGGTTAAGTAAACAAATGATAACAATATTAATATACATAACTCTTAAAATACAAGCTTAAACAAAAAAAAAAAAGTCTGACAATCTAAAAAGTAGATATAAAGAATAACTAGCGCTTGGCATTTCCAAAAAAAAATTTGTCTGACAATATAAAAAGTAGAAATAAAAAAGAGCTAGTGTTTGACATTTCATTTCAACATTTGGATTTTAGATCAATTTAACAACCTGCCACAGAGCATTAAAAAAAATATACTTTAGAAAAAAAACAACTGTCAACGTGACACACCTTGAGTCTTTTGTCCAGTATCTCTCGTCCTCCTGATGCACCATATGGCGCCTCATAGGGAAAACTCCAATCTCGAACAAGAAATTGGAGGGCCTGATAGGATGATAGACAATTACAAAATGAAAGGTATATTTTATGGGTGCCATTAAAAGAATTAAAACAAATGAAGTCCTTTGCTTTTAATTGTTAAAAAATAAATTTTCCCCAAACTGACCCCTACTATAACCTTCAGTAATATAGGATATGAATGCCTAGCATAAACTTTCAAATCACATTGCATAGTCCATCAGGTTAAGGTAAAGAGATGATCAAAACCACTTGTCCATTGTATTTCTCTAAAAATAAACAGATTATTATTTTCGTCAACAGTAAAAAAAAACATGTCAATGAGCCATTACTCAATTAGAAAATTGTCACAATAAATACTGGATAAGATGTAGCTGTATACAAATCATCTCAGTTAAAACCCTTTTATTTTTTGCTCCCCCATTAAAAATCTTAGCTATCATACGTCGTCAAATAATAATACATTTTAAATAAATCAAACATTACAATAAAGAATGTCAACAAATAAAAACAAAAATACTATGCTCACAACGGCTTCAAGAAATGCAATGTAATAAAATCATAAATTCATGCTGGTACAATGATACTGTTTCAAACAATATGATAAAATCGACATACCATACCTGAAAGGGTTTTGACACATTGTCATTTGCCTCAAGAGCTAACCTGCCATATTCTGTGAAGAGCTGAAATTGGAAAGAATGTGAATCAATTAAGATTGAAAATGCTGCATGCAAATAAAAAGCAGGAAATTGGTCAATGACTGAGTGGACAACATAATGAAAAGAGGAGTTCTGATAGATAAATTGGTAGACTCCGCCTCAAAATTGGGTTGAAGTTGGGTATTTTTCTGACCCATGTCTCCACCCAGAATTGAGTGAGTAGCTGGATCTGATGAAAAGTACTTTGTGAAAGTCTAGCCTCTTATCCTATGTGTAGCAAGCAATAGTTACTATCAATTATTTGAACCCACAGAAACTCTGATTTCATAGGCTTTGGGGCTATAAAGGACGTTTTTTTAAAAACAAAAGTTTGGGGGGAAGAGGTAACAATGAACCTGGCTATGTTGGACAAGATAGGGAAAACATCTTTGTCTACACATTGTAAGCACAGATATGTACTTTTTCCATTAGACATGAGATAAGATGATAGTTGAACATCACTTTTAATATTTTCCTATTTCTTGACTGCCTGCTATTTTTATTTTAACTATTTTTAACTATCCCTCATTAATTAGAAAAAAGTGTTTATTATTCTACACGAGTATTTGAGTGTCAATCAGGAAAAAAAAAAAAAAAGTCATTCATTCTCAGAGGAAGCTTTTCAGACCAAGATAACCTCGGCATCAGCCAGAGAGCAGTGTCACAAAATGAGCAGTTGTTTTTTTTTGCTGAAGGAAAAAAACAAGAAGCAAAAAGCAGGGCCCAAACCAAGTCCTGCGGGTATTGATGCTATTGATGCGTTTAGGTAAAATATTCACAACATCTGCGCGCAAAGAAAAGTACCAGCACACAACATTTTCTGTAACCTTTAAAGTTTATAGTTTGACAGATGGAATTCAGTGAGACCAAATCAGCCAACAGGCAGTATAAAAACCATAACAAAGAGATGAGTGACGTCAACTTTCATTCCTTCTTTAGGTGCATTGGTGTATTCACTATGCCATCACGCTGCACTGGAATAATACTGCTTACTTGTCAGTGCTGTCATATTAACTTGGCAATGCTCCAGTATGCTTAACAACTTTTCACAAACACATTAAGACATAAACAGGAGTGGAAGGCTTTTAACAAATAGACAAAGTCGTGAAGACTATACTCTAGCTATGAATCAGAAATCAAGCTACCTGCAAATGTTGGAGATCATCCTCTTGGATATTTTGTGTTAAATTATACACCTGAAAGCAAAAAGTATAATAATATGATAAGATGATCAAAGTGAGTAAATGATATTTACAGAAGCCATAAAATACATAACAGCAATAATAATAATAATAATAATAATAATAATAATAATAAGTTATACTGATAACAGTGAAGATGATATTAATAATGCTAATAATAATAATTGAAAGAAAAAATGGAAGAAAATAATAAAATCAATGAATCTGTGAAGCATGCAATCATAACAATACCAACTTATTAGCATCATTAACAATAAAGACTAGTGCCGCTCTGAGGACCAGTACCACGGTTCCTTAGCTGAAAACCGAGGACTGGTTCCGAAGTGAAGAACCGTTGGCGGTCCTCACCTTTCTATTTTAACTATCCCAGCAATTCTAGTTTCTTTACTGCCTTTTCTTGGTTCTTTTGCCTAGGTCATTCGCCTCTCTTCCACCAATCACCACACATCCCACTAAATTAATCGCACCAACCCCCTCTTGCACACGACGATCTCTCTCCTCACAGTTAATTGCCCTCTTATGTGTGAGGTGGGGGAAGAGGGGTTGCGTGACGCATTGGACGATTACATTACTCGAGGTAAATTTCCAAATTTACTACACACTAAAGATCGCAATGACAATGATTTATTATGACATCATCCCTCTTCTCAAATGGGTTATTCTTTGAAATGAATGTGACTACTATAAGATGTGTGTTTGTGTGTATGTGTGTCGAACCTAGCAGGTCCGATTTTTTTTTCTTTTGTCTATCTGTTGTCACCACTCCTTTCTATCGCATTGTTGTAATTTAATAATACAATAACATTTAAATTTCTTTTGGTGATTTAATTAATCAAATAATGAGTTTCACATACTAAAGCTTTCTTCAAAAATAACAATTATAACATCTCTATTTTAAAACCCCCATTAGAATATTTGGGGGATCCGATAACTCAGTTGATAGAGCACTCTCTTTACACGCAAAGAAACAGAGATCGATCCCGGGTGCAGTCCAGATTTTTTTCTGATATCCCTGTCTACCCAGCAGTGAATGGGTCCGTTAGACCTGGTGAAAAGTACTTTGCGATAGACTGGTGTCCTATCCAAAGGTTGAAATATAAAAGAGAAAAAAGGGAATGGAGAGGAAAAAAGAAACAAATCAAAACAAACTCTTCCCATACTTTTGGTCCAGGATGCCAAAGACACAAAATATTAACAATCCCTTTTCCTTTCACTCCCCAACATTGACCTGACCTGCTCCATCAACCTTCGCGCGCGCACACACACAAACACACACACACACATGCTTAATGTTTATGTTTTGAGGCAACACGCCATCTCCGCTCTCACTTCCATTTAGCGGTTCTACTGCCATCTAATGCAGGCACGGTTCCCATCGTGTGACGGTCCCAATGATTCCTCAAGAATGTCCAATGTCGAAAAAGAACCGGTTCTTGGAACTGGATCTTGCTGTTCTCATTTCCCAGGAACCGTAGTACTGCAGCCCTTAAGCATGCTTGGGACCGCTCGGCACTAATAAAGACAGGTGGTAAAGAGTAGAAACTATGACAAAAGATTTACCTGTACAGAACTGATCATTGTGCTAAGTGCAAATATGGTAGCACAATCCCGTACGGTAGACTCACTGTCAAAAGCACCCTGTGTGTCCATCAACAAAACGGCAATCTGAAAAAAAGTGAGAGAGACAGGTGAT
Source organism: Berghia stephanieae (assembly GCF_034508935.2). Lineage (NCBI taxonomy): Eukaryota > Metazoa > Mollusca > Gastropoda > Nudibranchia > Aeolidiidae > Berghia > Berghia stephanieae. Next base: position 39,779,826 of record NC_088360.1, read on the forward strand.
TTACCAATTAGGTATAATTTCTAAAACACCATAGATGAGGAGAACAGAATTCCTTTTTTTCGAGTTTACAAAAATTAAAGTATTCTTATCAATATCAATACAACAATATTTTCAGTTGTAAAAGTTCTATAATTTCAATATCTGAACACTTCCATATCTTCAACAAAAAAAAAACAAAACAAAAATTAAACACAATTACACATGACTGGTTAACAGACATTGTGGTTCAATATTGTTGCTCACAGTCAGAGGTATTGAGTACCTGACAACTACTCAGTATTAAGATTCACAAAGCTATGTGCGGCTATGTGGTCTTGTGGTATGACTCGCTTTCAGATTGGAAGGCCCTGGGTTTGAGCCTCGCTCAGTGCATAGTCGAGTCCTTGGAAAAGACTCTTTACTCACATTCTCTCACCACACTCAGGTGTAAAATGAGTACCTGGCTGTTAACAGCGTTGTGTCTACCCGAATAATTTTTTAATATCGCCCAACAATCGTCATGTCTCGTTCTACATGTTAAGTGTTGCTATTGGCTAGTGACCCTTTGTAAAGTGCTTTGAGCACGTTTAGTAGATATTGTGCTATATAACAAAACAAAAAAAAGCTGAGTTGGAACCGAATATGCACGAGTAATCTTATACCTGGATAGTATAAGCTAAATAAATGTTTTTGCCTTATTTGTCTATCTATTCATTTATTGGTTTGCCTTATTTTGTTGCTGTTACACACAGAGATTTATCACATGGGAGCGGAATTTTAGTGATCATTGTCGCATTTGACAAATTCCGTTAAACAGAAGGTCAAAATAGAGGAATTTACATGGGGGAGGGGGGCAGGGTGAAGAATTTCCGATTCAGAAAATATAAATTCCCTCTTATTGAGGATTGCGTAATGAGAGGTTCAACCGTAGATCTCATTTAACCATTTTACTATGTCATCATATGATCAAGTTGGTACACAACTGCTTGTCTACAGCTGCTATCCAAAGACAAGAAGTTCTGACCAACAGTCTGACAGATTATAAACAGTTACTGTTACACATACATTTGTTCATTGTTAATAAGCTAAACTTTTTGTTACTGTGCCAGTCTAATGTGCACTGGTATTAATATCATTCTATCAAGATGTGCTAATCATCAGCCATTATTTTGGGACATTATTCTTGCCTGAATTCAAACTTGAGCTTTAGCATTATATGGCACAATATCCACTAGATGCGCTCAAAACACTTTTCAAGGGTTCTCCAGCCAACAGCAAAACCTAACATACTGGAAATGACGCCTTAAGGCAATATAACCGATTGCACTGTATCCGCATAATACCAAAACCTAATGACCATCCCTTCGCACTCACCTATTATGACCATACTAAATATCCACAATAATTTTTAAAAATTAACTGATTGGACTCGGGTTTCTAAATAAAAATAATTACAAACTGACCTGCTCACCATCCCTAGCAGTGACGATAAAGGGTTCACTCCACATGAGAATACCTGTAGTATCTCTCTCTGAGCCACCTCTCCATGAAAAACCCTCCAATGGAGCTTCATCTCCTCCAAGCCATCCTGAACTACCCTAAATATACACACAAAAAATAGAAGACAAAGGCAACAAATATGAAAAAAAGAGACCTCCAGAAAAAAATAATAAATTAAAAACAACAGAAAACAAATTGTATAACGTCAACAGTTTCTAATAATTTAAATACAAGAGCAATCACAAAAACAAAAAAAAACATACCTGTGCACTGAGATATCTCAAGAAAAAGTCTAGAAGAAAAGATTTGCCTTTTCTGAAGGACCCAGCAACAGAAATGATGGCAACTTTCTTGTCACATATGGATGGCTGAAGGAGGACTTTTTCTAAGGCATCCTCGTCCAACTCGAATTGATGATTCTCTGTTGCCACAACAATTTGAATAGGCTCTCCTTTCAGAGGCTTTCCCTTAGCAGAAACTGGAAGACAAATGAAAAGAAATAGCTTTAGGTCCATCATGTATCTTAATAAAAATGTCCATGCCTTGATGGAAATAAATGTTGGTACCACTCAAGGAAACACACATTATAGTGGCAATTTTGTATTGGTTGTTTGCTTTAAGGGACTTCATGTGACTTGCAGAACTTTTAGGTCACTTTAATTCCAGTTAAACGGATACAATAAGATTACAAACAAACAAGAAATAAAGTTAAATTAGGGGAACAGTTCAAACAGACAATTTAAGAGGCTCATCCAGACACAGAACAAGTACAGGACCTCAGCGAAAAGGGGGTACAATGAAATGCATACAAAAATGTTAAAAAAGATAAATCTATCTGATTGTTTCCCCCTTTAAAAAAAAAAGCCACAATAGGCATGGTCCAGGTGAAACCAATTGATCTCATTACAGAACAATGGCCAAGAATGAACAAATGATAATAAAAAAGGTATAGAATAAAAAATCACGGAGTGGACCGATGTTGGAACCTTTCTCTTGCCCTAATGGAATTCTGCTGTCTGCAATGGTCATTTTGTCAAGACTTTTAAAATATAAATAACTTCTGAATGAATCATTTCTGTGGAAACACTTCATTCTCCTTTTCCATAATGCTTCAAAGTTGATAAAGATGCAAGTATTTTACAAGTTAGCCTCTATTCCACTATTATTATACCAAGTTCTTACAATACCCATAACAAAAACATCAAAATTGAAGATAAACATACCTCTGCTCTACAACCAAAAAAGAAAAAGAAAAAGAAAAAATTAGCAAGAGAATATCCCAGGACACCAATGTGCTTTCAAACGAATATGAGTGGTTTTTATGTCAACATTAAGAGCGATTCAAGGAAAAACATATATACGTGGGTATTTAGAATTTGGTGATAATACAATTTAAAAAATTTTAATTTTTAAAAACGAAAAAAAAAACCCCAAACAAACTAGCATTTATTTAAAGCTGAAAGATAAATCATAAAGGATACTTTATAGGGTACGAAAGTGGCGTACATGTAATGCTAACATCAATTACAGTAAAACATTGTGATAATGACAATGGAAACAAATTGAACATGGCTTGTTAAACTGTTTACTATTAATAACTCTTTCTGAGGAAGTAATATCATTTGTTTTACCATGCTGTGGTGGACATAATCAATTTAAATATTATCATGTTATACAGTTCGAATTCTAGGGTCATATTCTTTAGGGATTTATTGACATAAGTAATAGAAACCGATTTGATCCTTCACATGCCCTGTAAACTATCTGGAGGAATTTGACCACACAAAAATTTATTATTCTATCGCTCATTCAGCATTGGCAAGGCACCAGTTCAATAAGAACAGGGGGAAAATGATAAATTTTTAATACTGAATGAAGAAAAACATCATGATAAAGTAAAAGCAAGTAAATAACAGAAAGTCACAAATAAAATTTATTAAGAGTGTATCAAGAGTGACCTCTTTGCTTAATAATTCAAAGAAACATAAAATGATCATTTAATTTTGATATCGTGTCAGGTAATATTAATTCTGTTTAACTGAAACATAAACTATGAACATTAAACAATTTAATTGAAAATAAAAGGAATAAAACTTAAAAGTAATAACACCCCAGATTCCTCCTTACATCTAAAGCGCACCTTGTGATCCCCGTGATGAGGAGGCCCTTTCACTGCCATGTTTAATTACAAAATAAGAAAAAAAAACGTAAGTTTAATACAAAATGAATGGTGATCAAGAAATACTTGATGATTACTTCTTCACTTAGGACAGCTTTGAAATTGAAATTTTCTTCACTTGTTAACATCTTATAAATGCTTTAGTTTTAAAACCATGAACCATTTGAGAAGAAAATACTAATCATAATTTTTTTTTTTTTAAATCTACCGAACAATAAGATTAAAATAAATACAGCTATTTTCTATTAAAAGAACTCTAAAACAAAAAATGATAACCAGAAGACATTTTTGTTGTTGTAAGTGATTCACTTATATTCAGAGATCTCATTAAATCAAATCACACATGGTCGTCTACTAAAGAAAATATAATTATAATTCTGATCGTATTTAAGCCATACACTATTATTGTACATAAAGGTAAAAAGTTTGTGGTCTATTTTATTTATGAAATTTTTGGTTCTGAATACATATATTTATTAATGAATAATAATAAAATGGAGGGGGGGGGGGGGGGAATCAATACAAAAATGAGTAAAAGTTGGGGTTTTTTTTTGGTATGAATAAGATTGAACCATAATATTGATAAAATATGGGAGGAGGTAATGCTTAAGATTTTCAAAATACCATGTGCTGCCATCACTGGTGCAAGCACCTGATTTGAAACATGCCCAATGCAAAAGAAAATAAATAATACATAACTGATGAGTAACGGTATGTAACAGAACATTAAAGCACATTAATCCAAAAAAAAAAATGGATTGTATACCCTGAACATTTTTAAAATGAACTTGGAAATATATCTGCTGTTTCCCTCAGTTGTGAAATGTCCTAAGCTTAAACCTTTAATACGAGAGGAGAATTATTGCTATCATTTCAAAATCATTTTAAAACTAGAGTAAAGGCAATGAATGATATAATGCGATTCATTACACTGGTGCAGTTTATTATTATTATTTGTTTCCATATGAGATTCATGCTTTTTGAAGATTTTTAAAAAGGACTTTAAAATATATATGTTCCACTTCATTTTGATATGCCTAAATCCCTTTCTTATGCTAAGAAAAGTATTTTTGCCCATTGGTGCAATTATCATTTTCAAAATTATTTTTACACAAGTCACAGGAGTTTAAAAAGACAATGAATGATAAGGTGCAAATCATTTCCCTGGTGCAGTGCATTATTTCTTGCCATGACAAGACTCCCACATTTTGGTGATTTTTAAACCCCCAGTATTACGATTAGTTGTTTCTTCACATATTAAAAGGCACACCGACAAAAAAAAAAAAGTGACGTGATTAGTGATACAATAAAATTTCAAATGATTCATTTCAAAAGATTGGTGTTTCTAATAAAAATAATAATTTTGTACACAATTCAAGATCCATACAACAACAACAACAAAAAATGATCTGTACTCGATTGTATAATCATATACACATATTTAGCCGTCCACTTAGTCATAGCTCTTATCAGTACAATACAAAAATATTTATTTGCATTATTCACGTTATCATTATCTTTTTTTTTATCTCATTATTTGTCAATAGTTTTCAATTGTAAAGAAGGGTATTGGTGCAAAAGAAGAGGGGAAGCTATAATAGAAGCCAAGTCTATGACAAGGGGGAAACCATGAAAGAAACATAAGAGTAACACGTTTCTTTGAACAAGCATACCTGAGGCTATATTTTCTGAAAAAATGTGTAGAAAAAAACTTTGAAACAAAAAAACCAAACTGATAATCGACAAATAATTTTTCTTAAAACGTACAACTATCTCATACTTGTTAAGAACAGATTTCCAACATTGGTAATAAAATTTGTAATTAACAGGTCAAGAAATTAGCTTTTACATTATAAGGTGAAGCAATCTCCACAATATCATCAAAAATAAAATTCAAACAGGGAAACACAAAATTATAATCTAGTCTCCTAAATTGGTAACTCAAAATTACACGGAACTAATCGGTTTGTTGCGTTTAGTAGTTTTATGATACTTTAAACATTTTTTGAAAAATATAAATTGATTGTTAAACCTACTTAAAACATCATGTATGCTCATTCACATCATCATATAGTATTCAAACAAGGCCACCAGACATAATAGAATTCAAAACATACAAAGGTAGACTTAAAAGTCTTGATGTCAAAACTATAAAAGATACGAAAATGACAAAAGTATAAAAATAAAGGTTAGTTTATGTCCTTTCCGTTTATCATTGTAAATTTCAGCAAGGTCAATATCCCGTCCAAGTTGAGCCGCAAACGATGCACCAATATTGCATTGCGTCGAAGAGGAATTCATGTGTAGCAAACTTCAACACCATCGAGTCACCTCCACCCGCACCTCGCCATGACAACCAAAATTTGTCTCCTTGAGGTCTCTTAAGTCTTAAGAAAAGGAAAAAGTCACTTGGAGCTAAATCGAAATTGTAAGTGGGGTGTTTACTAGTTCTACGACTTCAAGAAAACTTCCTATTTCAATGCGATTATGCATTTGTGTGAGCATTCTCTGTATCCAACAGGACCCAGTAACCCAGGACCTCCCAACCTATACATCCAACACTTCCTTATGAAATTCCAAGCCTTTGTGAAATGTATGATTGTTTTGTAATCTGATGAATGGCTTGTCAATTTATTCTTGATTTGCTTCTCTCGATGCAGTATGTGGATGACCACTGCAAGCCTGCACATTAATGTTGGTGGAAAGAACATCGGTTCTAGTAAAGCAGCTAACCACCCTCGAACTGTTTGAAAACTAACACATGAGTCATCATAAACACGTTCAGCTATCATGAATGTTTACGTATGCACATTACTCTGCAGTATGTAACTCGGTCAAGGCACACTGTTTATTGCATATTTTTTTTATGTGTCTAATTTCTTCAACCGACATGTTGAAATAAGGGTTCTTTCAAATAAGATAAATTAAAATATAGAAATAGCAGCTAAACAAAATTTGGTGCACTAATAGAAGAATAAATCATGCACATTTTGATCTTGGTAATACCGAGTGACTTAAACACAATCAGAAATACTCAATAGCCATCAAGACTTTTCAGTCAAGCCTAGTACTAGTAAAATCATGGAAATAGAAATGTTAAACAGATGGTAGACATTGAAATTAAGTAATTACTCAAAAATAGACAAATGGATAAAAGTATTGACATTTTTTTCCTATTTGACAAGTAAACACCATAGTACTTGTTTGCAACAGTGGATCAGACTTTACTTATCTTCTTCAATAATGACTGATATTACATTAATCCATTCTGTAATGACATAGATTTATCATGAATATAAAATCATGAAATTGTTTTGTAATATCATGGAAAAATAGCCATATACTTTTATTGATGGATAAAAAGCGAGGATAGCAGAAGAAGGCCATGGAAAAGGCAACTAAAAATATTGTGAAACAATTATTTGTTTTAATTGTAAGAAGTTTGTCACCTGATTTTTACTAGACTTGATTTGATGATCTATTGGCCATATAATCCATGTAAACATTCTTTTACATCAAACCCATATGTTAAGCCATCGTGCTTCAAGAATTAATGTTTGTTCACCATTTTACTCTTCCTCACTTAAGGTTCGTATTATTTATCAAGCCAGTCATGAGAAGGAAGGATATTTGTGATTTGCAGACTAAACTTATTTGATGTTAAAGGCAATCCACTGGTTTGAACTGGAAATTATTATTTCCTTATTAATCATTATCATTAAACAGTGATGAAGAAATGGTTTTGAGATAATTATCTATTTTAATAAATAAATTCAATATTGAAGGAAAGTCTTTTTATGACATTTTTTAAATTGAAGTAGGCTATTATTTTTTTATCATATTTATTATTCTTATCATTTATTCTTGTTCTTCTTGGGAGACCTTCCTTAAGCTACTACATCCCAAGTATTCTTGTTCTATAGTAGTAGTAGGGGGTTTGGGAGGGGGGAAACTTTTTTTTTTTTAAAGTCTCCCCCCTCCCAAACCCCCTACACGAGAACCTCTAGTAGGGGGTTTGGGAGGGGGGAGACTTTTAAAAAAAAAGTTTCCCCCCTCCCAAACCCCCTACTAGAACAAGAATGTAGTAGAAATGGAAGGTCTCCCCATTATTCTTCTAGACCTAGACTTAGACAGTGTCAGTGGTCAGTCAGTGACAGTGACAGTGTGATGTGATGGTGTCGATATACTTATTTATACAAAGAGACTATTGCTGGACTATCCTGGTAGTAAAATCATGAAAGCAGAAGCACCACTTAAAAAAATAAAAATAATAGCCAGCCCCCCCCCCCCCCCCCCCCCCCCCCCATCCTTTCTCAGTTCTTTGACTCCGTACTTACTTGCTCTTTCACCATGATAGTAATTATTAAATAGTACTCACCACAATCATCAACAAAAACAGTACGGTAGTTACGTCGTTCAACGTCAACAAAAATAGTCTGGGATGAAGAAATGTCAATTGATTTGGATTTGACAAGCTATACTATGGTCTTTAAAGTACAAGCATATAAAATACGAACCTGGGCTTGAAGGAGGATGATACATTTTCGCAGTCATCTATTTTATTTCTACAAAATTATTTATTAGAAAAGTCAGAAGACAGGCGACAAAGTTTGTTGAAAATTAGACGTCATGAGTTCCGTTCATGCGCAAAAAAACAAAGTGATGTCATGGACTACTTCTTGTTTACAAACTAATCACAAAATATATATTCATGGGCGCTAAAAAAAGCTTAAATTATCAAATGTAGTTTACAAAATAGAGATATTAAATATTAGATTTTATTACATTCCTTCAATTCTTTAAATTGTCATGCTTTTTTCAAAGAAACAGTAAAGAAAGGACGATCTATTACCGGAAAGCGGATGAACAATTTAAAGGACTCCCGAGTTGGCGAAAATAGATGGCCGATTGTTCTGGCCTAGATTTATCAATGAAAAATATTGTTTTGATAATATAAACATCGGTGAGCTTTTAATTGTTTGGAGTGCAATGCTTCTTGTTTATTGGATTTTTCTCTCATGTTCACTTGAAAGAATGAGATAAATAGACAGATTATTGGATTAGTTGGTTTAAAATCAATGTGTTTCTGGATGACATCTTCTCTTCTGTGCCTGGTCTCTCACTCTAAGACTAAGACTTTAAAAAATCACTCGAGTTCGAGTTTTCTGAAAATTATGAAGTAATTGTGTTGATCCTTTTAGATGGTTTAAGTTTAGAGAAATGCTAAATCGTCTTTTCATCACAAAGGTTTTAGTTCATTATAAATATGGAGGATGACTTAGTCTCAGTAGAAAACAACAGCCCTACACCAGCCAGAATCAGAAGTAGAAGTCTAACTGAAACTAAAAAGTCAGCTCACCTCCTAATCCTAAATTTCATTCATCATTCAAACTATCTACGAAGGAAAGTATCTCCCTGATGATACTTAGTAGTGATTTTTTACGCTCTAAGGCCATAGGGATCCTCATGCAGTCAATTTTAATTTAAGGCTAGCACTATTCAGTATCTGATACTGAATAGTGGTTTTGCACTATTCAGTATCTGATACTGAATAGTGGTTTTGCACTATTCAGTATCTGATACTGAATAGTGGTTTTGTACTATTTAGTATCTGATACTGAATAGTGGTTTTGCACTATTCAGTATCTGACACTGAATAGTGGTTTTGCACTTTCATACGGTGTTTTTTTTTCCGAAACCCGACAAAGTTATGGGAAGAGGGCAGCTGTGGGAGTGAACCTGGGACTGGGTTTCAGCGGGTTTCGTAATAAAAAGCCGGACGACACCTGGCAATATCCGACAAAGTTATGGGACGTAGGCAGCAGCGTGTGTGTGTGTGTGTGTAGAGGCTGAGGAGGGGGGGGGGGGGGAGGAGGGGGTGAACCTGAGATTCAGGGAAGTGTACACCAGTGGGGAGTGAACCTGGGTCTCTGGGTTTTATAAAAAAGCAAAAACAAATTGGGGGGGGGGGATTACTTTTGTACGAAACCCGACAATATGCGGCAAAGAAGTGGAAAGTAGGCAACGCGTGGGGAGTGAACCTGGGACTCAGTGAAGTGTACACCAGTGGGGAGTGAACCTGAGACAATGGTTTTCGGCGAGCTTCAGCTAGTTTCATATAAAATCAATTACTTTTATACAAAACCCGACGAAACCTTGCAATATCCAAGAAAGTTATGGGTAGTAGGCAACAGTGGGGAGTGAAACTGAGATTCGGGGAAGTGTACACGAGTGGGGAGTGAACCTGGGACTGGGTTTCGGCGGATTTTGTTATTTTAAAAAAGCAATTACTTTTTGTTTACGAAATGCGCCAAATGCCAACAAATTGGGGCAAAGTTATGGAAAGTAAGCAAATAATGGGGACTGAACCTGAGACTCAGGGAAGTGTACACCAGTAGGGAGTGAACCTGAGACTCTGGGTTTAGGCGAATTTCAGCGAGTTTCATATATAAGCAATTACTTTTTTATGAAACCCGACGAAACCTGGAAATATCCGACAAAGTTATTGAAGTAGGCAATAGTGGGGGTGTGAACCTGAGATTCATGGAAGTATACACATGTGGGGAGTGAACCTGAGACTCTGGTTTTCGGCGGGTTTCAGCGAGTTTCATATAAATGCAATTACTTTTATACGAAACCCGGCAATATCCGACAAAGTTATGGGAGATTCAGGGAAGTGTACGCCAGTGGGGAGTGAACCTGAGACTCTGGTTTTCAGCGTGCTTCAGCGAGTTTCATATAAAAGCAATTACTTTTTTACGAAACCCGACGAAACCTGGCAATATCCGACAAAGTTATTGAAGTAGGCAACAGTGGGGGGTGAACCTGAGATTCAGGGAAGTGTACACTTGTGAGGAGTGAACCTGGGACTCTGGATATTGTAAAAAGACAATACCAAGTGGGAGGGGGAATTACTGTTTTACGAAACCTGCCAAAACCCGACAACGTTATGGGAAGCAGGCAGCAGTGGGGAGTGAATCTGGGATTTGGACACAGATGAGGATTGAACCTGGGACTGCGAGAGGCTGATACCAGTGGGACAGTGAGCTCAGAATGTACTTTTATTTCGAAACCTACCGAAATTATCAAAAGTTATGGGAAGTGGGCACCATTGGGCAATGAACCGGGACTCAGGGAAGTGCACACTGGTTGAGAGTGAACCTGGGACTGTGAGAAGAGGATATCAGTGGAAATGAACCTGGGACTATGGGAGTTGGGTACCAGACGAGAATGAAGCAATTACTTTTTTACGAAACCAGCCAAAACCCACCGAAAAACCATAGACTTAGGTTTATTCCCAATAGTGTACACTTCCCTGAGTCTCAGGTTCACTCCCCCACTGTTGCCTACTTTCTTTCCATAAATTTGTTGGATATTGTTGGGTTTCGTAAAAAAAGTAATTGCTTTTTTGTTACGAAACCCAGTCCCAGGTTCACTCCCAATGGTGTACACTTCCCTGAGTCCCAGGTTCACTCCCCACTGCTGCCTGCTTCCCCTAACTTTGTCAGGTTTCGGCGTGTTTCGGCAGGTTTTAGGTTTCGTAAAAAAAGAAACACCCTAAAAATACCACGGGTATTCAGTAAATAGATGTCAATTGTAGTCTAATATTCAGTATCTGTTTAAATTATTATTATTATTATTATTATTATTATTATTATTATTATTATTATTATTATTATTATTATTATTATTATTGTTATTATTATTATTATTATTATTATTATTATTATTATTATTATTATTAGAGTCTATTATTATTATTATTATTATTATTATTATTATTATTATTATTATTATTATTATTATTATCATTATTATTACTATTATTATTATTATTATTATTATTATTATTATTATTATTATTATTATTATTATTATTATTATTATTATTATCACGTAAATTTTAATATAATACTGCAATTAATTCACGGAAGTACATCATTCAATTAAAAATGGCAGAAAGTCTGGCCACATATTTATAATGAATCGGGATTGTCTTAGATGACAAAACAAACAAACAAACAAAAACAAACAAGAACAACAACAACAACAAATGTGACAAACAGAAAAAAAGCAAGATTTTAAAAAGTAATGAACAATAGAAGAGCACATCAATGAAAAACAACAACGAGATTATAACACATAAAAGATATTCGTAATAAATCGATAACTGATTAAATAACTCCTACTACTTGATTTAAAAATCATAATCATAATAATGATGATGATGACGATTACAACAACAACAATAATAATAATAGTAAGTTGAAATAATAATAATAATAATAAATAATAATAATAATAATAATAATAATAATAATAATAGTATAATATATACATTAAAATATATTACAAGAAAATAAAATGATTAAAACAAAAATATTGGGGAAAAATAAAAGTTAACCCGGCCGGGATTTGAACTCTCGAACCTTAAGTTCAGAGTCAAACAGCTTATCCACCAAGCCATGGTGTCACTGAACTTTTAGTGACATTTAATCATGTCTATTTATACATTAAAAAATGTATTTGAATGCCACTCTTCTTTTGATATTTTGAACTATGTTAATTGCACAATAGCAGAAATTTAAAAATAACGATCAAAATATTTCTACAACTTTGAATCGGGCTGTCAGTTACTGCACGAGTTCAATCTGGTAGTAGGTCAGCAGTTTATTTACATTCAACTGAGATTGTCGCACTTTTCACTCTCTCTATAATAAAAGAGTTCCTTATGGATACTGAATAGTGGCAAAGCACTATTCAGTATCTGATACTGAATAACCACTTCCTTTAATTTAATCTCAAGCTTCAGTAGCTTCCGGGGAGGGGGGTAAAAAAAACTGCTGGAAAGCTAAAGACTAAAGGCTGCCTTTGCGTTTGCCTTTAATTTTACTTTTACTGTTACTATGTTTATGTCTACCTGTTTGAGTTTGTTAACAATAACACAGTGAAGGTTGGCTACCTCGATTCTCAACCACTCAGGCCTTTGGTCTTGTGGTATGACACTCGCTTTGCTGATCGGAAGGTCCTGGGTTTGTGTCTCGCTCACGCCAAACTCAGTGCATAGTTGAGTCCTCGGAAAAGGCTCTTTACTTACATTCTCTCACTGTACTCTGGTGTAAAATGAGTACCTGGTTGTTAACAGCGTTGTCCCTGTTGGTCAGGGACCCCATGTAAAGCGCTTTGAGCACGTAGTTTAGTGGATTTTGCGGCTATATAATAAAAGCTCAAGCTCACTCCTTAAACTAAAACCCGATTTAGAATAATAATTGTGTGTCTTGTGTTCCGTCCCAAGGTAGTTAATTATATTTTAAATGATAATAAATCTCTTTTATTTAGGCTTTAGGTACATGATGATGATTGGGATGTGAGAAAACACATTTTCACCGCAAGAACAACTATAATTGGAAGTCTACTAGATTCTATTTTTGTGAATGCAAAAAACCTAAACATTAGTACTACTACTACTTGACTACTTGTAATACAATACTTGACTTCTTATATATAATACATGTCTATTATCTTTTTTATATATTCCATTACAATACCCTGACCTGCCTTTAACATTCCTATCCCACCCTAGGGACTCTAACTCACACGCCATTGCCACTCTAATGTTTCATTCATACTCCAACCATCCAGGAAAACAGATGCTACATTTTGTTAATTGTTTTACTGACGCAGGGTTTGTATCCGAAACGACCATTGTCTGTACTGTTCCCACCTGAAGCCTTTCCGTTTTCACCTTGTTTATGATGTTGTTATTATGATGTTAGCGTCGATTTTCACTGATTTAGCAACTTCTAAAAGGAGCTTTGGTAAATTTTTGAGGTTTTCAATGTGAACAATAGCTTTGCAGTTAACTGCATTTTTAAAATGATAACTTGAATGATTTTGCCTGCCGTTATCAACAGCATCGCATATTTTTTATAGCGACTAGCAGATTATCGTCACCACACATAAAATCCTTGTGTTTCTCTCTTTCTCTCTCTCTCTCTCTCTCTCTCTCTCTCTCTCTCTCTCTCTCTCTCTCTCTCTCTCTCTCTCTCTCTCTCTCTCTCTCTCTCTCTCTCTCTCTCTCTCTCTCTCTCTCTCTCTCTCTCTCTCTCTCACTGTCACTTTCCTCATACTTATCAACCAAAGGTGCCACAGTCAACTGCACTTGTAGAAGCCAAGGGGGATAAAAAATAAAAGAACCTTATTTGAATACATAGCGTCTGCCTTTATAATATTTAATGATTATATAATGTATTTATTTTCTCTCTCTACACAGATTCATCATGTGATTTCTTCGCACTGATTGAATGCAAACTAATGACACCAGTCAAAACAAATAAAATGGAAAAATCAAGTTGATGGAAGAAAGACAGGAAGGAAAAATCTTCACACTAGCTGCAGGCAATGGAGAGTCAACAAGTTTCAGGAGCCAGCAACCAAGCTTTGCAGCTGGCTATGACTATGGGGCTTGATGGACCTCCAGTACTGTCCAATATATCTTCAGTTATGACAGATGCAGATGCTGGCAGTCTAAATCTGATTGATATTCCCTTTTCTATTGCCACATTCAATGGTTTACAATCCAACCTGTCATTTTCATCTTCAGATGAATTATTCGGTTCCTCTGCCAATGTGATTATTAATGGAATGCCAGATTCTGGGCTAAACAAGATGTCAGATGCCAATTTTCTTACATCAGTGGATGCCTTAGGCAAGGACAACAAATCAGCTCTCAATATCATGGTTGTTTCCGATGGCATACAAGTGCAAGGTCAAACCAGCCCAGCCCTCCCATCCCAACCCACATTGTCCTCTCAACCTCTACAGTCAGTTGTAAGTGGTGGAGATAAAATGCTCAGTGCTGTGAGCAGTCTAAATTTCAACGATCCGGAAATCCTAGGAGATGCAGCTTTTGATTCAACTCCATCTGGGACTCTTCCACAGTTTGACGATGGTCTTCTGTCTGCTTTAGGTTCTGCTGGTCAGGGATTAAGACTTGGTGATGGTACAAGTGGAACTTCCTTTGACTTATTTGACGGTGGTGTAGGAGAAGGGTTATCGTTGTCACCTCAGCCATTTGCAGATGCAGGACTTATTCAAGATACAGCAGCATCCATGCTAGACCCAGGTTTGTGTATGTAGTCATTATTATTTGTTGTTATCATTAACCATGAGCAAAACCATTTTTTTTTAAAATGTTTTTTTGGGGAATTTTTAAAATTCAAATTTTGACATTTTGAACTATGAATCATAGGATGACTTTTTAAAATGTTAAATACATTTTCAGCATATCTTTTTAAACATCTGACAAAATCTATATGTTATATAATCAAATGTCTACATAGTTTTGTGTGGCTGCATGAATAGAACATGAAAAATGTCGGTTTGAAAATAGGCAAGGAATCCAAGATGGCAGCTGGTATATGGGTTTCCACATAGCAAACATCCATTATTTTTCAAAAGCAACTGTCAAACTTGTTAATAGGAAGACTATCCAGTCATATTTAGTAATATTACAGAATCTGACTAATCACAATATGATGAGATTTTTTTGTTTATCTGCCTTTTTTCTTAAAACTAATGCCTAGTCACTGAAATTGTTTGGTTTTAGACTTATGTATTTATTTTTTGTTAATTCCTTTTGCAGGCCTGGCAAATCCACAACAAACAGACAATATCCCCGACATGTCAGTCAAGCATCCAATCCCGGGAAAGAAAAGCCCAGCTTCAACTGCTGTGTCACCTGATCCAACTTCACAGTCCAAATTGAACAATAGTAATAGTAATTCTCGATGTCCTGTGTGTGGGAAAACGTTTAATAACGTCACAGCTCTTGCCAAGCACAAGCTCACACACTCAGATGAAAGAAAATATGTCTGCACAGTTTGCTCAAAGGGATTCAAGAGACAAGATCATCTGTAAGCATTCAGTTTTCTTTTAAAGAAGTCTTACAATATCAGTTTGTTGTTTTGCACTTATAATACTTTTTGTCATAAAAGTGCATGACGATCATTGTCAGGGTTGGGATTATATATATATTGTTTATATAATAACGGTACAGTAAGCTACCAAGTTATTTTGTGACCTCCAAATAATCAATTTGGATGAATTTTTTACAAAGTTATGGTAACCATAGCCATACACAGCACTTGAACTATGCAAATTAGAACTATTCTGAAGTATTCATCATATCCTCGTCATAAAATTGCCAAGTTTTATTTTTAAATTCCTCTTATTAAGTGAGATACAGCTATGACTTTTAAAAAACGAGCTCAGAAAGCGCCCCATATTTTTTGTTTTTTAAATATTCATCCTATGGTTTATAGTTCAAAAGTCAAAATTTGAATTTTTAAAATTTACAAAAATCCAAATCAATGACACCTTTGAAAGTGCATTACTTTTTTTGTTTTTGGATGGGTTTTCAAAATTCAAAAAGAAGTTTACTCCATAGTAGTAGAGATAGGGCTTTAATTCTATCACAGTATTTTCCTTAAAAAATTTACTTTCATTGCTAATTTCTGTAAATTAAGTTATTTATTTATTTGTGTGCTTTTACATTAACTAAAATGTTCTCTCGTCCCAGGAATGGTCATCGTATGACACATTTAGACAAGAAACCATTTGAATGCCAAGTCCCCAATTGTGATAAAGGTTATTGTGATCAGCGTTCCCTACGTCGACATTTGGAGCAACATCATCATCTGGATACAGAGACCATTCAAAACTATGTTCAGGCCAGTATGGCAGCTGTAGGAATCTCTCCCCCCATACCTCGTGGTGGTAACAAAAACAAATCAGGTGACAAGGGAGGGACACCAAACTCCAAGACCACAAATTCACCTGTTTACAGTCCTGGCTCCTCTACCACTACACCTAGTCCTGGAGCTGCTGGGGTAAAAAGATCAGTTATTTTACCTTTTTTTTAAAAATGGTTTCTTGCAATCTTTTTCCTATGCAGGGGTGCGTAAAAATGAATGTTGCAAATTTCTCCAGAAGTCATCTATCTGAAACCAATTTTGATAGAAAAAATTATCTATTTTAAATAAATTTCCTTCTCTTTATTTTTTTTTTTATAGTTAAGGAAGCCAAATTGTAGGGTTCATGATTTCTATTAGTATCAGTGGCCAATTAGTAAGTTAAAAATTAAAAATTATTTTTTTTTAGATTTGAATAGATTATGCTTGAATCCCTATCACTTTCCCATTTTTAAGCCTCAAGTTTAATTCTGTCTGTCTTTAATAAAAATGATAATATAGATACATAACATTTGTATGACGCATAACCATGATTAGGTCATGCTCTATGTGCTTCACAGTTACAAGTTCGACAATCTAAATAGCACTCAAATACACACATACACAGACACACTCCTGTTAATTGCTCAAAAGAAGAGAACATTGATAATCAAATAAATGTGGGCCAAATGTTGAAAATCATCTCCCACTCATTTTGGATTCGTTCCAGGCTGGGACTAACGTATTTCAATTTGACCCCAAGAAACAGCAACAGCAGCAAAATGAATTGTTGGTACAGCAGATACATCAGCAACAAAAGGCCATTCTTCAACAACAAAAGTTACAAAAGCAACAAGAAGAGGTATTATTCAACAACCTCCAGTTTTATTTACTTTTTTGAAAAAAAAAAACAATAAGTAAATAACAATCACTTTGTTTTGTTCTATATTTTGATATATGGCAAAGTGATAAGGACCATTCTTATTTGATTTGACTGGCATGTGGCTTATAGAATGCTTTTGCAGTTTCAGTTTTTTTTTTTCAAGAAAATTAATGATCTGTCTGATATAAGAGGCTGTGTCAAAAGTCTGTTTTGTAACATTCGCCTCAAAAATACCAAAGTAATTTGAAAAACTAAGGAAAAAATCATTCTCATTATTTTCTTGGGGTTGAATAATGAAAAATAACCATAGACCTGTAAATTCTCTGTCAATTAACTGAAATCAGTCAATTCGTCGAAAGAAATGAAGAAAGAAAGAACACATGAATCGTGGTCCAATGACCATAAAGTAATAAGGCATGTTCCACAGCGCTATGCATAGCTCATGGGTCGTTTATATTAAAGATGGATATATTGCCAAGGCTAAGCGACGATTTTTAGAATTGCCGGGTCTGAACACATTCCAGTGTATTTTCACACAACCTTCTAAACCTGTCGTGGTCCCAATGGTAGCCAATTTTAACTGAGCTGCTGAACGATAAACTTCATTGTTTCGTCTAAGCCAATATTGACCTCATTTACCTGGTGGAAAGTGAAAGTATGAAAAAGTAAAATGCAAACGCCAGAAGTGTGTTATGTAGACACCTTCGAATCGAAAGTTATATGGTTGCTACAAGCATATCTCGATTGCCTCACATTGTAAACAAATTGGTTGACCGTTTCTAGTTTCTTCACAGATTGGATACCGAATTATAAGGAACAATGGTAAGTTGCCTAATTAATTCCTGTGCAAATTAGCTTTCTGCCATTGTTTTGCTCAAGCGAGCTTGCTGTTTCGGTACGAATTACGAAGAGTGTCAGTCAATTTTTATAGAGCTCATTTACAGGTCTAAAACCAAAAAAAATGATCTAGCACAAAAAAAATTGTCCATACAGTTTCAACATTTTAAAAAGCTATAAGTATTATAATTCTGATGTTAGGGGGGGGGGGGGGGTGTCATCATTTAACCCAGAGAAACTCATGGACACGGATTTTTGTCCTTAGTTTTTTCAAAATAATTTAAAATTGAATTATCATTGTGCTGAATGTTACAAAAGACGATCTTTTTCACAGCCTCATACAGATTTATTGTGGACCAAATTAGATATAATTTGGATTTTCCCCTCTTTATTTGATTTTTAAAAAGAATATTGAAGAAAGAAAAGTGTATTTTTACTTGTAAATGTCATCATCATTGCCTTTTTCACCCTGGGTCAGGGTATAGGCCACAGACAAACAGTTTCCATCCTTCTCTATCCTGAGCCAACTTTTTTATCTCATTCCAGGTCTTACCACTTCTCTGTATATCAGCTTCTTTAATTCTTCTCCATGTTCCTCGTGGCCTTCCCCTTGATCTTCTGCCCTGAGGGTTCCAGTCCAATACTTTCTTTGTTATAGTTGAGTCATTCTTTCTAAGCGTGTGTCCAATCCACCTCCATCGTCTTCTTCCTATATCCTCTCCTACTGGTTTCTGCTGTGTTCTTTTCCATACTTCTTCATTTTTTATTCTATCCATCCATTTTATTCTGAGTAGCTTACGCATGCACCTGTTTACAAAAATCTGTACCCTCCTTATACATGCCTGTGATGCGTTCCAAGTTTCACATCCATACAGTAGGACAGACTTCACGTTTGAGTTGAAAAGTCTTAGCTTTAGTTGAAGGGAGATATCTTTAGTTCTCCAAACTCTGTTCAAAGATGTGAATGCAGCCTGTGCCTTTCCTATTCGTGCTTTCACCTCTGCTTCCGTGCCTCCATCCTTGTCAATTATACTTCCGAGATAGCAGAAAGTGTCTATATCTTCGAGTTCCTGATCTTTTACTTTGATCTGCTCCCTTTGACGCGTACCTATCCTCAAGACCTTTGACTTTGCAGGGTGTATTCTTAGACCAATTGATTCCGAGAGGCTGTTTATAATTGTGGTTTTTGTTTGCATCTGGTCCTGGGTGTGGGACAAAAGAGCCAGATCATCTGCAAAATCCAGATCATCCAACTGTGTCCAGGGGGTCCACTGTATCCCATTTCTTCTCCCTTTGGAGGTTTCCTTCATTAGCCAATCAATGGCAAGGATGAACAGGAATGGAGAGAGCAAGCATCCCTGCTTGACACCAGTCTTAATTTCAAAGCTGTCAGTCAGCTGATCTTCATGTACAACCCTGCAACTTGATCCTTCATACATTTCCTTAATGAGGTTTACTATCTTTTCAGGGAGTCCATAATGTGCCAGAATTTTCCACAATGTTGCTCTGTCAATACTGTCGAAAGCCTTCTCGTAATCCAGAAAGTTGACAATAAGAGGAGAGTTCCATTCTATAGACTGTTCCACTATGACTCGCAGAGAGGCAATCTGGTCGGTGGTTGAACGGTTTTTCCGAAAACCTGCCTGTTCGTCCCGCAGTTTAGCATCTGTTGCATTCTTAATTCTCTCTAAAATAATACGGTTGAAAACCTTTCCTGGGATAGAAAGAAGAGTGATGCCTCGATAATTATTACAATTACTGAGGTCCCCTTTCTTTGGAAGCTTGATAAGATGTCCTTCCTTCCAATCCTTTGGGAATATCCCGTCATTCCAGATTCTCTCAAATAGTGGGTGCAGGGCCTCAGCATTTCTTTCCGCATCAACTTTTAGAGCCTCCGGTGGAATCTGGTCTGGTCCAGCAGCTTTCCCCCTTTTCATCTTGTTAATGGCACCCACAATCTCTGCTATCGATGGTGGATCAAAGCTAATTGGTAGCTCATTCCTTGCAGGCAAAATTTCTGGCTGGTTGTCTGGTGGTGGTCTGTTCAGAAGGCAGTTGAAATGTTCCCTCCATCGTTCAGATTGAGCCTCTTTTCCAAAAATAGTTTTCCCATCTTTGTCTTTGACTGGTACCTCTGGTTTCCCATATTTTCCAGCAAGTGTCTTGGTAGTTTGATAAAGGATCCTCATGTGTCCTCCAGTCGCTGCTGCTTCTGCTTTCTCTGCAAGTCTGTTCATGAATGCTTCCTTGTCTTTCTTCACAGATCTTTTGACTTCCTTAGCTATGGCTCGATACTGCTCTTGTGCATCCAGTCTTGAAGCCCTTGTTCGGCTTGCATTCACTTGTTCCTTCCTTGTTCTCCTCTTTTCAATAAGGTCCAAGGTGGTTGGACTTATCCATTCTTTATGTTCCGATTTCTTTACCCCCAATACCTCGTGGCAAGTTGTTATGTAAACTTCCTTGATCTTTGCCCAATGTGACTCTACATCTATGTCCTCCTCGAGCTCAGTAAGAGGTTGGAATCTATTACTCAATTGTAGTTTGAATTCCTCATTCTTTTCCCCATCAAGTGCATTCACCTCGAATTTTCTTCTTGTATGTGATCTGGCCCCGTGTTTTCTGAGTCGGAGCTTAAGCTTTGCCAATAGCAGGTGGTGGTCTGATCCAACATCTGCCCCTCTCCGTACTGTCACATCTTCCAATGAACGTCTGAATCTACGAGAGATACAAAAATGATCAATCTGATTCTCTGTCACACCATCTGGTGAGACCCAAGTTGCTTTGTGGATCCTCTTATGGGGGAACACTGATCCTCCAATCACCAAACTGTTGAATGCACAGAAATTTGCAAATCTCTCACCATTATCATTCATTTCTCCCATGCCATGACGTCCCATGATACCTTCATAGCCTACGTTATCCTGTCCCACTTTTGCATTAGCATCTCCCATCAATATGTTGATGTCTTTCCTTGGCAACTTGTCAATGACTTGTTGTAGCAGACCATAAAATGTATCTTTGTCCTCATCTGTTGCATCATTTGTTGGGGCATAGATCTGTACAATGTTCATGCTGATCTTCTTACTCCGTGTTGTAAAGGACGCCATGATGATCCTTTCTCCGCATTGTTCCCATCCTCTCAGTGACTTCTGGGCAAACTTGCTTAGAATTATTCCTACTCCCTGTGTATGAATCCCGTCCCCTCTCCCTGAATATAAAATCTTCTCCCCAGACTTGAGGTGTTTCTGTCCGGATTGTATCCAGTGGGTTTCGCTTACTCCAAGTATATGCAGCCTGTATCTTCTCATCTCAGTCACAACTTGAGAGCTTTTTCCTGCTTCATACATGGTGCGAACGTTCCACGACGCAATTCGAAGCTGCTTGTTTGGCGAAGACGTCATCGGGTCAGCAGAGTCCTTTCGGCTTTGTCTGTTGTCCTTCATAAATTCTGTAATTCCAGAAACTCTTCGGTCGCCCAAGCTAAAAAAAGGATTTGGTTTGTCTGTCTGTGTTTCTGTAACGGTTTGAGTTTAACGGAAAGGGGTGTTAACCCTTTGCCAACCCCAACCTGGAGGACCAGGTGACTCAAAGATGGGGGAATCACACACCATTAGTCGCCTTTTACGACACGCTGGCTTGGCGTTGGGCTATTCTTGACCCTCTCAGTTGAGGGACCCCGGACACCACACGGGGAACTTGTAAATGTATTAATGGTTAAATTGAACTGCACTCCATTAATTCTGAAGCACTTTAAAGTATTTATATTATGAAATAAGAGTAAAAATCTTGCATTTTGGTTTGATACAGATTTTTTTCTTCAACTTCAGATTTTTTGTTTGTTTGTTGCTTGTCTGATTTTTAAAAAATGTAAAACTCAGGCTTTTTGTGCATAGCATTTTTAGAAAATCACTTATTCTGTCTTTTGTAGTTTGAAATTAATTTGGTATTACTTAAAAATGTAATCAGCAGGCCAAAATGAAAGATTCAACAGCAAACGACAATGTGAATAAACAGGTGCAGCTACAGCTACAGGTCCAGCAGAAACAGCATAAAACAGCAGCAGCAACAACAACAAAATCAGAAACAGCAGTCTGCTGACATGGTTGCTGTGATACAACAGGTTCAGAAGCTGCAACAACGGTTCAAGCAGCAACAGCAAACAGAAACGAGTCATAAGGCAAAGGGCGCATGGAAAAAGATGTGATTGGTATACAGCAGGGTAGTCCACAATGGCAGGATAAAGCAGGAGTAAGCATTTTTCTTTTTAAAAATTCTCTGACATCTTATGTATGGAGATCACATGAGTTGAAAATTTATTTTTTTCATCAGAGTTTGTGAGCATGATGTGAATCTTTTGACTATATATGATCTTTTATTGACGCGAAAATAATCTTACAGTGTCAGAAGTGTTGTAAAACCCCTGAAACAATTTAAAAAAAAAAAAATGACCCATCTGACAAAATTGATACAAATGGTGAAATTAGTGGTGATGTTCCAGATAAAGATTTTCGTGCACTTTACATGAGCATATATAAGAGTTTCATTATTTTGTGAGGAGGGGGAAAATAAACAGATCTTAGATATGACATTGATCGTTAATGACAAAATTGTCAATTTATTTACGCGTTGGACTTAATTATGAGACTGCTCTATAGAATTGATTATTCTTGTTAAAAGATTAATTCTTTATTGATGGATTGATTTTGGTTATTCGTGTCTTAAGTTTAAAAATTATTTTTCTGGTGTTACATTTGTGGGGACTCCTACATCAAATGAGCGTCCATGTCTCTAGAAACATGAAATGTCACCAGGCATGCCCAGCTGAAATTCCATCAAGGAGTCTGTATCTCCTGCTACCACCCAGCCAATTAGCCCTATGGCCAAACCCCCCCCCCCCCCCCCCATGGAAAAGGGCTGTGTGGAATCAACCAGCATACAGAAGTTACCAACCCACACTGCACCTAGTAAGCTAGCTAGCATTATTCATTTTCTTCTTACTCCAGCAAATTTTTTCCATCATACCTTTTTACTATCAACTTGGGAAACGTTTGTTTATTACAATTTTGTTTTCGTGTACACTCCTATCTTGTTCAGTAGCTGCTCTGGCCATCTTATGACACATTCTGCATGGTTGTACACCTTTGGAGTTTTGGCAGTTCTCATTCAGTCACTTGTCATGGGTCATTTTCAATACATTGCTGATAGTGGAATTCCTCTAGGCCAGGGTAATGTTGGTCCGCCCACTAAGTCGGGATTCTACATTTCTTCCCTCGCCTTGCTATCTCTTTTGTCACTTCTATACTCTCTATCCTTTCCATGTTGTCGCTACATCGCTCTATTTTGGTAAAGTGCACAATAAATCCTTTAAGAAAATGTAAACGATGCTTATCCGCTCGTCTTCTACCTTCTAAATTTTGATGTATTTATTGAACTATAAGATATGTTTGTAGGTATTTTGTATAAAAATTAAATGACAAGTTTACTTTTACTTCTTTCAAAAAATTAGAAAAGAGTCAATACTAACCTTCATGTCCGCGTTTGATTTGACCCATTTTTCAAACCTGGTAAAGGGCACATACATTTTGCGACTGTTTCCATACGTATTTGGAGATGAAATTTCAAAGTTGACAGTGTAAATTATTAACATGTCTCCCCTCTCTATTTTCAACTTTTAGTGTCTAGATAAGTCCTTTACCTGTATGGACATTGGAAAAAATCACCCCCATCTATCTAGAACCCCTCCCCCCCTTCTGCAAAAACAAAAAAAAAAAGTAGCGAAAGTAAAGCTTGTGTCCCCTCTATTCACCACAATTATTGACACACATCCCTCAGTTTTTTATCACATGCACTCCCATTAATTCTGAAGAGCACTTTAAAAGTATTTTATATTATAGAAAATAAGAGTAAGAAAAAATCTTTTGGGGGAATTGGTTAGTTTGCGAGACAGATTTTTTTTCTTCAACTTCAGGATTTTTTGTTTGTTTGTTGCATGTCGATTTTTAAAAAAATGTAAAACTCAGGCTTTTTGTGGCATGAGCATTTTTAGAATAAAATACACTTATTCTGTCTTTTGTAGTTTTGAAAATTAATTTGGTATACTTAAAAATGAAATTGCAGCAATCAGAGACAGGCCAAATGAAAGAATTCAACACAAACGACACAAATGAATAACCAGGTGCAGCTACAGCATACAGGTCCATTGCAAAACAGCATAAAAACAGCAGCAGCAACAACAACAAAATCAGAAACGAGGCAGTCTGCCTGCTGACAATGTTTCTGTGAACAACAGTTCAGGGAAGCTGCAAACCACGGTACAACCAAGCCCAGAAACAGCAAAAACAGAAACGGAGGTCAAAAGGCTAAAGTGGGGCGCATGGTGGAAAAAGATGTGATTTGGGTATACAGCAGGGTAGTCCACAATGGAAAGGATAAAAGCAGGTAGTAAGCAATTTTCTTTTTAAACAAAATTCACTGACATCTTATATGTAGTGGAGATCACATGAGTTGAGAAATTTATTTTTTTTTCAATCAGAGTTTTGTGACTGATTGAATCTTTACTATAATATGATCTTTTATTGGGACGGCAGCACCGAAATAATCTTACAAAGTGTCATAAGTGTTGTAAAACCCCCTGAACAAATAAAAACAAAAAAATGACAGTTTATCCATCTGACAAAATTGATCAAATGGTGAAATTAGAGTGAAGTTCCAAGATAAAGATTTTTTTTTGTGCACAGTTACCTGAGCAATTATAAAGCTTACATTATATTGTGAGGAGGAAAAATAAACAGACTTAGATTATGACATTAGATTTATGCAATTTGTCAATATATTTAGGTTGGACTTACTTATGAGACTGCTAATAATTGATTTATTCTGTTAAAAAGATTAATTCTTTATTGTGGGATTGATTTTGGTTATTCGTGACTTTAAGTTTAATTTTATTTTTTGGTTATTCGTGTCTTAAGTTTAACAAAATTACTTTTCAGGTGTATATACAATTGTGGACTTACTCCTCCTACAATTCAAATGAGCAGTCCCCTGTCTCTAGAAATGACATGTCACCAAGGCATGCCGTCGCAGTGAACTGTCCATCAAGATCCTGTATCTCCTGCTACCTACGACCTCAGCCTATCGCCCTATGATGGCCAACCTGGCAAAACGGGCTGTATGGATAACAGCACTACAGAAACACCCACCTGCAAAGTAAGGCAGCTACTTTATCATTTTCTTCTTACACTCATCCAGCAAACTATTTTTTCATCATTTAAACTTTTTACTCTCACAGATTGTTACTAAATTTTGTTTTGTGTATCAACTCTATCATGGATCAGTAAGCTCTCTGGGCCAACTTATGCCACATTCCTTCATGGTTGTCCCCCTTTGGAGTTTTGGCAGTTCACATCAGTAGTCACTTGAATGGTTATTTTTCCATACATACATAGCTATAGTGGAAATCCTCATAGGCCAGAAGGGAAGGGTAATGTTGGTCGCCCCTATACCATTGTGTGATTCTACATTTTTTTTATCCGCAGCCCTTGCCAATCTCTATTTGTCCTTCTATACTAATCCTTTCCCATGTTGTGCCAACGCATGATCTATTTTGGTAAGTGCAATAAATCCCTTTAATAAATTAAAAAATGTACCTGATGCTCTATCACTGTTTCTACCTTCAAAATTTGATGTATTTATTGATCTATAGATATGTTTGTAGGTATTTTGTAAAATAAATGACAACGTTTAACTTTTAACAATCTTCGTTTAAATAATTAGAAAAGAGTCAATATAACCTCATGTCAGGTGGGGCGTTTGACTTTGGACCATTTATAACAACTGGTAAAGTCACATACATTTTTGCACTGTTTCCATTACGTTATTTGGAATGAAATTTTTCAAAGTTGAAGTAGGAAATTATTAACATTTACCTCTATACTTTCCAAATTTTAAGATGTCTACATAAGTCCTTTTCCGCCCTGTGGTCATTGAAAAATCCACCCCCATCTATCATAAGAACCCCTCTCCCCGCCCTCTGCAAAACAGAAACAAAAAAGTAGGAAAGTAAAGCTTGTGTCCCACTCTTTCCACCAAACCCCCAAGATATTGACACACAACATCGCTCAGCTTTTGATCACAGAGGCATGGTAGGAATGGCGAGCCCATTATCAGCCATCCCTACTATCACTACTAACTACAACTATACAAAGCCACCATTCACATCACATCCCTACCACCATTACTACTACCCACACCAAGCACATCACTTGAAAACCTTTCCTGGGATAGAAAGAAGAGTGATGCCTCGATAATTATTACAATTACTGAGGTCCCCTTTCTTTGGAAGCTTGATAAGATGTCCTTCCTTCCAATCCTTTGGGAATATCCCGTCATTCCAGATTCTCTCAAATAGTGGGTGCAGGGCCTCAGCATTTCTTTCCGCATCAACTTTTAGAGCCTCCGGTGGAATCTGGTCTGGTCCAGCAGCTTTCCCCCTTTTCATCTTGTTAATGGCACCCACAATCTCTGCTATCGATGGTGGATCAAAGCTAATTGGTAGCTCATTCCTTGCAGGCAAAATTTCTGGCTGGTTGTCTGGTGGTGGTCTGTTCAGAAGGCAGTTGAAATGTTCCCTCCATCGTTCAGATTGAGCCTCTTTTCCAAAAATAGTTTTCCCATCTTTGTCTTTGACTGGTACCTCTGGTTTCCCATATTTTCCAGCAAGTGTCTTGGTAGTTTGATAAAGGATCCTCATGTGTCCTCCAGTCGCTGCTGCTTCTGCTTTCTCTGCAAGTCTGTTCATGAATGCTTCCTTGTCTTTCTTCACAGATCTTTTGACTTCCTTAGCTATGGCTCGATACTGCTCTTGTGCATCCAGTCTTGAAGCCCTTGTTCGGCTTGCATTCACTTGTTCCTTCCTTGTTCTCCTCTTTTCAATAAGGTCCAAGGTGGTTGGACTTATCCATTCTTTATGTTCCGATTTCTTTACCCCCAATACCTCGTGGCAAGTTGTTATGTAAACTTCCTTGATCTTTGCCCAATGTGACTCTACATCTATGTCCTCCTCGAGCTCAGTAAGAGGTTGGAATCTATTACTCAATTGTAGTTTGAATTCCTCATTCTTTTCCCCATCAAGTGCATTCACCTCGAATTTTCTTCTTGTATGTGATCTGGCCCCGTGTTTTCTGAGTCGGAGCTTAAGCTTTGCCAATAGCAGGTGGTGGTCTGATCCAACATCTGCCCCTCTCCGTACTGTCACATCTTCCAATGAACGTCTGAATCTACGAGAGATACAAAAATGATCAATCTGATTCTCTGTCACACCATCTGGTGAGACCCAAGTTGCTTTGTGGATCCTCTTATGGGGGAACACTGATCCTCCAATCACCAAACTGTTGAATGCACAGAAATTTGCAAATCTCTCACCATTATCATTCATTTCTCCCATGCCATGACGTCCCATGATACCTTCATAGCCTACGTTATCCTGTCCCACTTTTGCATTAGCATCTCCCATCAATATGTTGATGTCTTTCCTTGGCAACTTGTCAATGACTTGTTGTAGCAGACCATAAAATGTATCTTTGTCCTCATCTGTTGCATCATTTGTTGGGGCATAGATCTGTACAATGTTCATGCTGATCTTCTTACTCCGTGTTGTAAAGGACGCCATGATGATCCTTTCTCCGCATTGTTCCCATCCTCTCAGTGACTTCTGGGCAAACTTGCTTAGAATTATTCCTACTCCCTGTGTATGAATCCCGTCCCCTCTCCCTGAATATAAAATCTTCTCCCCAGACTTGAGGTGTTTCTGTCCGGATTGTATCCAGTGGGTTTCGCTTACTCCAAGTATATGCAGCCTGTATCTTCTCATCTCAGTCACAACTTGAGAGCTTTTTCCTGCTTCATACATGGTGCGAACGTTCCACGACGCAATTCGAAGCTGCTTGTTTGGCGAAGACGTCATCGGGTCAGCAGAGTCCTTTCGGCTTTGTCTGTTGTCCTTCATAAATTCTGTAATTCCAGAAACTCTTCGGTCGCCCAAGCTAAAAAAAGGATTTGGTTTGTCTGTCTGTGTTTCTGTAACGGTTTGAGTTTAACGGAAAGGGGTGTTAACCCTTTGCCAACCCCCAACCTGGAGGACCAGGTGACTCAAAGATGGGGGAATCACACACCATTAGTCGCCTTTTACGACACGCTGGCTTGGCGTTGGGCTATTCTTGACCCTCTCAGTTGAGGGACCCCGGACACCACACGGGGAACTTGTAAATGTATTAATGGTTAAATTGAACTGCACTCCATTAATTCTGAAGCACTTTAAAGTATTTATATTATGAAAATAAGAGTAAAAATCTTGCATTTTGGTTTGATACAGATTTTTTTCTTCAACTTCAGATTTTTTGTTTGTTTGTTGCTTGTCTGATTTTTAAAAAATGTAAAACTCAGGCTTTTTGTGCATAGCATTTTTAGAAAAATCACTTATTCTGTCTTTTGTAGTTTGAAATTAATTTGGTATTACTTAAAAATGTAATCAGCAGGCCAAAATGAAAGATTCAACAGCAAACGACAATGTGAATAAACAGGTGCAGCTACAGCTACAGGTCCAGCAGAAACAGCATAAACAGCAGCAGCAACAACAACAAAATCAGAAACAGCAGTCTGCTGACATGGTTGCTGTGATACAACAGGTTCAGAAGCTGCAACAACGGTTCAAGCAGCAACAGCAAACAGAAACGAGTCATAAGGCAAAGGGGCGCATGGAAAAAGATGTGATTGGTATACAGCAGGGTAGTCCACAATGGCAGGATAAAGCAGGAGTAAGCATTTTTCTTTTTAAAAAATCTCTGACATCTTATGTATGGAGATCACATGAGTTGAAAATTTATTTTTTCATCAGAGTTTGTGAGCATGATGTG
Source organism: Berghia stephanieae (assembly GCF_034508935.2). NCBI lineage: Eukaryota > Metazoa > Mollusca > Gastropoda > Nudibranchia > Aeolidiidae > Berghia > Berghia stephanieae. Next base: position 39,808,845 of record NC_088360.1, read on the forward strand.
AATCTTTTGACTATATATGATCTTTTATTGACGCGAAAATAATCTTACAGTGTCAGAAGTGTTGTAAAACCCCTGAAACAAATAAAAACAAAAAAATGACCCATCTGACAAAATTGATACAAATGGTGAAATTAGTGGTGATGTTCCAGATAAAGATTTTTGTGCACTTTACATGAGCAATATAAAATTTCATTATTTTGTGAGGAGGAAAATAAACAGACTTAGATATGACATTGATTTATGCAATTTGTCAATTTATTTAGGTTGGACTTAATTATGAGACTGGCTATAGAATTGATTTATTCTGTTAAAAGATTAATTCTTTATTGGGGATTGATTTTGGTTATTCGTGTCTTAAGTTTAAAAATTACTTTTTCAGGTGTATACATTTGTGGGGACTCCTACATCAAATGAGCAGTCCCCTGTCTCTAGAAATGACATGTCACCAGGCATGCCCAGTGAAATGTCCATCAAGAGTCCTGTATCTCCTGCTACCACCCAGCCAATTAGCCCTATGGCCAACCCTGGCAAACGGGCTGTATGGATCAACAGCAATACAGAAGTACAACCACCTGCAAAGTAAGCAGCTACATTATCATTTTCTTCTTACTCCAGCAAATTTTTTCCATCATAACTTTTTACTCTCACTGATTGTTATTACAATTTTGTTTTGTGTACACTCTATCTTGTTCAGTAGCTCTCTGGCCATCTTATGCCACATTCTTCATGGTTGTCCCCTTTGGAGTTTTGGCAGTTCACATTCAGTCACTTGTATGGGTATTTTTCATACATTGCTGATAGTGGAATTCCTCATAGGCAGGGTAATGTTGGTCGCCCCTAGTCAGGTGGATTCTACATTTTTCCAGCCTTGCTATCTCTTTTGTCCTTCTATACTATATCCTTTCCATGTTGTGCCAACATGATCTATTTTGGTAAGTGCAATAAATCCCTTTAAAAAATGTAACGATGCTCTATCAGCTGTTTCTACCTTCTAAATTTGATGTATTTATTGATCTATAGATATGTTTGTAGGTATTTTGTAAAAATTAAATGACACGTTTACTTTTACCTTCTTTAAAAAATTAGAAAAGAGTCAATATAACCTCATGTCGGCGTTTGACTTTGACCCATTTATCAAACTGGTAAAGGTCACATACATTTTGCGACTGTTTCCATTACGTATTTGGAGATGAAATTTCAAAGTTGACAGTGTAAATTATTAACATGTACTCTCTATTTTCAAATTTTAGATGTCTAGCATAAGTCCTTTTCCTGTTGGACATTGAAAAATCACCCCATCTATCTAGAACCCCCTCCCCCCCTCTGCAAAACAAAACAAAAAAAGTAGGAAAGTAAAGCTTGTGTCCCCTCTTTCCACCACCAATATTGACACACATCGCTCAGCTTTGTGATCACAAGGCATGGTAGGAATGGCGAGCCCATTAATGCCATCCCTACTATCACTACTACTACTACTACAGCCACCATCACATCACCATCCCTACCACCATTACTACGACCACCACCACATCACCATCCCTAATACCACTACAATCGTCACATCACCAATCTTGAAAAAAATATAGCTGAGAAAATGGGAGCAAAGGCAGAGCATTTGAATACCATGAAATTTTTTGTCAATCCAATGCAATGATGTCTTCAAATAAGTTGAAGAAAATTGAACTTGAGGCCTTTACACTGCTGTGGAACATAGTTACGGATCTAAGTTGTCCCCACTAGCAGAGAAACTTAAGCGTCGAAGGGATAAATCGTTGTTTTAATCCTTGAATTAAAAAAGAAAAAATCACCTTGAAAACTCCTTGAATTTCAAAATGGAATTGCTGTAGGAACCCTGTAGGGGAAATAATCCTCAATATCTCAAAATGGGAAAAACCGAGTTAGGGAGTTTTGGAAAACCACCCTTCAAATATATGAACAAACAATGCAATGAAAGCGTGCATGTGCACACACACACCCAATAAACACTGATATTTCTATATTATATTTTTTTCAAATAGGGAAGAGCCACCCAAGCCTCCAGCTTACTGTGCAGCTTGTGATCGTTACTTCAAAAATGCTGCTGCCCTGAATGGCCACATGAGATGTCATGGGGGATTTAATAACAAAGGAAAGGTATTGTGTAAATTCTATATTAGTTATCACTTTTTATTACTGTATGTTATTAGTTATTATTAGATCTCATGGTCTCTTGTAACTGTCAAAGAGCTCTCTCCCTTTATGAAAAATTGTTAAAATGTATTACATTTTGAATAAATAAATGCTCATTCCTATCTTTTTAGAAGTTGAAATAATAACATTGCTAACGGCAATAAGTCTTATTTGGTTTTATTGACAATGAAAAGTGCAAAAAAGACTTATCAATCTGAACGTAATAAAGCCAATCTGACACCTCTTTTCCCTTTGATTATTACAAGTTATGTTCCGATGAATTATTGTGCCGATTAAAAATAGGATTTCGTGAGAAATTTTGTTACTTTGTGATCAAAATTAATACAAAAAATGATTATCATATGTGCCAAGGTCAAAAGGTGCCAATTTTTTGTCTCAAAATAAAAGTGACATAATAGTCCATTCATATTTCTAAATGTGTAACAGAAAACCCTGTTCTTCATAAATCAAAGCCCCTTCAGATAACATAAAGGTCTAGCACAGCACAGTAACGTCGACCTACATGTTGCTGGTGTCAGATGTGATCAGTGACACCAAAATGAGACCAAAAAACTGAATGATTTTTGTCGAGCAGCAAACTTTATTTAGTGAGATATATACAAAAAGACACAATCAACAACAATTATAATACATACTCCAAGATTTGAGTTCAGAAGGAAAATCTATGCTTTTTTTCTCATGGAAAAACATTATATAAATATTAAATATGAGTTATAAAGTTTCGTGTTGTCTTAGTAATGTGCCTTGTTTGATGACAACAAAGGTCACAAGCAACACCAACTTTTAAAAACCCCTTTATGAAACGTAATTAAATACGTAATATACTGCAGTTGCGTTTAAAAGTAATTTTTGACTCTTTACTATTAGTCAAATTTCAGTCTTGTGTGCTAAAACATCACATGAAATTTCTAGATGCTTTCAAAAATGGCGGGTGGTTGGATGGGAGCATCACCCTTTAATCATATACCTATGATGTTCGCATGGGTGTACGATCCGATAGTGATGTCGTTTCTTCTTCTCTTTACTAGCCTATCCTGCTTCTTTGGTTTGTGATTGTATTTTTGACAGGGGATATTTTTTTTCTGTAAATCTTCTGCCTGTTTGTTCTTGGTTATTTATAATTTAGCTTATGCTATCTTTAGGTTATGATTTTGATTTACATTTGTACTATTTTTGTTAGATTGCTTGTTTTTTTTTGTTTCAGCGGTCTCTCATATAACCTCAATTGTGTTGGAAGAGACCTAAAGCAACAAACAAACAAAAAAAAACTTTCAAAAATGGTGACGAGTTGACCTTGTTTATAGTACTTGCCAAACTGCATTCAAATTTCACTTTAAAGTTGTATATTTTATATTGCGTTGAACAGAGTTCTTTGAGCTATCTCATTTTATCTCTTCTTTATATTATCAATGGATTACAAGCATAAGCCCAATGAAAACAGCTCATAAATAACTAAAAAATAAATTTTCCTAACATCTGTGTCAGGCGGGCACCTTTTGACTTCATATATAAAATTATCGCACAACCTGGAATGTTTTCAAGTGTACTAAGTATGTGCATGCTCTCTCCCAAGGAATCTGTAACTAATTCAATTTTTTTCCTTTTTTTTCCATGTGATGTATAATATTGTCTGAACAATCTTTGATATGGGGTCATGTGATATTGATTTACTAATACACAGAAAATTATTATACGGAATTCCTTCACATACAGGCGGGACATGTTTTGAATCGTCCCCATTCACAAGGCTTCTTTCTTTTCTGATCCGGATAAAGTTATGATTTTTCTCCATTTATTTTGATAAAGTTGGATTTTTCCCCCATTTCCTTGACCGTTTAGTTGTGAATTTCCATGTATGTTGAAAATCATCTGTTCTTACTGGAACCACTCTGATATCTGAGTGGGTGCTTTAGATGTATGTGGATAGATAAGAGGGGACACTTCTGTATGGTTTTTCTTGAAGATATCTGTTAAACAGAGAAAAAAAAAAATTATTATGTTAATTATATTAAAATCAACACTTTCTGTTTACTATTTGATTTTATTTTTTTTTTCCATGTTATCACAGGGAGTGGAAAAGAAGTCTGTGAAGAAGAATGCCAATTCATCCTCATCTGAAATGGGCCCTCCACTAAGAAGACCCCCACATGCCTCAACCCCATCTCCACAATCCATGATGCGAACCTCCCCTACCAACCCAACATGCAGTTCATCATCACCTCAGACCCCCTTAACCCCAACATCTGCTCAGTCACCTGGGGGTGACCAGCCCAGTGCCATAGTGGTTGACAAGCTGAGTGGAAATAATATAGTGGTCTCAGAACAGCTTGTGCAAAATGTAAGTAAAGATCAGGGTCTATCATTTAAAAAATAATTTAACTTTATATAGTGCAATATCCACTAAATGTGCTCAAAGCGCTTTACAAGGGGTCCCTGGTCAACAGCAACATTTAACATGTAGAATGGGACATGACGCATGTTAGGCGATATTACAATTTTTCGGACAAAGGCAACGCTGTTAACGGTCAGGTACTCATTTTACACCTGAGTACGGTGAGAAAATGTGAGTAAAGAGCCTTTTCCAGGGTCTCAACTATGCACCGAGCTCGAGGCTCGAACCCAGGACCTTCCGATTCGAATGCGAATGTCATACCACTAGACCGCAGAGCCTCACTGATCCTGACAAGCTGTTATTTTAAGTGCTAGCATCACAAACTAAATCCGGCAGTGGTCTTGAGTGCAGTTTGGATTATAATATATATGATCATGGACTCAGATTTTTAAGCATTTGAATATTTTCACTTGATAATGATATTTTCATATGATTTTGTAATTTGTACATATTTATGAATCTGATGACCCTAAACACAGAAACACAAACACTTGCAAGAACAGCTGTCCTCCCATTTGCTCAAGAGAAGGATGTCTGGTGACCAGCTTCAGCAACAGCAGCAGCCACGCCAGCTTAAGAATTTACCCTCTACCCTAGAGATTCAATCTAACCAGGATCCGATCCGACTCTTAGAACATATCAAAGCACAACAACAGCAGCAGCAACAACAACAACAACCAGGTGTACAGGTGAGATTGACAATTCTTAACAAGAAATTTAGAATTTTGAACTGGAAAAATTATTTTATTTTTCTCCTTTTTTCCCCCCAATTTTTTAATTCTCATTACTTCCATTAGTCCACTTCTGGGTGCGTAAAACCAAATAAAAATAAAATTCAAGACTAATCGTTAGCCATATTTTTGTTTTAGCATTGTGAACTGAGTGGTAGTTGGCTGATAAGGATAGTTGATGCTTACAGTTGATTGTAATGACTTGGATCTTGCCCAATGTTTTGCCACAGGATTTGAGGTCACTAAATTTCAATCCAAACCAAGAAAATCTTAAATGGAGGTATGTGACCCAACTGGGTGGGGTTACAACCTCCCATAGTGAGAAGGGAGGTACTTACTGTGTCTTCTATCCCCTTATATCTGTTTTCCAACTTGCTTTCTTTGTCTTGGAATGAGATTACTTGGTTTTGTCCTGGTCCTTGCCCGATACTCTGGCTGAGAGGGAAACAGTGAAATGTACAGTTAGTTTTGGGAGATGATATTTTTTTCCTTGTAAAATATCTCTCTGCTATGCACTGTATTATGTTTTGTTACATATTATAATATATGTGATTTGTAAACATTTGAGTGTATTCCTCTTAATGGGGACCTGTGCTTGTGTCTGGATGAGACTTTTAGGTGATCTCAAACTAAGTACCTTGATAGTGTGCTCTTGGAATCTATATCTGTTTCGTAATTGAACCAATTCCCCTTTGTCTTACCCTTTCTTGGGTGCGTTAATTGTAATTCTAGAACTTTTTACTATCCTATTTTCTTCCTTTTTACTGGCGCTGATATAACCTTAATGTGTTGCAACTGCTGTAAAACCCTAAAAACACCAAACAAACATATCTGACCCAACCTTTGTATGAGGTTGAATTGATGTCAGTGAAAGATTCTGATTCTTGATTCATTTTCATGAGCTTTATCCATCTCTCAGTGGTGCCAACCTTATGTAAAAAATGCATATTCTTACCCATTTTTGCTCATTTTACTCAGGAGTGTACATATTTTTTTTTTTAATTTAAGCATTGTTAACAATCATACACTCTTTTAGTGTACTTAAACGCTTTAATCTGTTTGTTAACTTGGACGTTCATATGGGGAGTTCAATATAGTATTATCTGGGTGGGTCATGTCAGATTTATAAGTGGATTCTGGAAGTGGATAATATGTATATTGCCTGTAAATAGTAAATTTAATCATTGATTTGAAATATCGCTTATGATATTGCTAATATTGTCTAATTGCCCACCATCAAATTTAGCGTTAATTATCGTTTTGCAGGATTGTACGCATTTTTGTCAAAATCTTACTCATTTTGGATCTCCATTGTATACATTTTCATTGGCAAGAGTTTTCAGTACTGCATCTCTCATACAGTACAGTTCTGCAGTTGTGTTTTTTTTTTGCTGTTGTTTTTTTTTTTTAACTCATCAGGTGCTTTTCGATACCAATGTCTGTCACTGCATGTGATGTAACCAGCTATTCTTTCACTTATGTGCTTCAGATTACTACCTTTTGAAAAGGATATGAGTCCATCACAGATCAATTTCCACGAGGTCTTATTTGTTGCTTTGTGGACATTGGCATAAAAAAATGTTAATAAAATATTGTCTGGAAACAGGTCTGTTTGCTCGATTGTCAATTGACCCAGAAGACTCCCTTCTGTGTAAGACACAAATTTGAGGATTGCAGAAAAAACTGGAAACTGTTGCTTATGACAACATATTGATGAGATTTTTGTCAAAGATGGATTGGCATGGTATATAAACCAATTGTATTGTGTTTTCAGCTTGTGAACAATCAACTTCAGCAGGAAATTCCATTACAGATTGGTTTAGACTCCTCCATGGAAAGGCCAGTATCACCCCAGCAGGGAGAACAAATACAGAGGATAATTCAAAGCTTCCAACAGGTGGAGTGGAAAAAGTTATTAGTAATAATGAAGATGATAATATAACAACAATCATTTGGTTTTTTAAGGATTACTCAATTGAGCTTTAATCATGTTTATATGGCATTAATTAAACTGCATGGCAAAGTTCATTAAATATTATTGAATGTAGTAATACATAAGAAAATAACTTTTTGATATCACCTTATTTAATTTTTATCAGCGGTCTAACAACAATATTGTGTGAAATCACATTTTACTGTGCAGCTATGTGGTCTATTGGTATGATACTCGCTTTTGGATCGGAAGGTCCTCGATTGATGCATAGTTGAGTCCTTGGAAAAAACTCTTTACTCACATTCTCTCATTGTACTCAGGTGTAAAATGAGTACCTGGTCGTTAACAGCATTGTCTTTGTCGGAAAAAAAATTGTATTATCGCCTAACAGGCGTCATGTGTAGTTCTATATGGTATGTGTTGCTGTTGGTCAGGGGCCCTTTGTAAAGCGCTTTGAGCATGTTTAGTGGATATTGCGCTATTTAAAAGCTCAATTTAAATTTAAATATCATAGTCAGGCTCATCTACTTATGCCTTATTTGAATATTTTTATTAATGTTTTAATATTTTTTATAAGGATCTGCAGCCTTTGTTATTCGGATTAAGTGTAAGTGTGGTCCATAATTTTTTTATTTTAAAAAAATTTCATTTTGTGTTATTACTATCCATTTTACATCTTAGTATTCTATCCTTTTTACAATCACATTTCTTTAATTGGGAAATGAACAAATAGGAGCAAAATGTATTCTTCTTTATTTGTACTCTGTAATTCTGATTTTTAAAAAAATATTTTGAATCCAAATTAGCTTTAAATAAAGAGTTGTTCTTGCACAATTTCAATTGTCAATTTGAGAACCACTCATCTTCATCCCACAATCACTTGGCAACAGTCAAATAGCTGACAAATAAAACTTGACAGGTTCAGCAAAAGTTCAACTAAAATGTTTTTATAAATATTTTTAAAATCTCAACACATTCCAGTAGTATGTTATTTGCCTGTACTGTAGGCGATGATGTCTGCAGTCCATTATATCAAGACCGGATTTTTTGCCTCTTTAACAGTTTACTAGATCAGAAAGAGTAGGGCTAGCTTAATCAATTTTAGGGATTACAATTGAGTAGAGAATATAGTAAGCTGCTGACTATTGTGGCAATCATGATTAATACCACATATTTTATAAAGAAGGTATCAGAATTAAACAAGAGAGAAAAAAAAATATTGATTGTTGTATTTCAGCTTTTGACAATGATGAATAATGTTTTAGTGGCTTTTGCCAAGAGAAATCCCCTAGGTACAAATAATTAAATGATGATACTGTCTTTTTAATGTGAAGGAATGTGTCTGGATTACGAAAATGAGATTGTTTAGTGTAATTGTAAATTCCTCTTTATTTTTTCTCTGATAAGTTTAAGAAATGCATTGGCAGCAACAAGGACATTCTTTCCATTTTCAGGTTGAAGAATTGCATAGGCAGCAACAGCAACAGCAGCAGCAACAACTACAACTGAGCCCTGAGCAATTGGAACAAATTCGGCAGGAACACAAGATGGTTGGATTGCCTCCCTTGAATCCTGAACAACTCCAGTTCCAGCTGCAGGATCAGCAGAACCAGATCATTCAGGCTCAGATCAGGGAACAGCAGTTGCATGAACAGCAACAGCAACAACACCAACTTCAGGTGATGGAGCCTGCATCTCTAGTCATGACCTCGTCAACTTTGCCCCTTGCCCAATCTGGTCTTATCCAACTTAGTAATGGAAATACTCAAGCAACAGGTGCTGGTGTTTCTCATAACCTGACAGGCATTGCTGTCAATCCCCCTCCAGCTCTCGTCAAATTCAACTACCAACCCAGCTCTGGTGACAACAGTGGCGGGAATAACAATGCCCAGCAACAGCAGGTTGTCTCAACTATGCCATCACAAGCAGACCTCAATACCTCAGTTCAGCATATCCTGGCCACTCTTGATCCTGTTGTTGTCAATGCAGCTGGACTCAACCAGCAACAAATTCTGGCTCAACTTCAGAAACAACAAGACATGTCTGCAAGCATGCAGAACGCAACTTCAGATCTGGTTCAGGACTCACCATTCCCTAATCTTCAAGTAAATCAAATCCCACAGATTCTTCTCCAGCCTCCTAGTACAGAGGACATAAATGGCATCCCCACCATCTCCATTCCGGAGTCTGTAGTATTAGGAGTAGGAGTTGGCCCAGCAGGTGCCCAGGTCCCTCCCAACCTAAATCCTTCTCCTATGGAGACTGAGCAGCAGCAGATAGAGAGGATCCAGAATGGGCTCATGGCCAGTGCTGAGCAGCAGCAACAAGAATCTGCACAGTTGGCAGCTTTATCTGCGGTTGGAGCAGATATTGGAACTTTGTCATCAGTAGCTTATGGTGGCGAAGATTCAACAAACTCCAAGCTACCAAACTTCCTCAATGTACAACAGGGAAGGGTTTTCACATCTCTCCAAGCGGCTCCAGTGTCTCAGGTGACCTGAATTATTGATTTGAATTTTTAACCTCTATATGCACCTTTAAAGTCTTATAGTATGACGCTTGGCTCATTACCTATAGTTATTATGCTTGAGGGGGGAGGGGATGGGGCACAAAGTTGAGTTCTTGGGAAATGCTCTTTACTCATACTGTCTTAGCATGAGTTGTCTCTCTAAAAAAAAGAATAGTGCCCAAACCCTTTGTGGAACACTTTGAGCAATTAAAAAAAAAATTAGATAAATAAGATCCCCTTATTCATCCAGAGGGAAATTTGTCTTTGAGGTTTATTTCGGAAAAAGACTCAGGTGTTAGCAGCAGTGCAGTGTGCAAAGTTGAATATATTTTTTGCTCCTGGAAAAAATGAAATGACTGATAGCGGGTATTTAAGTTCAAAGCCTTATCCACTTGGCCATTTAGTCCCATTTTGCAGATATTGTGTCATATTAAAGCTCAATATATATATATATATATATATATATATATATATATATATATATATATATATATATATATATATATATATGTGTGTGTGTGTGTGTGTGTAATATTTACAAAACAAAATTTCAAAGAATTTTATTTTTTCCTTTTTCACGTTAATTGTTGAAAGATATGTTTGTTTTTTAAAATTTTGACAAGATTATCTTCATTTATGATGAATGTGTTTGAATCTGATTGCTTTTTCAGAATTATGAAATAGTAACAGCCTTTGTAAATACAATGCAATAAATTAAAAACATGTTATTAGCATCTTACAATTATCTTATCAATTTTATTTTTTAACTAGTGCAAAGTCTGTTTTCATTTCTTTTAAAATGTCTTTACTATCTTTAAATATGAGATTATTTCCATGGGTATATTGCATTATTTTGTTTAAATATATATTTGCAAAACAGATACCATACCATAGTGCTGACGACTCAACAATGCAGACTTGCCTATTGCTGTAAAAAAAAGTAGAATTATGAAATTCTGACTCCAACTGCATCTTCATTAAAACTTTTTGAAAAGTACATTGAGTATATCTTTGAATTATTATTTCATCATCTGAGGGCAAATTGTTGATTTTAAAATTCTATCTGCTGTAGGGATCTCTCTTTCTCTCTTCCCCTCCTTCCTTGAAACTATGATTTAAAACCGTTCAGGTGGGCAGGTCTGCATATGGGCATCGTGTAAACTCCAGAACTTTGATACAATGCATAAATCAAAATTAAGAAATTGTGTTTAATTTTCATTCCTTTACAGTCACCGTTTAATCAGCTCAGGGAATCAAGTTTACCAGAAGGCAGCTCTCTATGCGATTCCAATAACACCACCGTTTCATCTTCATCACTATTACAATCCCTTTCTTCCCCGGCTACCTCTTCAGCCGTGGCCAAAAACACAGATGCAGCAGTTGCTCAGATATTAAGGAATATCAGCAATAGCCTGGTGGAGAGTGGAGGTGTTGGTCTTAATTTGGGCAATGCAGAAATTCCACAACAACCAGCCAGATCGGGTAGTGCTGGTTCCTCCACTGATGGACTCATGGAGGACAAAATATCCTCCTATCCTTTATCGTCTGTATCTCCAAAACATTTTCTTGGGTCTATAAAACAGGACGTGATGCTATCGTCCTCAGCTGTAGACAAGAAAAACATAAATGGTAACAACAGCCATGCTGGAGGAGGACCTAATGCTAATGAAGTGCCTTACTCATCAACCATCCAACCACCAAACAAGTATGAGCCTCCACCTCCATTGATACATCAAAACCTGGCTATCATCAACAACAATAAACGAAGACTTTCTGCTGATCTTGAATCCCAGAGAAGAAATTCAGCCAAAGGTAATAATGTAAATCACAATTCATCAACCATGAATCCGTTGACAACCATGGTCAACCCATTGGAAGTGGAAGGAATCTCATCGTCTTCGGTCGGAAGGGTAAGAGCAAGGAGTAAATCCGGAGATGTCAGTTTAAAATACATGAGGTCTAAATCAGTAGACCATTCTTCAAGTCATTTTATGTCGGACTCTATATTTCGACCAAACAAGAGAACACTTTCTCACGGTAGTGGTGGCAAAGACCATGACTCCACTCCTGCACACGATCACGACATATTTTCCCGATCTGATGGTGCAGCTGTATTTAGGAACCCCAGCTCCTTACCTAGTCCATTGAAAATTAAACGTAAACATCGACCTGCTCCTCTGTACATCCCCCCTCAGTTTGGAATCTTCCAGAGCAGACTTCGATCACCCAGAGTAATCACAAGCAAAGATGGTCATTTGACAGCAGATTTCACCGGCAGGGGACACACCCCTCCACCATACACACCTCCCCCAATGCTCAGTCCATTTAGAAGTGGTTCTGGACTTTTCTGTTCAATCCAGTCTGCATTTCCTCGCACTCCTGGATCTGCACCTGTATCTGGAAAGTTTTCCCAAAGTCGTAGAGGTGAGTGGAATGAACATTTTTTTAATAGATCCCTTTCTTTTTTCATTTCTTTTCTTAATTTTGAATTTATGCTTTTTGAATGTGTATATCCATGTTTGGGAAATTTCAAGCTATTTTGAGGTTTTCTACCTGGAATTATGGGTCCTGATAGCTCAATTGGTAGAGCACTTGTTTCACACTCAAAAGGACCAAGACCGATCCTGAGTGAAGTCGTAATTTTTACTGACCCCACCCCCTTGTCACCCAGCAATGATTGGGTAGCTGGATCTATTAAATCTGGTGGAAAGTACTTTTTAATAGACTAGCATCCCATCCAAGGATAGCAATTTTTACTGTCTGTGGTATAAACTCAGGCTCCATTGGCCTAATAGCTCTGAATGACTACAAATATAATAAAATACCTGGGAGTATGCCAATAAGGCCGATCAGACAAAGGGTCCACCGGGAGTTCACAGTATTTTGTATGAAATTTTATAAATTATCAGAATTCCCATTTTTCTTTAAATACACATTATTATTATTTATCTTTGTAAGCTAATGTTACAAGTAGTGCAAATATGATACAACTATACCAAGTTTCAATTGTTGCAGGTAGGAATTCTCACCATCTCGAGGTTTTAAATTATCAATATTTTATGTTGACTTAATTGATAAAAAAGCAAGAGATATATTTGCTCACAGAGAGGCCTAGATTACATTATTTTGCAGCATATCGTCACAATTTTTATTGGAGATATTTGTTTTCAGATTCTCAATACATGCCCTTTCCCAGTAATTCCCTCGATTGAAAGGAGATGTTTTTTTTGTTCTTTCCTTAAATTGTATTAATTTAACCAACTATTACAATTTGTCAGGACCAACAATGGAATTTGCTGATAATTTTGATTGCATAAAAAAGTTTTGTTTGTATAAAATTGGATGTAACTCATTGCTTGCGAAATCATGGAGTCTACAATTTTGAAAGAAAGACTATTGAAAGAATGAGGTATGTACATGTTCATTGTTTTCAATTTATGTCTTGACATTAATTTTGCAGGGAGTTTAGCGGGAAAGACAGAAGGATCAGTTGAGGTTATAGCTGAGGAGATAGAAGAGACCCCAGCCCCAGAGACGGATACACAGGCGTAAGTATTTTTCATTGATATAAATATAATCTCAAGAATTAGTTATGGATGTTCTTCATTGGTGGTTTTCTCTTGGAATGCTAGTGTTCAATGAGGCAATGCCTTTTTGAGAAATTAACTCACTCAATCCTAGAGATTTTTGCTACTTTTCAAAATTGGAAAACGTGTATTAGAAATGAGCATGTACATAGATAGTTTTATTCAACTACCATTAACATGTAAAAGCTAAAAACATTAACTTTGATACTACGCCTATAATTTGTCTCAGAAAAAATGTAATAAATAGGCATGGGGTAAAAGTAACCCCGGTTAAACTACGGATATAGTCGGTGTTAGGGTTGATTAAGTTAAAGTTAAAGGCCTTCAGATTTTCACATGCCCACAAGATTCAGGCACTGGATCCATTTAGCTTATACATATTGATTTTGTCACATCACATGCCTGCAACAAAAGGATTTCCTCTAACCATCGAGTATCTATTTCTCCATTGTAGTTAATTTTATTGACCATGTTTTTGTCTGTACCTTTGTAAGGATACATATGAAACGCACAATTTTGGGTCTGAAATAATTTTTTCTTTTCTCTGATATAATTTCCTGGCAGTACTTATTCAGACATTTAGCTCTATGTTTTTTATGTTCTATTATTTCATTTTCCACTTACACAGTGCTCATGAATTTAGGGATTGTCATTTATTTCCCATTTTTGCATTTACATTTATTCTTGATTAGTTTATTGAAGTCTCAATGTCAGTGTTTGCTTTTGCTTTTCATTTCAGGCATATTAATATTGGTATTGAATATCAGGCTGTTCTGCCACTATGTCGAGGTAAGTTAAGATTGAATTTACAGTTGACCATCTCAGCTTATTGTTTCTATTGTGTCTTGACAATGGATGCATAAATACCATAAATTAGTTGATGACCCAAAGAACAATTAAGTTAAAATGTGTTCAAGAATGATAATAGTCGGGAGAAAATTCCTTTTTAAGATTATAACCTGGTAAGAAAATGTTCATTTTGCGACCTTTTGTTTTGTAGATTGTGAGTTTTATTGAAGGATAAGCTTAATTGATTAATTCGACATCTAATTGTTATGATTGCAGACAAATCCTATGCCCAACTGAGTCCAGGCGTAAGTGACAGGGCTGGTTTAATGTGGGATCCTCAATCTGAAGGTGACAGTACAGATCATCAATGTAAGTGGGTAATGGGTTTGTTTGAATTGCAGCTCAATAACATTTTTATTACAAGGCTTAATTGACATATTTTTGCCAATGGTTACCAAATGATATTTCAAATTTACACTTTATTAATTGTTTAGATTATATTGTGCAGAAAAAAGTTGTGAGTATAAAAATTTCTTGCTGAAGTTACAATGCGAGTTAAATGAATTGTGTGGAATGAGTATGGTAAATAATAGAACAATATCTCAAAATGTGTAAAATCTTTAAAGTTTGTAAATGGAACCAAATAAGAATGAATCGGATTGTGAAAAAAAAAAAAAAGATATTTTCACTACTTGAAAAGTAGAAATAAAATCAAAGTGCTTAAATGCTATGTTATTTTTTAGTTATAATTTAAAATCATTGAGTCCAGGGCTGACTAAAGCTCAGGAAGGATATGTATGGCATCATCAATTGAAGGCAGATTTTCCAAAACTCCTTTAGTCCATTTTTCCACTTTTTGAGATTTTCCATCCATTAGAAAAATTGAAATGTAAATTGTATTTTAAGCATCAAATTTCACAAGAATTCCCTTAGATTTATGTGAATTTAAAGTTTAAATATGATTTTTTTAAATAGACCGAATGAGAAAATTTTGTGGAAATAATCCTCAATGTCTCAAAATGGGAAAAACCGAGTTAGGGAGTTTTGGAAAACCACTCTTCAATTGCATTTGATCCACTAAGGCACCACAGTTAGAAAATGGCAATAACAAAAAGAAAAAAAAATATGTGTAAATTAATTCTTTAACCTTTTGTTTCTATTGAAGGTGGGGTGGTAATTATAATTGGTGGCCACTGCAATATCTTAAAATTTCAAATTCATATTTTATCTTTTGATTGCACTCTCAGCAATTTGGGACATTGCTGTCTTTTGTTACTTTTAAAGTTTTGGGATTGGGGGGTAAGGGTAAGTACAACTAAGGGCAATCATATGAAAACATTCTTGACTTGCATTAGCAATCCGGTACGAGTCACAACCAAAAAAAATTAATTTGTTCTCACATTAAAGATTAAGATTACAAGTAAACTAGCCACTATTGAGTAGTCTGAACATCAGTTCGATGCACAGCAAATAAGTGGGAAAAAAGCATATCAGGGGCATCTGACTTTTATCAAGCAAGCATCATGTGTGATAAAATTATTTTTTAAAGCTTTTTATTAAATCCTAACCTCCCTCTACCATTGAGATTAAGAGAGACTAACTACATTCTCATTATTTGGCATGAATTGTCATGTGATCTACACACTCATGTTAAGTGTTATTACAGAAGCTTCACTGCTTTTTTTTTTCTCTTGTGCTTACACAACGCTTTCACTACATTTTCTGCCTTTCGTCCATTACAGATGTAATTAATGTTTTTTTATGTTTTTCACCACAGTACAAAGCTACCAAGAGCTTTCATGTAGTGCTGCTGTCAAGGGTAATGGTTGTAATGTGGAGTATGCTCTTCATTTGCTGCATCTTGCTAAAGGAGATTTGAGTGTAAGTCTCATTTTGGGAGTTCCCTTAACAAACAGATTTAAATTAACAGATCTTAAATTTGGACTCCGTTTAAATTATTTAAACAATTGAAAACAAAGCTAAGTATTTTAAATTCCAATTCTAAACTTTACAGGTGGCCAGTGTAGGTCCTCCAAAATGGGGGTAATATGCTCATGGTTTTAGATAACATTACTAATCAAGCTAAAAATCTAAAATTTATTTTTTCAAAGTACTCTCCTGTTTGATGGGCGCTATTTGTCCTTTAAGCTAAAATTTTATGCATCTTTCAACACTAGCGTAAGCCTTATATGTATTTTACTACCACTATATTATGTTTCTTTTTAAACGCATACCATTTCACTTCTATTTATTCAGACGGCCCTTTTAATGTTAATGGGAGAGCCCCCCTCTCTACCAGTGGGACATCCCATGTTGGGCTACAAATATCAAGGTAGGATTTGATTTGTCCTTCGATGAAATGTTTTATCAAATTTTTAATGTTTTATCACTCTTTTCTTTACATGTTTGGCTACAAGAAGATTACACTCAGACTTGAATATATCAATTTATTAGTTCTTCATAGCTCATAAAGCTAGAGTTTACTTTTAAAAAATTTGTGACGTTAATAATTACTAGGTACTTTCAGAATGAGCGCTTTTCTATCTCAAAATTAGTTTCTCCCAGGTAACAGACTCATGCACCCAGTGATTGCAGGGTGGATAGGAGCTGCAAAAACCCTTGACTAACCCTGAATCCAAAATGATTCCTTTTTGTTTTTTGTTTTTTTGTGAGTCAAGTCCTCCAACTGAGTTATAGGAATCTTATCAATTGATCAAATGACTTTTGTCCCCCATGTCACATTTTGCTGATATCAGAGCTTGCTGTTCATAAATGTCATTTTTGGCCCTATTAGCTCTTTAAGATTCAAACCGACAACGGCATAATATTCATGGGCGGGGTAGTCAAGACTGGCCTCAGTAAGTAAAATCCAATCGTTGTGAAGGAAATGACAGGCCCTGTCACTGCCGCAGGGTGTTTTCAGCTTTGATTTTTATAAATTTGCTGACAGAACAGAAAATATGTTTCAGAAATTGCGATTTGGATCCTATTTTATTTGCGGTTGAAAATCATTGACATTGCACTTTGGTAAAAATCGGTAAAAAATTACGACTTTGGTGATGAAAAATGACTTTGAAGACAAATATTGTAAACTTTTAAAAATATTATGAATAATTTATAACTCCCTTATTTCTGGGTCGATTTTGTCATTCGAGGTATCAATTTTATTGTAATAAAGAGATAGGAACTTCAGAGTTATTTTTTCTGATGCGAAATTATTACTTTGTAATTTTAGCACCAAGAAAAATAGTCGGTAAATAAATTTGTTACACCTCTTTGATAGACCGCCAGGGTCCATTCGTGTAGAATTGTGAATCAAGCGTCTCAAAGTCTTCGACCAATCACAGGCTATCTATCCAGCTGGCCGAAACAAAGACGCTTCTCCCCGTCGATGTATTACGCTATTGTTATGCAAGGAATATAACACCTTATTGAGTAGGCCTAAAAGCTAAAATCTAAAAGTAAAAAATATAATTCTGAGGAATTTGAAAGTCACATTGCTGAAATCAGCTTGAAAAAAGAAGTACATTCATAAAAATAGGTTGAAAACCAACTATTTTACGAATAAATTTTATTTTAAAAATTGATTTTGTTTATTTTAGCTTTTTTTAGCAACTTTTTTATTTATCAGCCGATTTTCTTGATTTTTATACCATTCTTTATATCTCAAAGAGACGAGATCAGTGATATACTTTGTTTCAAATGTAACTAGAACATAATTTGGCTTTTTTACCTATCAACCATGACTGGGTAATTTATTAATCAACGTGGCGATTGTGACGCAACTATTACATGGCCGTCTTCCACTGCCTCAACGATGATTCAATTCATTGTTGACGGCTGTTGTTACGTGAGCTGCCAGAACGACCAATCGTTGAAGGGTTAAGATGCTCAGTAGCCAATCGTTCTTCGGTCAAAAAACTTAAGAACTCACGAGAACAAAAGTTTGAAATTTGGTGATGGACGGACCTATGAAATCGTTTCTGGGCGGAGTTTAGCCATGAGTGACCGTAGAAAACGAAAAGGCGACTACAGATATCAAAGAGTAGGCTTATATCATCAAAAGATATCTACATGATTGACATGGCCATATAGGGAACTCATTATCTACTCCCTCAAAAAGAATCTGAACACGAGAGGGTTAAAACAAAAACGAAATATTCCTTTTTTTCTCTCTCTCAGAAACGGATATGTGGACATCTGGTGAGATGGAAAAGTTTTTGAAAGCCATTATGGATCGCGACAAGGATTTTTTCAAGATTGCCAATGAGGTATGTTCAATTTCTATGTGTATCTTCTCAAATTTCTTGTCGCTATGTGAAGTCTTAAATAGTATGGTTTAGAGGGAGAGCAGGAGCATTATAGAATATGAATGACTGAATGGATCTAGAGGATTTATCACTCTTTGAGATTGACTGAAACATTAAAAAAAAATTAAGCATCATTAGAATTTTAAGGGCTTATTTGAGCAGAAACTCTTATTGCTACTTTATAATCATGATACTTAGCAGTAGGCCATGTCCCACAAATGAAGGTGATATATGATTTAAACAAAGGAAGTATGACTGTGATATATGATAAATGACATCTGTATAGTGCCATACCCCAATAAAGAAATACAATGAAAAATAAAAACATAGCATTTTCAATTATTTACAAAGCAATAGACATTTTACACATGTGATAGGTAAAGCTTTATTTACAAAATAGAAATCATGACACGAGAAGGTGAGTTTTCAATATAGAATAAATTGGTTTCATATTCTTTTATATGACATATCATTAAGTCTTGGCAATCAGTAAAATTTGATTCACGAAAAAGTATGTAATTCCTGTCATAAGACACACTATAATTTTCTTTTCTTAAAGCAACTTTAGCAATTATTCTTTGATTGATGTTTAAGTCTATTTGCTTTGCTTTTAACTAACAATGAAAAAAAAAAAGAAATTTGATATCATTTAGTGTTTAAATCTCTATTTGCTTTTAGGTGGAGTCCAAGTCAGTTAAGCAATGCATTCAGTTCTATTACATGTGGAAAAAAGTGTGTCCTGATGACTACAAGCGTCTTCGGCAGTCTCGAAACAAGCAAAGTGACTACAATACCAGGCGACAAGCAGAAAAGGCAGCCCAAGCTGCTCAGGCCGAAAAAGCAGCTCAGCTAGCCGCTCAGGGAGATGGGAATATCTCTATGACGCCTCCAGCTGGGCCAGAAGTGGAAGAAGTCCAAGAGGAATCTGTCGATTCTGACAACATTAGCTGTCTGTCTGACAATGAAGATGCTCGCTCTGTTGCTTTGGTAAATATCGATTGTTACCTTTTGCTGGGTGGGTTTCCTGACCTCCCATTGTGGGCAGGGAGATACTTATTGTGTCTTCTATCCCCCTATATCTGTTTTCCAATTTGTTTTCTCTCTTTGTCTTGGAATGAGATTACTTGGTTTTGTCCTGGCCCTAGCTGGATGCCCTGACTGAGAGGGAAACAGATGTATAGTTAGTTTTGGCAGATAATTTTTTCCTTGTAAATCATCTCTGTTATGCACTGTATTACGTTTTGTTTACATATATATGATTGTAAACATTTGAGTGTATTCCTTTTAGTGGGACCTGTGCTTGGAATGAATGGTATCCGACTATTGTTATGAAGCATGAGATGACAAAAGCGTTAAATATTAATAACCACTATTTGCAGATGTTTTTTTTAAAGGTCATCTTCTATTTATTTTTTTATTTTTTCCCTTGTCTAGATTTAATATCTTGTTCTTTGCTCAAGGTTGTTTTTGTTTATTTATTGGGGGGGGGGGGGGGGGAATAATGCAAAATATTTTAATTACTGTCTTAAGATATTGAACTTCTGAAATAATCATGGTCTCTTTTCATTCTAGTCTGGCCAAGGCACAGCTCCAAGCACTGCCAACTCCACCCCTACTCGTATTGAATCTCCCATACCGGTCCCACCCACTCCCGCTGTGTTCACGTGTACTCATGAGGGATGCAATGTGGTAAGAATATTTTTGTTGCATGGTATTATATATGATATTTAGTATTTATTCTGATGTTCTCAAAGTGTGACTTTCCTACCATTTAGAATAGATTAATATGAGAAAACAAAATTGATCCCCCCAAAAATCAGCCTTTTTTCTTTCGAGTGTTTGATTGCCAGTCAGGTATAATGCCACTACACCACAGAGCTTACTCGGAAATTGTAATCCCAATGATTCAGTTTTTTGCATATACTATTCTAAGCATTATTAATTTTATTCACTTTCAGCACTTATATTATTACAGACAACAATGATAGGACAGATTCTTTCTTATCCACAACTTAGGAGCCTTTTTTTTCTCCCATCCGACAGACTTGTTCATCCAAACAGAGCTTGAAGCGTCACGTTAGAAAACATCAAGACAAACCTGCAGCCAGTAGTCCAGTTCGTAAACCAAGACCCAGCACACCAAATAGATCTCCTGTCTACGACCAGTTTGGGGAGGAAATATTCCCTTGCAAATTATGTGGCAGGTAAGTCAATTGAAAGATCTATTAGGTATTAGAACACACAAACAAGCTTTTTAACTTCTCCAGGTATTTACTAATTAATTAGACCTGTAAATTCTTAGTCAATTAACTGAAACCAGTCAATTCGTCAAATTCAAATATTTTTTAAAAGGAAAGAAAGAAATGAAGAAGAAAGAAAAAATTCATGAATCGTAGTCGAATGACCGTGAAGTAATAAGGATTGTTCCACAGCGCTACGCATAGCTCAAGGGCCGTTTATATTTACGATGGATATATTGACAAGGCTAAGCGACGCTTCTTAGAATTGCCGTGTCTGAACGAACACACCCCAGTGTATTTTCACACAGCCTTCGTGAAATTATTTTTTCACTTTCCAAACCATCGTGATCCCAGTGGTAGCCAATTTTAACTGAGCCGCCGAACGATAAATTTCACTGTTTCGTCTAAGCCAAAATTGACCACATATACTTGGTAGAAGCTAAAAGTATGAAAAAGTTTAATGCGAAAGCCGGAAGTGCGTTATGAAGACACCTTCAAATCGAAAGTTATATGATTGCTACAAGCACATCTCGATTGCCTCACGTAGTAAACAAACTGGTTGACTGTCTTTTCACTGATGTGGGTACCTAATTATAAGAAACAATTCTAAGTAGCCTAATTAATTCCCACGTAAATTAGTTTTCTGCCATTGTTTTGCTCAAGTGGGCTTGCTGTTTACTATTCATCTCGATTCTTTGGATTTTTCTGATACAATACGAAGAGTTTCAGTCAATTTTTATAGAGCTCATTTACAGGTCTAATTAATAGGGGGGGGGGGGAATTGCTATTTGTTTTGTTTTTTAAACATTTTGTTATTACATTTGATAATTGTAACAATCAAGCTTAATGATGTGAAAAAGATTTTTAAGGAGATACAATTTCAGATTTAAGAATGTTGTTCACTTTAACAGTTACCTTAACAAATCAACACTTTGTTCGAAGTAGGTTCCTTTACAGCAATTTCTTACTTTTAAAAAAAAAAGGAGAAAAAGGAAAATAAAATAAAGAGCATTAATGTCTCTTTAGGATTTCTGATCACTCGGTAGAACGCTCATCCCGCAAACTAAAAGACCAATTTTGAATGCCGAGTTTTGGTTTTCTTTGACGCAGTAATTGGGTAGCTGAGTGTTACATCTGATGAAAATATTTTGCGATTTACTGGTGTTATATATATCCAAACAGTGATAAATAACAATGTGAAATTGACAGTAAGCTTCAATTCATCCTGTTTTGTTGATAAAGGGGAAACCTGAAATGTCCATTTTATCTGTTTTCGTAAATTAAATTGAAGCTTACTTTCAATTTCACATTTTTATTTATTTCTTCGAGCTTCAAGCAGCAACATTTACATTCTCCAAATAGTGGAAAGCATTCGTTACTGTCCATTTAGCAGCACAGAAACGGGATTAAATTCCAGCTCCATGAGCTTTAATATCTCTTATGGACCTTATGATTTTGAATGACTAATTACAGTTTTTGTTATCTTATGTATATTTTAACATCTTTTTTTTTCAGAGTATTTGCAAAAGTAAAGAGTCGTAGTGCTCATATGAAGAGCCATAAGATTGCTGAACAAGCGCAGCAAGAGAAGAAAGCTGCAGAGTTAGCTGCATCAGAGGCTTCATCCATATTCGTTGCTCAGTGATTTTTGGGGACAAATTTGTTTCTGTGTTACTGCTCCTTAGATGTCTACTTCTGTAGTAGCAAGAAGTGCTAAAAGTATATGAATGTTTGATGGAAGATCTACATGGATTTAGTGTTGCCAGTTCAGCTTCTTGTTAAGTGATTGTAAATGTTCACTTTCTCATTTCGGAAGATACAAATTATTATATTATCTTTAATTCGAATACCTATGCCCCCTTTATGAAAAACTTCCTGATCTCTGGTCAACATGTTGATAGAAACTACTGCAGTTAGAGTTATCTATAAAGATTCTCCATTTCAGTTTTTGTTTTGTTTGTTTTTTGTTATTTTTTTTTTAAATATTCATTTTTAAAAACTAGAATTGAGTGAAAGCTGCTGAGCTTTTTAACGAAATGGTAATAATAGTTATGATGATAATATTTTAGCACAGACTTCGCTATTTATGGAATTTGAATGTGAGGATAAAATGACTGTATTGTTGATTTTACAAAGGTCAAAGTGCAATTGGCAAGTGCTTTTAAATCTTGAGAATCTGTGTTATAAACAAATATTTGATTAAATGAGTTACTTGATCAATCAATGTTTTACATTTTGTTACATACCATAAATGTACCTCGTTTATGTCTTTTATTGTAAATTTTTATTCCCTTTATTTTATATTATGAGTGGAAATACGTATGAATGACTGACTAAACGCAGTATGTTTAATGATACTGGTGGTCAACCATCAAATAAAACTCCCTTAGCTCATAGATTCAAAATGAAAATTTCCTATAAAAGTTTTTTTTGGTTAGGTTTTGACATTTATAAATGGTTTGAGTGGATGTGCTAGAATGTGTCTTTTTAGATATTTGTGAATTTACTAGTTATTTCAAAACCAGCCCCGTTTCCAAGGCAGCTTTTACCACAATAAACGTAGGGCAGTAGATGACCTAACCTATAATATAATTTGATAGTATACTATTACTGTAGTTTATATTGAAAGAAATAGAATGAATGTTGTATGTATGATTTTTTAAAAAATATTGATCGCTTGATTTCCTTCTAAATTTGCAGTTCATTTTGAGTACTGCAATTACAAAATTGCTCCTCTTTGTATTTAAATTTCTTTGAAAGGGAAAACAAAAATTAATAATATAAAGATGTATATAACCACTAGAAAACATTCTTTTCTGCCCTTGGTTTTAAAGCTAATGTTGAGAGAATGACATAAAATTGGCATTTTTACATCAGTTTTATGTTTTTGAAAGTATTTAAAATTTTGTTTTGATATCATCTCATTTACATTGTGTTTTACGATTTATCCCTCCACATTGTCATTCTTGGATTCACTCATCGATTCATTTAATCATTTATTGATATCAACCGTTGCCATTTTGTAAAGCTTTTAAGACAAATTAATTTATGTGGTTGTGCCTTTTTTGATTTCTCCTCCTTAATTGATTTTAAGTGTAATGTGTGTAAATATACTCAGCAACTGCCTGGAAAACTTATCAATTGCCAAGTGAAACTCTTCGTGCATTTTTGTTTTTCGTTGTTCTATTTTATTTTTAATTTGTAAATTTGTAAAAAAAAAACATTTTTCAGAGTTTGATATATATGGTTCTTTTTACTCAAATTTTAGTTTGTGGTCTTTCGGATAGCCTTTTGCCATCTCTATGCTCTTTTCTTTTTCTCTCTCTCCACCCCCTCCCCTTCTCTCTATCTGCCTGTCTCTCTCTTCTCTCTTCTCCTTCCCCTCTCTCTCTCTCTCTCTCTCTCTCTCTCTCTCTCTCTCTCTCTCTCTCTCTCTCTCTCTCTCTCTATATCTATCTCTTTCTCTCCGTCATCTCTCTTCAGAAACCTGAAATCAAAAGAGTATTTTTTCTTCTGCTAATTTAATCACTGTTTATATCTGTAAACTTATCTCTACATCTTTCATTGTTTTTACTGGTCCTGTACTCATTTACTTTGATTGTACGTCATCTTTTATGTTATCTTTTTATGTAGAGAATCTTAATGTATATTTTATAAATAATTTGTTTTTATCCGCTGCATAATACAATCCCTAAAAATTTACATGGAGTTGTTACTATGCTAGTTCTAAGTAAAAAAAAAACATTCGGCTGGATTCGTTTAGGATGTTACCTATAGTCATTGTTGTGTTTAGAAGAGCTTAAATGGATCCATCCTTGTTCATAAGAAGAATTGACAAGTTTAATAAGTCTCAATATTAAATTCAAGATTTTTAACTTTTTCGAGATTGTTTTGAACATATGTATCTCAAAATCTGAGAAAATTTTATTTCTGGGTGGGGTTCCTGAACACCCATAGAGGGCAGGGAGGTTGCTTACTGGGTCTTTTATCCCCCTAAATCTGTTTTTCAACATGCTTTCTGTCTTTGTCTTGAAATGAGATTACTTGGTTTTGTCCTGGCCCCGTCGGATTCCCTGGTTGGGAGGGAAACAGTCAAATGCATAGTTTTGGGAGATATTTTTTGTCTTGTATATCATCTCTCTGATATGCACTGTATAATTTTTTTGTACTACATATTTATGATTTGTAAACATTTGAGTGTATTCCTCTTAGTCGGGACATGTACTTGTGTCAGGATGAGACACTTAGGTGATCAAAACTAAGTACAATGATAGTGTGTTCTTGGAATTTACATCTGTTCCCAAATTGAACCAATTCCCCTTTGTCTTACCTTTTCTTGGTTGCTTTAATTGTAATTCTAGAACTTTTGACTATTCCATTTTCTTCCTTTTTTGTGGCGCTGATATGATCTAAATGTGTTGCAAGAGCCGTAAACCCTTATCACAAAAACAAACAAATTTTGATTTCATTAAATGCATGTGGGTTACGTTTACGGAAAAATGTTCAATTTTAGGAAATCTTTTGTTTTATTTTGAACCCCATGGAAGGAAATTAGAATGATATCATATCATATGTATATCTGCTATGATAAGAATTGATAGACTGACTCTACTGGGTGGGGATCCTGACCTCCCATAGTGGGCAGGGGGGTACATACTGTGTCTTCTATCCCCTTATATCTGTTTTCCAACTTGCTTTCTGTCTTTGTCTTGGCATGAGATTACTTGGTTTTGTCCTGGGCCTGGCCGGAGTCCTAGATGGGAGGGAAACAGTCAAATGCATAGTTATTGTTTTGGGAGATGATATTTTTTTCCTTGTAAATCATCTCTCTGTAATGTATTATTGTTATTCTAATGTATAATGTGGGCATTTGAGTGTATTCCTCTTTGTTGGATTTTGTGCTTGTGTCTGGATGATACTTATAGGTGATCTCAAACTAGGTGCATTGGTGGTATGCTGTTGGAATCTACATCTGATCCCTATTTGTTCCCAGTTCCCCTATGTCTTACTTTTTCTTGGGTGCTTTAATTGTAATTCTAGAACTTTTTACTATCCCATTTTCTTCCTTTTTACTGGCGCTGATATAACCTAAATGTGTTGCAAGCGCCGTAAAACCCTTTAAAACAAAAAACAAAACATAGACTGACTCCTCTGTCCAAAATGTCTCTTATGTGCCATGTATTGCTAGTCTTACATTCATAAAGACTGATTAGCTCGCCTAAGATCTGACACGTCAAGCATCTGAAATGTGTAGACCAATATGTATTTAAAATTTTTACATAACATTAGTGGCAATGAAGTTGTTCGTTGGCCCACAAAAGTTAAACACCTAAAGATTACGATTTTAGAATATTCATTGTGAAAAATGATATTAGTATTTTGAAAGCATTGTTAGTAATTTCCATTTTACAGAGATCTTAAGCTGTCTCTGGTTTGGATTTAAATTAAATAGACTTCTCTCGCAGATACACTTCTGTTATCTGTTTACAGTAGACCCTTTCGTCTTACTCGTACATTTTATTTGGAAACTTTTTAGGTCAGATTAAATCTCAAACTGAAATCTTTGGAATTGGGCATCATCGGGTAGAATGTGAATAAAGAGAAAAGGATTTTCCGAGGGCTCGATTTTGCATTGCCTACACGGAGGTACTCTAACTAGGGACCTACAGGTCAGAAGAAGAATATCATATCACATGACCAGTGCTTGTCAACCGTTTTTTTAAATTTTATTTTATTTTATTTAAAAGCTTGTACACCGGTCGTCATAATACTCTAAAAATTACATCGATCTTAATGGTGAAAAAATGCTTCAAGGGGTAATAGATATGAAATCAAAATCCACACATGGTGTATCCATTACATATAATAAACCTGCTTTTGTAGAGTGACAATATTGTTTTAATGTGTGTATGTCATGTCGCACACCTTATCAAAGTGTACCCCCTTATAAAGATTTGAATCCTCCTTGTACCATACACCTGATTGAAAAGCACTGCACTAGACACAAAGCGTAACAAGGAAAGGATGCAGGTGGTACTGCATATGACTTTTGCTTGCGCTGGCTTTATAATTGATTTTTTTAAAAAGAAAAAAACTTAAAAGGGAATTGAATTCAAATTTGCGGGTGGTTGGATGGGAGCATCACCCTTGAATCATATACCTATGATGTTCGCATGGGTGTACGATCCGATAGTGATGTCGTTTCTTCTTCTCTTTACTAGCCTATCCTGCTTCTTTGGTTTGTGATTGTATTTTTGACAGGGGATATTTTTTTTTCTGTAAATCTTCTGCCTGTTTGTTCTTGGTTATTTATAATTTAGCTTATGATATCTTTAGGTTATGATTTTGATTTACATTTGTACTCTGGGTGGGGTTCCTGCCTCCCATAGTGGGCAGGGAGGTACATACTGTGTCTTCTATCCCCCTATATCTGTTTTCCAACTAGCTGTCTGTCTTTGTCTTGGAATGAGATTACTTGGTTTTGTCCTGGCCCTGGCCGGATACCTTGACTGGGAGGGAAACAGTCAAATGCATAGTTATTGTTTTGGGAGATGATATTTTTTTCCTTGTAAATCATCTCTCTGTTATGCATTGTATTATGTTTTCTTTATAGTATATACGATTTGTAAAACATTTGAGTGTATTCCTCTTAGTGGGGACCTGCTTTTGTCTGGATGAGACTTTTAGGTAATCTCAAACTAAGTGCTTTGATAGTGTGCTCTTGGAATCTACATCTGTTTCCTATTTGAACCAATTCCCCTTTTGTCTTCTCTTTTCTTGGCCACTTTAATTGTATTTCTA
The DNA here is from genome assembly GCF_034508935.2 of Berghia stephanieae. NCBI lineage: Eukaryota > Metazoa > Mollusca > Gastropoda > Nudibranchia > Aeolidiidae > Berghia > Berghia stephanieae. The sequence continues at coordinate 39,836,327 of NC_088360.1, forward strand.
TAACTTTTTACTATCTTATTTTCTTCCTTTTTACTGGCGCTGATATGACCTAAATGTGTTGCAAGTGCCGTAAAACCCTTAAAAACATAAAAAACATACATTTGTACTATTTTTGTTAGATTGCTTGTTTTTTTGTTTCAGCGGTCTCTCATATAACCTCAATTGTGTTGGAAGAGACCTAAAGCAACAAACAAACAAAAAAAAAAATTCAAATTTAAATTGATGTTAAAATTTAAAGTTCAGTGAATGAAAGGGAATCTTTAGCTTTTAAAAATAGTCAAGTCATGATATTGTATGCGCGGGACTAGAAAAATACAATGTTTCATTATATGAGGTACAGGAATACTAATACTAAAAATAATCGTTAATGTTATGGCTGTGCTTTGATCTTAGAAATATAAAATACGAATTTGTTTTTTTGTAGAAAAAACAAATGATACGAGGTGCTATCTCCATCTTGCTTAATCAATGTTGCTGCCTGCTGAGATTGGTCAAAGATTCTCTCTCTTTTTTTTATTTTATTTCTTGTTATCGCTCTATTTCTTGTGGTTGTATTGTTGTTGTTATTATTATTATTATTATGTATTATTATTATTATTATTATTATTTTATTATTATTATTGTTGTTGTTATTATTATCATTTGTTATTGTTGCCAATGTCATACTGTTGTTTTCATCATTGTGTTACCGTATTCGATTTAGGCTTTCGTTTGATTAAAAAAAATATTATTTATTATATATATTTTTTTTTTGTTAAAGATAAACAAGTTTTGACGGTGTTGTGTTACAGTGAAGTCTGAAAATGTGCATCATATTTCATTTAAATGCCAATTTCAAATAAGGGTCAAAATATGGGCAAGTTTGTTATGTATGGCTCAAGTAACTTGAACCTGAATTATATAGTCCTCTGTTTTTATATTTATTTCTAAAAAAAACTTTTTGACTTAGAAATGTCACAGATGTTTTAAAACTACAATTTGATTTTATCATCTCATCTGTATGCAATGAATATTGTATATTATCTTTAATATCTGGTAGGCAAAGTGAAGGAGTTGAGTTTGAATTGGGTAGGTAGGAGACCTGTAGCTCGGTTGCTGGGTGGGGTTCCTGGCCTCCCATTGTGGACAGGAGGTGGCACTTACTGTGTCTTCTATCCCCTTATAACTGTTTTCCAGTTTGCTTTCTGCCTTTGTCTTGGAATGAGACTACTTGGTTTTGTACTGGCCCTGGCCGGAGTCCTTGGCTAGGAGGGAAACAGTCAAATGCATATTTATTGTTTTGGGAGATGATATTTTTTCCCTTGTAAATCATCTCTCTGTTATGTATTATTATTATATTTCTTATTTTGAATGTATAATTTAGGCATTTTAGTGTGTTCATCTTTGTAGGATCTTGTGCTTTTGTCCGGATGAAACTTATAGGTGATCTCAAACTAAGTACATTGATGGTATGCTCTTCGAATTTACATCTGATCCCTATTTGTTCCCAGTTTCCCTTGTCTTATTTTTTCTTGGGTGCTTTAACTGTAATTCTAAAATTTTACTATCCCATTTTCTTACTTTTTTACTGGCGCTGATATAACCTAAATGTGTTGCAAGCTTCTTAAAACCCTTTAAAAACAACAAACATATAGCTCAGTTGGTAGATGTTAGGAATGGATATCACACACTTATGCAGTAGTGTGATTGGGAAGTCTGGAATTAGGAATCTTGTGGAAATTACTCTGCGTCAAACTATCGTCTTAGTTGCATGTGGATGCTGCTGTCCATTTAGGACTAGTTAAACCATCTCCAAGGGCCCTATGATGGCTCTGATAGTGTTAATCCTTGGGGAAACACTTCCATTTTGCTTACCTCAAATTCAGTCTTGTTATCTCTCTAGCAGATTACAACAGAAGTGGCATTTTAGATATGAGGGCAAAGTATTTTTTTTAATGTAACAAATAAGTGATAAAGTACATCATTGGAAGATGAAATCAAAATATCTCAACTGTTCTTAAGCAATTCTTTGTAGGTTAACCTTAATTAAAATCTTAAAATTTCTAGGTTGTTTTTTTTTTAATGTAAAAAAATTCATCAAATAAGGATGTTTGTGTCATAAATTACAATGAAAGGTGAAAATTAGACAGCTTCACTTCATATTATTTTCAGGAGATAACCTCAGATGATATTATGATATTAATTTCAGCCGTTTATTCGACAATAAAATTTTCGAGTTTACCAAATAGTTAAAGTTTATCCAGGGTATTGACCTGTGATGAAACAGTGCACATTTTCATTTTAAATTGACGGGCTTTATCATTATAATGTTGCCGTGTGAGAAACTATCATAACATTGCTGTCATATGATTTCTGCAATTCAAGGGTAACGTATGTATATTTCATTGTTCACCCTTTGTAATATTCATAAACCCATCTCTTCCTGTTTATCAAAATAGTATTTATATCATCAATTAATTTGTCACTCTTTTGTCAACGTCGTCATCATCATCATCATCATTACCGTCATCACTATGAGTGGTTTGATCTGGTCTCATTGTAATATTCTTCCATAGTAAAGAATCTAATTATGAATACATTTTTATGACATTCTATTAGTAGTAAATCACGGGTCCCATGCACTTGAAGTCACAAACGTTTTTTTTTAAAAATCTTAAATGCTTCATTTTATCAAGAGTTTAAGTAGATATTCAGTTGTGTGGGTTTGGTCATACTGATTAGAAGTAAGATATATTATTATATCAACATTGAGAGTAAAATGAAAAACCCAATGAGTTTCATTACCCATTTTGGTACTGTTTGATTTAGAATTTAATGACCGAATCTTGGTCAGAAAAAAAGAAAAAGAAACAAAAAAAAAAGATAAAGAGTATTTTGGGTTCTGTATAAAAATCACTACTCTTTCAGGTATTATATTATCTGGTGTCATGAAGATTAGAAAGCGCTGTGTGATGATAAAAACGAAATCCTATCATCTTACTTTTTAAATTAAAGCTGATAGGTATGGCATCAGAATGCCGAAGGCGCTATTCATATCACGAAAACCAATAATGACACAATTGTGTGGATTGAACATTTAGGTTTATCAGCAAACAAATTTGGGGATTGTCGTTTGGAGACTAGGAACATGACAACAATAGTATTTTATGAGATGAACCCGTTTTGCAGACCTGTCTACTGTTACTAAAAATTCGTAGAATTACAAAATTTCGGCTCTGATTTCAGAAATTTATGATCATCTCAAAGTCATTAAAATTTAATGAAAATTTGGTACCAAACTACATAATTTAAAGGATTTTGAAGTGCTATTTAATAATCTCATGAAGGTACATTTTTTTTATCTATAAAGTTGACTATAGCGAGTACTATTTTTATATCTTAACGAATTTTTAAATTTTTAAGTAGGCGGGCCTGCATTTCAGGACCCATAATATGTTATAGCTACAACTACCAACTTTATCACTCCATCGTCATGTCATTATCATCACCATCATCGACGTGCTTCTTATACTATTTTTTCCAAGATTCAGAACTAACCTTGTACATTGATGATATGGAATATAAGATGAGAAAATTTATGAAGAATATTACCATGTATTATAATTACCACCACTACTACTACTACCATTACTATGTTTTAGAAATAAATTTTGTCATGATAAATCCTTGCCCTGAGTATTGGTTTCTTTAATTTTTTTTTAGTAATTCATCCATTTATTTGTTTATTATATTTATATATATGGTTAATAAGTTTTGACTTTTCTTGTGCGCCAGGAACATCAAGGTGGGCTGGAATTCTCTTATAGGTGGAGAAACGTTTGCTCTCTGAGGGCGATGGATTCCTAACTGGTCCGTAGCCTTGCAATTGTGTAGGATCTTTTGTCCTCTCATCGTGGACGAAGGGTCACTTTTGTTGTGCTATCTCTCCCCGTGTAACTGTTTTCCTTTTCCGTGTTGCTTTTTGTCCTCGTCTTGGAATGAATGATATTACTTGGTTTTATCCTGGCGAGAGGAAAATAGTCAAATAGATGTTATTTCCCCCCCCCCCCCCTCTAAACCAGCTCTGTTGTGTAGTGTAAAAAAATTTGTTTAGAATAAATTTTTTAAACATTTGAGTGTATTCCTCTTAGTTGGATCCTGTGCCTGTGTCTGAATGAGACATATAAGTATCTCTGAGTACACTGACAGTATACTCATGGAATTTCTGTTCACGATTTAAACCTGTCCTCTTTCGTCTTACCTTTTCTCATGTGCTTTTAATTGAAAATCTAGAATTTTTTTGAGTTTCCCATTTTCATCTCTTTTTCACATATTTTTTTTACTGGCGCTGAAATGACTTAAATATGTCGCAAGCGCCGTAAAACCCTTAAAAACAAACACAAAATAAAAATCCTGAAAAACTAAACTAAACGAACAGCCTTGCTATGTAACGAAAATACACTGACTGTGTGGTCTCATAATCATCATCGTTTGCTATTTGAGCCATTTCTCTTTATATTACATTTTCTCTTGTGCTTCTGATTGTATATCTAGATTTTTTTAATTATCCCATTTTCTTTCTTTTTGATAGCGCTCAAACGACCTTAAAGTTTCAGAAGCGCCGTAAAATCCTGAAAACAAAACAAAATGAGACAAACCTAAAATACGACATTTCAGTCTTTGATCTTCATCGGGCGACAGACAAAATACTCCGATAATGACGAGAGGGCACACCCTGAGGAAGCCAACCAATAACACCGCTAGGCAGGCGCTGAGATGGAACCCCCAGGAAAAACGGAAGAGAGGGCGGCCTAGAAACACCTGGAGGCGGACATGAAGAGGATGGGACACACCTGGGGAGAGTTGGAGAAGATGGCCCAGGACAGAGGAAGATGGAGGACTGTTGTCGACGGCCTATGCTCCACTAGGAGTGACGGGCATAAGTAAGTAAGTAATGACGAGAGAGAGAGAGAGGAATATATATATATATATATATATATATATATATATATATATATATATATATATATATATATATATATATATATATATATATATATATATTCGCCACAAAACTAAGCAATTTTGAAAATAAAATATAAAAATATTTGCTTTTTGAAGTTTCTTTGGGTTCCGTAAAAAAAAAAAAAAAATAGCCACCATTAGCAATGGCTTCTAAAAGGTTCAAAAAGTAATATTAACTTTGTCCTCACTTTTTCCACACTTAATAAAGCTATAACTACTATAATTTTGATTTCGTTCATGTCATAGATAAATAATACATTTAAACCGTTCCCTATGACAGCATGATTTTTCGATAAAATAGAAACAAAGAGACACCAGCAAACTAGGTCATTTATTGTTTAATATAAAATAACACTTCTAACATTTTATTTACAATCAGTATAACAGCTTAAGTTATAATTTGATATAAAATTGTTTCAGAAATGAAATGTGTTATGTTTACATTTAAAATGTGTTAGTTGAGATATCCCAGTCAGCACGTTTACCCAGAAGCAACATCCCATTTGTTTTAATACCGTCAATTGGGGTAACATTGACTCTGCGAATTTGGAGCATTTTGAATAGCCTCAGCTTTGTTGCAGCTATTGTACCCGTTAACAGACTTTAATTTTTATCAGAGGAAATAATTGCCACATAACTAAAAAATCTCTTATTGGTCCAAAATTCAAGAGGAAAAGTTTCCCCTTAAGGCAAAGTTACCGCAATTGACTGTATGTAATTTCATCTCTATGCGTTTTTTCAGTGCTAGACCCTTCTCACAAACGATTCATGTATGGAATCTATTTCCATGTCATACAGAGCATATCGCCTATTTTAAAAATGCACAGCATTTATAAGGCGCAATTTCTCATCATTAATGAGCTCAAGGTTTTCATTTCACAAAGACCCTTGGTAATATAATATCATGTTTGTAAATATCTACACATACAAACTTTACTGCAAAGTAATTGATTGTCACACGACTAGACACTTGTTATCTCAGGTTATCGCGTGAATAAACCTAGTAGACGGTTTACTCAACGCCTATGATGATAGAATGAAAGATTAGTGAGGCGAATCGTCACCGTCTCCAGTGAGTGACGACTTTGCCGATTTTGCTAGAATGTCCCGGGCACTCTCTTCCTTGACACTTTCTGAAAGTCTTCCCTGTCTTTTCAATCTCTCCTTCTCGTCCAGCCATTGTCGCAACATGCGTTTGTACTCTCGTTCTCCTTCCAGAAGTTCTCTATGGGAAAAAATATCGAGATAATCGAGAAGGTACAGTATAGTACGCTTAAAACGAGTATGCATTTTTATTTGATATTATATTCAAGATTGTCGCAGGGAGGAATCATAGAATACTTACACAACTCACATACACACACATACGCACACAAATACACACATTCTTTTATGATTTTCCGCTTCACCCCATCTTATGTTGCAAGTATGAATGCTAGAATGCCTCACTCATTTTTTTTCCGTCCACCCTTTCCTAACACCATGGAAAGGTTCGACTGATCACCACATCAGCAAGGGGTAAAATAACAACGTCGAACAAAGGATTAGTATAGTGATCTGAGAGTGAAATCGATAGATCAATACCCAAGGGATTCTATTAAAATGGAAACCAGGAGGCCAATGTATTGAATTTTTATTCTCCTCCAACTTAGTCAGCTATAATCTTAACAAACAAGTTTTTTAATTCCAAAATAGGTTCCCTTTATGGTAGATTTAAACTGATGGTAACAAGTATCATATCATATATCATATCATATCGTATCATGTAAGGGTGATTTAGGCCAACTGACCAATTAATACTTCGATGCGTTATGACAATTATTTTTGTACAGGAAAACATCTAAGGTCAAATTTTCCCCTTTAAAAATCGATTAGTTAATAATTAGTCTAATTTGATCAATCCTTTCATACGAGAAAAAAAAAAAAACAACAAAAAAGATGACCGTAGGTATGGAGCTATCTGCACATATTTGCACATAAGTACACGTCGGTATGGAGAAATATATTTGTCCGTGGAATTGCGCCTGATTATTGAAATGACTTTTTTTTTGGGTTAAAATCAGAAAAAGAAGGTTAACAATGTGCATTGCGTTGTCATGAAAAGAAATTATTATTATGCGTGTATTATGATATGGAACCCAAAAATGTGTGGAGCGGGCACTTATATCAATAATGATGAGAAACATAGGATATAGAAAAAGCCATATGAAAACAGAAAATAACTTGATCTTTTATACACGGATTCAAGGATTCAAAAGTTTATTTTTAGGTAATTGCCAATATAACTCATACAAGAATATAATATTTTCATCAACAGAACAATATCCACTAAACGTGCTCAAAGAGATAATGCTGTTAACGGCCAGGTGCTCTTTTTTTTTTAACCTGTGAGGGGATGTGAGCAAAGGTACTTCTCCAAGGACTCAACTGTGCGCCCTCAGAGCGGGACTCGAACCCAGGACCTTCTGATCCGAAGGCGAGTGTCATACCACATGACCACATAGCCCAACAGACCGCATGGCCGCATAAAAATATCATGGTGTTAGGGAGCCAAATTCATGAACCAATAGATACGACACCCTCTGTATGGCAGAGAGAGAGAGAGAGAGAGAGAGAGAGAGAGAGAGAGAGAGAGAGAGAGAGAGAGAGAGAGAGAGAGAGAGAGAGAGAGTTTGGCTCTCTGACCTTGTGATATTTTTATTTTATGTTTTCATCTGGCGCTTCTCTATACCCTTTATTTCACGATATGTACCCCTCCACCATTCATGCTTGGATTTTTGTAACCTAAAATACAACGATATAAATTCTAAAATAATCTGCCCACTCTACATTTGGCAAAATCAAGTGACAGGGATTTTCCATATCAGTAAATTTACGTTTTTTACTCACGCAAAATCTATTTGTCCATTTTTATCCTTGTCGAGCTTTCGAATGAGCTCCTCGATTTGATCTTCGCTGAGGACAATTCCAGCTTGCTGCAATGTGAAAGGAAAAATAATTGACAACTTTCCGCTCCTAACTGGTGTCGTGTCGGGATTGTCTGAAAAAAACTGAACTTTTATATAGCGCAATATCCACTTAACGTGCTCAAAGCGCTTTACAAAGGGTCCCTGACCAACAGCAACAGGTAACATAAAGAACGAAACATGACGCCTGTTCGGCGATAATACAGTTTTTTTCAGACAGTGACAGCGCTGTTAACGGCCAGGTACTAATTTTACACATGAGTACGGTGAGAGAATGTGAGTAAAGATTCTTTTCCAAGGACTCAGCTAACTATTCGCCGAGCAAGGCTCGAACCCAGGACCTTCTGATCCGAAAGCGAGTGTCATTATATATACAAGACCACATAGCCGCATTGGCTAAATTTTCAATATTGGATTTGTGGTTAACGATGTGAAACGATATTTAAATTTACATGCGTTATACTCGTAGAAGAGAATTGTTATACAATTTTTGACCAATATTGGGAATTATACTGACCCGACCGAGTCTACGAGGTCTTGTATCGAGGTCAAAAAGTTACCGATTTCGGTTTTAAAAACACTGATTAGAACAACTCAGAAAAGTGAGTGGAGCAGGCACTAATGTTGATAATAACAGAAAATGAAGTGAGTAGAAAAGTGCCAGAAGACAATATAGAATAAAAATTTCGCGGCGATGGGGGCTCGAACCCACGACCTTACTGATACGACAACTCGGTCTGGCCGTGAGAGGGACGCTATGCAGTCGGAGCCGGGCGGAGTTGTCGTATCAGTAAGGTCGTGGGTTCGTTCCCCCATCGCCGCGAATTCTTTATTCTATATATTGTCTTCTTCACTTTTCTACTCACTTCATTTTCTGGATTTAGAACACCTCATTCTCATAATATCTTGAGAAAATTTCAGAAAACACATTGGTTAAATTTAATTGAATATGACACCATAACTTATTTAATTGTGCACTACACCATCATTCGATGAGCTTTCACTATTTATCTGACCGACGTGTCTGTCATCCCAACCCAATTATGAACCAAGTTCAACAGTGTTGTATTGGACAATATTTTGCGTCATTTTTGAGATTTCCATTGCAACAATGAGCCCATAAGAAATTGGGTTATCAGACCTGCAAATATGAGCACGTCGTATCTTGCCCGTATTTCAATTAGAACAAAAAGGAAAGGGGTGTTATGATGCGATCGTCAATAATTTACAAAATTTGATGACAACACATATGACAGAGGAGAAAAGAGACAAAAAAAGGAAAATGAAAACAACAAAATGTGATGGTATTACTATGACGAATCACTATTGTAGGTGAAGGGGTTGAGCTGTATAACAACTACACAAAAGGACAACGTTGAAGAAAAGGAACATTTAATAACTATTGCGCAAGTTTCTTTTGTAGAAACTGACAAAGAGTCTGCTGAAATTGCACGATATCTCCAGATTGAAGCCCCATCATACACTATGTTGATTTCAATCAGGCATCGAGTTCCCATTTCTCTGATAACTTCATAAACATAGTCAAAAGGACCGTCATAGAAATGTGTGATGGAGTGACAGAAGTGGTAGAGAATATTTGATGAATAGGTATTGACTAAAAGATAAATATAAACAAAATCCCTTTCAGGGGAATGATTCTTTGGAGTCTATTCCCTAAGGAAGAATGGAATAACTTAGGTGTCAGCCACAGCTCAGCGCCGCAAATTGGGGAGCTGCAAGGTCTGGGCCGGACGTCCCGCTTGCTGAAAGGAAATTGATGTGCATTTCGAACCCAACACCTCTCATTTCCAGGTGCATTGATTGCCGCGTAATCCTGTCTGACAGAGATTATTGCATATGGCCTCTCATGCATTATTGTGTCCATAACAGCACCTTCCCGTGGTGTTCCCCGTTTCTACTGAGTTTGTTATGGGCGCGACCGAGTCCCCGGCGGTATAACCAGGCTAGGGAGTAGGTGGGACCCCTTCCTCTTAAGGTGCAGGAGACAGAACCCACCGATGAGTGGTACACGCTCTGCTCCTCACCCACCCACCTCACACTCATTCTGTAGTGTGGTGTCCTCTGTATGTCCTTACTTTTCTTAATCTACCCCTATAGCTCATACTTGTTTCCTAGTGCTGTAACTTTAACACTTCTATACTCCCTCTTTGGTCGACCTGTGGCCCATGTCTTCTGTATGACTATCTGTGATTGATTGTAATCATGTATCCTTCTTAAAAAATTGAGATTTTTAGGGGAAAGGGCTGGTATCCCTTTGTTTTAGGCCCACAGAATCTCTCATCGACACAAATGACCCAGGACGTGACGATCCTCTGTTTATGAAATATGGCCCTTTAAGCAGAAAGAATAACTGAAATAGATAACTGCAAGCCAGGAAACAGTAGGTGGCGGGGAATGGGCGACCGTCAATCATGAAAGAGACTGTGGGAAAGACAAAATGAAGGCTACTTGACTAAACCCTATAAAAATTAATTATATGAGGAACATGCATCTGCAGTTCAACTCCTGATGTTATGCAGCTGACAAGGAATACAGGTTAGGGTGGGAAGACAGACCAGAGACTCCCCAGCATGCCATGACAAACAAAAGGAAAGCATACGAGCTCGGACGTCGCCTCGAAAAAGGTCCGCGCCAGACAGTGAGTACCCAGGCTGATCTGCGCGAAAAGTCAGCTACTGGGACAAAGAAATTCCACAAACATTTGAATATTTTACAAATTAACATTTGTGGAATCAGGAATAAAAAGACAGAGCTGAAGAAATTATTAAATGAAAAGGAAGTTCACATTGCTTTACTTCAGGAAACCCTGTATAAAAATAGCGATCCATATATTGCTGGTTATACATACTATACCTGCAAATGTGACGACTGCCGTGGTGTTATTACTTATATAAGAAATGACATCACGGGAGATGTTACTTCTAAACCATCACAGAACTCAACTGATGTACAGAAAGTCACCTTATGGCACCTAAATAAGAAATTTACCATTTACAACATTTACAACCCTCCACGGTGTACTATAAACCTAACAGATCTAAACAGTTCCCAATACAACAACACAATAATTGCTGGTGACTTCAATGGCCACTCTCCACTATGGGGATACAAAAATCTAAACAACACAGGAAAAGAACTAGAAAAGCTTTGCAATACAACCAACCTCACCATTTTACAAAATGCAGACTCAGTCCCGACCCTTCTTTACAGAGCTCATATGTCCCTGAGTCATCCCGATCTAACCATCATCTCCTCTGACCTTCTGAATTCTTGTCACATTAAAGTCCTGGATGAAATAGGCAGTGACCATAAACCAATTTTAACACAAATAACAGTTCAAACACAGAAGAAAACATTTGAGCAGAAATCCAAATGGAATTTCAAGAAAGCAAACTGGGATGTTTTCACAGCAACATTAGATGACCAGCTTCCAAAAATTACAGATACATCAAGTGTGGAACATTTAAACGAAGCCCTCACCAAAGCCATTCTTGCAGCTGCAAAAGCAGGAATTCCAAGAGGTAGTCGACAGAACTACAAACCCTTCTGGAGCAAAGAAATTGAAAAAGCAGTAAATGCAAGAAAGGAAACAAAGAAAAACTTAGAGGAAAACAAACCCATTAAAAACAAGATTGAGTACAATAAAGCATCGGCAATTGTCAAAAGAACTATTAACAACGCTAAAAGAAAGAAATGGGCAGACACATGCGCTAATATTGACCTCAATCAAAATGGGAAAAAAGCATGGGCCTTACTTAATAATCTTAACAATGAAACCCCGAAAACCAACCCAAAGCCCATGAAAACTACAGAAGGAACAATCGTAGATGACCAAAAAAAAGCCATGATCTTCAACAAACATTTTGCTTCAGTAAACAAGGCATCAAAAAGAAGTGAAAAGGACAAAAAATTGATTAAAGACCTTAAACATCAAGAAAAGGCCCCAAAAGCTATCTCATATCTGTTCAAAGAGGGCTTTACCATGTCAGAACTTCACAGAGCTATGAAAAAACTCAAGTTAAGGAAATCCCCTGGACCAGATAAGATACACAATGAAATGCTCCTGCATCTTAGCGTGAGATGTAAACAGATGCTTCTCAAACTTATAAATCTAACATGGGAGACAGGAATAGTACCAAGGGGATGGAAAAATGCTATTATAATTCCAATCTTAAAGAAAGATAAACCACCCGACGAAACGAAAAGTTACCGACCAATATCTCTCACCTCATGTGTTGGAAAGATCGCTGAGAGAATGGTAAATAACCGATTATACTGGTGGCTGGAGACATGTGGCCTACTAAATAAATATCAGGCAGGCTTTAGGATAGGGCAAAGAACAGAAGATCAATTGTTTAGATTAAGTCAAAAAATAATTGATGGCTTTCAAGATGGAAAACATACAGTCGCGGTTTTTGTTGATCTCCAACAGGCCTATGACAAAGTATGGAGGAAAGGGTTGTCATCAAAAATGATGGACTACGGAATTGATGGAAATCTCTACTTCTGGATTAAACAATTTCTCAGTAACAGAACAATCCAAACAAAAATTAATAACGGACTGTCAAACAGAGAAGTATTAGAGGAAGGTCTCCCACAAGGATCCTGCCTCAGCTGTACTCTCTTTCTTATTTTTATAAATGATCTACCAGAAGTATTACAGACAGAAAAGGCCCTATATGCTGACGATTTAGTTATGTGGTATACTACAAAGCACCTACCAATAGCCTCCAATAGAATAAATGAAGATTTAGAAAGCTTAAACACCTTCTGTGATAAATGGAAATTAAAAGTAAATTGCAATAAAACAGTCTACTCTATATTTACTAAGAGCCATCTTGTTTCCAAGAAAGAAATAACACTCTCCATCCAAGGCCATCGACTCGCGAAAGAAGAAAACCCCACATATTTGGGCATACAGTTAGACAGACAACTATCTCTGAACAAACACACTCAGAATGTAAAAATCAAAGCCACAAGGAGACTCCAGTTACTAAAACGACTAGCCAGTACTAATTGGGGAGCAGACAAAAACTCGCTTCGACAACTCTATTTAGGCTATGTGCGTTCCGTCATGGACTACAATTTAGCCCTCCAAAATGTAGGTAGTAAAAACACACACAAAACCTTGGACAGAGTACAAAACCAAGCCCTTCGCTTCATCTCCGGTGCCCTGAGATCGACACCCACAGCAGCATGTGAAATACATACTAATGTGGAACCACTTGGACTTCGCAGAGAATCAGCAGTGCTTGAAATGGTTGAAAGATACAAACGAAAAGAGGAAAACCATCCAAACAGAATTCTGGCAGAGAAATGGAAACCAAGAACAAGATTAAAACAAAAATCCTGCTACACATTGCTAACAACTTGAATGAAAGACACAGACTCCCAGAAAACAGAGAAAAATCTATTTTAATCAGTCAAAAACCTCCACACGCCGAACTAAAACTTCCAAAAATAAAGACTAACCTCGTAGAAGAAACAACAAGAAATAGAAACAAATCAGATATACAAACATTAGCAATGAAGACAATACAAGAATACCCAGACAACTGGATACATGTTTACACAGATGGATCTGCCCACAAAGGAACTAAAAATGCTGGGTATGGGTTTGTAGTAGAATACCCAGATAAAACCTGTGATAAAATCCACAATTCTTGCGGAAGCTCCTGCTCAAACTACGAGGCAGAGGCAGTTGCAATAGAAGCCTCACTGCGACACCTCTCTTCTGTTTTCCAGCTAAACCCTTCAAAACTTCAAAACACTGTCATCTTCACAGACTCCAAATCGGTTCTCCAAGCTCTCGATTTAGATAAACTCTCCTCAACGTTCAATAGTTTAAGATCTCAACTAGATGAATTCCTTACAACACACAGAGTAGACTTATCTCTCCAGTGGATACCGGGACATTCAAATATACCAGGAAATGACAATGCAGACAGACTAGCCAGACTCGGATCAACACTTTTACAACCATCATTTCCAGTATCCTTAGACACAGCGAAACAAATAATCAAAACAAATAAGAGAGAAGAATGGATGAACAGTTGGGCAATGAGCACCACGGGTAGATGTATGTTTTCCCATATGACCACTCCTGTAAAGACTGATTGCCTAAATAAGCTCAGAAGACACCAACAAAGCATCATCTTTCAACTAAGAACACAACACATACCGCTCAACAACCATTTAAGCAAAATTACAAAAGACACATCCCCCTCCTGCCCCCTATGTCAACACCCCAATGAAACAGTAACACACCACTTGCTTGAATGTCAACCTCTTGAAGATCTGAGATGCACATTCCTCCCACCAAATCCAAGCTTCAGTAACACACTTTATAGTCACCTGGAACAACTACAAAAGACGTCTAACTTCTACGTCATGGCACAAGACCGAAGGGCTAGAGCTCAGGTGGTCGCTGGTTCGGATAAGTAAGTAAGTAAGTAAGCGCCGCAAATTGATATAGGGCGAGCTGACTTGCTCAAAGACACACAACGAGGCTGAGAATCGACCTCGTTACCTTCTGGGTACGAAGCAATGACCATAACGCTATGTCACGCTGTCCCCTATTAATGGCAAAAAAAAAAGAAAAAAAAAAGAATCCAACGAACCTTAACTCCAATTATGAACTCTTCGCGGGAAATCAAGTGGTTACCATCTTTGTCGAAATCTTTGAACAGGTCGATAAGTCGATAACCACTCTCCTTGATGTACTTCCGTAATTTGGTCATGGGGTCACGAATCCACCAATCGTCTGGTTCCGCTCTCCGCAAGTCCTCTATGGTCGTCTCGTAGTTAATCCCGGCATGCAACACTAACAATTCACGATCTGAAATCAATCTGGATTGTAGGTCTTCAAACTCGTCGGTCACTCTTATGTTCTGGAAACCACACACACACACACACACACACAAAGTTAAAGGGGATAAATGATTAAATCACGCGTTCTTTGGAACCATGAAACATATTTCTTTTCTTTAAAAATTTTTTTTTATCAATAACCGTATCCTTTCTTAAATGCATTTAAAGTCTACATGCCAGACCACCTTCCAACTTGGAACTGGAAAAAAAATGTAGTAGTCAGGTACCTATAATAATATAATAGACATTATAACATTATGACTATCTTTTAAAATTACCAATTTGTCCTTAATAACTTAAATTAATGTTTTCCAATCCAATTCAAAAATTGTTGCAGCTTCATGTGAAGAAGATTGACGCAACTAGGTGTGGTGGGGTGGCATTGACGTAATATTTAAACTGGTCAAGATAACTATAGAAGATTGTCGGGTTATTGGTTGCTTTGACATTCTCAGGGATTCTGTTCCATGCGCGAATGGTATTGGGAAGAACGACTGTTTTGTGCGCATTGGTTCTGGAATACAACATAATATGCATTTTCTTTTCCTCCTAGGTTTTTCAATGTGTTAATAGGGATGGTGGCGGTTCCCTGTCGGCCCTTGCACAACATATGGAGCTTTTCCGTCTTTCTCCGTTCAGTAAGTGGGGTCCAGATGAACTGCTCCATCATTTTAACCCTCTTTATATATAGTAACTCTGGCACCCGAATTTAGTTTTCAAGAAGTTTTGTTGAATTTAAGATCTTTATAAAGTTTTCAATGTCGGGCCGAACATTTGTCTAAGCTCTGCGAATTGTGCCTAATTTCAAGTCTAATAACAGAACACATTAATGTGCTCATTTTAACATCGTTTTAGTGGGTTATATCCTATTTTGTGTTGGATTTAATTTCTATTACATCAACGAGACCATGACAATTTGAGTTACCAGACTTGTAAATAAGGATCTTTCCTTTAAAGACCGATGCTTTTGATCACCTTCTTGATTATTCAGTTGAAATAGAACATTTAAATTTCATGATAGGCTATATCTAGGATCAATAGTTAAATACGTGATTGAATCACAAATAGACATGTTTGAATACGCGACACTTACAAACATCTCTAGATAGTTAAGGGCACTACTGTCATTCCTCTCTACCGCCAACAACAAAACCATGGCACCCTCTGTCCCAATAGGGTTGGAAGAAATCTGAAATTTGGGAAATTCAACAAAACACCTTTCACATTGTGGTCACGAAAAATCCACTTCATTTATCGTAATTGACGAGTACATAATATATGCAGGTCTGACATCCGAACCCATTTATGGGCCTAGTTTAACATTGTTGTAATGGACAATATTTTGCTTCATTTTTTAGATTTCCATTATAACAATGAGCCCTTAAGGAATTGGGTTATCAGACCTGCAAATACGTCGATCATAATGTACAAAATGTTTTTATTTTTATGAGGATAACAGGTTCAAATAAAGAGCAAAATACCAAACATAGGACATTTCAGCAATAACGAAACCAAAACAAACGAAGAAAACAAAATTTTAAAAAAGCAAACCACAACAACAACAACAACAACAAAACCGAAAAAAAAAACCCGATTAAAACGTTGAAGCTCCACGGTAAAGCATTAAAAATATAATTGCTGCTTTTTGTGTTCTGAATTTTATACAGTTGTAAGCTTTATTGTTCTTGGAATAAATTATTTCGTCTTATTGATATATTAGAGCCTGTCTTAATTAAAGTATTTATAAATTTTGGCTATATAAAGTGACAAGAGAAGATCGAAATTTTAAAATATTGTGTAGATAGATACATAGATATATATATAGATAGATAGATAGATAGATAGATAGATAGATAGATAGATAGATAGATAGATAGATAGATAGATAGATAGATAGATGGAGGGATGGATTGATCGATTGATGGATGGATGGGAGGATAGATAGATAGATATATAGATAGATAGATAGATAGATAGATAGATAGATAGATAAATATATAGATGAATGGATGGATAGATAGATAGATATACAGGTGGATAGATAGATAGATAGATAGATAGATAGATAGATAGATAGATAGATAGATAGATAGATAGATAAATATATAGATAGATAGATGGTGGTGATGATGACGACTTTGAAGATGATGATAAGGATGATGATGATGATGATGATGATGATGATGATGATGCTGCTGCTGATGATGATGATGATGATGATGATGATGATGATGATGATGATGATGATTACCTTTAGTCCTTGCAATGTATCATTAGTCTGAAGACCACATCCAATGTTTGCGGCTCCAGATTCTGGTATACGATTAAAGCTGAGATCAAGCTGCAGCAGCGTACGGTTATTCTTCAAAGCTTTGCCCATTGCAACAGCTCCCTCCGACCCAAGTCCATTCATAGCAAAATTCAAACAACGAAGCCCAAAATTTTCCTGGAGCAAAAAGACAGGATTTATTAAAAACCTAACATATCATGTTATCTTAGCTCAAAAGATCTTTTGATTACTCTGTGACGAAAAAATGTACATTTAAAAAAACCATTATTATGGTGTTACATTTTGAAGATAGTGATGCAGAGCAATCAAAATGCAATAATTAATGCCAAATTCATCAAATGCATATTTTGGGTTGTGGAGCTCCCTTTCAAAGGCATTTTTGAATCATTAATTCTTTTAGAATATCTGGTTTTGAAATCCAATTTGTTTCATGTATTAATTGTAATTTTGGAGTCTTTGGTTATACATTTCAAACTTAACCACGTATTAACTGTCCTTATAATAAAAAATAATTTTGCAGAATAATTTCAGAAAAAAAGTAATGTAAAATAATTGTTTTTGCCTCCGAGGGTATATTTTACATGGGCTTAATTTAAAAGTGTATTGATGTCAATTTGATCGAAACGGACAGTTGTGTATATCTGTATAAGGTCACCCATTGTTCTTCTGTATTCTAGAGATGAGAGGGCTAAGTATTTTAACCTTTCATCGTGTGTTTCAGTTTCGTTCAAACAGCTTTGTTGCATGTCTTTGGACATTTTCTAAAACAATAATTGATACGAGTTACATCGCGGAATTCGCTACCGGTACTTCAAACTTTTAAGACAGAGGAAAAGAAAAATTACATACCTTCCAAATGTCTAAAATATCATCTTTGACAAAGTCATAAATAAAATAAGATTTGTAAGTACCCTTGAGGAGATATAATTGAGAAATGAATTACCGTTTTTAAGGAGCAAATTTGTTATGCCCTGGCACTGGTTGCTAGGACATAACCCGAACAAGTAATGTCCTCGCAACCAGTGCCAGGTAATAACAAAGTTATTTACTAAATTATCAAAGTAAATATAATTTCTCTTTATCATTTATATTTCATTTTCTTAATTAATTACCATTGTAAAGTTTCTTACCTGAATTCCTTCAGCAATATAGATAGCCCCTTTAGTACGGAATCGATTCCAGCTAAGGTCTAAGGTCTCTAGACTCTCATTAGTACTTAACGCCTCCTTGAAATGGAGAGCTCCTTTCTCCTCAAAATAATTGTGGCGTAATATCAAATGTTTTAACACTGTATTTTTCTGTTGAAGGAAAAAAAAAAGTAAAAAGAGAAAAAACAAAACAAACAAAAACAGTCAATAAAATTGAGCATGAGTAGAAATTCAAATAGTAAATTGTTTTTGATAGATATAATAACTTATCAAGGTTGTTGCCTGTGAGATATTCATTTGCGCCATCTTCATTGATGTATTTTGTCTTCTTTAACCATCTTCTCTTGCAAAGATCTAAAAGTTCGCTCGAAATCCATGGCTTGTGAATTTTGTTTTGTCTCCCCAGCACTTTCTCTGTTGAATCGTGAAGAAATTGTGATTAATATTTACCTTGATATCAATTATGTCACGATCAACAACACTGAGGGTTGCAAATTTCCCCTCCAATCTCAGCTTGAAAGGCTTCCAAGGCGAGTTGATAAATTATCAGATGGATACGACGATTTCTATGTACCTACTGATTTTGTTCAGATTCAATGCAATTACCGTCAAATGTTGGGCCTAATGCGTTTAATGAAAATATCAAAATGTTGCGGCTATCGAACGTTTACGAAAAGAGAGATTAGATAGAGTGCGAATATGATTTTGATAACAACAAATAAATGAAAATGTATTAGAATCACTGTCATTATGTGGTATAAATGATTCTCTGGATACTAATGGGGAAACAGTAATACCATTCCATGACAGTAAAATTCATCTTGATCAAAATTCTTGACTGATTTAACTCTTTCCTTACTAATCATTTTCAGTATTTTCCCAAAAATGGCACGCTTACCCAACAGAAAAATGGATTTTTTAAAACTCTAACAATCTCTCTACAACACAACTTTATCTTCTTATTAATTAAACAAAGATCATTGCGATGTACAAAATAAATCTGAATAAGAAAAAATGTATATTGTGTCGTAACAAATGTGACGATTTTGCTGTAGGTGGTAAGGAGAGGGTTAATGTCCTTGCATTTTTATTTTAGACACATATTATGTTTTTCTTCTATGATGATAAGGGCTTTTGAAATCTCACAAGCTGTTGCAGAGACCTGTATGATTTGCAATTGTTTGTTATACCTGCAACCGGATTTTGGACCTTATTGCTTTTAGTTTTATCCTGGAAAAAAAAGATCTTCTTCTTCATCAAGATATTCGATATGTATAGTTGAAGAAAGACTTATAGTTAATATTGCACGAGATGGTAACATGCATAATTAACGCAAGAAGGTAAATATTCCCTCTCTCTCTATCTCTCTCTCTCTCTCTCTCTCTCTCTCTTCTCTCTCTCTCTTTCTTTCTCTCTCTCTCTCTCTCTCGCTCTCTCTCTCTCCTCTCTCTCTCTCTCTCTCTACTCCTCTTCTATATAATATATATATATTATATATATTATATATATATAATATATATAATATATATATATATATATAATATATATATAATACATATAATGTGATCATTGATTGCATCCTGTTGAGCATATCATAATATACTACTGTGTCGGTGCATGCGTGTGAGATAGAATGCCTGAGATTGTGGTGAGATAGATGATGATGATGAGATGATGATGATGATGGTGATGATGATGATGATGATGATGATGATGATGATGATGATGATGATGATGATGATGAAATGGTGATGATGATGATGATGAAGATGATGGTGTGATATGGATGATGATGATGATGATGATGATGTGATGATGTGAGAGATGAGATGATGATGTGATGATGAGGAATGAGAGGCGAGATGAGAAGAGGTGAGATGAGGAGAGGAGGAAAGGAGGAAGGTTTAAGGGATGAGGAGAAGGATGGACTTACCGGATAAGTCTAATTTGCTGATGTAATCATTTCGTATAAGGATGTCACACAGCGCTATAACACCCTGATTCCCAACTCGATTTTCCGACAGGATCTGCCATGAAGACAAGTTGATCAATTCAGATGTTTTTTTACCATGAGATTCATTTCATTCAGAATAAAATTTCTAGGTTTTGGGGAGGCAACTTGTAATTCCTTGTTACTAATTATATTGGTGATGATGATGATGATGACGATGATGATGATAATAATAATAATAATGATAATAATAATATTAATAATAATAATAGTAATAATAATGATGATGATGATAATATAATAATAATAATAATAATAATAATAATAATAATAATAATAATGATGATGATAATAATAATATAATAATAATAATAATAATAATAATAATAATAATAATAATAATAATAATAATAATAATAATAATAATAATAATAACAATAATAATAATATTACTTTGCTACCTCACTTTTAAAATTTTATTTCAGTAGGTATTTGTTTGCAACATACCAAATCTGAGATGTATATATTTTCCGACAATGTGTCGGCCAAGGAGGTGCATCCTTCCATCTCGATCCAGTTGCCTTCTAGATTCAATTTCTCTATTGTGTTGTTTTTCTGAAAATGAAAGACATGCAGACTATGAACAATACAAATCATGAGAACACAGAGTATTATTTTTAACATGACGTCAATAAGAAAGATAAGCCATAATAAGATAATTTGCACTTTGCATTCATGCAACACAGGCCTTTCCTTAAACCGCCTGTTCTGCCTTGCTCATCCTACCATCAGAAAATGAAAATAATCCATACAGAAGATGGACTTTCTTTGTGGTCTATAAAATATATTTCAAGATTTAACTAAACTTCTGGAGAAAAAGATATATAGATAGATAGATAGCTGGTTATGTAGGTAGATAGATAAATAGATACATATAGATAGACAGAAATATAGAGATAGAGATAGATAGAGATAGACAGATATAGATAGATAGATAGATAGATAGATAGATAGATAGATAGATAGATAGATGGGGAGAGAAAGAGAGAAAGAGATAAATAGATAGATAGATAGATAGATAGATAGATAGATAGAGAGAGAGAGGGGGGGAGAGATAGAGATAGAGAGAGAGAGCGAGAGATAGACACACACACACACACACACAGAGAGAGAGAGAGAGAGAGAGAGAGAGAGAGAGAGAGAGAGAGAGAGAGAGAGAGAGAGAGAGGGTGGAGGGAGGAGGATTTAAAATTGTTAGGGGTGTCGCCAAACCGATTGAGTTTCATGGTATCCAATATTTACAGAGAAACGAAACATTGAGTACCTTATGTAATATTTTACATTCTACTATAATAATATGCTTCTCTAACCATCAAAATATTCTCTACATTCATTGCGAATGCAGTGACAAAGGTACAGAACCAATTTGCAAAAAGCCCGGGTTTGAAAAAATGTACCATTAGATTTTAATTGGGAAATCTGTGAGGTGACAAGCATGAAGGGAGACAACCGTGGAAGTGAGAAGTAATCAATGAGAATCAATACTTTACAGCTAATTTAAATGTTATCCAATTAAAATTGTATGTCTGATTTCCCGCGTGAAGCCTCGTAAGTCCCTCGACAAAAGAAGAATTAAAATGAAATAGAAATAATTTATACCTAGACCAACGCGATGCTGTCTTAGAAAAAAAAAAGGAGCAAGGCGTCAGAAAAAAAACTCACAAGAAGGGAGAAATTGATTAAAATTTTGTAATCGCCCTCCTCTCCTTCTCCTACTCCTCCTCCTCCTCTTCTTCTACTATGAAGGAGAGAGAGAGATATGAAGGAGAGAGAGAATGTGTGTGTGTGTGTGAGTGAGAGAGAGAGAGAGAGAGAGAGAGAGAGAGAGAGAGAGGGAGAGAGAGAGAGAGAGAGAGAGAGAGAGAGAGAGAGAGATTATTTTGGCATTAAGTGTATTGCCTCTTTTCTACTCCAACACCTCAGGGTCATTTTGGTAATAGAATGTGGTCCTAATAGCCCGCGAATTATTTGAGCAATGTGACATGTGACAATGTGACAAAACAGGCAAACGATTATCTGGTTTTCTGATTATCAATATTTTGATAATAGATATTTGGGAAAAACATATCATACGAGTTTGAATACTAATACTTGATTTCAACAGGGACAATGCATTTCTCAAAGATAAATAGACCCTTTTTCATACATACTTTTTTTCAGATCTTTTCCTTACACCAGTGCCTGCTCCTTAATTTGTCACTACTTTTTTTTCTTTATAGCTACTTTTTTCAGGCTTCACTTTCACCTAATTAGGTTTGATATTTGATATTTTGCGAACTGACCTTTAAGGGAACACTTAATGCTTTTGCTCCAAGGGGACCGAGGCCACGAAATCTCATGACCACCTCGGTGTCCTCAATGTGTCTGATGAAATATGTGACAGGGGTGACTCCAGTGTGTTCACAGGCAGCTAAATACGTCTTCTCTCCTGTGAAATCGTTGTAGATCTGGTTTCTGTCTTCCATCAACCATTCTGGCGTGAAAATAATGATTGTATGATAATCAACTTTATTTGAGACAAAAAGTCTCAGGTTTAGCCAAGACGAGTTGAATGCCATCTTCATCTATATTTTATGTACATTAAATAAACATTAAGTGGTTCAAATGAATAAAGAAGGCTTGTTCTATCCTTTTCTCCAGACAATGTCAAGAAAATAAAACTAACTTGAGCATTTATATGGAGCAATATGCTCTAAACGAGCTCAAAGCTTTATACAAGGGGACCCTTGCCAATAGCAACGCTTAACAGGTAAGACGAGACCAGACGCCAGCTAGCCAATATTACATTTTAGTTTAGATTGAGACAACGCTGTTAAAGGCAAGGTCATCATTTGCCAATTCTGAGAGAAATTGAGTAAAGAGCTTTTCCAAGGACTCAACAATGAGTTGTTCGTAGCGAGATTTTAACTCTGGACTTTCCTGTCGAAGGCGAGTTTCAAGCCACTAGACCACATAGTCGCACAAACATAGCCACATAGCCGAAATGTAGAGCTACGTTTTCAAACTTTTAGGTTTATATTATTATAATTGTTCATATAGGTGTCAAACATTCACGCAATATTTAGTAGATAAAGATAAGTCTAAAAAAAAAGAAAAGAGGAATATGTTACATTATTGCTTTGACTTTTGAATTTGCCTTGTCTGTTTTAAACAAATGTTTTCTGTTTTTTTCTCTTGGTTTTACTCATTTCACAGTGATCTGTATAAATGATAAAAAGTAAACTAGTATGGGATATACACTCTCTCTCTCTCTCTCTCTCTTTCTCTCTCTCTCTCTATCTATCTATCTATCTATCTATCTATCTATCTATCTCTCTCTCTCTCTCTATATATATATATATATATATATATATATACATATATATAAAATATATATCTTACTTCCATTTCCATTACTCGCCCCCCCCCCCCCCCCCCCATGAACTATAACAAAACAAAACAAAAGCTACAGCAAATTGAACCAAAAAGAAAATATAGACCCTCTAAAAAGAAACAAAAAACCCCCCAAAAATCACTCCCACACACAAACATAACAACAACAAAAAACCCCAAAACAACAAAAGCAAAACCACAACAGATCCTCCCTCCAATCCAAACTTACGGTCTATATCCACCTCCAGATCTGTGTCGTATTCATCATCTGCTGTGTTCCCAAACATGAACTGGAATTCGTCATCCAGACTGTCATCCATACTCATGTCACTATTGGGTTGCGTGATGAGGATCTGAAAGATATAAATGGCACGTGTGATGAGGATCTAAAGTATAGAAATGACACGTGTGATGAGGATCTGGACGATAGAAATAGCATGTGTGATGAGGATCTGAAAGATAGAAATGGCAGGTGTGATGAGGATTTAACGATAGAAGTGGCATGTGCGATGAGGATTTAAAAGATAGAAATGGCATGCGTGATGATGAGATCTGTTAGGTTGTGTGATGAGAATCTGTAAGATAGAAATAGAATGTTGGATTGAGTGACGAGGATCTGAAAGATTGAAATCGTATGTTTGATGAGGATGTGAAAGATAGACATGGCATTTTGGATGAGGATCTGAAAGATAGAAATGTCATGTATGATAAGGATCTGAAAGATTTAAATGACATGTTTGATGAGGATTTGACAGATAGAAATGTCATGTTTGATGAGCATTTAAAGATAGCAATGGCAATTTAGATTGTGTGATAAAAATCGAATGATGAGTTTTATTATGATTACTATAAAATCTAGCCATGGAATGTTGGGTTGTAATGAAAATTTGAGAGATAGAAATGGAATATTGGGTTATAAAACTGACTTGTGTTGAACTTGTGTTAGATCTTTAAGTAA
Organism: Berghia stephanieae; assembly: GCF_034508935.2. NCBI lineage: Eukaryota > Metazoa > Mollusca > Gastropoda > Nudibranchia > Aeolidiidae > Berghia > Berghia stephanieae. The sequence goes on from NC_088360.1 coordinate 39,860,967, forward strand.
GACCGAAATAACAAAATTTTTAGATATCTATTAATTTCAAATATAAAATCAAGAGTTATTGATCTATTTGCATGATTGCTTATATTGAAAGCATAACGAAGAATCTATTGCCTTGTTGTTGTCCATTGTGGAAGTAGTTGTTTCGTTGTTGGTGGTGGTGATGGTGGTGGTGATGATGATGATAATGATGATGATGATGGTGATGATGATGATGATGATGATGATGATGATGATGATGATGATGATGATAATGATGATGATGATGATGGTGGTGATGATGATGATGATGATGATGATGATGGTGATGATAATGATGATGATGATGGTGATGATAATGATGATGATGATGGTGATGATGATGATGATGATGATGATGATGATGATGATGATAATGATGACAGTACACAAACCTTGGCCATCTCCCCTGGTTCCTCATCATTTTCACTATTGGGTTTTGTCCGGGCAAACCGTGCACTTCCTTTGAGGGATGGGGTCTTTTTCTTAAGAGCGGTTTCGCTCTCTTCAGCTTCCTCTATAGTCTAGAAAAAGAGAAAAAAGTATTAGTTTTACATCGTTTATTTTTGTTTATTTATTTGTCTTATTTAATCTAGTCATTATAGTTTAAATGGCTCTCTATGAAGCCAGGAAAAAGGAAGATAGAGGAACGGTCTAAAGTTAAACTTTCTAGAGTTTATTGTGTTACGTCTACCCCCTCCCTCATTTCAAAATATTATAAACCAAAGAATCTTAGACAAGTCAGTATATAAAAATACCTAAACTAATATTAATAACTAACAATAATTCATAACAAACAGAGGTTATTTGCATTAAAGAAAATATTTCCATCAGACGTTTTTTCCTTAGGATAAAAGAAAGAGAAAAATATGAGGAAAATAGAATAAAAAGACAATAATAGAAAATCAGCCTTTACATACTGCCGGTCATGAGAGTTGATATTAATCTATTTTGAAAAATATTTATTCGATAATTTTTTTTCTTTGATATCCAACAACTGAAAATATATCCCACATCGTATTATTGTATTGCTTTGTTGATATATATTTTTAAAAAGCCAAAAAAACAAAACAAAAAAAACAAAACAAAAACAACAACAACAAAAAAACAACAAAACAAAACAAACATGTGATCTATGGCTTTGTGATTTTGTAGTATGACACTCGCCTTCGGATCGGAAGGTCTTGGGTTCAAGTCCCGTTCTGGGAGGCGCATAGAATTTAGTCCTTGGAAAAGGCTCTTTACTTACACATTCTCACACCGTACTCATGTGTAAAATGAGTACCTGGCCGTTAACAGCGTTGTCTCTGTCTGAAAAAATAGTAATATCGCCTAACAGGCGTCATGTCTCGTTCTGCATGTTTTAAGTGTTGCTGTTGGTCAGGGACCGCTTTCAGCACGTTTTGTGGATATTACGCTATATGATTGATCTAGGTTTTTTTTTTCTACGTATTTATGACACATTTGGATTATAATATAATTTTTTAAAAATATTTTGTTGGTCGCAGAAAGGTTTAAGCTCGAAATTCACATTGCTTCTTTTTTTTTTTTTCACTTTTTATTTCTATTATTTTCTTTGAAGCTCTTTGCCTATTTTTGTTCAATACTTTACAGTTCACAGCAGCTTCAAGTAGCCAAGAATTGACAATAAACTTGAACATACCTCTAGTGTCTCCCTCGGACTGGCCGCTCCATTGGAAGACGCAGTAGGCTGTATGTCTAGGATGGTGGTGGTCTCTTCCATTGTGGGGCTGGACCCTGTTAAAGGAGAAGACAGTAAATTCAATTTACCATCATAATATTAGTGATGCTGATTTCATTTAAAAAGAAATATCCACAGCTGATTTTATGTTGTTGAAATAATTATGTAATATTGATCTCAGAACAATTTGCCAGAAGAAATATTGACAGCACCAAGTCATGAACAAATCCTGGTCGTTCTAAGCGTATAGACCATGTCACAGCTCATGTCGCCAGCACGATTTTGTTGGCTGCCCTGAAGAAGAAGAAGAAGAAGAAGAAGAAGAAGAAGAAGAAGAAGAAGAAGAAGAAGAAGAAGAAGAAGAAGAAGAAGAAGAAGAAGAAGGAGAAGGAGGAGGAGGGGTGGAGGAGGACGGGGAGAAGGAGGAGGAGGAGAAGAAGAAGAAGAAGAAGAAGAAGAAGAAGAAGAAGAAGAAGAAGAAGAAGAAGAAGAAGAAGAAGAAGAAGAAGAAGAAGAAGAAGAAGAAGAAGAAGAAGAAGAAGAAGAAGAAGAAGAAGAGGTAGAGAAGAAGAAGAAGAGTAGAAGAAGAAGAGAAGAAGAAGAAGAAGAAGAAGAAGAAGAAGAAGAAGAAGAAGAAGAAGAAGAAGAAGAAGAAGAAGAAGAAGAAGAAGAAGAAGAAGAATGCAATGGGACCACATCTAAAGGTTTATAAAAACGTATTTCTGTGTCTCTGTTATTATATTTTGTTAGTGCCAGTTCTAATTGTGAAATGTATAATGCTATTGTCGTGGATTAATATTTTGTCCTTTAAGATAAAGACTAAGATAAATCGATAAATACACATTTACAATCATGACATGACTCTACCTCTAAACATGTGTATATTCGACAGATAGAAACGTTAATTTATTGTGTATCGTGTGTTCTTGTTCACGGTTATAATGCTAGAAAGATGGAACCAGCCCCATTTGAATCTTAGGTCGTTTACTTCAGACATGAAACGTTGAGTCTGGCATTTGAATTTGAGATGCAAAAGGTTTTAAGCTTAATCTAACAATTTCTTGTTGCTCAACCTAATACGGGTCATCAATGTTCATTTTTCAGTCTTTATATCTGTAAGTTGAATCTACAGCGACACGTGGAATAAACACGATTCTGTGAATATTCACATATAATCCCCGAGAAAACAAATACATTAGGGCATACGTACAAGTTTATCACGAATTAATCCAAAAGCAAACAAACAAATTGGAGTACAAATTGATTAAAAACACATACCGTGATTCGTCTTATTAAAGGATTTGTAAATTTTGAAATGACATATTATTATATTATAACTTACCAGAGAACAGTTTTCTTAAAGCCTAGTTTAAAAAATCTCTTCCTATTGATACTACGTCTAAGCAAAACATGTTCCCAATGATCCAAACAGAAATGTTACAAAAATGAAACAGTCAAGAATCTGTTATCCAAAGAACATGCCATGAACAAAATATTTCACAAAATCTAATACATTTACTCTGACTAACTATTGAATGGGAACATTCACTCTTAAAATTAATCAATTCTAGAGACATTGTAGAGCCATTATTTCTTGCATGAGTTGTTCTGAAAGTGGGGCATGAACATAATTACATAATTATACGATTCGTATGTTTATTGTTTTCACTAAGAGTCATTTTGATTTTGACAAAACCCTCATTCTTTTGACACAAAGAACAATTCAATTGATTTTATCGATTTATTATATCGATGTATTTTCTTTTGCTTTCTAAATAGTCGTATTATCCAAATATCGATTGTCATTGAATTGAATTAGGTTAAAAATGTATTTTGCGATTATCTTTCCAATCAATTATTGATAGTAGTGTTTAACATGAACTCTTTGATCAGTTAACACGATTACAAAAATATGATAGAAAAACTATTGGGATTTTTAAAAACTAATCTTTTAGAATCAAAATGTAAAATCTAATATTATGACTACAGCTTCGAGTAGTTTGTTAATAACATTAATTATTATTGTTATAATAATGGTGATGATGATAATATTTATAATAATGAATATAATAACAATAATAATAATAATAATAATAATAATAATAATAATAATAATAATAATAATAACAATAAAAATAATAATGACACTAATAATAATAATAATAATAATAATAATAATAATAATAATAATAATAATAATAATAATAATAATAATAATAATAATAATGATGATAATAATAATAATAATAAATAATAATAATAATAATACGTAATAATAATAATAACAATAATAATAATAATAATAATAATAATAATAATAATAATAAATAATAATAATAATAATAACAATAATAAAAAAAATATCAATAATAATAACAATAATAATAATAATAATAATAATAATAATAATAATAATAATAATAATAATAATAATAATAATAATAATAATAATAATAATAATAATAATAATAATAATAATAATAATAATAATAATAATAATAATAAAATAATAATAATAATAATATAGTAGTAGTAGAAGTAGTAGTAGTAGTAGTAGTAGTAGTAGTGGTAGTAGTAGAAGTAGTAGTAGTAGTAGTAGTAGTAGTAGTAGTAGTAGTAGTAGTAGTGGTAGTAGTAGTAGTAGTAATAATATTAATTGTAGTAGTAGTAGTAGTAGTTGTAGTAGTAGTAGTAGTAAATTTTTAATTCAGAAAAGTGAGTGGAGCAGGCACTTATGTTGGTAACAACAAGATATGAAGTGAATAGAAAAGTGCCAGAAGACAATAGAGAATAAAAATTTTTCGCGGCGGTGGTGGGGTTCGAACCTGCGACCTTATTGGTACGACAACTCCGCCTGGCAGGTGAGAGCGTGGCTCTACCGTGTGAGCTATCCACGAACACAAAAATATTCGTTTCAAACCCAAAGTCATTACTAGATCCCTCTCTCACCCACTTCTTGAGACCGCCGATTCGTTCGTACACCACCATCGCGAATAATTTTGACCAGCAGTTAAGCTTAATAGCCAATATTCTCAACACAAACATATAACATAGAAACGATTGAGACATTGAGTATGCTCCGGTGTATGGGGTGAATTTTTAATTCAGAAAAGTGAGTGGAGCAGGCACTTATGTTGGTAACAACAAGATATGAAGTGAATAGAAAAGTGCCAGAAGACAATAGAGAATAAAAATTTTTCGCGGCGGTGGTGGGGTTCGAACCTGCGACCTTATTGGTACGACAACTCCGCCTGGCAGGTGAGAGCGTGGCTCTACCGTGTGAGCTATCCACGAACACAAAAATATTCGTTTCAAACCCAAAGTCATTACTAGATCCCTCTCTCACCCACTTCTTGAGACCGCCGATTCGTTCGTACACCACCATCGCGAATAATTTTGACCAGCAGTTAAGCTTAATAGCCAATATTCTCAACACAAACATATAACATAGAAACGATTGAGACATTGAGTATGCTCCGGTGTATGGGGTGAATTTTTAATTCAGAAAAGTGAGTGGAGCAGGCACTTATGTTGGTAACAACAAGATATGAAGTGAATAGAAAAGTGCCAGAAGACAATAGAGAATAAAAATTTTTCGCGGCGGTGGTGGGGTTCGAACCTGCGACCTTATTGGTACGACAACTCCGCCTGGCAGGTGAGAGCGTGGCTCTACCGTGTGAGCTATCCACGAACACAAAAATATTCGTTTCAAACCCAAAGTCATTACTAGATCCCTCTCTCACCCACTTCTTGAGACCGCCGATTCGTTCGTACACCACCATCGCGAATAATTTTGACCAGCAGTTAAGCTTAATAGCCAATATTCTCAACACAAACATATAACATAGAAACGATTGAGACATTGAGTATGCTCCGGTGTATGGGGTGAATTTTTAATTCAGAAAAGTGAGTGGAGCAGGCACTTATGTTGGTAACAACAAGATATGAAGTGAATAGAAAAGTGCCAGAAGACAATAGAGAATAAAAATTTTTCGCGGCGGTGGTGGGGTTCGAACCTGCGACCTTATTGGTACGACAACTCCGCCTGGCAGGTGAGAGCGTGGCTCTACCGTGTGAGCTATCCACGAACACAAAAATATTCGTTTCAAACCCAAAGTCATTACTAGATCCCTCTCTCACCCACTTCTTGAGACCGCCGATTCGTTCGTACACCACCATCGCGAATAATTTTGACCAGCAGTTAAGCTTAATAGCCAATATTCTCAACACAAACATATAACATAGAAACGATTGAGACATTGAGTATGCTCCGGTGTATGGGGTGAATTTTTAATTCAGAAAAGTGAGTGGAGCAGGCACTTATGTTGGTAACAACAAGATATGAAGTGAATAGAAAAGTGCCAGAAGACAATAGAGAATAAAAATTTTTTCGCGGCGGTGGTGGGGTTCGAACCTGCGACCTTATTGGTACGACAACTCCGCCTGGCAGGTGAGAGCGTGGCTCTACCGTGTGAGCTATCCACGAACACAAAAATATTCGTTTCAAACCCAAAGTCATTACTAGATCCCTCTCTCACCCACTTCTTGAGACCGCCGATTCGTTCGTACACCACCATCGCGAATAATTTTGACCAGCAGTTAAGCTTAATAGCCAATATTCTCAACACAAACATATAACATAGAAACGATTGAGACATTGAGTATGCTCCGGTGTATGGGGTGAATTTTTAATTCAGAAAAGTGAGTGGAGCAGGCACTTATGTTGGTAACAACAAGATATGAAGTGAATAGAAAAGTGCCAGAAGACAATAGAGAATAAAAATTTTTTCGCGGCGGTGGTGGGGTTCGAACCTGCGACCTTATTGGTACGACAACTCCGCCTGGCAGGTGAGAGCGTGGCTCTACCGTGTGAGCTATCCACGAACACAAAAATATTCGTTTCAAACCCAAAGTCATTACTAGATCCCTCTCTCACCCACTTCTTGAGACCGCCGATTCGTTCGTACACCACCATCGCGAATAATTTTGACCAGCAGTTAAGCTTAATAGCCAATATTCTCAACACAAACATATAACATAGAAACGATTGAGACATTGAGTATGCTCCGGTGTATGGGGTGAATTTTTAATTCAGAAAAGTGAGTGGAGCAGGCACTTATGTTGGTAACAACAAGATATGAAGTGAATAGAAAAGTGCCAGAAGACAATAGAGAATAAAAATTTTTCGCGGCGGTGGTGGGGTTCGAACCTGCGACCTTATTGGTACGACAACTCCGCCTGGCAGGTGAGAGCGTGGCTCTACCGTGTGAGCTATCCACGAACACAAAAATATTCGTTTCAAACCCAAATCATTACTAGATCCCTCTCTCACCCACTTCTTGAGACCGCCGATTCGTTCGTACAGCACATCGCGAATAATTTGTACAGCAGTTAGTATAGAATCTCAACACAAAAGTATAAAGTAGAAACGATAGACTATTGATATGGCTTAGTTAACTTGTAATTAATTCGGAGTGGTGGACACGACTATGGGGAACTCAAAAGATGAAGTAAATAGAAAGTCAGTAATGACAATGAGAAAAAAATTTTTGGCGTCGTGGATGTCGAACCGCGACCATAGCTACTCACACTCCGCGGAGTGAGAGCATGGTCGACGTTGAGCTCACCACCGACACGAAAAATTATTTCTTGTTTCTCATACACCCAATCTTATGTACACATCCTCTCCACCACTTCTGAAGATTCTTAAATCACCAACACGGAGATATAATGTCTCAATCGTTTCTATGTTATATTGAGTAGTAGTAATATATTGGCTATTAAGCTTAACTGCTGGTCAAAATTATTCGCGATGGTGGTGTACGAACGAATCGGCGGTCTCAAGAAGTGGTGAGAGAGGGATCTAGTAATGACTTTGGGTTTGAAACGAATATTTTTGTGTTCGTGGATAGCTCACACGGTAGAGCCACGCTCTCACCTGCCAGGCGGAGTTGTCGTACCAATAAGGTCGCAGGTTCGAACCCCACCACCGCCGCGAAAAATTTTTATTCTCTATTGTCTTCTGGCACTTTTCTATTCACTTCATATCTTGTTGTTACCAACATAAGTGCCTGCTCCACTCACTTTTCTGAATTAAAAATTCACCCCATACACCGGAGCATACTCAATGTCTCAATCGTTTCTATGTTAAATGTTTGTGTTGAGAATATTGGCTATTAAGCTTAACTGCTGGTCAAAATTATTCGCGATGGTGGTGTACGAACGAATCGGCGGTCTCAAGAAGTGGGTGAGAGAGGGATCTAGTAATGACTTGGGTTTGAAACGAATATTTTTGTGTTCGTGGATAGCTCACACGGTAGAGCCACGCTCTCACCTGCCAGGCGGAGTTGTCGTACCAATAAGGTCG
>NC_088360.1:39874050-39891550 GCF_034508935.2 Berghia stephanieae
GATTTTGCTGACGAATTTTCAGATTTTGTATCAAAAGACACATCAAATAAGCGAAAAATTTATATCGGCGATTTTAATATTCAGTTTGATGTTGATCAGAATAGTCTCGTTAAAATTATAAAAAATATGCTGAATGAACATGGCCTCACTCAGTTAGTGACCTCTCCAACTCAAAGATTGGGGCACATCTTGGACTGGTTCATCATTGACACACCCTCGCTTGTTGAATCAATTAAAAATATCAAAAAAGAAATTTCAGACCACAATCTGATTCTGGCAACTCTCAAATGCATCAAAGAGAAAGCAAAGAAAGTCAAGATAGTGTCTAGGGATACCAAAAAAATAGACATTAGTTCCTTCAAAAACAATCTGTCAGAGGAACTAGGAAGAATGGATATACCATCAGCACAGAAAACAGACGAGGTACTGCGCAACGTCATCGACAGGCATGCGCCAAAGACAACTAGAATAATAAATTCCAGGAAACCGTCTCCGTGGTTTAACCAGAGTGAAAAAACTGCCAAAAGGGAAAAAAGGAATGCAGAGGCATCGTGGAGAAAATCGGGCCTTGAGATTGACCGGCTGATATATATAGCAAAAAAGCATAAGTATAAAACCACCTGCAAAAGAGCAAAAAGAAACTATTATAACACAAAACTGTCATCAGTGAGGGACACTAAGGAATTTTTCTCTGTTTCAAAGGAACTTTTAGGGGAAGAAAAGGGCATGTGTCTACCCACTAATATCCCGGTAGAAAAGCAGCCGGATGCATTTTCAGATTTCTTTTCGGGAAAAATATCGAAAATTCGGAACAATTTGGACCTCGTGCAAAATGAAGATATAAATTTCCACCCTTTTTCGGGTTCACAGGGATTCTCTTGTTTTAAAGAAACAACTGAAGAAGAAATTTCTAAAATAATTTTTTCATCTTCCTCGAAGTCATGTGATTTAGATCCTTTACCAACTAATATTTTGAAATTATGTCTTCCTGAATTGTTACCTTGCATAACTTATATTATAAATCAGTCACTTATCTCAGGACAAGTCCCAGATATCTATAAACATGCAATTGTAAAGCCTCTCATAAAAAAGCAAAATCTCAATGTAAATGACCTTAGTAACTACCGTCCCGTCTCAAATCTGCCATTTCTTTCTAAAATCCTTGAAAAAGTTGTACTCAGACGTCTTTCACAACATCTCCATGAAAACAATCTATGGGAAAAATTTCAGTCAGCTTATTGTTCTTACCACAGCACAGAAACTGCTCTGTGCTGTGTTGCGAGTGATTTGCTTGATGTTTTAGATAAAGGTTCTGTTTCTCTTCTGACATTGTTAGACCTTTCGGCGGCGTTTGATACTATTGATCACGGTATTCTCATTAAACGACTTAATATAACCTTTGGCTTGTCTGGGACTGTCTTGCAGTGGTTTGAATCTTATTTAGATGGCAGAAAGCAACAGGTTATGATTTTAGATAAACTTTCTCGTCAACATACATTGTCTTTTGGTGTTCCTCAAGGCTCTGTTTTGGGTCCAATTCTTTTTGTTTTGTATACTTCTCCATTATCTAATGTCATCACTGGTCATGGGCTGCGCTATCATCTCTATGCAGATGATACGCAACTTTATGCTACTGATAAAACTAAAAATCTCGAAAATATTGTGAAACGTGTGGAAGAATGTGTGACGGATGTGAAAGAGTGGATGGATGCAAACAAGTTGAAAATGAATGAGTCAAAAACAGAAGTGATGATTGTGGGAAATAGAGGGCAGTTGAAGGTGAATGATGGTCTTGAGGTGTTGATTGGGGGTGAAAAGATCAAAGTTTCAAAGACTGTGAAAAATTTGGGTGTCTATTTTGATTCAGAAATGAAAATGTCAGCTCACATTTCTGCTCTCTGTAAATCTTTATACTTTCAATTGAAGAAAATCAGTTCGATCCGTCAGTATATTGCAATTGGAACATGTAAAACATTGGTTGTTTCCCTCATTTTTTCGAAACTAGACTATTGTAACTCGCTGCTTGTCAACTTGCCTCAGGCTTCTATTAAACAATTGCAACTACTGCAAAACAGTGCTGCAAGATTAGTTTTTGGCAAAAAAAAATTTGATCATGCAACCCCTTTGTTGGCCTCTCTCCACTGGTTGCCCATTGAAAAGCGCACATATTACAAAGCAGCGTGTCTTGTTTATAAGTGTTTGGCTGGTATAGCACCGGCATATCTCACAGATCACGTGGTCATGTGTAAATTTGAAAATTACACTTTAAGATCATGTAATGACCAAACGAAAATTTCGGAAAAAAGATCAAGAACAAAATTTGGTGATAGATCGTTTGCTTGTTTCGGCCCCAAGATTTGGAATGAACTACCACGTGGTCTGAGGGAGTGCAAGTCTTTACCTACTTTTAAAAAGAATCTCAAGACACATTTTTACTGTATTTGTTTTTCTTGACTCTATATGAATCCTTGATTTGGCTATGAATTGTTATTGTTGTTATTATTTTATTTTTTTATTTTTTCACTTAAAATTGATATTTATATTGTAAAGTGCCCAGAGCTTGTGTTTTACACGAGAATGAGCGCTATATAAATGTGTATTATTATTATTATTATTATTAATAATAATAATAATAATCTGGCCAGCGCCAGAAGACAATAACAGAGAACAAACCAATTCTAATCATACCTAATCTCACTGACATTAAAATCAATGTATTTCCGACCTCATGCCAGATGGACGTGGTGGTGACTAGCATTCATTTGTACACAGACCATAATAATATTGTCATGGAAGTCTCGGCCCAGGTTAGATACTTTTTTTGATAAGATGAGTGTCGATTATGGATCGGTAATACGCTTCAACAGTCGTAACGTCACTTCCCTCGTAATGACGCATGGTAACTTAGTAACTGGCTCTAAACTAGCGGAACAATGGCGGACGCCCTTATGATATATTTCTCGGACGAGCATAAAAGCGTATCCAGAGGGAAAAAAAACATAAATCTGATCATGTTTTGACTTTTACACATTCTGATCACAATATGAAAAGTTCTAGCGAGCATGAAGAATAAAAAGTACAGATTTTCTTTGTTTAGAACCATGATGGCCGCCGTTGATGGACGACGTGACATCAGACTATTGAATCCAATTGAAGGACCAGTTTTCTGGCCAAAATGTTTAAAATGTATCTTTTTTGGGATTTTTTTTCAATGTTCGTCATGCTTCACCACAAATTGTTATCATTCCTTCCCTGCCACTGATTTGAGCGGTACAAGAAACTGGGCTAAAACCACAAACTTAAAGATCTGAAAAAGTGTGCATGTAACAAAGCGACAAAACAAGAAAGAAAAAATACAAGAAAAAAAAATCAGTGTCAGATCAGACTTGCCTACTTGAAATTGGGAAAGTTCGTAGCTTTTAGGGATAAAAAACATATTAGACATTATAGATGGAATGAAGTTGACGTCATCAGGTCTTTGTTATTGTTTTTTTGCCACCCATGTTTATGAATAATTCTCACTAAACTGTATTAACCAAACTATAAACGGTCAAAGTTACACATAGTTTTGTGTGTTGGTTGAATATACTTCCGGATGGCAATGTTGTGAACTTCTTAGCCAAGCGCATACTATCTATAACTACCTTTAAAAATCGCCAATTTCTCATTAGTACGTTATAATAGTGCTTTAAAATCCATTATAATATAATATACTAGCTGTGGAACCAGAACTTTAATGTCAAGATATTTTATTGATATAAAGGTCTGTATTTAGTTCTTCGGTTAGAACCAAAAATTCGTAGTATGACGAAATGTTGTCGAGGTAGGTCTAATAGGATTCAATTGTCTGATGTCACGTCCGCCCAGCAACAAGCAGCTTGGTTCTAAACAAAGAATATCGGTACATTTTATTCTTCATGCTGGCTAGAATTTTTTCACATGTCATGTGATCAGAATGTATAAAAGTCAGAACAGGATCAGATTTATAATGTTTTTCTCCTCTGGATACACTTTTATACTCGTCGGAGAAGCATTTCATAAGGGCGTCCACCATTGCTCCGCTACTTTAGAGCCAGTTACTAAGTTATTATGTGTCATTACGAGAGAAGTAACATGACTGTTGAAGCCTATTTCCCAGTTTGATATTTTCAAAGCTTGTGCACCGTCTAGCTATTTTGGGTCAAAACGATGAATGAATCATTCTAGATGACCCGACAGCTTATACGTAAACATCAGATAACTACATAACTACTCGTTCGATGAGATAATGTGTCTCACCGCCTCAAACCTGTAATATGGCGGCTTGAATTAGATGCCAAAAAGAAAAACTGAATTGTTGTAAGTTGAAATGATTAGAATTATTATGACATTTTAGATTTTCGCTTTAAAGGAAACTATAGAAGGAACGAAGTTGACGTCACTTGTTATTGTTTTTAGACAGCCATTTTTAATGATAAGTTCTCACTAAATTATATCGATCAAGGCTACACATAGTTTTGTGTTTTGATACATTATGTCCGGCTGGCGGGTGTTTGTGAGTATTTTACCTAAACGCATAGCATCAATATCTATTCTTCCTAATAAATCATATAAATCATTTATTATTGGCTGCAAAATACATTTTTTCAAAGAATCGAAACCACTGTGACATAGACCAGTACCGATTTGAGACGATGTGTCACTAATAATGAATTATTTCCAGTGTTTTGGCCTCGCACCTTTTCACAGTTTCCACGATGGAGGTGATAGATCAAGTCGGCAGTGCTATGAAAAAACGCATTTTGAATATTTGTCCAGAAAACTCGTCCTTCAAATATCGATCGATTAAAATGACCCTCATCTTGTTAAAAACTCTCAAACTCGTCTCTTCAATCTGGAAGTTCGAGATTCAAGAGTGTTTGACATTTTTAATCGATCGATATTTGAAGGACGAGTTTTCCAGCCAAACATTTAATATTGTGTTTTTTTTTCCGAGTACGGCAGAAGTCTGGCTCTGGCCACCACCAATCGATAAGATCATTTAATCAGCGGTTACCGTGTCCAAGAAAAGGCGAAACCGAAGCGGTGACCAGTGTCCCTTGTCCGACTCCCTTTATTTTGTTACATCATAGACTACGGGAATCGCTGGCCGTAAAACGGTTGATTTTTTGGCTGAGAATTCATAAAGCGTGTAACACAACAACGTGACACGAAGTGACAAGGTGTGACAGATCGTAGACTTCTTAAACCTGTAGATACTGCGCGCATGGCTAAGAAATTCACAGCATTGCCTTCCGGAAGTATAACGGGCCAACACACAAACTCTGTGTAACCATGAACTTTTATAGTCTGATTAATACAGTTAAGTGAGAATTACTCATAAACGTGGATGGCAAAAAATAAAAAGAGAAAGAAAACAATAACAAATACCAGAGTGACTAGAAACGTACAAGGTTACACATAGTTTTGTGTGGTGGTCGGTTATATTTCCAGATGGCAATGTTGTGAGTTTCTTAGCCAAGCGCACAGCATCTATAGCGGCAGATATGAAACTTAGGGCCAATTTATGTTCGGTGTTTGGGAAATAACTACAAGTTCTTACGGTACAAAAGATCCAAAGTTCGTATTTCCTAACATTTCAATCGTAAATTTACTCTTACTGAACTTATTCATCTTGACATAATACCGTTTTGAGACGAGGTGTCCCATATTGTAACCAAAACAGTGCATTTAATGTGGGGGGAAAATTAAGATGGTAACAATAGCCAAATTTTAAGCTTTACTCATGACACTTTTGCGTTCAAAATATTTTCTTCATTCACCAGTTAACTGCCGTACTCTTGAAAAACTCACACTTCAAATATCGATCGATTTAAAGGACCATCATCTTGGCAAAAAAAATTGTCAATTCTGGGACTCGCGAAGTCTCAGGTTTGAGAGTTATTTTTCTTTTTTAAGATAAGGGTAATTCAAATCAATCGATATTTTGAAGGACGAGATTTCTGGCCAAATTTTTAAATACAAGTTTTAATACAAGTACCTACGACTGTAGGTTAGTTGGTTAATGAGAGTGAGTTTTGTTTCACAAACTTCATGAAACTTGAATTGACGAAATTCAATCGTTTTGAGGTTCAACTAGGTTTTTTAAAATTTAATTCATCCAACATATAATATCAGATTGATGCTGTGAACAACATAATATAATATTGGAATACCAATATTCGATAATGATTGCAGTCTTTGGTGTGTGACGGGTGAGGTAATTAAAAAGCTGAATGCACAGCGTGATATTGACAATAACAGATACATAGATAACCACGCCTCTCGGACAGTCGTCATAATGAAAACAATGGCAGTGATTGGTTAACATAGAAAATGTTACACATCTTTAATATCGATGGTTTGTGTCTAAGTAAAATACCCACTGTTCGAATCCCGTTCTGAGGGGCGTGTAGTTCAGTCCTTTGAAAAGTCTCTTTCCTCACATTATCTCACAGAACTCAAGTGTAAAATGACTACCTGGCCCAAAGCAGTGTTGTCTTTGTCAGGCAATATCGCCTAACGGTCGTCATGCCTCGTTCTTTATGTTAAGTGTAGCTGTTGACTGGAGACCCTTTGTAAAGCACTTTGAGCACATTTAGTGGATATTGCCCTATATAAATGCTCGAGTTTTTTGTAACCATTTGGATAGGACGCTAATCAATCGCAAAATACTCTCTGCCATATCTAACAGACCCAGCTGTGTGAACAGAGGAGTCAAAAAAAAAGATCTCTACTTCACTCGGGATCGATCTCAGTCCATTTGCATGTGAAGAGTACACTACCAACTGAGCTATCGGGACCCCAACACACACATAATATATGCATCGTTGCAATGCGTTCATTTACTTTAAAAAAATAACGATTAGTATTGGATTGTAAGCTTCAATTTATTAGACGAAGACAGATACTGTGGCCGTTTCGGGTTTCCCTTTTATCAACAAAACACGACGAATAAAACACTTACAATTCAATACTTATCGTTATTTCTGCTGTCTTAAGGAAAAAGACCGTATGTTTACTTGTAATAAGAGGCTACCTACGGTCTTTTTCCTAAGACGGCAGATTTTTTCCTTCGAGCTTCAAGCAGGAACATTTTAATTCACAAAACAACATAATCAATTATCGTAAATTATGTCCTACTTACTAATACAAGCAATATAATGACTTGTTTAAAACATCAAAACTTTATAGGGCTTCAAATATTAAAAGATACGGGTCAATCCAGATGCCAGCACACTTTGGTAGGTACTTTGACCAGTACGCGTTCTTTTAAAAATATAATTGCCATAACAATCTTTCTTTTTTTTTATACTATATCAAATTTAAGAAACTAAGGAGCAGGCACCAGTATAAGATAAAGATCTGAACAAGTGTCTATGAAAGGTGCCAGACAAAGCAAGAAAGAAAAATAGAAGAAGAAAAAACATCCCAAAAAGTCAGTCTACCTCGACTAGGGATCGAACCTCAGACCTTCTGATTACCGGTAATCAGAAGGTCTGAGGTTCGATCCCCAGTCGAGGTAGACTGACTTTTAAGGATGTTTTTTTTTCCTTATATTTTTCTCTCTTGCTTTGTCTGGCACCTTTCATAGACACTTGTTCAGATATTTATCTTTTTAATATTGTTTAATGATTTCGGTAACTTTTGATACCTTTTATATTATAATGTCGGCTGTTTACATTGTTTTTCTTGTTTGTTTTGTTTTTTGTTTTTTTTGTTTTTTTTGTTTTTTTTTTTGGGGGGGGGGGGTCCGTTTTGTTTTTGTCCTTGCTTTTTTTGTATTTGCATTTGTTTTGGACAGAAAGGGGAGGGGATAATGACATTACGTCACAATTATAGGTCCCAATAAAATGTCTGATCTGGAATGTCAGTGTAGCATGAAACGTCAAGAGATCAACTCTCCGCCATTGGAAAAACAATTGGCTTTGTGTAGTAAGAAAACTGTCATTGTTTTTGTATGGGTTTAATTAGAAAACGACTCAATGGGTTGATTCTCCATTGCAGTCATGAAGCCTGTGGAGGGTCTCGGTGCCAATCGTTATCAATACTTGATCTGGACTTGCGAGGATTTATCTAAAATAACAAGTGAATAATCCGCAATATTTGAGGGGAAATAAATGCTGATACGAAGAGACACTCGTCTAGTTTATTGATCATACTACCGTATTTTGGGAATTAACATAGGTTTAGACGAATCTTTTGAGCCATCAACGATCAAAATATGTCTGGTAATAAAGTCTGTAGCTGCGCGCAAAAGAAAATAGCAACAGCGCGGCCCAATGTAAGTTACTCGTATATCAATCTGTAAAAAAAAATAGTTTTATAATTTTTAGATTTGAAAGTAATTTTGTGCTAATTGGTAAAAATTTAACACGGACTGAACAGAACAATTTTGACCCTCAATCCTATTTTTAAAAGAATAGATTCCCGTACTCATCATTTAAGAGAATAACAATGAGACACTATAATAATATAAGGATCGCACAGGTAGTCAAGAGATTCCTCTACTCACAGGCGCTTAACCGGTGGAGACGCTTCTTTTTCTCGAATTTATCGACTTGAATTAAACTAGAGACTAAATCGGTAGGGGCTGCCTGAAGCCGGTGATCGTGAAAATACTGACGAAAGGGTGAAAACGGAGAGACTTCGCATGGGAATCATACTACGAAGCCTCTTCATTTTCACTCTTCCATTAGTATTTAGAGACTAGATCCAGCTACTCAATCGGTGCTTCTAAATACTCCGGTTGGAATAAAACTATTGTTGATATCATATTTATTAAGATTCGCATAGTCTTGTATTTATATATACAATTTAAAATCAGTTATATTATCAGAGAATATTAAAAAATCGGTTACGATCAAAGCAATCTAGAGAGGACATGAGGGCTTAACTAATTGCCATTGCAATTTTATCAATCGGAAATGATTCCATTCTGGACAAAAAACGAAAATTTTGGAGGTTCGAATCCACGTGAATATTGGACATTTTCGCAAGACTTTGGATCTGAAAAAGTGTGTATCAAACAGTGACGGAGAAAACAAAAATACAGGGGGGGGGGGGATACTTAATTATCAACCTGCCTCGACTCCCCCCCCCCACCCCCCATTCGAGGCAGGCTGATTTTTTGGATGATTTTTAAAATTCCTTTCCGCTTTGTTTCATACGCACCTTTTCAAACTTTTATCTTATACCAGTTGTTAGTTTCTGATCCCTAAAATGCTTCCCCCCTAATTTGCTACTTTGAGACTTTGGAAAATACTAATGAATCTCATTGTAAGTTTTTTGATTTCAGACTCTTCCTTCGATTCAAATTGAGTCTATGGAATAGCTGTTAACTTTAACATTTGAACAGCTGTGAAATAATTAATGTAATGCCTCTTTGCTGTGCTCGTGTTAATGATTGCATTATGGAACACGGATCTCATTTTCAATGCAGGAACGACATGAAAAGCGATTTGCTCTCTAAAAAACACTGTTCGTTCAACACACGTTTCGATTGCAGTCAATGTACGATCAAAGTGGGAGGCCTAGATAGCGGAGGGGCAGAAATTATGGACAAATTGAAGAAAGGCGGCTACTCATTGAAAAAAATGCAGAAAATGTCCCAGAGCTGTACAAGATGGGAACTATTTGTCAATGATGCTAAGCAGGAATTGGCGGGGACAACAGGAAGGATGAAAATTATCAAAGTAGTAGTAGTAGTAGTAGTAGTAGTAGTAGTAGTAGTAGTAGTAGTAGTAGTAGTAGTAGTAGTAGTAGTAGTAGTAGTAGTAGTAGTAGTAGTAGTAGTAGTAGTAGTAGTAGTAGTAGTAAACCGCTTGCTTAGAATTGTGTGATTCAGTCATAGTCGATTAGTATAGCTGCTCTCTCCATCCATGTTAACTGTTTCCATTGGTCACGGTCCTGGGCCAGAGTTTTGAAGCTGTCAAGATCGTGTTGTGACTTTAGTACGGAGGGCACTGCAATCTTTCTTAATTCTTCAGGGATTAATTCGGCCTCATCTGAATCCAGAAATTTCTGATATGTAGAGAGATCCTGGTTCAGGAAATAAGCAGAATCCTTGGCAGATCCACACAATTCTCTTGTAGATAGTTTTATCGACACGGGGTCGACCGAACTCCAATCACGGAAAAAGACATGAATAACTTGTATTACCAGAACAATACTCATTTAATTCCAAGGAATATGAGAGAAGGACATGAGTGAGCTGAGTAGCGGGATAAGACAGAGCAGTATAGAGAGATAGCACTACCCGGAACAACGATAAACTTAAAACATGCTCATCGGAGTTCATTCACCATTTATTTTCACTAAAACCAACGTGCACATAGATGCTGGTCTGATAACCGAACGCAAAAGGGCAGAGAAGTCATGTGACGTCAAACGTTCTACTACTACAACTACTGCTACGACTACTAAAACTCCTATTACTGCTACGGTTATTACTATTGCTACTACAACTACTACTACTACTACTACTACTACTACTACTACTACTACTACTACTACTACTACTACTACTACTACTACTACTACTACTACTACTACTACTACTACTACTACTACTACTACTACTACTACTACTACTACTACTACTACTACTACTACTACTACTACTACTACTACTACTACTACTACTACCACTACCACTACTACTACTATTACTACTATTGCTACCAATCTTTCGCCTACTCTTTCCGGCGGGAGACGATTACAAACAAGTGACTTAATAAGATCAAAGAGAGAGGGAATGGGGATACCCCTCTCAAGCGCATAATGGACGGTGGCCCCGTTTCGAGCCGAAATAATTCCCGACAGCTCTTGTACGTTGATTCCCTGACTTTGAACTGAGCTGCATGTTAAAGGAGATGGAATTCGGTTTGGACGAATTCAATCCCTCGAGGGCGCGGGGACATCGACTCCTGGACACTGGGGGAGAAGTTGCCAGGCTTTTCCACCAGCAATACGATTGTGGTAGCCAATCGGCTTTGGTCGAGAACCTGCTTAACAGCACTCTGTGGGGACTTGCCACCTGTCCAACATGTACCCGTTGTGGTAATGAGCCCAAAACCGCAGAGCATCTAGTTGAACGGTGTGTTGTTACGAAGAAGCTTCCGAGCAGGTATGCGACGGTGCACGAGTGCGGTACGAATTTGCATCTTGGGTCGATCGTCATAACATAGTAGTGTGAGCACGATTAGAAGTGGCTGCTGCCTACTGATGCTGCATCACAAACATCATGATAATATACTATTTTCTTTTACATAACATAGTCTAATATGAATAATTACGTATTATATAAACCACCATAAGATCCAAAGCTGGTCAGCAATTATAAATCGTTCAACTGTCGTAGAATTCATACTGCACATAGTCTGGCTATACTGTACTATATTATCAAATCCTGATAAAGCACATTTTAAAAAAATTTAGCCGGGATTCTCATCCTTTAAATTTGATCAGTTACGATAGCACTAATCTAATTAAAAACTCCCAATCTTGGGAATATTTTCAACTTTCTTGAAGTGCCAGAATTGACAAATTTTGACAAGATGAGGGCCACGATAATCGACCGATATTTGAAGGGCGAATTTTCTGGCCAAAATTTCTTTATGCATTTTTCTCAGAGTACGGCCGCATTGAGGCCATGACTTACAGCTTCACAGCCTGTGGGGACGTCAAGTAATATCGGAGTTCTGTCGGCATATTGATTTAATCTGGAGATAATCTATTGATTAGGTAGTGGATATGCCAATAATCCAATACAAAGGACGTTTGAACTGACCAGATCTAATAATTTTTCTTTCATAGTTTTTCTTATTCTATATTGAATAATTTTAATGTAACATATGGTACTCGGGATTTACTAATAATACAAAAGTGTTCTGAAATATTTCAAAATCTGTTTATGTCGTTTTTGTCGCTATTTAAAGGTTGCTTTAAAAAATGAAATTTGGAGATAATCCACGGATTGGAGAACATGCCAGTAATCCAGTACAGTAGAAAGAATCCGGTATTTATACTGACGAGAGGCCAGATCAAGAACTTTTTCTCTTTCATTGTATTCCTTGTCTAAGTTTAACTGTAACTGTCACATTTTGAAGTCGAAATTCACGAATAATACAGAAATGTCTTAGACATGTAAAATATCTGTTAATAACGTATTTGTCAACTATTTTACTGTTCTTTTTTTTTTTTTTTTTTTTTTTGATGAACGAAATGATATTGAAATAAATAAGCTGATGACTGAATGGCTGATTAAAGGGCATTTGTACACGAAGAATAGAAGTTTTTAAAAATAATATAAACACATACACACATACACACACACACACACACACACACATATATATATAATATATATATATATATATATATATATATATTCTATAACAATTGTCCATGGTTTCATGGTGCTCTGTGCGTCTTACAATTCTTATTTTACACCCCCCCCCCCACCCCCCAGCAGGAACAACCGTTTACAAGTCATGCAGTACAAATCGCGCGTCAGGCAACCTGTATTGTGCTAGCACTTTTACAATATCTGAGGCGCCATGTAACAAGGTACTCATTCACTTGAGTCAAGAATGGGGGGTGAGGGGTGGGGGGGGGGGTGTGGGGAAGGATAAAATATATGTAAAATGACACATCGCAGGGGCCAGGGTTTTGCATCATTGTCATCCTTTTGATTACTATCCACTCTCACAACAGCTTGAAGTTGTCCCACGACGAGCCGATATAAAATATGTTCATAGTTCCACGAATTGATAATTCTATGATTATTGAAAGGATGTAATATTGCATAAAAAATGATTCAAACAATAAATTTTTGGAAGATAATAATCATACTCACTTGTCTGAATTCAAAGTGAAATAAACAAAATCTGGAATCACAATAAATAAGCCATTTGATTAAAACCTGAAACAGTCAATTTCCTAATAGTATCTATACACTTAATTAATGTATCTACATTATGCTCTCCGCGATATAATCCAGTTTGAAATTACGTGCGTGTATTGAGATAAACCCTATTCCAGTGAGGAAATAATGATAGCGAAAAAAATATCCTAAACGCTAATCAAGTGTTTGTAGTAAGAATCTCCTCTATTTTATTATAAGACTAATACTAATAAGCCACACTAAATGACAAAGA
Organism: Berghia stephanieae; assembly: GCF_034508935.2. NCBI lineage: Eukaryota > Metazoa > Mollusca > Gastropoda > Nudibranchia > Aeolidiidae > Berghia > Berghia stephanieae. Next base: position 39,887,229 of record NC_088360.1, read on the forward strand.
GATTCTTTGTCCAAGGATTAACAACAACAAACACCTGCTACTGTTCACTAAGCTCTCGATTCAATTTATACAAGGAGTCGATTCGATTCATCCAAGGGCCCTTCACGTCGTGTTTTCACCAGCAGTCACCGCATGGAATCGAGAATGTGGAATCGGTGTAGTTAGTTATCTAGATACCGATATAAAACCACCCAGCCTAACCTTATGACCACCGTCTCTCTCTAGGTAAAGAATGTGAGGTATCTGGTGCCAAGAGAATAATATACAGTAACAATTGTGACTACAAAGTATTATGTATAAATTTATCATCATCATCATCATCATCATCATCATCATCATCATGATCATCATCATCATCATCAGCATCATCCTCATCGTCGTCGTCGTCGTCGTCGTCCTTGTCATCTAATCTTCAAATAAACCCATTTCTTTTCAATCCTCAAGTAACTCAATATCAATTCAAAGATTTAATTAATTTGCCCCATTTCAAAAACATCTTATGATAACTACAATATATTTTTTAAAAAAAAGAGGTTAGTCAAATCGTTTAACATTACTTTCATAAAAAGTCGTATTCGGAAAAAGGGAACGATGTTACAGAGGGAGCAACGAAATATCACAGAAAGGGAAAAATCTAATGCAAGATGAATCGATCATGATAATTAATTGATAGCCAAGCTCTTTACACGTCCGTATATTAGTAGTAAATAGTAGTGGTCAAAAAGAGTCATAGATTTGATAAAGCGAGGCTATGTAATTAAGGAAAGTAAACATGTACAAAACAAAACTAAAACTAAAACAAAAAATACACAATTATATAACACAAAAAACAAGCTAGTGATAAGCGTGTGCAGAAACACACATACACACACACATGCTCACACATAATACATAAATATGAAAACAAATACTCTATCTATCCTCTCTTCACCCCCCCCCACCGCCCCCCAACCCACCCACCACCCACAAGCACAAACAATCATTCAGATGTATTTTGTTTCAAAAAAATAGAAGAAAGAAAAAAATTACCTAGTGTGAAAAGTTCACATCCGATTGAGTTGATTCAAATGATTCGGTCATTTCTCGAATAACAGATCTTGGTCACTGATTGTTCAGGCAGGAGTGGATTCATGGGTCATTGGTCATTCACTGTATATACAGCCATAAGTCGAAAGAAAAAAGAAACAAAAACACATTTTTAAAGTTTTGACCAGAAAACCCTCCTTCAAATATTGATCGAATAAAATGGCACTCATCTTGTCAAAAACTCCCAAAAGAAGTCCCAGGCTTGAGAGTTTTGACAAGATGGGAGTCATTTTATTTGATCGTGATTTGAAGAACGTGTTTTCTGGCCAAATTTTTAATTATGTATTTTTACAGAGTATGACAACATAGGCACTCCAGCCTTACTTGTACCAGTTGTCTTTTGATTTAAACACAATCGCTACGAGTACCATGGTACCAGTATGGGATGACTTATCGTGCGGCTATGTGGCCTAGTTGTATGACACTCGCTTTCGGATCGGAAGGTCCTGGGGTCGAGCCTCTCTTGGCGCATATTTGAGTCTTTGGAAAAGGCTTTTTACTCACACTCTCTCATGGTGCTCAGGTCTAAAATGAGTTCCTAGCCGTTAACAGCGTTGTCTCTGTCGGAAAAATTGCAGCATAGTCTAACAAGCGTCGTGTCTCGTTATACTAGTTAAGTGTCGCTGTTGGTCAGGGGCCCTTTGTGGAGCGATTTGAACACGTTTAGTGGATATTACGCTATAAAAGCTCAACTTTATTTTACCTGAACGGTGAAAACAAGAAAAGTGTAACCCATCGCGTAGATCTGGTATGATGTCAGAATGATCTAGAAGAAAATTATGTTTAGGTAATTATCAATGAACATAATTAGTTAATCCTCATCGGGTCTTGAGGCACATCGGGCATCCACAAGACATCTCCTTTTTTTTGCGATCGGCTGTTTTTGCGGTGACTGTATTCCAGAACAGGCCTGTTTCCTTTAATTCTTTCTCCATTTGGGTCTTCCTCGCTTTCTCTTCCCATCTGCTGTCCAGTCAGGACTGTCTTGGAAATTGACCCTTTTTCATTCTGGCCACATAACCCAGCCAACGCCATCTTCTTTTTATTTGACTTTCAATGCTAATGCAGTCAGCTTTCTTTAATAGATCCACTGTTTTTATTTTTGTAAGCCAAAATATGTTAAAATTCTTTTTAGACACTTGTTTTGAAAGGTTTCTAGTTTCTGTGTTATGGAAGATGTCATTTTCCAGCTTTCACTTCCATAAAGCAGTACACTTAAAAAACTGCCTTTCTCATAATTTGCTTTGATTTCCAAAAGTTTTTCAGCATGCCGAAAGCCTTTTTTTGGATTCTGTGCTTGATGTCATGTTCTGCATTCCCGTCGTTTGTAATTTTGGATCAACGGTAGGAAAACTCTGTTACCTCTTCAATTATATGCTCACCTATCCTTATTTCACTATCATATTTTGGATTTACTCTCATGTATACGATCTAATCGAAATTTATTTTCAGTCCAATTTTCGAGGCGTTCATGTGTACTACGTTTAGTTTCTCTGAGGCGTCTCTATGTGTACTGGAAGCTAACGCCATATCGGCTGCGTAGTCTTATATATCTTCCAGAAAGGATGTCAATGTCCAGCGAATACCTCTCTTCTTACCATCAATTTGGTTTAATTACCACTTTTAAAAATTGGCATTAAAAGTACAAAATTGACATCCTTGTTTCTTCTGGGATTCCCTTTGACAAGGTTTTTTATCATCCCTACCTATTGATAACTTGAAATCATTGAAAAACGAAGCATATTTACAAATTATTAGTTATGAAATATCTAAGAAAATTACTTTGAGGGGTGAAACAAAGGTATTCGGTTTTTTTATCGCGGAGAAACTCACTCGCAAGCTTATGCATTATTAGCCACGATAAAAATAACTAATTTAATAAATCTAGACCCATGAAAGAATGCTACAATATCCCACAAAATAAAAATCATTTATATAGGAAGTCTGAATCTTCATTACTTCTTCTTCTTCTTCTTCTTCTTCTTCTTCTTCTTCTTCTTCTTCTTCTTCTTCTTCTTCTTCTTCTTCTTCTTCTTCTTCTTCTTCTTCTTCTTCTTCTTCTTCTTCTTCTTCTTCTTCTTCTTCTTCTTCTTCTTCTTCTTCTTCTTCTTCTTCTTCTTCTTCTTCTTCTTTCTTCTTCTTCTTCTTCTTCTTCTCTCCCCTTTCCTTCTCCTTCTCTCCCTCCTCTCCTCTCCCCTCCTCCTCCACCTTCTCTCTCCTCCTTCTTCTTCTTCTTCTTCTTCTTCTTCTTCTTCTTCTTCTTCTTCTTCTTCTTCTTCTTCTTCTTCTTCTTCTTCTCCTTCTTCTTCTTCCTTATTAGTTTGTAAATTCAATTTTAAACATTCCACAGACCATATTATTGTTCTTTGGTTGGAGACGTGAGTCTATTCTGTAGCCTCAAAGTTGATGGCATTTAAGAATAAAGTAGGGGGCGGGGTGTATCCACTATAGAGTTGGAAACCATAAACTTGGATGGCTTCCTTTTATTTTTGTTGAGTTTCGCCGAGAGGTAATTTCACTTGAACCTTAGCAAACTATTGTGACTTTCTCGCACATCCTTCTCGCGATCTATCAGGAATACGCATAAATGAATAAATTAAATTGCCGTTATGACCACAAGTCTCATGAATAAGCAGTGAGGCCAAACATATAAAAACATTAAAACCATTTAAAGAGGTTTAAGTTGTTAAGTAGTCTTGTTATTGTCATTGATCTTCATTTGGCTCTTGTTCACAAAGGATCAAAGGATAAAGATTTAAATGAACGTTTAGTATTTTAAAAAGACACATAAATCAATCGATTTATAGCCTGCTAGTTATTTTTCCAAAATTATTTCAACACAAGCCTCTTGATCTTGGGAGACTTCTAAAAAAAAGCAAACAAAAAAATATATAAATAAAAAAAAACAACAATTTCAAAAAAAAAAAACAACAATAACTAAAGAAAGAAAAAGACAAGAACAAAAAATCAAAACAAAAAAACCTGATGGCGAACAGAATAATGTAATGCGTGTATTATTACAAGAAAGATAACTCTTTAAAACAGACAACCTTCAGTCCAAATAACATTACTTCCCATGCCAAATAATACTGGTTCAGTTGAGGTAAGACTACGATAGATAAATCATCTAAAATAGTCAAGTGTAAATCTTACTTATTATGTCCCCTGGGAAAAAGATAAAGTTGGCCACAGAGTTATCATCTTTAAAAGCTCCCCCCCCCCCCCCAACTCGTCCT
>NC_088360.1:39899050-39904050 GCF_034508935.2 Berghia stephanieae
CGTAAATCTATTCTTTTAAAATAAGATAGGGTTGGGGGTCAGAATAGGCTTCAACAGTCATGACGTCACTTCTCTTGTAATGACGCATATAGTAACTTAGTAACTGGTTCTAACCTATCGGAACAATGGCGGACGCCCTTATGAAATACTTCTCCAACGAGCATAAAAGTGTATCCAGACGAGAAAAATAATGTAAATCTGATCATGTTTTGACTTTTATACATTCTGATCACATGACATGTGAAAAAAGTTCTAGCTCTCTTTGCTGGGCGGACGTGACGTCAGACTTTTGAATACTATTGTTCCGTACAACCTATGTTGAATTTTTGCCTACGAGCACAGAATTACTAGCAAATCTAAAGATTATAAAACTATTTACTACAGATTGATAGACGATAAACTTGCAAATATTTCTAAAACGAAGGGTAATTCTATCAACGATTGACTCAATTGATTATTTATAAAATCTTCTAGGGCGTAATGATAGGTCATTTGACGCTGGAAATCGCCATCTGGCCGCCCTGTTGCTAGATTCATGTGCGCGCACCTACCGAATTTTTACCAGATCGATTTTGATCGTTGATGGTTCTAAAGATTCGTCTCGATCTATATTTATTTTTACAATAAATAATAGACTCTTATAAAGTTTGTTAATAGTTAAAATAGATGAGTGCCAGTTCAATCTCTCCGTTATCCACTACTATTTTATGGAGAAAAAAATAGATAAAAAGAATAAAAATTCACAAAGGTCATCACAGGTCATTTGAAATTTCAAAATCTAGTTTCAGGCTAACGCCCATTTTCCAGTGCATGTTAAGTAAATTAAAGGCGTTACATCCGTTGTAAAGCTCGTCTGCGAGAGAAATTTTATGTGCAGGCCAGAGTATCTCAAGCGTGTTTCGAATTCACGATCTTCCAATCAAAGGACGATGTTTTTACCACAGCTGTGTAATGGCAGGAATTGAGCCACGCCACGTGGAGGTCTGAAGTTCGATTCCTATTCGAAAGACGCTGATTTTTTCCTGATTTTTTACCCTCACTTCTTGCTTTGTCTGTTACAAACTTTATCATAGCCATCATTTCAGATTTTTTACTACGGTCACATAGACTCATTCGGCTTCACACCACAATGAGCTGGATCTTGGAGTATTCATGTTTCTTTAAACGGATAGAAGCTGTTGCTTGCTACCTTTTAGATAGTCTCACACAATTGCCAAATCTAGTTGTGGCAGCTATTAGATCACAAGAAAACATCGGAACTCAATCAAGGATGAAAATGTGTCCCTTAACTTGACTGTGTGGTGAGTGATCTATCATTTGACACACTGTAACCTCCCACCCCCCCCCCCCCCCCCCCACCCCCCCCCCCCCCCACCCTGCTTGTCAATTCCAAAATTCATGAAATAGAGTGCAAAAATAAATTCAAATAAAATCAATAGTGAAAATAATGATGATAATAATAGTAATAATAATAATAATAATAATAATAATAATAATAATAATAATAATAATAATAATAATAATAATAATAATAATGATAATAATAGATGATGATGATAATAAAAATAGTAATAATGATGATGATGATGATGATGATGATGATGACGATGGTGATGATGATGATGATGATGATGATGATGATGATGATGATGATGATGATGATGATGATGACAATAATAATAATAATAATAATAATAATAATAATAAAAATAATAATAATAATAATAATATAATAATAATAATAATAATGATAATAATAATAATAATAATAATGATAATAATAATAATAATAATAATAATAATAATAATAATAATAATAATAATAATAATAATAATAATAATAATAATAATAATAATAATAATAATAATAATAATAATAATAATGATAATAATGTAAAAGATATCCTCGGTCATATAATTCTATATTTTTGCACCCTAGTTCGTGAACGCCTGCCTTAATTCAATTATCATCGCACCATTTTGATGTCGGCAAGTCATAAAATACGAGGTCAATTATAGCTCCCGGGATTTATCTATGATTCATTATGATTCACTGTCGTTGTTCAACCGTGCTACAAAGCTATCGTACTCTGAATAAACACAGTTTTCTCATTTTGGCCAGAAAACTCTCGTCCAAATTCCTATAGATAGAATGAAGTTGACGTCACCCAGGTCTTTGTTATTGTTGTTTTTTTTTTTGTTTTTTTTTTTGCCACCCACGTTTATGAGTAATTATCACTAAACTCAGACTATAACTGTTCAAGTTTACATATAGTTTTGTGTGTTGGTCCGTTATACTTCCGGATGGCAATGTTGTGAGCTTCTTAGCCAAGCGCATAATATCTATAGACAGTATGCGCTGGGCTAAGACGCTCACAACATTGCCACCCGGAAGTATAAAGGACCAACACACGAAATTCTGTGTAACCATGAACTTTTATAATCTAGATGTGTTTTATTCAGCGTACGCCGACTGTCGCTCTGGTAGAAAGAGTCGTGACCTAATCCTGTTGGAAACGCAAATAGGGCAGAGAAGTCGTGATGTCACCCTCTACTCTTCCGATTCCAAACTCCTCGGAAGAGTGTGTGTAATCAGTCCTTCAACAGACTAACAATGAATAGATTACAAATAGATAGCGTGCGCTTGGCTAAGAAACTCACAACATTGCCATCCGGAATTATAACGAACCAACACACAAAATCTCTGTGTAACCATGAACTTTTATAGCCTGGTTAATACAGATAAGGGAGAATTACTCATAAACATGGATGGCAAAATACAATAACAAAGACCCGAGCGACGTTAACTTCATTCTATCTATTGAATCATAATGTGGTATAACTATTTTAGTTGCATGATCTATAGATAGTTCGAAGATGACGTCACTCATGTCTTTGTTATTGTTATTTGCCATCCGCGTTTATGAGTAATGCTCACTGAACTGTATTAACCTGACTATAAACGTTCATGGATACACATAGTTTTGTGTGTTAGTCCTTTATACTTCCGGATGGCAATGTTATAAGCTTCTTAGCCAAGCGCATACTATCTACAGACAGATTCTCGTGATTACGGGACAGTAAACGAGCGAGGATGGGTGATCTTTATTGACGACCAGCATATATTTAGACTAGTAAATATGATACCATCCCTCTGACACCAGAAGATCAATTACACTAGGTATGTATCTAGTCCTCCTGAAGAGTGGTTTTACACTTCCGATTAGATTGGAACAAGTTGTTTTTTGTGTTTTTTTTTTTTTGGCAAGAGACTTTTGTGTTCCCTATTTTAGCAGTAGGTGTGAGGCCGAATCTAATGTTTAAAGGGAAACGAATCTGACAAGTTCAATAATAGGATTCAATAGTCGTAACGTCACTTCCTTCCTAATGACGCATGGTAACTTAGCAACACTGGCTTTAAACTATCGGAACAATGGCAGACGCCCGTATGAAATATTTCTCCGGCGAGCATAAAAGCGTATCCAGAGGAAAAAAAAAACATACATTTGATCATGTTTTGACTTTTACACATTCTGGTCACAAGACTTATGAAAAGTTCTAGCCAGCTTGAAGAATAAAAAGTAATGATTTTCTTTGTTTAGAACCAAGATGGCCGCCGTTGCCGGGCGGCGTGACATCAGACTACTGAATCAGATTAAAAACAAAATATATGGGATATGGAACGTTTCGGATTAAAACCTAATTCAATCGATAACAATCTAATTGAAAACATTAACACGGAAAGATTTCTTGCAATTTTAGAAGAAAAAAAATAAATTTAACCCCCCCCCCCAAAAAAAAAAAGATAAAAAATAAAGACAATAAAATCTAATCAAAGTTTAATACCGTCATCATTCGTGGCATTTATTTCTGTCTACTAAATGCTTAATATTTAAATATTCTTTTGTTCTGGTAAACAGTTACATTAAATATCATTATGAGCCTTTTTAGGCCTTGGATGTTTTTCTATCCTGTACACAAAAGATCAAACCAAACGATTTTCTCAGTTCAAAAATGCCTCCGCTTATTTAGTTTTTTCTCTTTTAAAAACGCATGGGTTAATTTACGTAGCTAGTCTTGATTTTGAATGGACTCAAGGAAAAGACATATTTTGCCCTTTTTGGGATAAATAAAGGAGATTTATATTATGTGTTATGTAACCGGTCCCCGGAAGTTGAAACGCATCCTCCGTCATGAGCCTTAAAAAAAAATAGTCCTTCAGAGCCATAGGCCCACGGAGCCGGAGTTTACCCCGGTTTCTATAGCGTGAAAAAAAGACAATAGCAGTTGCTTTCTACCCTTTGGATAGGACGCTATTCTTAGCAAATTACTTTCCGCCGGATCTATCAGACCCAGCTACCCAAGTACTGCTCGGTCCCTTTGCTTTTGAAGCGAGTGCTCTACCAACTGAGCTAACGGGATTCCCCTCATGAGCCAAATAGTCGAAAGAGAAAGGTTAAAAAGCGACCTTTTTATACATTTTACACTTACGCCGGGAAGAAAACAACATAAATCTAATGTCAACATTTATTACCGAGATAAAGACGATTTGACCATAACAACCGATACAATCTATTACAATGTTAAATAAGAAAACCTCTTTTTTTTAAAATCACTATATTCATCCCCAAGGGGATATTTGTCGTTATGGTATTCCAAGGGAAGCCTGGAATAACCCAGGCGTCAGCCGAAGTGCAGCGCCGCAAAGTGAGCTAGGGTGAGGTGACTTGCTTAAGGCCACGCCACACAACGAGGCGGGTAGTCATACTCGGTACCTGTGCGGCTATGAGGTCTAGATGTATGACATTCGCTTTCGGATCGGAAGGTCCTGGGTTCGAGCCTCGCTCGGCGCATAGTTGAGTCCTTGGAAAGGGTTCTTTTCTCACATTCTCTCACCGTACTCAGGAGTAAAACTAGTACCTGGTCGCCAACCGCGTTGTCTCTGTCGGAAACAAAAGATTGTAATATCGCCTAACAAGCGTATGTCTCGTTCTATATGT
>NC_088360.1:39936550-39939050 GCF_034508935.2 Berghia stephanieae
ACCCATTATCATGATACACATCTTGTCAAAAACTCTCAAACCTGGGACTTAAAAAAGAAAAAAAAAGAAAAGAAAGAAAAGATGTTCTATGTTTGAGAATGTTTGACAAGATGGGAGTTGATTAATCAATCGATACATGAAGGAAGAGTGATTTGGCCAAAAAAAATTTAATGTATGTGTTGTTTTTTTTTTATTATTAGACTACACTGCCAAAACACATTTTGACCATTGTGGCAGAAGACAAAACAGAATTAAACAAAACCAAACAAAATAAAAACAAACAAAACACCAAAAAAAACAAAAAAAAAACAAGCAAAAAACAAAACAAAACAAAAACAAACAAAAAAGAAAAAAAAAGAAGAACAACAAAAAAAACACGAAAAACAAAAAACAAATAACAACACAAAGACAAAACAACTTTCACTCCGTAAATGGATAGACTAAAATGATTCCCCTCTAGCCAAAGAGTCTCATACCTGAGATTTCAAAACTTCAAAAAAAAGTCCCAATTTTCATCATGTCTCCGATTCTGGCAAGTTCGTGGGTCGTCTGAAAATCTAAAAATATCAGCATTGTCAATTTGACATTTGTAAAGCCGTATTAAATGAAAACGACGTTTTAAAAAATCTATTTGGCATGGAAAAATTGGGTTTGGCATTTTGGCTTTTTTTTTTTTGTTTAATTGGCTTTTTAAAATCAAAATATGTTCATTCCATCGACCAATTCCCACTAATTTAACAAAATAACAATTTTTCACATATAAACTGTAAGACAAAGTGAATTTAAAAACAATAATAATCAAGACACCACTCATGGTAGTGGGATAAGAAAATTAAAATTTATTTCCATTTTTATGTGCATATTGGAAGCGAAAGGGATGCTTGGAAAAAAAATGATTACGTTTTGAGACGCAAAATTTTTGGCATTTTTTGCAAAATTAATCTGGCATCTTATCATGAAGTAAAACGTTTCTGGCCTTTTACATGAGAAAAAAAATGTGTTTTGTCATTAATTTAGGGACAAATCTATTCAGTGAAACCTATTAAATAAAATTACGTTAGCATGTATAAATATTGATAAGGACTCGACCTCGTTACTGGCGAACTCTGAAAAAACAGGTCTTAAAAGTTTGGGCCAGAAAACTCGTTCTTCAAATATAGTTCTGTTAAAATGACCCTCATCTTTGGCACAAAAAACTCTTAAACCTGGGATTGAGAGTGTTTGACAAGATTATGAGGGTCGTATTAATCGACCAATATTATTTGAGGGCTGAGTTTTCTGACCAAAATCTTTAAAATGTGTTGTTTTATTTTATTTTTCTTTGGAGTACGTCAGTTTAGGGACTGGGCGTGCGTGGTCTGTGAGTGAAATCTAACACAATGGCTTGCTTACGATGTATTTGGCTACAACTTGGACACGACGCTAGCCGCTTTTCAATTTAAGTTCCCATCCTGTCTACCCAGCTCCTCACGGGCTTTTTAGTACTGAGACCACACACTAAATAAACATAATTTTAAACCCATGATAATGAAAGAAGAACGATGGACGGATGATCTAAGTATTGTGATGGAAAGAAGTTTATATAGGGCGTTGACCGCTTATGTTTACAATTTGGATAACGGTTTATTTGTAATGTGTGAGTAACAAAGTATAATGTAGTAATAATGGCATTAGATCAGTTCAAAAGAGTGTCTTGACTGAAGGAAATAGGGAAGAGGTTGAAAGAAGAAGGGGGTGGGGTTGGGGGGGGGGGGGGGCAATCGAGAGAGTGCGAATGACAGAGAGGAAAATGGATATATAGATAGATAGTTTAGTAGATAGGTGATTAGCAAGGTAGCAAGATAGATAAATAAATATACAGATAGATAGAAAGGTAGATAGATAGATAGATAGAATGATTGATAGATATAAATAGATAGATAGATATAAATGCTAATGATTATTGATTATGGTGATTAAAGATAAGAATAGCAGAATATAGAAGATGGGGGGAGGGGGTGGGGGGGGGGTGGAGGAGGAAACGGATGATGGGAAGAATCAATAAGTAGAAGGCGAGGAGTAGGACTAGAAGAATGGGAAGGGCGGGGTGGGGGTTTGGGGGGGGGGGGGGTGATAAGGTTGGAATGGAAAAAAAACTTGAACTAATAGTTATGAGAAGGAAAAACTTAAGAGGATGGTATGAGAATTTGGAGTCAGAAGAGGAATAATTGGTTGATAGTTGTATATCAAATTGATATTTCTATCAGCGTTCCTCGTGTCTGAATACGGACTTCAAAAGTGGTCAAAATAGAACCTCACTACTTGGACCTCTTTGAAAAAACTCATTGGTTTTATATATATATATATATATATATATATATATATATATATATATATATATATTTTAATCGTCTAATCAAGGAAAAAAAAACTGTTATTGGAAAATATGTTTTTAAAAAAAAAAATTGTTACAAGAAACATGATACTCTGTGTGGGCAATTTTGGCCAACTTGGCCACGCA
>NC_088360.1:39944050-39976550 GCF_034508935.2 Berghia stephanieae
ACTGTACACACACTTCCTAAAACCGTGATCAACTAGTGGGAACAATCATGAATCATCTTTCACTCTCTACTAGAGAAAACGTTTGCTAGGTTCATTAAAAAAAAAAAAATAAATAAATAAAAAAAGAAATATAATAACCCCCCCCCCCCAAAAAAAAAAAAAAATATATATATATATATAAAAATAAAAATCAAACTTGTGCATTGATTAAGTGCAATATCCATTCGACGTGCTCAAAGCATTTTACAAGGGCAAGGGGTCCCAAGCCAACAGCAACATTTAACACGTAGGACTAGGCATCGCGCCTTTTAGGTGATAATATTACAATTTTCATTTCCAACAGAGGCAATGCTGTTAAAGGTCAGGTACTCATTTTACAAGTATTGAGTGCAGTGAGAGAGTGTGAGTAAATAGCCTTTTCCAAGTACTCAACTATGTGCGGCTCAGAGCGGGACTCAAACCCAGGACCTTCCGATCTGAAGGGGATTGTCATACCACATAGCCACGCAAATAAAGCATAAATAACGCATATATATGTCATAGATTATAATGTACTATGTAATAATCACCTCACATAATGTGTGACAATCTAAGCGTAGTCTGTCGATTTAACATCTTTAATCTTAAATCATTCTTTTTCCCCCTTTCATTACAGTCTTGAACCCCCCCCCCCCCCCCCGGCCCGACACAAGGAAAAAAAAACTATAAAAAATTACTTCTGATTTCAATGTGATTATTGCTGTACATTGTGAAGCGCATTAAACATTGTAAATCCGTGGAAATGTGCTATATAAATGTTCATATTTATTTTCATGTATTATATTCATTATTTATTGTTTCGAATCCTCGGATAAAAAACAAATAGATATGATACAAAAGAATAAAGCGTTTCTACTCATTATTATCAATCAGAATATTATTTTATTTATTTATTATTATTTTTTAAAAAATCAATCAGAATATATTAATAATGACCATATATACTGTGGCTGGAGTTGTGAATTTTAAATGCGAGTATACCCAAGACATATAACTTTTCGAATGTAGTCATTTCTTTTTTTAATTTATTAATTATTTTTTTGAGGACATTAGCAATGTTGAATGAGGTCGTGACCACCATTATGTTTGAAATGTTTCAAACTGTTTGAAATCACTGATATATTAAAATAAGTGTAAAATTTATCAACATTGCAGCGCCCTTATTGTTTGACTCAGTTGTCAAAAACATGTCAATTTTTCAACTTTTTATTTCATTAATCAATTAAATTATTCATTGCATCGCATAATATGGTCTATTATCTTTTTAAAACCAAATTTAACCAAACCATTACAAAAATAAAGGAAAACGAAAATAAAAACAGAACAGAGCATAACATTTTATATTAAAGTATGAAAAACATTATGATTTCCATTTGAAATACATTGCACTCTGGGTTTACCGGAATAATATGGGTCCTCTTGTTGACTCTGCGATGACATTCGACAGCGACTCACCCCATTTAGCAAGTAACCTTTTCCCCTTTGCACATCCACCCCCCCCCCCCCCCCCCTTCCCCCTTTCCAAATAATTAAAAAAAAAAAAAAAAAAAAACAAAAAAAAAACAAAAAACAACAAAACAAACAAAAAGACAAAAAAAAAAAACACAAAAAAAAAAACAACAACAAAAAACAAAAAAACAACAACAAACAAGAGAAAAAAACAACAACGACCGAACACACCTTTAACATGAATTTGCATCAATTTAGGCTGTCTCACGTCTCACATGCGTAGTAGTAGTTGCATTTCTACGGTATCGTAATGTCACAGCAGCAGAGGTGATGACATGCGTGGTATAGAATAATGATGGAGTGATGAGGCTTATGCAAATAAAATACCGTTTGATTAATTGCGTTATGAGTGTCAATGTTAGTATTTATTATTGTTATTATTTTTTTTTATCAATGTTGATGATGATTACAATGATAATGGTGATGATAGTGACGGTGATTAGATATATGATAAGTATGCTATTAACATCGTCATTTTCAAAAGGATGATAATGAAGATAAGATGACGATGATGAATGAAGATGATTTTGATTATAATGATGATGAGCATGATGATTATAATAATGATGACGAGGAAGATGAATCATCATCATCATCATCATCATCATCATCATCATCATCGTCGTCGTCGTCGTCGTCGTTGTCCTCGTCATCCTCTTCTTCCTCCCCCTCCTCCTCTTCTTCCTCCGCCTCTTGATCATCATCCTCATCATCATCATCATCATCATCATCATCATCATCATCATCATCATCATCATCATCATCATCAACAACAACAACAACAACAACAACAACACCAAGACGACTTCTTTATCACAATACATAAAACGACACCATCCTTATTACCATAAATCAGCGATATAAATTTCCTACTACAATTATTATTGCCTTTCAAACTACGAATTAGTTTAAAACAATTGAAAAAAACAATGAACAATTCACAACTATCCATCCACTCCCCCCCCCCCCCCCCCCCCCCCCCCCCCCTTTTCACCTCACTGTAATGTCAAAATCTGTTTAAGCTCTATCACCTGTTATGGCGATAAGAGGCATTACTAACTGATTCACTATTCTTCTTCTTCGTTCCCGTCACGTCATATGGTCAGTCCGGTCTGGTGAATGAAGCCCACAGTGGTCCTGAGTTCGTCCTCACTGCCGTACAGCTTCTTTGAGTATGGGGTTGGGTCAGGCCAGAAGTTCCTTCTCAACTGGTTGTACCTTGGACATTCCATTAGGACATGATGTCCATTTTCGTTTTCAAGTCCGCAGTCACATTGTCCAGAGGCACCTGCTCTGGACATCCTCCACATATGTTCCTTTAACTGGTTGTGTCCAGTTCTCAGTCTGAAGATGATGACCTGTTCCTTTCTGTCGAGCACCTTGATAGGGTCATTCATGTTGTATAGATAGAATGCGCTTGGCCAAGGAGTTCACAACATTGCCATCCGGAAGTAGAACGGACCAACACACACACTCTGTGTAACCATGAACTTTCATAGTCTGGTTAATACAGTTTACTGAGAACAACTCACAAACGCGGATGGCAAAAACAATAACAAAGGCCTGAGTGACGTCATCTGCATACTATCTATTCTGGGTGCTTCTCTCTCCATCACTATTCAAATCCAGCCCATTACCATAAAGGTACATAAGTAATGCTTTGGATTTTCAAATTGTCGACGTACGTCTTGGCAAACCACAGTTGTGATTCTTTTATTTTTATTCAAGTTTTACTTTCTCTTAATTTGGTTAAATTCGTTTGGACTTGACGTTTCATTTAGTTCATTAGATGTACAGATTTATCGTGAAAATTGATCGATTTATTTATTTATTTATTTATCTATCTATTTATTTATTTTATTATTTATTGATGTGTTATTTATAAATATACTTATTTATATATTCCTTTATTTATACACTTAATATTTTTAATTTATTTACGGCTAAACGTGCTCAAAGTGCTTTACAGGGAGAACCTAGCCAACAGCAACACTCAACATGTAGGACAAGACATGGCGCCTGTTAGACGATAATACAATTTTTCGGACAGAGACAACGCTGTTTACGGCTAGGTACTCATTTTACACCTGAGTACGGTGAGAAAATGTGAGTGTAGAGCCTTTTCCAAGGATTCAACTATGCGCTGCCTCAAGATGGACTCAAACGCTGGACCGTCTGATCTGAAGGCGAGTGTCATACCAGGCAGCGCATAGTCGTCTTGTTGAAGTTAATCAGAACTCTTGGGCTGATACCCGAATGCCAAACAACTCGGCCATAGTGACGCCAAAACATGGCATTATGAAAGGACATCGATTATTATTATTACTATTATTATTGTTGTATTACCTATTAATGAAGTGGCTCACATCAAGGACAGCCCACTGCCAATCTGTTAATTAGTCTGTCTCTTTCCTTTCGACTCTCTTTGATCTTAATGACCCGTCTACAATTTCGCCATTTTTAGATCTCGTAAGCGGAAAGACGGAGAGAAAATGAAGAGAAAATAACGATAAGTATGGAGAGTTAAGTTCATATTCGAGTGTTTATCTGTGTATGTGTCTATGCCGTGTGTGTCACTTTTATTTCGTGTGTATCATTGTTCAAATGTGTGTGCTATAGGTATACTATGACCTTATAATCGGATAATTGCGTCAAGCGCGTAAATATATCCTAACTAAACTGGCTACAAAATCCTTTTGATATTGTTATTATGTTTTAAAATCACCTCTCTACGTTTGCACGTTTGGCGCTTCATAATAAACACATAAGTAGTACACATTATAAACTGCCCAGCAGCCAAACTCTTTTACGTTCACGTTTACGCTTAAACTACGACGTTTACACTCCACCCCCTAACCCTCTCCCCCATATTCCTCCGCAAAATCAAGCCCCCTGATTGGTTCTCGCCTCACGTCTCTTCACACAGACAACTGAAACGTGCCCGTGCGCGTCGCTGTTGATATTGCTAAGAATAGTAACAAAACATGCTGACATCACAGCGCCTCATGGTTTTTACTACGAGTGTCTACTACAACTTTGCAACTACCACTCTGCGCTCGGTTCAGTAAGGCCATGAGGGCTTTAGGCGAATAAATAATAATTCACGCAGTCTCACAAATCCTCACCGACCGCTCGTGTTCACCGCTTGTTCGCATCTCACCCCTTTCTGATTTTCAAGGAGGATTTAGAGGGTTTTTCAGTGGGTATACCGTTTTTACTCTTTCTTCGTTTTTATCATGGTCTTTTATTATTTTATCTTTTGGTCTGTCTGTCGCTGAGGATTATTATTATTCAAAATCCCGACCAACCATTATTTTGCTTTTTTATTCAGTTTTAAGGTTAAAAACCCCTCCACTCTACTCGACGACTCTCCCTTGTCTTACGTTTTTGGAAGTTCGTAGCCTGAGAGTGAACCAGGTCAAAGAGGCGTATTTACTTAGCTGAGGACAAAGCAGACAGGGGGTGAGGAAGAAAGGAAGGGTAGGGGTGAAGGATGATAACGGTACTTCTTGCCTGCCAGTTGCTTCTGCTGTTGCTGTCGCCTTCAAAACTGGGGTCATTTTTTCCAGGAGATTAGTTTGCCAGTTATCCTTCGACATAAGCTGAGTCTAACGTGTTGATGTTAGTATGTTTTTGGTGGAGTTTGTTTAGTTACACTTAGTTTTTATGCTTTCTATATTTCACCCCTTCTGATTGTTTTGTGCCAACAAATAGATTACAATGGAACTGTGGAAATGAAACTTAGTTTTTAAAAAGACGTTTGTATTACATCTTTAATTCGATTTCTGACAATATGGAGAAATTATAACTTTATGTGGAGTTTTGTAGTTTGAAAAACATAATTCACTTTAGAATGTTTAAATGCATTTGACGAACTCTGGTCTTGTTATCAAATTTATTTTAGAACCTTTTTCATAATAACAGAAATAGAGACTCTTGGATGAAACAAATTCAAAAGTGCAAGGCTTGTACATGCACGTTTAGATAAATGTTTTTATTCATTTTTGTTTTAATTCTATGAAGACGTGTAACTGTCGAGTAAAAAAAAAAAAAGCAAGATGAACGCTGAAAATCAGAATCATTGTGATTTCAGTGAGGAGAATTTAGACTTTCTTCTTGGTATGGTGGATTATTGTAATGACGACGATGACAACAACGATAACGATATTCTGATGACCATGGATGACGAAGGAGACGACGATGTGTTTGAAAGTGTGCTGATAAACAATCCATGCAATTTTTGCCAAAATAACAACAAACAACAGGTTGGTGATAGTCAAAATAATGGCGGTAACGCGTTTTCGTTAACATTTACACCAAATGCTGACGATAATCGTTTTTCGATGCAAAACAACGAAAATAAAGAGAATAACGATAGTGTTATCGTTTCACATGTGGACAGAAATAATAACAGCAGTGTGAGTCGAAACAATGTCGAAAACAACAACAGCAACAGTACTGGCAATTGCGGCAGAATAAACTCTTCAAACGACAGTGATACAAACGGTCCTAAAACCTACCATTGTCTTCAAAGTAGCAGCGCTGTTACTATGACAACAAATAATAACAGTAACAACGATAACAACAACAATAACATCGACTGGTCCAATTTCGGAGACTTCAATCTTTCGGACAGTCCTTTCCTTTTACTCAACAATGGCAGCAACAACTATGGTGGTGATAACCAAAATAACAACAACCATAACAACAGCAACAATATTACCACTTCATCATTCCAATGGTATGAAAGAAACGGTGTAAGTGGTGGTGGTATGAGTTGTAGCAGTATCAGTAGAAACACTAGTAGTAGCAGCAGTATCGGCAGCAGCAGTGGTAGCAGCATTCATGAAACTTCGGGGAGCAGCAGCAGTAGAAACAGTAGCTGTAGTAGTTATAGTGGTGCTTTTGCCACTTGTAATGTCGCTGCTACCACAAATTCGTCATCTACACCAATCACCACCACCACCACATCCACGTCCAACAACATCAGCATCAATTGTGATAACAATATTAGTATAGGCAGCAGCAATAACAACAACAACAATAACAACATTGGTGGTAGTAATTGTTCCAGCAGTAGCAGTAGCGGTTGTAGCGGTAGCAGTGTCACCATCACCTCCAGCAATAGCAGCAGTAGCAACAGTAAAGAAGTGATGATGTCAGCGTATATGGAGGCGTGTCGAAGTGGTCAACTTACCCCTATTCTCAAGGAAGAGCTCAAGTTTTTCATCCAGGCCAGAAGATTGTCTCAGGGAAAGGAGGAAATGGAGGTCCAGTTCACCCCTCCATCGCCCTCGCAGGTGAGAGAAGAAACCATTAATTATGAATTGAAAAAGATGTGAGAACACACTTACAACGATCACGTTTAAGGCGAATTGACTCAAATAATTTAGCATAACATGTTTATGCACCACCTCCTATTTATTATTTCTCTTGATATAAAGAACTACTAAAATAATTTTTCTACCAGGAGTTATTACTCTCTCTTTATATTCTAATCCACCACCCTTTTCAATCAATAATTTAAACCAAAAGAAAGTCACAAACAAAAGGAGAGAATAGAAAAGAGGAGAAAAGGGATTACAAGACAAAAAGAATAGAAAAACAAAGCGAAACACACACACACACACACACACACACACACAAAATTATCCCCCCCCCTTTTTTTTTTTTTGTTGCCTCATTTTGTTTTCATCGGCGTGTGTACATATTTGGAATTCTTATAAACCAAATTATAATGGGATCATTGTTGTAATGGAAATACTCTCAAACCAACGCAAAATATTTTCCATTACGACAATGTTAAATCAAGCCCGTAATTACGTTCGGTTATCAGACCTGCTCATATGTGCGCGTAGGTTTTCATATTAGTTTTACACCTTAAAAAGAAAGTATAGATAGTATGCACTTGGCTAATAAGCTCACAACATTGTCATCCGATAACGGACCAACACACAAAACTAAGAAACCTTGAACTTTTATAGTCTGGGTTATAAAGTTTAGTGAGATTTACTCATAAACGCGGATGGCAAAAAGCAATAACAAAGACATGAGTGACGTCAACTTCATACTATCTATACGCGCAAGACAGCAGCAGTAGCTCTATTTTAAAAGTCTGTCTGGGACAAAGCGTTTGTCTGCTTTGGGACATATATAGATGCTAAAGCTATAGCTAGAGTAAAAAATGCAAAATTAAAAAAAAACAAATGATGGAATAATAAAATGACGGTTTCTCTCTCCACTAGGATTGGAAGTCTCAACTTGGGACAGATTCTTTTTAACCTCAGACGCGAAAACAAACCATTCGTTTCTGCTGTCTGTGATAATATTCCCCGGTGTTTGCAGTTCAGTCTGGTTCTTAACCTTATCCTACCTGTCTTTGTAAAAACTCATAAATAATTTTATTTTAAAAAACATAAAATAAATGATAACTAAAAAATAATATATATGCGAAAACATGCACATTACTATAGCACATTTCCCTAGTTTCACAGTGCGCATAATCCAATGCACACTGCGTCATTAATTCTCCCAAGCATTTTTATGCAGTAGGTACCCGTCCGATGTTATGCGTCCATTTAAAAATAAACATAGACCCAGAGTCTAATTCATTTTCTGGCCGTTTTTGTAACCAGAATCTCGTTCGCATATTTTTTTTCTTCATTTTTTTTTGTTCTGTAGCATTTGAACAAGTTTGTCTGGCCCCAATGTTTCGTTCTTGGATAATATATTTTACACACATTGCCCCATATTGTTAATGACGGATATTGTAAAATTGCTAGTCAGAAAGGACGCCCGACAGGCGACTTCTACTGTGTGAAATAGAATTTGGTTCCATATGACTTGCCAGAGGAATAAATTATGAAAACTTATAAAGCGCATAGAGCATTGTGAATCAGTGTCAATGTTCAACCTAAATGTTCCGATCGATTCAAAGTTTAAATTTATTTTCCTTTTGTATTTTGAAATGGAATCGGAAAGACAGATTTGTCACTCTATATCATAATACATAATAATCAGTAACATCGAGAGAGAGAGATATTTTTATATAAGAGATTTATCGATGTACATGAACTCATGCTAAACTGGAATTGAAAACAGCGTGAAGTAAACAAAAAACGAAACGAACGATTCACGTTCTCACCATGCAAAGTAGAGCAGAAGAGGTACCACTTTACTAGACTAGACTAGGAGGTCGCAGCTGTGAAGGTCAACGACCTTTTCTGTGGCAAAGCAATAAGTCAAAATTAGTAAAGACAGTCCATTCAAATGCTCTAAATATCTTTGTTACCTATTGCCAAGTATTGAAACAAGTTTGACATTCTGATGCCTCAGTTGGTAGAGCACTCGACCCAAGCTCGCTCTCAGGTTCAGTCCTGGCTTTAGTTTTTGTTTTCTACTGATTTCTCTGTCCACCCATCAGGATCTTTTGGAACTGAGGATTATTTTGCTATAGGTATCGTCCTATAATAACGGTAACAAGTAATATCCGTTTAAAGCTATACAAACTGGATAAACCGCCACCCCGTGTGGTTTTAATGGCTTTGAAAATCTGTTTTTACTGCTTTTTTATATGAGTTAAAAAAAAAAGATTGTTATTTACGAACAGATGCAATTTTATTCATTGATTTCACAAAGAATCTATGATTCACTATCTGTAAAACTCCTGGTTTGTGAGAGAAAAGAATCCAACAAAGATAGGAACTACAATCTTTCATTTCAAGGTAAACATGCGAAAAACCCACGTGTTGCTGATTTCATGTTGAAGGAATTTGTTGTATACTCAGCGTCAATTATGCCCCGTCCCCCAAACAACTCAGTTGTTTAACGGGTTTTTTTTTTTACTGTAAGTCAAATCCATGCAATCTACTACCATTTCATATTAAAAAAAAAAATAAAAAATCTTATAGTAACACTAGAGGGCACAGGTGTGATTTAGATATAATTATAATGTATTGCCTTTTGTCAACAAGACATGTCACTGAAGTGGTTCTCTCGTCCAATGACCGGAAAAATGCACTGAACGACCTCGTCTCATGCTTTTTCCCAGATTGCTACACATGTAATATAGTTTACCGTTGTAGTGCTCTTTTAAAACAACGCCTTTATGTTTACAAATTATTATAACGAAACGATGTTAAATAGGCGTCGGTATCGTTATGTAAATTTACGTCTTGTCACGAACGAAATGATTAATCTTTGTAAAATTAGTTTTTATGTGCTTAAGAATATAATAACAATAGGAAACACGGACAGACAAGCCGGTGAGAAAATGTCGATACTTGAGACGAGCGGATGATTGTTTAATATAAACTTAAAAGATATTTTTTTCACAAATCAAATTCAATGCTCCTTGGTTCTAGTCTCGCCCTGTCGGCGCAAAGTTGAGTGCTCGGAAAAGGCTCTTTACTCATATTCTCTCACCACACTTTAGGTGTAAAAAGAGTACCTGGTTAGTAACAGCGTTGTCTCGGACATAAAAAACAAAACAAACAAACAAAACACACACACACACACACACACACACGATGCAAAAGAAAAGAAACCCCCCCCCCCCCAAAAAAAAAAAAAAGAAACCCCCCAAAAAACAAAAACAAAATAATACAAACATACGAAACAAAATAAACAAAAAATTTAAGAAAACAAACAAACGAAACAAAACAAGCATTAATAACAAAACCAAAACAATTACAAACATAAACAAAACAACAAATACCAAAAAAAACAACAACAAAAAAAAAACAACAACAAACCAAAAAAAAAAATAAAAAATAAAATATATACCCAACAAAAAACAAAACAAAACAAAACAACCCAACACTGGCTGATTGTTTGATTGTATTCCTTTCCCTTCTCTAGTTTTGTTTCGTCAACCATAGTATGTATCATAATCACGTCACCAGTAACGTCCGGGTTCCACAATCTGTTTGTAATTCACATATTATTATTGCTGTATACCCAATAAATAGGCTCTCGTTATTAGTAAACGGTGTATAGCAGGCGATGTGTTGTTTCATTTCATGCTATTTGTATAACGGAATAAGCGGAACGTTTGCAAAGACACTTAACATTGTTAAAATATGGAGAAGAACCTTCTAAGTGTGCGTGTTTGTTTATTTACAATACGTAATACTAAGCAGCTGGGCTGTAAATAATAATGGACCAAAAAGTAAAACCATTAATGCATTCACTTACTGTTTTTGTCACAGGATGAAGAATGGCTTTTAGTCCGAAACGTTCCGTGTTTTGGTATTTTCTTCTTTTTTTGAAGCTGTATATTCATATTTATTTATTTATTCATTTATTTATTTATTGTTTTGTAATCGTAACGGAATCATTGAAATATGATGAGAATTTTCTTTCCCTTATTTTCTTCGATTGGCTCGGATTTATTTACACAATCAGGAGTAAAGATATTGAAAAAACAAAAAAAAATAACAACAAAAACACGTGATGATAAGAAAAATCAGGTTTCGTATGGAAGTAATGCACAAATTGACGGTAGGAACTCATTAGGGAACAAATCAATATGGCTGTAGTTTTAATCAAAGGACGGAAAGCAAACTCTTCTATCTCTCTCTTTCGTCCCCCCCCCCCCTCCCTCTCTTTCTCTCACACACGCACACGCACACACATTTTCTCTATTTATCTATCCCTCCCCATCTCTCTCCCTTCCTCTATCTATCTATCTCTGTATCTCCTTCTCTCTCTCTCTCTATCTCTCTCTCTCTATCTCTCTCTCTCTCGCTCTACCTCTCTCTCTTCCTCTTTCCCCTCTCCCCCCCCCCCTCTCTCTCTATTTCTTTCTCTCTCATGCACACACACACACAAACACTCTCTCTCTCTAGTAAGTAAGGGTTATAGTTATAGTAGTAGTAGTGGTAGTAGTAGCAGTAGTAGTAGTAGTAGTAGTAGTAGTAGTAGTAGTAGTAGTAGTAGTATTAATAGCAGTAGTAGTAGTAAAAGTAGTAGTAGTGGTAATAGTATAGTTAATAGTATAGTAGTAGTAGTAGTAGTAGTAGTAGTAGTAGTAATAGTAGTAGTAGTAGTAATAGTAATAGTAGTAGTAGTAGTAGTAGTAGTAGTAACAAGATATGAAGTGAGTAGAAAAGTGCCAGAAGACAATAGAGAATAAAAATTTTTTTCGCGGCGGTGGTGGGGTTTGAACCTGCGACCTTATTGGTACGACAACTCCGCCTGGCAGGTGAGAGCGTGGC
Source organism: Berghia stephanieae (assembly GCF_034508935.2). Lineage (NCBI taxonomy): Eukaryota > Metazoa > Mollusca > Gastropoda > Nudibranchia > Aeolidiidae > Berghia > Berghia stephanieae. The sequence goes on from NC_088360.1 coordinate 39,955,816, forward strand.
TCTACCGTGTGAGCTATCCACGAACACAAAAATATTCGTTTCAAACCCAAAGTCATTTCTAGATCCCTCTCTCACCCACTTCTTGAGATCGCCGATTCGTTCACCACCATCGCGAAGTAATTTTGACCAGCAGTTAAGCTTAATAGCCAATATTCTCATCACAAACATATAACATAGAAACGATTGAGACATTGAGTATGCTCCGGTGTATGGGGTGAATTTTTAATTCAGAAAAGTGAGTGGAGCAGGCACTTATGTTGGTAACAACAAGATATGAAGTGAGTAGAAAAGTGCCAGAAGACAATAGAGAATAAAAATTTTTTCGCGGCGGTGGTGGGGTTTGAACCTGCGACCTTATTGGTACGACAACTCCGCCTGGCAGGTGAGAGCGTGGCTCAACCGTGTGAGCTATCCACGAACACAAAAGTAGTAGTAGTCGTAGTAGTAGTAGTAGTAGTAGTCGTAGTAGTAGTAGTAGTAGTAGTAGTAGTAGTAGTAGTAGTAGTAGTAGTCGTAGTAGTAGTAGTCGTAGTCGTAGTAGTAGTAGTAGTAGTAGTAGTAGTAGTAGTAGTAGTAGTAGTAGTAGTAGTAGTAATAGTAGTAGTAATAGTAGTAGTAGTAGTAGTAGTAGTAGTAGTAGTAGTAGTATATGTTGGAATTAGAGAAAAAATAAATCTGGTCACTCAATCTCGTCTTTGCTCACGTAATAAAACATTGAGATTCTTGTACTCCTGCATTGGACATTTCAAACGAGTTCCCAATGCCGCCCTGCACGACCTATTTGGAACGAGTTTTGTTTGTTTGTTTGTTTGTTGCTTTAGGTCTCTTCCAACACAATTGAGATTATATGAGAGACCGCTGAAACAAAAAAAACAAGCAATCTAACAAAAATAGTACAAATGTTAATCAAAATCATAACCTAAAGATATCATAAGCTAAATTATAAATAACCAAGAACAAACAGGCAGAAGATTTACAGAAAAAAAATATCCCCTGTCAAAAATACAATCACAAACCAAAGAAGCAGGATAGGCTAGTAAAGAGAAGAAGAAACGACATCACTATCGGATCGTTTACCCATGCGAACATCATAGGTATATGATTCAAGGGTGATGCTCCCATCCAATTGAACTTATTTCAAACGCAACAGTTCAAGACTGTCATTATTATTATTATTATTATTATTATTATTATTATTATTATTATTATTATTATTATTATTATTATTATTATTATTATTATTATTATTATTATTATTATTATTATTATGCACCTCCAATGATCTCACCTAGATTATTTCTTCCCAAAATGTATTCATTTTTACAATGATTGGTTCTTCAATTTAACAATTTTGACATTAAGAATTATCATTGTGGCCGCGTTACGCGTTACGCGTCAAAATCTAGCAGAACCAGATGTGTACTTGAGAAAAATAGTTCTTGAAACGCTACATTATTTAAAATTTTTTTTTTTTTTTTTTTTTTTTTTTTTTTTTTTTTAACAAAGACACTCATTTTTTCCTATTATGCAGTAGTATAATCGGGTTTTCCCCCCAAAACAAAAAGTGTACAATAATTAATAACATTCATAGAAAGATTTATCTATCTACACCATAACGTTAATACTAATAATTTTACTGGAACAATTCTCACAACCATTTGTCTGCAGTGTTCATAATGGAGGAAAAACAGAAGCGTTCATAAAAAAGAAAAAGGCTGTGAAATAACACTCCGTAGTAATTTTCCACATGGAGCGTGTGTAACGTAATTGCGCATGAGTAAATTATGGTAGTACGAGTTATGTTGTATGTTGTGTTATGGTTGATGTTATAATAACGACGACTCCGTATATTATAGTTGTAATTGATCATTAGGGGGTGTTATATATGCTGATGAAGTCGGATAATAGCTGGTTATAGGGTGGATTGAGATGAATGATAAATGGATTGATGGATGGATGGATAGATGGATGGATGGGTGAGTAGATGCACTGATAGTTGGATGTATGGATGGATGGATTGGTGGAGGGATGGGTGAGTCGATGCACTGATAGTGATAGATGGATGGATGGACGGATGGATTGGTGGAGGGATGGGTGAGTCGATGCACTGATAGTGATAGACGGATGGATGGATGGATGGATTGGTGGAGGGATTGGTGAGTCGATGCACTGATAGTGATAGACGGATGGATGGACGGATGGGTGAATAGATGCAAAGTTTGATGGATGGTTAAATGAATGAGGGATGGATTGTTGGATTGATGATAAACATATGGATGGATGGATGGATGGATAGAAGAGTGGAAGCATGGACGAATCGAGGTGTAGATGGATGGGTAGATAAATGATGGATGATGGATGGTTGGATTGATGGCTAAATAAATAAATGGATTGATGAATATGTTGACCATAAATGAATGGATGGATGGATATATTGGTGGTATTGATGGAGAGTTTGATAGGTAGATAGATAAATATATAATATAAATAGGGACTATATATATATATATATATATATATATATATATATATATATATATATATATATATAGTCCCCTTAGATAGATAAATATATAAATAGATAGGGGACTAATATATATATATATATATATATATATATATATATATATATATATATAGTCCCCTTAGATAAATATATAAATAGATAGGGGACTAATATATATATATATATATATATATATATATATATATATATATATATATATAGTCCACGATCTATTTATATATTTATCTATCTACCTATCAAACTCTCCATCAATACCACCAATATATTTCCATCCATCCATTCATTTATGGTCAACACATTCATCAATCCATTTATTTATTTAGCCATATATAATAATAATAATGATTATGATGATGATGATGATGATGATGATGATGATGATGATGATGATGATGATGATGATGATGATGATGATGATGATGATAATAATAATAACCAACCGTCCCCCCAAAAAAATGCGAAATGGAGATATAGACTCAAAAAAGGAAATAAATTTGATAAGAATAAGACAAAAATAAAACAAATTATGATCAAGTTATGAAATCATAACTCTTTCACCTATCTTGATAGTTACCTACTCATAATGATGTGATTATATCTATTAGCGTGCAGAACTAAACGTAAAGATATAAACATTGTTGATACACACTATGTAATTCTTTCAAGTTATTTTATTGAATGTCTTTCTCTTGCAACTGTATTATGATATGTTCACTGGTATTCCGTCAAGAGTATAGATAGTATGCGCTTGGCTAATAAGCTCACAACATTGCCATCCGGAAATATAACGGACCAGCACACACAACTCTATGTAACCTTGAACTTTTATAGATATTATGCGTTGTCTAAGAAGCTCACAACATTGCCATCCGGAAGTATAACGGACCAACACACAAAACTCTGTGTAACCATGAGCGTTTATAGTCTGGTTAATAGATAGTATGCGCCTGGCTAATAAGCTCATAACATTGCCATCCGGAAGTATAACGGACCAACACACAAAACTGTGCGTATCCATGAACGTTTATAGTCGGGTTAATACAGTTCAGTGAGCATTATTCATACACGCGGATTGCAAAAAACAATAACAAAGACCCGAGTGACGTCATCTTCGAACTATCTATACAGTTAAGTGAGAATTACTCATAACCGTGGATGGCAAAAAACAATAACAAAGACACGAGTGGCGTCAAATTCTTTCTATCTATAGTCTGGATAATACAGTTAAGTGAGAATTACTCATAAACGCGGATGGCAAAAAACAATAACAAACATCCGAGATACGTCAACTTCATTCTATCTATACTAACGTTCTTAAAGTCTAGACAGTGTCTACTTGTCCATACCCTTTGTGTGGATATTATAATTTGTGCATACTGTCGTGCTCTGAAAAACACATTAAAAATTTTTTGGCCAGAAAACTCTTCTTTCAAATATCGGCTGATCAATATGACCCTCATCTTGTCAAAAACTCTCAAACCTGGGATTTGAAACAAGACTCAGGTTTGAAAGTTTTTGACAAGATGTGCGTCATTGTAGTTGATCGATATTTGAAGGACGGATTTTCTGTCCAAAATGTTTAATTTTTATTTTTTTAATTTCAGAGTATGGCAGATATTTTCTTATTTTCAAAGGCAAATTAAGTCTCCTAGTTTGTGTATCCATTGCTTATTATTGTTGTCTATAAACACTTTGTTATAGTATATTATGTAGGATAACAGATGGTTTAGACCTGAACGTACAGAATAATATTCTGTCTGTAAAAAGCTAACAGATGATAATTTATTTCATTTAATTTCTATAATTATTAATAATTTCATACTATTATCAATGAATAATAGAGATTATTAGTCGCTCAGAGCTATAAGACCCACGAAGCCTTATTTTATCCCCAATTCTATAGCATGAGACTATAGCATAATAGAATTGTTTGCTACCCCTTGGATAGGACGTTAGCCTCTCGCAAAGTACTTTCCACCAGATATTAAGCTTCAGCTACCAAAGCTCTGCTGGGTGAACATGAGAGAGAGAGAGAGAGAGAGAGAGAGAGAGAGAGAGAGAGAGAGAGAGAGAGAGAGAGAGAGAGGTGTTGGATGGATGGTTTTAATATAGGATCCTTTGCATGTTAAGCGAGTGCTCTAACAACTGAGCTATTGGTAACCCCAATAGAAATAAAATGGCTTTTTTTTTATTTCAAGGGAGAATATGTCTATGTTATCTGTCTTGAACCCCCCCCCCCCCACCACAAAAAAAAAAACAACAAAAAACCAAAACAAAAAAAACAAAAAAACAAAACAAACCCAACATTATCTAGGCATCAACCGCAATGCAGCGACGCAAAGTTAGATAACCGGGGTTCTGTTAAAGAATTCACACGGAACTGACTTCGGATACGTTTTGCGTAGGGTTTTAAAAAGTTTGTTTTAATTATTTTTTTTTTTTGGCCCATGTTTTCTCTTAGCAGTTATTAGGTTGGTGATTATGTGCCAGATCTGGCCTAAAGCATTTTGCAATAGACTGGCTGTCTGTCCAAAGGTAGGAAAAACAATTAAAGCTACAGAAACCGGAATAAATTTCTGCTCCATGAGTCTTATGGCTCTGAAATTCAACTTATAACTCACTGGAGGTTTAACTCACTCAATCCTAGAAATTTTTGCTGTTCTTCAAAATTGGAAAAAAAATGTATAAAAAATGAACATGTGCATAGACAGTTTTATTCAACTACCATTAACATGCAAAAACTATAAAACATTAGCTTTGATGTTACGCCTATAATTTGTCTTAGAAAAATATGTAATAAATAGGCATGGGGTAAAAGTAACCCGGGTAAACTACGGATATAGACGGTGTTAGGGTTGAGTCAGTTAAGTATAACTTTGATCTTGTGTGCAAGAGTAGATAGTATAGGTATTTTATGCCCCATAGCTCAATTGGTAGAGCACTCGCTTCACATTCAAAGGGACCAAGATCGATCCGGGTGCAGTCGAGAATTTTCTGACCTCCCTGTCCATCCAGCAGTTGAATGGGTAGCTGAATCTGTTAGATTTGGCAGAAAGTACTTTGCGATAGACTAGCAAAAGGATAGCAAGCAATTTGCAATTATCCGTTTCACGCTATATATCCCGGGATAAACTCCGGCTTCATGGGCCCAATGACTCTGAAGGACTACTCTATGCCCCATTAATCGTAGTTTGTTACTGAGATTATCTGGCTTGACCTGGACGTAAATGAGATACTACTTATCACAGCTGCTTCATAATCCTCTCCTCCCCCCCCCCCCCCCCCCCACACACACACACATAATCGCATAGCCTCCCATCCAGTTTTCTCCGATCCCACGTTGTTTGTCTAAAGAAAAAGAAGTTTTTGTTTTTTTTCACACCATTTTATATCTTTGGCAATCTCTCTCTCTCTCTCTCTCTCTCTCTCTCTCTCTCCTCTCCTCTCCTCTCCCTCCTCCTCTCTCTCTCTCTCTCTCTCTCTCTCTCTCTCTCTCTCTGTGTCTTTCTCTCTCTTTTTCTGCCCGTCTCTCTCTCTCTCTCTCTCTCCCTCTCTCTCTCTCTCTCTCTATGTCTTTCTCTCTCTTTTTCTGCCCGTCTCTCTCTCTCTATTTCTCTCTCTCTCTCTCTCTCTCTCTGTCTTTCTCTCTCTATTTCTCTCTCTCTCTATTTCTCTCTCTCTGTCTTCAATCTCTCTCCTCTCTCCTATCTCATCTCTCTGTCAACTCTACTTCTCTCTCTCTCTCTCTATCTATCGTGTGGCTCGTTTGCTCAGCTGTACGTCGACTCGTCTTGTCAGAAAAGTCAAGAAATTTTAAACGGGATCAATGACAATGTGGGTGACATTGATAATGGACAATTCTGGTTCGGATATTTTGTCCTTGTTTAAGAAACTTTACACATATTATTACCCCATTAGACTCAAGTGTAAATAAGTATCCAGCTACAAATGTTGTAAGATTGTTCAAATATGGACGCCTAATAGGCGACTGGTATTGTATGACATAGAATTCGCAGGTTTAAGACTTTTTGCCAAGACGAGCTGGAGCCCTCCCCCCCCCCCCCCCCCCCCCCCCTCCACCCCCCAAACAAATCAAACAAAAAAACAAAAACAAAACAAAACAAAAAAACAAACAAACAAGCAAACGCAACAAAAAGCAAAAACAAACAAACAAGCAAACGCAACAAAAAGCAAAAACAAAAAAAACAAACAAAACAAGCAAACAAAACAGCAACACAAAAACAACAAAGCAGAGATGAATATAACATCGAAACCAGAAAAAAGACCCTTAGAACAAAATACGGCATTGGTGACAAGGGACATTACTTGTCCATGTTACAAAGTGACACTGGCTGTGACAAATCCGTGGGTTTTCCCCCCTTCTCGCTGCCCACTGTCAACCTCTCCGGTTAAAATGTCAACCTGTGGTCGAATGGCAGAAAGAAGTCCTGTTTCCATCCATGCCAGATTATTATCTCGCCGTCGTGGTTGTTGTCGTCGTCGCCACCATCATCATTATTTCTATCAAATTAACATTGAACCTTCCTTTATTATCAGCGACATCGTCATCATTAACATCATCGCTATTTTTGGTAGTGTAGCAAAATTTATAACGTCAGTCTTCCCCATAATTTATTGCACAATCGTGATCGATAAGCTTTGAATTGACTGTTCCAGACGTTGTGTGTGTTGTCTCTAGGAAATATGTCTATCTATATACAATTATTGTAAAGTGCGTAAGTAAACCGGGAAGTGAGTGGTAGGAGACTTTAGCGTCATTGCCCTTTTAAGAAATTCAGAAAATGAATTTATACACGACATTTAACGGCTTACACAATTCTCAATGCATTTCACAATACCTCTGGAAACAAAAAAAAAAAAAACAAAACAAAAAACAAAAAAAAAAAAGAAAACAAAACAAAAAACAAAACCAGACAAAACAAATCAATAATAAAAACAAAACAAGCGAGCGGAATTTCTTGCGTCATTTTTTTTTGTCCACCATGTTGCGATTTGGATACGTAATAATTTTTGTTTGTATTTCAATAAAGTATTCGTTTCTTTAAAAAATAATTTTTTTTAATACTGATTGTTTAATTTTCATATTTAAAAGCAACGAAAGAAAAAATACCTTCTGTTTGTTTCTCTCCCCTTCTCCAGCTGAGTGCCAAAGAAGTAGAGAAGATAGAAAGACGAAAGAAGCAAAACAGACAGGCAGCAAAACGGTTCAGACAGAAGCAAAAAAGTTGTGAGGAATTATTATTACAGGTATGGATTGTCCTTATTAATTTCTCATTATTTTAATAATGTTTTATTTTGCTATTTTGTGGTTAGCAAAGTATTCTTGAGAGAATTGGACAAATACCATGCCCAAGGGAGGTGGGGTAATCAATGACCCACAGAACTTATGCCAATGGCAATCGAAAACAGTGGGTCGCATCAAGCCGACTTTACTCACAGGCCACAGCAGGACTGCTGCAAACATGCATCGATGGGGTCTGAGGGAGTCAGTCGACTGTCAGAGCAGACCACATAATTCTACACTGTCCTGTGACGAGATTGGCGGGAGGTTTCGAGGCTGTCCTCAACTGCGGTGACGAATTTAAAGACTGGGTGAAAACTTTCTGTGTGGAGTTATTGTAGCCATGCGCTTCTGCTATATTCTTGAGAATATTTGATTGCAGCGGGTGTTGGAGACTCTTGGCCATTCGATACTGCCACCTCTTTGTGGTTTATCATCAATTGTGCAATCAATAGCTTTACTTGGTTGACGAGAAAAATGATCATGAAATTAACCTTTACCGCCACTCCCTAAAACCCACCCTATTCACCACATGTGTGGTCTTTTAGACCCGCCTATAGCTAAATAGAGATTTATTTCTTACGTCTCATTCGCCACTCGCGGGTCCTCTTAGACCCGGTGACTTGGGAAGAGAGAAGTATTTTGTGCCACCGATTCGCCACACGCGAGGTCTTTTGGACCCCCCCCCCTCTCTCTCTCTCTCTCTCTCTCTCTCTCTCTCTCTCTCTCTCTCTCTCTGAATAATATTTATAATAGTAATAATAATAATAATAATAATAATGAAAATGATGATGATAATGATGGTGATGATGATGATAATAATAATAATAATAATAATAATAATACGGTAATAATGGTGATGATGATGATAATATAATAATAATAATAATAATAATAATAATAATAATAATAATAATAATAATAATAATAATAATAATAATAATAATAATGATGATGATGATGATGATGATATCAATTTGATAATAATTTGTGTGTTGGTACGTTATATTCGGCTGGTGATGTTGCGAGTTTTAAAAAAATAAATAAACGCACAGCATCATCTGCAGGTTTGATATCCCAATTCCTTATCGGCTTATTGTGTTGTAACGGAAATCTAAATAGGATTCCACAGTCTGACGTCACGTCCGCCTAGTGCTGAGGAGGTTTACATTCATGTTCCGTTTAGTCTGGTAGCTCACCAGTGTGGTGCTGTCCTTGAATGCAAACATGGATTGGTGAAGGGAGAGATGCTTGTTGTCCTTAAATATCTGAGGCAAAAACGTCTTGTTCCTCCTTACTGTCCCCACAAGAGTTAGCTTTTGGCGCAGCAGTTTTTGGGACAGCTCGAAGTCTGTGAAGTAATTGTCACAAGTGACGTTCCTTCCAGACTGAAAATAGCGCTGGACCAGGTTTAGAACAGTAGATGCTCCAACACTGCTGGCTGTTTTGGGCTGTGTTCCCTTTCCAAGATATGGTATGCCGTAGCACGGAAAGGCGTTGGCGGCATCACACACCCAAATTATTTTGATGCCATACTTGTCAGGCTTCGAGGGGATATACTGCAGAAAGGCACAACGACCACGGAAATTGACAAGTTGCTCGTCTACTGTGAGGGCTTCTCCCGGCGCATAGTGCATCTGAAGGGCAATCTGGAACTTGTTCCAAATGTCCCTGATTGGAGCAAACAGATCCCTGGCTCTTCGTTGGCTTCTCGTCAAACCGCATGTAAGTCAAAAGAGACGAAAAACGGTTCCGAGAGAAACAAGCCCGTAAAATTTGCAGTCCATCCAAAACATCGAACAACATCTTTATATCTGTCATGTTTTCCTTCCTGGAGCCTGCATACAGCAAGCACCCAATAAGGGCAGAGATCTCATCCCTTGTGCAGACTGTCCATTTCATGCCTTTCACCCTCCTCCCTTCAATATTTGTGAAAAACAGCAGAAAGGCGCTCTCTGGTGTCTCCACATGTCCTGTTGCGGGAGTGCGGTCATGAGGTAATCTCAAAATATTGCGGGCTGGCGTTTTGGTAGCTGCAGGTTTGGTCTTACTCCAATCTACCATCCATGACTTGTAGCAGCCAGCATCTGAAGCGATGTCGTTGGTAACCACGGGCAACAGCTTGGTGTTGGTTGCAACCACAGGCAATAGCTCGGTATAGCTGGCAGTCTGCAAGTCATTATCATCCTCATCATCATCATCATCATCATCCCCACCAACTGCTTCGTCCATTTCACCATCCTCAACGTCAAACTGATTCTGAAATAAAACTTCTTCAGATGAAGATTTCTCTTCAGAGCTGTTCTCCGGCTCAACAGACAGGAGTTGTTCCCATATATTTCTGTCCGCCATTTCACTGTTAAAACGAGAAACGTAATTTACTTTAGTTATTGAGTCCATTGAATGATAAAGAACTATGATACAGAGTCTATCCCGGTTTAGTAACGTTAAATGGACTGATAGCATTTGGTATCACAATCATGACGATGGCGTGTACCGTATGAAGGGACCTCACCACCCATTACTGTTGATAGAAGCCAACATGGAGAGATTGTGTGGAAATAACTAGAAATAATCTGACTCACACTGAAACCCAGGATTATTGGATCTGTTCACTATCAGCAAAAATCATAGAGGCTAGCTAATCTATTATCATCTTTATTTCTTTTTACAACACACTCTGTGTCCGTGTCTCCTGAAAAGAACCAACGTGTAAAATCTGCAATGTCCTTGCCAACTTCAGCTATGCACATGAACTGGCTGCTAAGTAGTAGGACTAGTTTGGGTTACGTCATAACCATATTGTACTAGTTTATACAGCTAATGATGAATTTATACTAATTACTCACCTCAATAGGCAAAATACAAAACTGGCAATTGTAGTTGTAGAAATATAGCGATATTTTGTAAAAGCAGAAGAAATAATATTTGTAAACTGTCGCGGGCAAAACGAGTAGAAAAGGTCATGAGTACACATGACATAGACCACACACGGCTAGGTCAGGTCATGACTCGGCGCATTCTTTTAGGACACAACAAGATTATTTTGTGGAATCATGCCAAAATCGACGTTCAAAAATAACCCATTACAACCAATTGATACCAAAGTCAGAAAGTGCACTATAAATTAGTATTGCGTTGATCACTCTGTTGTATTGTAAATACAGAAACATCTGTGTAAATAGTAATCTATTAAGACATTCTCCTTGCCACTATTCCAATAGACTTATACAAAATATCTATAAATTTTGCTTTTGGCAAAAAGAATGCCAAATTGGCAACCATAGTTGATACGTAAGTAAGTGACACGTCGGGCACGCGGGTGGCGAACGTATTCCTCTCTTCGCTTGTCGGCGGGTCTGAAAGACCACGCGAGTGGCGAATGGGGCATGAGGAATAAAACTGTCTTTGTGCGTTACCGGGTCTAACAGACCCCGCGAGTGGCCGCGCTAAAGAATTTTATAGGGTTGTGAAAAAAATTCCTATAAAATACAATTTCCATGAAAATTAAAAAAAACAACTCAATCCACATAACAAAAAATGGTTGAAGGAAGCATATCTAGAGTTTCAAGTTTTTATTTACTCATTCAAAGACACAATGACAGAATATGTACTTGGGGTGGGTCTAATAGACCCACGAGTGGCGGTAAAGGTTAAATATCCAAGACCAAGGTTGATCTTATCTTACCTGCAAAGAAAACGTCAACGCTATTCTTTTGTCATGGTGGCTCTTCTCTCATTTTGACGGTGTAATGTCACATTCTTTGCGCTGTGTAGTCATCTCATCATAGCTCACGGAGCACTATTACTATTGTTGCGGTGCAAAGTTGAGTCTTTACAAAGGGCTCTTTACTCACATTCAATCACCGCACTCGATTGTAAAATGAGTACCTGACCCATAACGGCATTGTCTCTGTCAAAAAAGTAATTGTAATAATATCGCCTTACGCTTACACGCGTCGTCATGTCTTGTTTTTATTGTTAAGTGATGATATTGTCTGAGAACCCCATGTAAAACGCTTTGAGTACATTTCATGGAAACTGCACTATCTATATAAAAAAACTCATTTTTACAGCTACACCGAGGCTTATCTCAGGAAAAAAACTGTACAAAAATAATAGAGACAATGTTAGCTCCATCTTGCATTTATTATTATTTTTTTAATTTCTCCAGAAAATCAAGGAATTGGAAGGTCAAAATGCAACCCTCTTTGAGGAGGCCCAAGTCCTTAGAGGCGAGAAGCAGAAGCTGATGGAAGTCGTAGCAGAGCATCTCTTGGTGTGCCCATTCTTCTCATTGAAATCTCCAGTCTTACCAGAGGGTGAATGGAGCGCTGTAGAATGAAAAATTGGAATAATTGAATATAAAGAACTCAAAAGATATAAATAGAAAAACTAAGGTCAATATTCTTTGATCTGAAATACGTTATGTGTACAGAACTCAAAAGAAGGGAAAAAACCCTCAACTCAGTTCAACATTTTTTGGATTTCAAATACATTAATGTGTACAGAATTCAAAAGAAAGAGAAACAAAAACTCAACCCCAACCCAGTTCAACATTCTTCGACGTGAACAGACAGTGGGTCCAGATTCCCACAGAAAAAAACATTGTTGTACAAACTTGTTGATCAGTCGATAGTCGATTGACCTCCGTTATATCGCGTTTGTGAAAGTCAGGCTATATTGAGCGTGTCCATTGGATGAATTATGACCGCAAGTCGTATAGGCACGTTTATATTGCCCAGTTTTGGATAAGGTCTTGGCTCCGGAGACAGTGACGGATACTTTATATCGTGAGCTGAGGATTAACTGGTTCTATTTCCACGTCGGAAAAAAATTGGGATATTACAGGCATTACAATCAGATTTTAGATGGCCTCATCTGACAATTTTTTTTGTTCAAATCGGGGTATTTGTTCAAAAGTTATATACAAAAGAGATTACAACATATATACTTGAAGTGATTTTTTTCTCAATCTAAACAAATCTGATGATAGAACTAGTTAATCCTCAGACAACGATAATATGCTGATATGTTTCCCTTTAGTAGACTCACTGACGATTTCCTTCAAGATGTAAACTTATCTTCTTATTTCATGCTTTGAAGAATTGTCTAATAAAGAGCGTGGAAGAAAGCCGTACGCTCAATATGAATTTAATTTGCAGACTTGTACATTATCTTGTACTCCACCTGCAGTTGACCAAGAGTGACTAAAAATGATTTGTTTCATTTATTTTGGCCATGAAAACTTGTCCTTCTTATATTGATGGATAACTCTCATCTTGTCGAAAACTCAAACCAACTCGAGACTTCCTTTAAGTCTCTGGTTTGAAAGTTTTTGATTAGAGTAAGGTCGTGTTGATGGATCTATATTTGAAGGACGAGTTATCTGGCCCAAATTTTTTAGAATTATGTTTTTTTCGGACTACCGACGTATATGGGAGTGAGGCCCATATCCACTGCAGTTTGCAAAGCCATGACATTTCAATCCAAAATCATTTTGTTGACCATTTTTAGTCTTCAAGATTCAGCATCGATCATTGAATTGTCTGATTATGCAATCTCAGAGACCATTTCCCGTTAAAGGAATAATCAAAAACAGGACTTGTCATTTTTTTTAAAAATCGAAAAACTGAATTTTAGTCCATCAAAATGGTTAATGTTTGGAGCATGTCCTCTCTTTGCCAATAAATATAAATACAATCAAATGATCGATATTTGAAGAACGAGTTTTCTGTCCATTTAACAAAAAAGCGTGTTCTTTTTTATCGGACGTCAGTATTGATCATCTTATCTGGTCAACAAAAATAGTTTCGACAATATACTCACTATGGTTTAGCCTCTTTTAAAGTGTGTAAAACTAAACATTGCAAGTGAACTTTTTGTTATCGAAGATTATGTTGCTTATAACATGCACTAAAAATCTCCAAAATTTTATAATATTCCTACTTTTTATTTTCCTTTTAATCAAGTAATCTTATTATTTTAAAACATACGAAAGATTTATGTCGTATCTATGTAATTTTTCAATTTAAAAAAAATCACGATACAATGTTTTTCTTTTCTTTTTCTTTTTACCTGCTACCTCCCTTCTTAATCCGGCCTTATAACGTATACTTTTGACAAATCTCAATTACGTCTTACTTTATACCAGTTTGCTGTTAAGCTGCAATATAATATACTATGACATGTCGCCAACAATTCTGAGAATAAATGAATAGTCTAGCTTATTTGTTTATAGACACAAAAACAGTTGTAGAAGAAAAATAAAAACAAACTAAGAGTATAGGTAAATTAATATTGTAACATCGCTTTTCCTTTATAACGATACAGATTAATAAATGAAATAAATGCTCATACCTTATCGTTTTCATCAAGAGAACAAACAGTAAATTGATGTGACCCAGACTTCATTGCTGGGGTTGGTGTCGATGTTACTGTTTCCTTTATGGAAACAATTAGGTCTGTTGCTACAATCAGGCTGATACACACACACACACACACACAAACTCACACACACACACAAACTCACACACGCATACATACACACACACATACGAAATACTGATTTGGCAGAAAATTCGACTTTTCATAAGAGAATTGATGACCCATCTGCCGTATGCTGAAAAGTAAAAAAAAAACCCACATAAATTATGAAATTTGGCTAGAAAAAACTCGTCCTTCAATTATCGATCGATTAAAATGAACGACCCTCATCTTGTCAAAAAACTCTCAAACCTGGGGCTTCAATGAAGACTTTAAAGAAGTGCAAGGTCCAAGAGTTTTTTTTTTATTTTTTTTTTTTTACAAGAAAAGGGTCATTTTAATCGATGGATAATTAAAGAACGATTTTTCTGGCCAAATTTTAAAACCTGTTTTCTCAGAGCAGGACAGCTGCTGTGTCTGACACTTTATATAAAGAACTATTTTTATTATGTTTTCTTTTACTAGATAGGAATCATCTTACTCTGCTATCGATGTGTGAAGTAAATATTTTCTGAATCAAAGTATCATTAAAAAAAAAAATAATTTATGTGTTCATGCTTGTATGGCAGAATACTTTATTTTAAAACAGCTTATTATGCAATGTCTAGAACAACTGAATGATTTTTGTTGAGTTTAAATCCCTATTTACACTTTTTTTTAAACACGAGAATATAATATTATGATTATAGAGTGTCTTGTGCCTATTCATGCTTTGAAAAGAAACAAGTTTTAAAAATTTTTCAAAGAAAATTTGTCTTTTCAATATCGATTGATTCATAAAATAATTAAATAAATATAAATTCTCCTTATTAATCTCATTGGGGAAATTCCAAGGGAAGACTGGAATAACCCATATGTCAGCCGCAGTGCAGCGCCGCAAATTGAGCTAGGGCGAGGTGACTTCCTCAAGGCCACAAAGCTCAGCGACCGGTGATCAAACTCGGTACCTTTCAGGTACGAGACAAAGACTCTACCGCTGAGCCACGCTGGCCCCTCATGCTCCTCAGCCTGTCAAAAACTCTCAAACCGGGGACTTGATGGAAATATCACAAGTTGGATGAAAGTCATTTTAGTTGATCGATATTTGAAAGACGAGTTTTCTGTCCAAGAAGATCTTAAAAAGATATTTTTGTTGTCAGAGTAGAGCATACTAGCAGCATTGTGATACTTTTACAGCTAAATGTGTTCTCTCTTGGTTTGTGAATACAAAGTCTCAGATCACACTTCTTTGTTTGTATACATATTGTAAAACCTCAACAAAAAATAATCCTTTAGAGCTGCAAAGTCGATAGATATAGCCAAGTTTGTTGCCCCAAACAGGTTGTAAATAATTGCTTGCTTCCCTTTAGATAGGATGCCTGTCTATCGAAAAATCATTGTCACCAGATCTTAGATAAACAACCAACGACAATCGCAGTTGTGAAGGCAGAGGATATTATATTCTACATTGACCTGATATTCGGGTTTGTGGTCTTGTGTTTAACACTCGCCTTAGAACCGGTAGGTCCCGGGTTCGTGTGCCGCTCTGGGCGGCGCAAAGTCCTCAGAAAAGTTTCTTTACTCATAGTACTGTGATGTATAATGAGTACCAAGTCGTTAACAGCGTTGTCCCTGGTGAAAAAAATAATTGTAATATCGTCATTTCTCGTTCGACATGTTATGTGTTGATTTTGACTAGGAATTTGAAGCGCTTTGAGCACGTTCTGCTCTATGAAATGCCCATGTTTTAATTCTTATTTATTTTTCCTATTCCATCAGCTTCTTTCACGACGTCTTCTTTAAATATTTTAATATATGATTACATTATGAAATTATGATCTCTCTTACCAATGACTGTTCAGGATCAGTTCAATTTAACTCAACAATAAGATGCAAATATCACAACTAACTGAGATAATGAAGTTTAATGTTTTATGTAGATACCTATTTTGTCGCTTGAATGTTCCTATTTTTGTTGAAAATTTTAATTTTTCTTATATTCTTTAAAATAAATTTGTACAGTGTCGCATGAAAAAGTTCAACACGTAATGCTTACAATAATCAATAATGTTTTGGTTTATAACCAATCATCAAATTGACAGTCGACTACATATTGTTGATGTATTTGATTACTTATTTCTTTCTATCTAATCTTATAGGCTTATGTTAGATAAGTAGCAAATAGTTGCCAGAACCAACCTTGACCTCCCATGGTGGGTTGAAAGGTCATTTTGCTGTGTCTTCTGGATATCATATATCGGTTTTCCTCTGTTGCTCTCTGTCCTTGTTATGGACTGAGAGGTGATCTTTTTGATTATAAACATCTCTCTCTCTCTCTCTCTCTCTCTCTCTCTCTCTCTCTCTCTCTCTCTCTCTCTCTCTCTCTCTTTGTTACGTGCTATAATAGTTATTAGCTTAAATATATTATTATTATTATTATTATTATTATTATTATTATTATTATTATTATTATTATTATTATTATTATTATTATTATTATTATACTTTCTAAGTATTTGTGTATATCATTCCTTTGCTTGTGCCTGCATGGGACTTATATAGGTAATATCAAAATAGGTACACTGATGGAATGCAGGCCGAGTTTTGTTTTGGGATGCTTTTTTACTTGTATTTTTTAAAGCAGGCTGATTAATGAGATAGCTTTTTCTAATTGAGTTTTTCCGACTACTTTGTCTGGGATTGTTTCATACACATCTTTCCAGATTTGTATAATTATAGTTAGTCAGACAATTTGCGTTCAGTTTTCAGACTTTTATGCACTAAGATGTAAACACAATTCGTCGAACGGCAATACTCTAGAGCACTCAATGTTAACGATATATAAATATATATTTACCTTTATTCATGCGCATTACAAACTCAGTGAGATAGAAAGGGAGACAAATAATAATAATATACCAATGCTCAAATTTCTTTATTTTTATTTAAATGAAAAGCACAAATATTTTAAAAGATTTTATATTATAAGAGGCGCAAAGTACAACATCACTGTTTACAGTTTACAACGAATGGAGCTACACTATACGCATTGAAAGATAAAGCTCAACTATAATATCAGGAGTGATTCATTCAATAGAATGTTGGGTATTTGATTAATTGATATATTTATCCTATTCATTATTAAGATTTCAATCAATGGAATAAGTTGGCATACAAAATCTATAAGTCTAAAAGCCGCTCTTGTAAGGACGGATAGGCAATGTGAGAAAGATAATAACCTCTTTTTATAGCAGCCAACTCCCTTTTTTCGAAGGCCAGTTATTATTGTCATACTGTATATTATATAGCTCAAGGTTTTAAATTTTGCCACTAGGAAAATAGTAAAGGATGGGCATTTGATATAGCTTTTCTCTTGCAGGCTTTTAAAGTAAAAAGCTATTTTTTGTTGTTGTTGATATTTTCATTTCCTATAACCATCCACTCCAACAAAGACAATTCATTTAGATACTTGTGGGTGACATAATAAACTGAGTGTCTGCTGTTGGCTTAACGAGATTATGCAGCAATTTAACCGGAAAAGAAAAGTGGTCTATTCAGAGCTTTTTGATTTTTGATGATAATAAATGGGAATATCTCACTGTGAACTGGAAGGTTCCGGGTTAGAACCCCGCTTCAGGCACTGTTTTTTTTCCTGGCAAGATTATTAACCCCCAATTTGCTCACTTGAACAACATAGGTGATTCCTGTTGACATCAGACATCTTGTTTGATGATTTATCTATATTCCCTGATGGAATGCCCAGGCGACGATATCTTATGATGTCTTGGCGGAAGGGCATACATATTTAAAAATTTCTCAATATTAACATTTGGGGAAAAGAAAAACTACTTTGTGTCAAGATATTTTATTACTGAGATTTTACTTTTTAAGCTTTTATTGTTTGATAATAATGGGATCTTTTTTGGGGGGCGCTTCTCCTTCCAACTTCTTGGCAGTCAATGATATCAATGCTGACGATTAACATTGCATTCTGTAGTATACGCTCACCACGATTTGGTTTGTTGTCTATACAATTTGGTTTGTTGTCTATACACTATCTTCTGACAGGGCTCATTGTCAAGCGTTCATTTGTGTACTTGTATGTGATTATCGAACGATGTATGTTTTCGAATTCGTAGAACGTCTATGCTAAGTCTCTTAATTGAAAGTTTTGGTTTCATGTGACTTAAACCTTTTGCTTGTTTGTTTTTTTTAAAAATATAAAGCGCCAGCCTTCGCTCTCGCCTTCTGAACTTGGTCCTGGCTACAAAAGTAGCAAAAATTGAACGAGAATTTTTCTCCACTATAGTCATCATTTTACTACCATTACATTTTAAATCTGAGATACTTTTCTCTAACTCTACGTTCACTTGTTTGCAGGTCTGATAACCCAATTTGTTATGGGCTCATTGATTTAATGGAAATACTCTCAAACCAACGCAAAATATTGTCCATTACAACAATATTAAATCCATCCCATGATTGCGTCCAGTTATCAGACCCACTAATACTATGTGCACGTCGCTCTAACTACATACGTAAAGTAGTTCTACGTCCATGACTCTGTATGTATCAACTTATTGACCGCCCCTAAATGGTAATATTGTGTCGCGGTGATATAAAACTAGAAATTGAAATTATAGTCCCAGATTTGAGACTGCGTTATCAGACCTGAAAATAATATGGACACCTAGATTGCCATAGATATCGTTTTTTCTGAATCACAGAAACCACCCCCCCCCCCCCCAAAAAAAAAAAAAAAAAAAAAAACCAACAAAAAACAACAAACCATTTAAACTTCTGCATTCTGATTCTGATCATTTTAACTTGAAATTCATTTTTCATATCTAGTACTGGGGGTCCCGATAGCTCAGTTGGTAGAGCAGTTGCTACAAGCAAATGTCCACTCAGCAGTGAATGGGTATCTGAGTCTGTTAGATTTGGCGGAAAGTACTTTGCGATAGACTAGTGTCCAATCCAGAGTATAGCAAGCAATTGCTATTGTCCGTTTCACGCTATAGAAACCGGGATAAACTCCGGCTCTATGGGCCAGATTGCTCTAATGGACTATTTATAATAATATTACTAGAGGAATTTATTAAGGGGATTCGGACCCTTTCCCTCTTAGATGATATTCCGTTTAAAAGAGGTTCAAGTTATGGAGGTTCACCGTCATGATACCACTTTCAGTCGGTGGGTCACAATTTATATATTATAAAATAATATTGAAATGTACATATTATGAAAAGGAGGAGGAGGAGGTGGAAGAAGAAGAAGAAGAAGAAGAAGAAGAAGAAGAAGAAGAAGAAGAAGAAGAAGAAGAAGAAGAAGAAGAAGAAGAAGAAGAAGAAGAAGAAGAAGAAGAAGAATATATTGAAATGTACAAAGCATTCTTCGATTATGTTACAATGACTTTTTTTACGTCCATTACCAATAATACTTATTGTTGAGGCTTGACAAACTTATTCTGTCATGTTTTAAGTGCCACATCTTTATATCCAGATTGTATCAAGGTCGCCATGGCGTGTTTTGCTTGGGTTATAATTTGTTGTTGATTATTATTTTCTCCCTTTCTAATTCGATAATGTTATGATACAACAATATTTGAATTGCCTTTTTCCAAGAAATTGAATTACGAATAATGTTACATACTATTATGCGGCAAGTACTCTGGAAAAAACACGTATTTAAAATTTTGGCCATAAATTTCCCCCTTTCAAATATCGATCGATTACAATGACCCTCGTCTTGGTAAAAACCCTCAATCCTAGGATTCGGCGAAGTCCCAGGTTTCAGAGTTTTGCTTAGATGATTTTAATCGCACGATAGTTGAAAGGCGAATTTTCTGGCTAAAATTTTAAATACGTGTCTTTTTTTAAATTATTTTTTTCAGAGTACGGCAGTAGATAATATACTTTTTATTCACGTGTAATGACGGAGCTTTGAGTGTGATAAATTTTATGTGTATGCTGGACGTATACGACTTTGAGTGTGATAAAGTTTATGTGTATGCTGGGCGTAGAATACGACTTTTGAGTGTGATAAAGTTTATGTGTATGCTGGGCGTAGAATACGACTTTGAGTCTGATAAAGTTATGTGTATGCTGGGCGTAGAATACGACTTTGAGTGTGATAAAGTTTATGTGTATGCTGGGCGTAGAATACGACTTTGAGCGTGATAAAGTGTTTGTGTATGCTGGGCGTATACGACTTTTATATTTTCTTTAAAATTTTTTTTTTGTAGGTGGCGGACTGGTGTAAGGTATAATTAACCCTTTGTAACCCATGAACAATTGCCATCATCATAAAGTCACCAAACTGATAATATATTATTGTATTGCTGGTGCACCAGAAAGAACAATTTCATAGCGATATTTGAATTGGTCAGCAAGACTCATAAAGGACGCGTTGACTAATACGTATAATTAATACGGCAGTTTC
>NC_088360.1:39984050-39996550 GCF_034508935.2 Berghia stephanieae
GGAAATAAATGAAGAAAAAATAATAGATAATAATAATAATAAAATAAAATAAAATATTAATAACTTAAATAATATATAAATAAATATATCACTTTAATCATATAATAAATAAAATAATAATATACAACTAAAAATAATAATAATAATAATAAATAATAAAATAATATTAATAATAATATAATAAATAAATAAAAATAATAATAATAATAATAATAATAATAATAATAATAATAATAATAATAATAATAATAATAATAATAATAATAATAATAATAATAATAATAATAATATAATAATAATAATAATAATAATAATAATAATAATAATAATAATAATATATAATAATAATAATAATAACAATAATAAAAATAATTACGAATTTTTAAAAAAGAAAAAGAATAATAATGAAGGAATTTCACCAAACCTTGTTGTAGTATATACACAATTCGAAAGACATCGTGAGATCTAGGGTTATTAGCCATGAAAGAAACAAACTACAGTGTACGCACAGATCTATAACGTATTGGAACCAACCATAAACACGGTCTGCCGTCCGCAAGACAAATATATGACCCGACTAGTCAATCAACACGTTTGAGAAACATGAAATTTTTAAATTTTTTAAAAGGGTTTTACGCGCTTGCAATACAATTTAGGTTATATCATCGCTTGTAAAGTCAGTGATGTTATAAGTGACATTGGCATAAAAGTAGACTGAATTAAGACATTAAGATCATAAAGATTGAATCATGAAAAAAAAGGGATTAAAAAAAGAGAGAGAAACACTCATTACAAAACGTTCACCGCAAAATCTGAAAGTCCAGGAAGTAAGAAAAGAAAAAGAAACGATATAATTATGTGAAAAACAGATCTAAAAAATATTAAAATCAGTGAAGCCTTGTCTTTTTAAAAACTCATGTAGCAATTTCTTTCTAAGAGAAAAGTATTGGAGTTGTTTGAAATAATGAATTATCTGGTTTGATTTTTAAGTCTGAGATATTAAATTGTAAACGACACTTCCAGCTGGATTATTTCATATTCTAAAATTAGAGCCTGTCTCATTACATATAAATAGTGTGCGCTTGGCTAAGAAACTCACAACATTACCACCTGGAATTATAACGGACCAACACGCAAAACTCTGTGTAACCATGAACTGTTATAGTCTGGATGATACAGTTTAGTGAGAATGACTCATAAACTTGGATGGCAAAAAACAATAACAAAAGCCTGAGTGACGTCATCTTCATTCTATCTATAGGCTATCATTTTCATGTGAAAGCTTTGCATACATTATCATTGTCAGTTAACCAGTTCACTGCTGTACTCTGGAAAACTGCTATTTAAAAATTTGGCCAGAAAATTCGTCCTTCAAATATCAATCGATTTAAATGACCTTCATCTTGGCAAAAACGCTCAAACCTGGCACATTGCGAAGTCCCGGGTTTAAATTTTTTTGCCAAGATTTAATTCGATCGATTTTTGAAGGACGAGTTTTCTGGCCAAATATTTAAATACGAGTTTTTCCGGAGTTCGACACTTAACTGGTTAAGGGTTAATTTTCTATGATTGCAGCACAGATAATAACGTGTGTACTGAATAGAATTACACTTTTCACAAAGGCAATACGACATGGCGTTTTGTAACCTATTATTTGAAACAGAAGTGTAAAAACTGACTTCAATAGAAGGAACGAAATTGACGTCACTCAGCTTTTTGTTATTGTTTTTAACTAGCCATTTTTATGAGCAGTTCTCACCAAAATTCTACCAATCAGACTATAAACGTCCAAGGTTATACATGGTTTTGTGTGTTGGTTCGTTAAATCCGGCTGGCGGATGTTATGAGTTTAAAAAAAACGTATAGCATCAATAATGTCATTTTTTATGTGTGAGGCTATGTGGTCTAGTCGTATGACACTCGCTTTCAATCGGAAGGTCCTGTGTTCGAGCCTCGCTCGGCGCATAGTTGAGTCCATTCTCTCCCCGTACTCTGGTGTAAAATGAGTATCTGGCCATTAACAGCGTTGTCTCTGTCCGAAAAATAATTGTAATCTCGCCTAACAGGCGGTCATGTCCCTTCCTTCATGTTAGATGTTGCTGTTGGCCAGGGACACCTTGCAAAGTGCTTTAAGCACGTTTAGTGGATATTGCGCTATATAAAAGCTCAATTATTATTATAATTATGTTTAAATACCAAAGTGTGAAACAGACAGGTACATTTGTTGCTGAACGGCAGACATGTTTGAGAACAGATCCAAACAGGGATGACTTTACTTGGTATTATAGACGATTTAATGTTGTTATGAGTCTATCCAAAATGACTTATGATTGGAATCAAGATGATAAGGACTGACCCAAAGTGACCAAAGGTCAACAAACCTTAAATTAATGGGACATTGGACGCAGCTGTCAAATAGAAAAAAAAATGCGTTTGACACTTGGTTCTTTCTTTTGTTTACATTGTTCATCCCAGAATAGCTCATTAATGGATAGATTGTTGTCAACGCCACACAACCATTTATTCTTTTTTTTTGTGGTCAGCTTGGGAGGTGATGATTCTGTATTATAACATAAAATCAAACCAATTATAACGTGTTGCTCTATTTAGAGTTACTGGAATTCACAAAAAAAATTACACGCCCTTTAAAAGTAATGTACAAAAAATGTATATAACAGCTTAAAACAAAATAGAACAGAAATACCAAACACCGACCATTTCTGGCTCAAACGGGCTCAAAACCATTTTTTACATTGGCTGAAGAAGGGTTTTTAGCCTGAAACGTTTCTTATTTGATATTTTGTCAATTTTTTTTCTTTTGAAGCTGTTATATTATTCATTTTAGTACGTCCATAACATTTTACAGTCCACAGCTTCTAGCGGCTTATAGTATTCTCGCTCTTAGAAGTATCAGAGCTGAATGCTAGTTTTTTTTTAAAGACAAGGTATGTTGCCAATAATGTCAATTCTGCGATAAATTTGGTGAAACGAGTGTCAATCGCATTCTCTCTAAATAAATCTAGATGAATAAATGCTTTTGTAATTTGTCGTCCAAAGAAAAAAAAAATACCCCCTTAACCTTTGTGGCCAAATTGTTACCATATCTGCAAAAGGTTTCTTGTCTCGCAATTTCAGTCACACCTCTATAATCCAAACACCAATGTTCCAAAAAATCAAAAAAATCCAAATAATTGATAAATCCATTTCTCTATTTTATCGGTAATCAAAGTGAGCAGCTAGGATTATATTATTTGATGTGTGGAGTTTTCCCCAGTTACAGAATCGTTAACGATACAACAGGAAGAAATGTTAACCTTTGAATAGGACGCTTTAAAAAAAATCATCTTTTCGAACTGTTGACTTAGAGTGTTGGGGTTATAGAAACGTGACTATTTTAACCTTATTAGATGTTATAATCAGTATGACAATATCAAATTTTGAACTAAATCACTGTGCGGAGTAAATATGAATTACATGTCAGCGTAAAATCTAAAAGAAAACAAAATGTCAAAATCAATTAAAACTAAAAAAAAAAAAAAAGGATTGAAAGAAAAACAACCTCTATAATGTGTTTCCGATGAGTAAATGCTTTGTGAAAATGCATTAACTCTAAATCCTTTAATCTGTTTATCATCTATGTTCAACGAAATTACTTTAATATCAATAATATTATTATCAACCCCCACCTAATTTTTTTGGATTAATTAATGGAATAAATAATTTGTCTTTCTTTACAATACATGATAATAATACAGTACAAATTTAAATACAATCATTAAGCAATATATTGTGGGAAACATCATTTAGATATATACATTATCAATGGATGATAAAAGTGGTATGATATTTGTACAGATGATGTCGTGAGGGGTGAACTATGAACCAGTAAACTGATGTAATCTGGGGAAAAGATCAACTTATATTTTAAAATTTGGCCAGAAAACTCGTCCTTCAAATTATATCAATCAATTTAAATGACCTTCATCTTGGCAAAAAAAAAACCCCACTCAAACCCGAGATATCGCGAAGTCCCAGGATTGACAGATTTTGCCAAGTCATCACTCCGTGTTATATTTAAATAAAAAGTAATAAATAAAAATGAATAGAACAGCTTCAAAAAGAGCAAAATACCAAACACGGAACGTTTCGGGCTAAAAAATCTTCTTAAGCCAACAACAACAATAATCCAAACAAACAAACAAACAAACAAACAAACAAACAATAAAAACATAAATACATTTTTTGAAGCTGTTATATTCATTTTTGCTCTTTTCTTTATACAGACCAAAGCCTCTAGCAGCTTTGTATCACTATATCTAAATAAATAGGATTTGATCATTTTCAACGACACGTTACATAATATGTCTACATTTCATACACTTTTGTTTTTCTTTAATTTACATCTAAAAGTGATCAGTGGGAATAGAATGGATTATCCTACGGTACACTATAATATAAATATTTATTAAAAGACTCCATATCATTTTATTTAAAGATAGAAAATATAAATTAGTTATTCAAATATCACGCAAATCATGAATATTTTACATGATATGATATGATAAACAAATGTTTGGTTTCTTGACGTAATAATTGAAAATTTCAGTGTTCCTGAAAAAAGTTGACGAATCAGCTATCTAGTTCCTTCCGAACAATTGGGATATATTATTACCTTATCTAACTGTGATGTATCAAACTGTGACTTTAAAATATATAATACTTCGTCAAAACCATAACATCCATAAAGTTGAAGTTTATCCAAGTTTCTGAGGCAATAAACGAATAATAGCAATTGCTCGTTATTTTGTGATCTAACAGATGTGGCTACCCAGTGACTGGTGGGTGGACAAAAGGGGGAGTGATGGGGTCTGGGGAGGGGGTGAAGAAAAAAAATATATCTCAACTGCACCCGAGACTGGATACAGACCCCTTTACTTATGAGGAGAGTGCTCTATCACTGAGCTATCGGAGATAACTCTGAGACAATGACATAATCAAATTTCATAAATTTATGACCTCTCTTGAAATACACTGCCAGTGCAGAAATTATGCAGACTTGCCTAGTACTACGAAAAATTCGTAGATTTACGAATTTTTGGCTCTATCTACAGACAGCTGCATACACGTCTTTGACTCAATAAATTATAATCTTGTTGAAAAGGAAAGTTTAGTTCCTTAGAACCTATATTAAGGATTTTGGAGCATTTTTGGATAATGATGAGGGCAAATTATTATTTTGCAAAGCTATATAGAGTGACTTTTTTTTTCTTCCCTTCGAGCTACGAATTTTTGAAATTTCAATTAGGCAGCTATGGAAATGTAATGTACCTAAAACTGAAATCTCTATTTAAAAATTCATCGATATTTTAAATTCCATACCGTTCCCCCCATTGCGAACAAAAGACTTGTTTGATACGTTAATCAATGCACTACCATTATATTCAAATCTAAATTACGGCGCTACACTGCGGATGAAACCTGGGAAGTTTTGGTCTTCTCTTGATACCGTTAAAAGACCAGTTTCCTCATGGCTACAAATAAAATAAAGTTTAAAAAAATTATAATTGTATATTTATTTCAGCACGAACATTTTCCATGTTAAATACGATCAAATTATTCCCATCAATTATTCTCAATTACGGGTCTTTTATCCCTTGTTATGCAAGGGTACCAAATTATAAATACTTTCACCAAAATACTCCTGTCGTAACGTCACTTCCTTCCTAATGACGCATGGGAACTTAGTAACACTGGCTCTAAACTATCGGAACAATGACGGACGCCGTATGAAATATTTCTCCAGCGAGCATAAAAGCGTATCCAGAGGAAAAAAACACCCATAAATTTGATCATGCTTTGACTTTTACACATTCTGATCAAAAGGCATATGAAAAGTTCTAGCCAGCATGAAGAATAAAAAGTAATGATTTTCTTTATTTAGAACAAAGATGGCCGCCGTTGCCGGATGGCGTGACATCAGACTACTGAATCCAATTATGACACGCCATTTTATCATTATTAAAACATGCTCAAAACATATTGTAACCCATCGCCTCAATCCAGAACTATATTGAAATTAACAAAGGTTACGAAAGTGAATTAAAGTAAAATATCGGAGATATGACACTTTACTTTTAACTCATTCTTTCTACTCAATACAGCCAATTAAATATAGATTGTAGATCCAAGTCTTATATAAATTCAGTTTTACTTCGTTAGTTTTCGTGATAACGATGTACATAACGATATTGACGCATGCGCAACTAATCAATGACGCTCCGATAGTTAAAGGACAGACAGGGAAATTAAAACTGTGGTTCTTTTCTTAAACAAAATCTTATTTATCGTGCCTTCAAAGGAATATTTTTGTGTACAGGATCTTCACTTATCTATATAAATTCAATTTTCACCATCAATATCGTCACGATATAATACCGTCTAAAGACGTATGTTGCTTATGACATAAACGTGAGGACATGAAAACGAGTTGGACTTGTCATTGTGACCGACTTGTGTCAAGCGACCACGACTTCTTGACGCAGTAAGCCTTCTGGGGAAACAGTGAGTACTATTGAGGCTTGGTTTTTTCTTTCTTTTCAGAATGGTAATTTACTCTAACGACCTGTCACCTTGTTATATAAATATTATATTTTCTATATCTTTAACGATTCTAATTAGTACTAGACCCGCCAACGACGGTCATTTTTCTATGTAATTTTGAATCATTGTTAGGGTCAGTATTATGTAGTATGTTGGAGTAAAATTTAAATTATGTTATATGATAATATAAACTAGAATGGTCTAATAATATGTTAATGTAAAATGAATTACATAGTATTATGTTGAAACAACCTGAATCACATAATGATATGTTGATGTAAACGTGAGTTATGTAATATTATGCTGATGCAGCGCAAATGATCTAGTAGGTCGATGTTGACGTGAAAGATGAAATATGTTGATGTGAACGTGAATGATGAAATATGTTGATGTGAACGTGAATGATGAAATATGTTGATGTTTACGTGAATGATGATATAATATGTTGATGTTCACGTGAATAATGAAATATTATGTTGAAGAAATATCATATAATTGGTATACCGTGAATTGCTTTTGTAATATCTTGATGTAAACGTAATGTAATATTATATTGATGTTATATGAATCACCTTTTTAAAATAATATGTTGATGTTAACATGGACATAATAATATAACATGTTAATGAAAACAGTTACGTGGATAAATAAATGTAAAACTACAATATCATTCGTATTCAGCAGTGATAACAAATCAAGGGTAAATCTACCATATAACGATTTATACGAAAAGTTCAATCGGTGGAAAAATAACCCAACAGGATATAATATGTCACCATTTAAAAGCAGAAATAGTAAAGAGTTATATTATTTGATAGGTTTTAATAGGATATTATTGCAATATTTCACTCCAATAAGCCATTCCATATAAGTGTTTAAAAGATACCTAAAGTGACATTTTCAAATTCAAAGGTTTGAATAAAATATCAATTCTATTTTTATTTTGTTTGATTTGTTTTTTTCCAGTGGACTCTTCAATATTATGAATTAGTATGAATCATAACATTAATACCAAGGATTAGAATTAATTAAAAATTTCGAGGACTTTTTAAAAGTTTGATGTTTTGTTCAAATTAAACATATTAATTATGTACAACAATATTATATCACAACCATTGGGACTGAATACAGTCGATTCTCTTAATACATAAACTCCTCAATATACCGTCTTGTTTGGATCAAGGTAGCCCAATAAATACTTGGCGTGGTTTCCAGATGTACGAAATCTGCCTTATACCTGACAAACCACTTTTTCAATATAGTCAAAAAGTTTTCAAATCCAATTATCGATGAATTACCCCCCCCCCCCCAACCTCCTTCCCAAATTTGCGATATTGAAATTGTTTTGAGAACTGCTTTGTAGTCCATTGGTATGGTACTTAATGTGTACCGGTAGGTCCCGGTTCATGTCCCGCTCTGAGTGGCCCCATTGGGGTCCTGGGAAAAGGCTCTTCAATTACATTATCTCATTAAACTTAAGTGTAAAATGAGTACCTGGGCATTAACAACGTTGGTTTTGTCGGAAAGAATTGTAATATCGCTTTATGGACGTCATGACTCGTATGTTGGGTGTTGCTGATGGCTTCTTGCTCCTTGAAAAACGCGTTTGATATTGCGCTATATAGATCGTCAAGCTAAGTTAAAGTCTCAGGTTTACGAGTTTTTTTTTTTTGCAAGTTGGAATCATCTTGATTCGTAGACGGCTAAAATTAAAAAAAAGTCGTTTTGTCACTGACTGAATACGATCAATGCTAGTCA
The DNA here is from genome assembly GCF_034508935.2 of Berghia stephanieae. Taxonomy (NCBI): domain Eukaryota; kingdom Metazoa; phylum Mollusca; class Gastropoda; order Nudibranchia; family Aeolidiidae; genus Berghia; species Berghia stephanieae. The sequence continues at coordinate 39,992,409 of NC_088360.1, forward strand.
TCAAGCTGATGAAACGCGAAGGTCTAGATATTTGAAGGGAAGCGGTATAGCAGGGTTCCATTGTATCTTAATTTTTTTGAGTGAAAACTTTAATCCTGTTCCCTTTATAATAAAGTGGTTTCGCTGTGTTCCGAAATATCAAAGAACTTGTAAAAAATGGATATAAACCAGTTAACTAACGGACTCTGGAAAAACGAGTACTTAAAATTTTGGCCAGAAAACTCGTCCTTCAAATATCGATTGATTTAAATGACCCGCATTTTGACAGAAACTCTTTTATCCAGGACTTTGGGGAGTCCAGAGTTTGAGATTTTTTGCCAAGCAGAGGGTCAGTAAAATCGATCGATATTTGAAGGACGAGTTTTCTGGCCAAATGTTTAAATACGAGTTTTTCAGAGTTCGACAGTTAACTAGTAAAGGACAAAGAATGATTTTCTTGGTCTCGCGATGAGTTTTTTGAAAATATGTCGCCTTGCTTGGACAAAAGTTCGTACGTATTCAAAATTTATTCATCCTTTCCTTCTGAAATTTAGATGAATTTTAAATTTTGATTTTCCATTTCAACTTTTGTCTGCCCCCCCCCCCCCCTCACCCTCTCCACGCCCTTGGTAAAATGGTCATATATTTTTTTATTTCTCAAAAATAGTATTATTGCATTTATTATAAAATAAGAGAGTCGACTGTACAGATATGATAAATGGATTCCTCATGATTGAAGGAATGATTATCGAAAATTGTCAATCGGTATTTAGAAAATAATCAACAAAATTGGAGAAAAAAAATGTGACCCAACGCCTCAATCCGGTGTTATGTCGTCATGACCTTACTTACTTCCTGTGTCCTTAGAAGAGGTCGACGGGAAATGCCTTACTTTTCCCATGTCTTGTATGCACTTGACGAGGAAATTTCATTTTTTAAGTGAACAAAACAATTAAAATTAGGAAATTTAAGTTTTTAAAATTTTTAAAAACAAAATCTGTCCCCTTCAATGAAGTTATTTATCATTCTAAAATAAAATGTTATAAGTGGATTAATATTCAGTTTCAATCCGTTAACTGCCTTACTCTAGACAGACACGTACAAATTTGTCGAGAAAACCCGACCTTCAAATATCAATCGGTTTAAATGACCCTCATCTATGCACAACCCCCCCCCCCCCCCCCCCAAAAAAAAAAAAAAAAAAAAAAACCCAAAAAAAAAACAAACAAAAACAAAACAAAAAAAACAACAAAAAACAAAAACAAAACAAAAACACCCCCCCCCCTTCAAAACAACTCTCAAACCCGGGACTTTGCTAAGTTTCAGGTGTGTGAGTTTTTTGATAAGATGAGGGCCATTAAAATCGATCGATATTTGAAGGACTAGTTTATTGTCATTTTAAAAAAAAAATACGTGTCTTTGTAGGGTATGGCAGTTAACTGGTTAGGAATCAGGGTCGCCCCCCGTTTCGAGACGATTGGCCACCCATGATATTGTTGTTCAATTATGACATACATTTAATAATAAAACAAGGTTCATGGTGATAGATAATACAGATAATTGGGACGGCGGAAATAGTAGATAATGTATTTATTAAGGAATCGACAGGAATGTGAACTTGAGTCCAGTGATCAAAAAGTATATCCGAAATTTTGAGCAACACGAATTTATTGTCAAAGTGATTATACGGTATCAACCTGAAAAGGTGTGTATGCAGCATTGACACTGTCGTTGTTTTTTTTTTAAACACAGTATATGCAGTTACCCAAATAGCACAGAATAAAATGGTAAAACAGACAAAGCAGAAAGAATAAATACAAGAAAAACAATGTACCCGAGGTTCGATCCCAAATCGAGGAAGGCTTATTATTTGGGGATGATTTTTTTCTTGAATATTTCTTTCTGCTTTGTTCGGTACTGTTTCTTTCATTCACACTTTTTCAGATTTATATCTTACACCAGTGCCTGCTTCCTAATTTGTCACTAATTCAGTATCGTGATATTACAGTAATATTATCTCTTAGCCAAACGGGTTTGATATCGTTTAATTCCTTTTTATGTGGTATCCAATCTGGTGGTTTCATATAACACAAATTGATTCTAATAAGAAATAAATTACAACAGATATAATATAACTTAATTAGAAATTGTGACCAACTACGGCAGTACTGTGTAATCTTCCTACCCTAAAAAAAAAACCCACATAAAAAGATTTGGTCAGAAAAATCTGCCTTCAAATTATACCGATCGATTAAAATGATCCTCATCTTGTCAATCACTCTGGGACTTCAAGGAAGTCCCGGGTTTGCGAGTTTTAGACAAAATGGGGATCATATTAAATGATCAGAAATTGAAGGAAGACTTTTCTGGCCATTTTTTTAAAAACGTGTATTTTCAGAGGACGACAGCAATGCGGACTAGGCAGGGGCAGAGATCAAACTCAAACAAGAGATCCGTGAGAAACAACATTGAAGTCATCAAACTTCAGTTGAATTTAAATATTAGCTAAAGATACTCGCCAACGAGAACTTGCTTCTCTCTGTGTGTAAAACACACGACAAAATGTCAACTCCTGTCAATTCTTGAGTAGAGCTTGCTGATCCTAAATGAGACGTGGAAATTTTCCGATTTTTTTTGCACACTAGTGACGTGGCGTCCGTGGGAAAGCAATTAATGCAAATGGGACAACTCCACGTCACGTGTTCTCCTAGAATGGCGTCTGGCACTCCCAATGTATGTGAAGACATCAAAATAATTCACGACTCTGACAATGTCTGACAGTCACTTGAAATGAGTTAAATCAAAATGAAATCAGTTTCAATGTCTTTCGTTTTGGAGATTCGGTTTGAAATATTCTCGGGTAGTTCTTTGAAAATTTTGTTGTTGATTTTTTTTTCTTGCAATTTGATGATGTTGTAGGGAATGTTTGTTGATGAATTGACGTCACGCCTTATTTGTCAATACAATGATTGTAAAAGCCTGTCGAAATTGTATGAAAGAGACATAGTGATACACCTTAACATCTTGGGGGAAGAAATGAGAGACGCTGATTGTGAAGTATTGTAATTACGAAATCAATATTAATTTTACTCAGCATTCAGCCCATTTTCCTCTGGTGATAATAATATTCGTCAACCAAATCCTAAATATGGAAGTTCCTTTTAAGTTGTTTCAGACGTGATACTTCCGTTTTTTAAACATCCGTATGGATTTAACACTAATGGTCATACCCTTCCAGCTTTCCAAATTACTTACGTACTTAGGCCGGTCACTCTGGCCCAAGCACGTACTTAGGCCGGTCACTCTGGCCCAAGCACGTACTTAGGCCGGTCACTCTGGCCCAAGCTTTGGCCATTTACATTCTTCTCCGTCTATTCCAGCTCTGTGCAATCTTCTGTCTCTTTCCATGTGAGGCCTTCCCTCATCAAATCGTCCATTACTTTCCTTCTGCCATTTCTAAGCCGTACTCGTTTTCTTTCTCCTTGCATTCAAGTCTCCAAAATCGTGCTCAATGACAGCATGAGTCATTTCCCGGGTTCAAACCCGAGACTCGTGATTTGATAATACTACATCATTGATTCGTCCAAACTTCTAGACGTTCGAAAATTGAGATGGAATGTGTTAATGAGACCCAACATACAGAACTTATCACTTCTTGAAGGAATCCTTTTCAAAATAACCTTGGGTAAAATTGAATAATGTTGCTGTCCATGTTGAAAGTCAGGATACATCTGGAATATTCTGAAAAATATAAAAGATGAAACACATATTTAAGTATGATGAAAGATATTCTTTTTATATTAATCAAAATAAAAAGAGGAGTCCTCTAAAGACATAAGGCCCATGAAGTCGATGCTATCCAGATTTTCATAATATATTTAGGCGGACAATTGCAATTGCTTGCTACACATTTGATTTTGCAAAGTACTTCCAGCATAATGTAACAGATAATAAGTATAGAGAATTGCCAAAAAAAAAAAAATAACAATAAACAACAATAAAAGAACCAAAAAGAAAAAACAAACCAACAAACAAAACCTAACCCCCCCCCCCCCTAAAAAAAAAGGAAAAAAAAAAAAAACCCCAAAAAAACCAATAACAACCCAAAAAAGCAAGGTAAGGGTAACTTTTAATTCAGAAAAATCCATTTTACTTGGGGTTTT
>NC_088360.1:39999050-40024050 GCF_034508935.2 Berghia stephanieae
ATACATACATACATACATACATACATGCACACTAACACGCACACATACACTTTCTCTCTCTCTCTCTCTCTCTCTCTCTCTCTCTCTCTCTCTCTCTCTCTCTCTTCTCTCTTTCCCTTTTGTATTATTCATGCATTTACAACGTGATGTTTATAAATGCACTGTTTAAAGTGAAACGACATGCATTCATTTGTGACCCCCCCCCCCCCTCCCTTCCAATAAATAAAAAAGTAATAACAATAATACCAATGCTAGGGTAAATCTTCGACAATACTGTCATGAAGACAGCAAGCACTGAAGGCATAAAAACCATTGGAATTCAATCATCACATTCGTAACTTCTAGATTCATACATATATATATATATATATATATATATATATATATATATATATTATATATATACAACAACAACAAAAAACATAATACAAGCAAAGATTAACACTGAGCAATTATATAGCGCAATATCCACTTAACCTACACAAAGCTCTATATATGAGGTTCCGAACCAACAGCAATACTTAACACGACGCCTGTTAGGCGAGATATTACGATTATTTCCCCATAGAGACAACGCTGTTAACGACCTGGTACTCATTTTACACATGAGTACGGTGAGAGAATGTAGTAAAGAGCCTTTTTCCAATGACTCAACTCTGCGCCGCTCAGAGCGGGACTCAAACCCAAGACCTACCAATCCGAAGGCTAGTGTCATACCACAAGACAATACAGATGCACGATTACCAATTGAAAGTTTAAGGTGAGTGAGTCGAGTCGAGGAAACAACCATTAGTTGAACTATTGAACTACTACTCACTTTCTTTAGACAGTTATCGACCTGTATTGTGATATAATAGGAAACAAACTTGTGATGTTAAAAACAGGTTCCAATCTCATTGGAAGTGTAAAACCACTCTTCCAGAGGACTGGATACATACATTGTGCAATTGATCTTCTGGTTTCAGAGTGATGACATTTTATTTTCTAGTTTAACCTCTGCTTTTCTTCAGTAAAGACCATCCACACTCGCTATTTTACGTCCCGTAATTTTAAGAATCTGCCTATAGATAGTATGCGCTCGGCTAAGAAGCTCACAACATTGCCATCCGGAAGTATAACAGACCAACACACAAAACTATGTGTAACCATAAACTTTTATAGTCTGGTTAATACAGTTTAGTGAGAATTACTCATAAACGCGGATGGCAAAAAACAATAACAAAGGCTTGAGTGACGTCAACTTCATTCTATCAATAGCCTACATCTTGCTACTAAAATGGTTATGCCACCTTATGATTGAAATAAATGTCAACTGTTCATTATTATTCCTTTGAAGGACTGCCACATGTAACATACCAATACTCAAACCTGTGTGTAATCTTTTTTGATAGTTTGCGTTTGGCTAAGAAGCTCACAACATTGCCATCCGGAAGTATAACGTACCAACACACAAAACTCTATGTAACAATGAACTTTTATAGTCTGGTTAATACAGTTAAGTGAGAATTACACATAAACGTGGATGGCAAGAAACAATAACAAAGACGAGAGTGACGTCATCTTCATTCTATCTATAGTCTGATTGATAGAATTTAGTGATGACTAATCATTAAAATGGCATGCTAAACACAAAAACAGTGACCTATGGAACGAAATTGACGTCACTCAGTTCATCGTTATTGTTTTTAGCCAGCCATTTTCATGGGTGGTTTTCACTAAATTCTATCAATCAGACTACAAATCTTTAAGATTACACACAGTTTTGTTTGTTGAAACGTTGTTTCCGGCTGGCGAATGTTGTGAGCTTTTTTCACTAAACGCACAGAATCAATAGCAGATCACTGACCCCATTCCACTCGGCTCGCTTTCCACCATCGGTCAATAAGTGCCAACTACTTGCCTATTATTGACGAGATAAAAGATGCAAGAGGGGTGAACATGAACGTTTATCATGACAGGCGAGTCGCCCGGGGGGGGGGGGGGGGGGGGGGGGGGTGTCTGTGCCGGTAAGACAAGTGCAACAACAATACATCGTCAGTCAATCGTCTGAGTGAGTACACAAAACACTCTGCCTACCTTGATGGTGAGTCGTCACTGGGGTGAAAGAGGTCGGTCGGATAGCTCAGGTTGACGGTATCTCAAAACGCGCGCTGCATAATGGATAACAATCTTTTTAAAAAAATTGTTTGTTTAGATTTTTAAAGATTTATAGGAAAGCGTGAGGGGGAGGGCTTGGGAGGAATTGATTGAACTGCCACGGGTTGAGAAAACATATTTTTTTAATTGGGCATGAAAACTTCTTTTCTCGTATATTATAATATTATATTAGTCGATTAAAATGACCCCCAAAATGCATACAAAGGAAATTGAACAAGAGGGGTCTAGTTTAAATAAACGTTAACCCCCTCCTTACCAACTACAGGAAAATCGTCCCATTTGTTACGGTAATATAAACATTTTCCTTTTTAGACTTGCTTTGTACGTCAATCCTAGATGCAGTTGAGATTTTTTTTCTGACCCCCCCCCCCCCCCCCGTCCACCCAGAAGTGATTGGGTAGATGGGTCCTTTAGATCTGTCGGAAAGTACTTTGCGATAGACTAGCATCCTATTCAAAGGGTAGTTAGCAATTTCTATTGTCCCGTTTCACGCTATAGAAACCGGGATAAACTCCGGCTCCATGGACCTAACGGCTCTGAGGGACTACTTTTTTTTGTACATCATCTCTCTATTGCATCCTTATACTTACACATCTTCCAGATCACTAAGATAGTCACCTGGTAAAAATAAACTTTTAGTTCCTCTTTTTACATACACTTGTTTTGGCGGGCGGTCATTTAACTTTACCGTCATGGAACAGCGTGTATGGAATTCTATCTCTAAAGCCGCCAAGCCGAGAACAACCCACTATTAATTCTTATTAATCGAAACTAAAACATTTCCTTTTCAGGTCTGCCTATTTTAAATCTGAGACAAACTATAATATTATTATGGCTATAACCCTGTGTGCGAATATTCAATTGTGTATCTGCGTGAGTGTGTGTGTGTGTGTGTGTGGTGGGGTGGGGGGGGGGGGGGGGGGTTGTGGGTTGTTTTTTTTAACCACTGGAAAGCACACTGAGCATTATATAGTTTTGAAATTGTGCAATAGAAATGCCATCTATAATAATAATAACAATAATAATAATAATAATAATAATAATAATAATAATAATAATAATAATAATAATATATGATGATGATGATGATGATGATGATGATGATGATGATGATGATGATGATGATGATGATGATGATAATAATAATAATAATATTCATCATAATGATAATAATAATAATCATAATAATACAAATGCATCTAACAATAATAATAATAATTAATATTATTATGATTATTATTATCATCATCATCTCATCATCATCATCATCATCATCATCATCATCATCATCATATATTATTATTATTATTATTATTATTATATTATATTATTATTATTATTATTATTATTATTATTATTATTATTATTATTATTATTATCATCATTATTAGTATTATTATCGTCATCATTATCATCATCACAATATTTGAAGAAATATCTTTGTTACAGCTAGCTATAAGAACTCATTGCTGTTTTGTAAAGCTTGTCTGGGTGAGCAAATTATATTCAGTATGTAATTATTGCTATTGGGTTTGTAAAAAGAGTCAATTTCTGCATTGAGTGGGTATACCACTGCGGAAAATAATCCTGAAGATGGTAGGCAAGGAGGGAGCTCAACCTCTGGATATTCGATACACGTGTATTATATAGCTAATTAATCAATCTATTATAAAGGTACTATACTAAAATCTGGGCGGCCCGATAGCTCAGTTGGTAGAACACTTGCTTCACAATCAAAGGGATGGAGATCAATCCCGAGTGTAGTCGAGGATTTTCTCTGAGCCCCCTCTCCCCTGTCCACCCAGATTGGGTAGTTGGATTTGTTTGATCTGGCGGGAAGTACTTTGCGATAGACTAGCGTCCTATCAAAAGGGTAGCAAGCAATTGTTATTGTCCGTTTCACGCTATAGAAACCGGGATAAACTTCGGCTCCGTGGGCCTAATGGCTCTGAAGGACTACTGTTTTTTTCTATATTAAACTCTCAATAGTGAAAATGTTAATTCAAGCAATAAAAGGAGTGGTTAATTCATTTTATCAAAGAAACAAAGATTCCGATCCTACAGGAAACAAGAATTGTAAATACAGGGCTCGAGCATTGTGGCCTGTGATCTTAAACAAATCTTGACCTCAGCAATTTAATATTCAGGGAGGGTTGCTCAAAATCCTGTAAGATGCGACACATTTATCATCCCTTCTCTCTCTCCATCAGCTTTCGTTCTTTTCTCTTTCCCTCATCTGATTTCGACAGGCTGGCATCTCTCATTTTATTGATGTTATGCGTTTTGGTAAAATACTCACGACATCCGCCGGCCAAATATAACTTAACAATGCACATAACTATGTGTAGCCGTGAACGTTTATAGTCTGATTTTATATTATTTAGTGAGGACTGATCAACAAAATAGCTGTATGAAACAAAACAAAACAAAAACAAAGAGCTGACTAACATCAATTTCGTTCCTCTCTCTCTATCTCTCTCTCTCTCTCTCTCTCTCTCTCCCTCTCTCTCTCTCTCTTTCTTCTCCATGTCTTTCTCCATTTGTCTCCTTCGCTCTCACAGCTATTCTCGTTTTTTCCACTTATCCTTCACTCTATCTGTTTTTCATTATGTCCCTGTCCTTCCCACATCTCTCTCTCTCTCTCTCTCTCTCTCTCTCTCTCTTTCTTTCTTTCTTTCTTCATCCTCTCCTCTCCCTCCTCTCCCCTCCTCTCCCTTCTCTACTTTCTATTTATATTTATTGTAGGTCTCTCTTTCATTCTTTTACCATAGATTTCTCTCCATCAATCTCTTTCTCCCCCCCCCCTCTCTCTCTCTCTCTCTCTCTCTCTCTCTCTCTCTCTCCATTGCATTGCATCTTCATTTACAATCCTATAGACATGCATAATTTATGCTTCGTTCTTTTCTCCTTATCACTTAGACCTGACTTACCCCTTTTGGAGCGAGAGTAATATCTTACGGTATAAAAACATCAAAGGAATAACTACGTTTTTATCTCTGTTACTCTATAAACAGTACAGCAAGTGGCATCGTTTTCACACCATAATTACTAGTATGAATGCAAGTCCCACTAAAACACATCAGATCAAACGCCTCTCATAACAAACCCGTGTTATGATACAAAACCTTATCGCCAGCTGTCTGTCTGTCTCTGCTCTGCTGTAATCAAACTTGTAATACATTTATTACAATAAATAATACCTATCTTTATGTTACGCATAAAGATAAAAAAATTTCCATCTCTATATCTTGCAACTTATAGTTTTTTACAATGTTATCTAACCCTTACGGTTTAGGCCTGTATTATTGGAGCCCATAGCATACATCAGAAAGGAAAAGAAGCATGCATTCTTGGAGTCAACTCTTCTGATGTAAGTGGTGAATTTGACTCAATATTGACTCTTTCAACGTCTAATGCTCAAGATCAGCTTACGTCGTTAGCTTCTATTTGACTAGAAGGGTTCTGTTTCATTCAAATACTGTTGACATCGGTTAGAACTTTTAGGATTCAACGACTCAGGCTTCAATAGCGAAACGAAGGAAGTATTCAGATTTGACTCTGTTCAGAGGGGGAAAATCACATAAAATTGACCAAGACAATGCGTGATGCGATGATTAGCTTAACTCCTGATAAGGACGGTTCTCTTTTAATCCCACCCGACTTTTACTCTAACATTGACTGAATTTAAAATTAAACCACTCGGGCTTCAATAGTGAAAGTTGAGTCATAGAAGCTCAAATTGTTCTTAGCTGGGACTGCTTTCCAGGTGACAAAGGAAGCCTAAGGCGTTAAAGACATCATATCGCATTGCTGTAACTGTTTTCTTAGTGAAAACGGTAACATTGTGTAAAGTTAGAATAAAGTCGAACCCCGTTTCTATAAGGTTAAAGACCACCCGTCTGAGCTTTTTCATTCCCTCTATTATTAACCAACTCAAGTATTCATGATAATTAGCTTGAAAAAATATTACTACGATACTTTTAACTCTTACTTTTTCTGTTCTAAAAGAAACTATTGTTTATTTGTAGCGCAACATCCATTAAATGTACCCAATTCTGTAGAAGTGACGCCAAATCAACATAACATTTAGGACAAGACGCATGTAAGCCGCTCGGCGCTTTTAGTAGATATTTCCTGTGACAGGGAAACAATATTATCGATCAGGTACTAATTTTACACCCAAGTGCAGTGAGATAATTGAGCTTTAAAAAAAAATAATTGAGCTTTTATATAGAGAACTATCCACTAAACGCGCCCAAAGCGCTTTACAGTGTAAAGATAATGTGGGTAAAGAGTCTTTTCCAAGGAGTGAACACAGCGGGACTCTACCCAGGGACCTATCGGTCACAAGGCAGCAGCAGCTTCAAATGGTTTCACATTACAAGGTTATGATGCTCTATCCAATGCGCGAATTCATTGCCGCATTCGAGTACGGCCGTGAACCCGCCCGGTAGAGCCGTCACAACACAACGCTCAATTAGATGCTCTGCGGTTCGTTTAAGTTCTTTGTCACAACTTTTATACGTGGCCTATCATCCCAATATATATCATCAGAGAAAGAAAATGTCGAGAAATGTTAAGTTCGTAGGCGTTGCAAGGGGTTTAAAACACATCTATTACCCAGACTCTGAAAAAAAAAACCCAAACACAGATACATTAACAAACATTTTGGCCAGAAATCTCATCCTTCAAATATTGATCTATTAAAGCGACCTTCAACTTGACAAAACCGCTTAAAGAAGTCCCTGGAAAAAAGTCTCAAGGAAGTCTCAGGTTTGAGATATTTTGACAAGATGAGGGTCAATTTAATCGATCGATATTCGAAGGACGAGATTTCTGGCCAAATTTTTTAAAATGTGTTTATTCAGAGTGCGATAGTATAATCTGATGACAAAGCACATCCTGGTTGTTACAGTATCAGGTTTTTTTCCACTGATTTATTTTAATTAAGGCTTAATCCTTGCACGTGTTATTGTATGCATGTGTGTAAGTGTGTGTATGTGTGAGTATGCATGTGTGTGAGTGTGTGAATGTGTGAGTATGCATGTGCCTTGATGTCCATAACTTAAATGAACTTTTGCTGTTGCTAGAATAAATATTCAAAGCTGAATTAATACGATAAAAAAAAAAAGAAATGACCAACAATTTTAATCATTATACATTTATAATATAATCTAGATAGCTTAGTTAAAGAAAGAAAGAAAGAGAGAGAGAGAGAGAGAGAGAGAGAGAGAGAGAGAGAGGAGAGAGAGAGAGAGTGAAAGAGAGAGAGAGAGAAAGAGGAACGAGAGAGAGAGAGAGCGAGAGAAATAAGAGAGACAGTCAGAGCGAGATAGAGAGAGAGATGTAGAGAGAGTAAGAGATAGATAGATAGATAGATCGATAGATTGATAGATAGATAGATAGATAGATAGAGAGAGAGAGAGAGAGAGAGAGAGAGAGAGAGAGAGAGAGAGTGTCTCAAGTTCTAATTATAGATGGTAGATAAAAATTACTTTCTCGGTCCATGTCGCGTTGTTTGCTATGATCGGCATGTGCTTTAGTAGCCTCTTAGTACTTAACGTTTAAATTTAGCAAGTCGATTGACATGTTTTGCCGTCTCTTCTGTTAAGTGATGAATCATGAATCTCTCATTCTCTAGACTGAATACCATCAAAAACGAAACAAAAATAACCCTTCTCCCTTTTCTAGCAAAAGAAAAATACATAAATCATGAGTAAACCAAAAAAAAAAAAATAAATAAAAAAAAATCAATAATTTAATAAAATCTTATCTATATCCCCCTCCATAAAACAGCTCCAGAGAAATGAAAATATATTACCTAAAATCAAACAAAAACAACGAATTAGACAAGGAGTGTAACGAGATAAACAATCAAAACCTAAAAAAAAAATACTTGAGCTTTTATGTAGTGCAATATCCACTAAACATGCTCAAAGCGCTTTACAGGTGGTCCCTGACAACAGCAACACGCAGCATGTAGAACGAGTCATGACGCGATAAGGCGATATTACAATTTTTTTCTGACAGAGACAACGCTGTTAACCACTAGGTACTCATTTTACACTAGAGTACGGTGAGAGTATGTAAGTAAAGAGCCTTTTCCAAGAACTCAACTATGCGCCGAGCGAGGCTCGAACTAGGTCCTTCTGATCCGAAAGCGAGTGTCATACCACAAGACCACATAGCCGCATTATCAACATTCATCTTTGTCTCTCGAAAATATTATCAATGACCCAATAATAGATCTTAAACTTTTCGTAAGCAAGATAGATTATAATATGATAAAAGGATAATGATAACGATTTTGATACTGTATACACTTAATAATGTGTTTATGACAATGATAATAACAATCCATTGTTAGTAATATAACTTCCTTTTGTAGCTCTCAAAACGGTCAAGTAGGTGTGTCAAATAACCACTTATTTTCTTCCTATAATTAGACTCGTTATAATATAGCCTTCTTATTTATAATGAAAGAAAAAATAATAAATCATACACTCGTATAGCGCCTTACATCCACGGTTATCGTGCTCTGCGGCGTTTTACGTGATAGAAACAATCCAAAGACTCGTGACAAATTATAGTAAGCATGCATATAGGAACAAATCATATGCTACGACATAGTGTATATATATATATATATATATATATATATATATATATATAATACACACACACACACGCACACACACACACACACATACAATATAAAAATATATATATATATATATATATATATATATAATATATATTATATAAACTATGGTAACAATCATTCGATGAGTACAGTTTTTATCAAGGAGTGATAATAATATAGGATTGTCCTTAGTGGATTATTAAGTATGCGTGTGTTATATCTATCTTGTTATTGTCGCTTGGCATCCAACGCTTAAAAAAAACAAAACAAAAACAAAACAAGAGCAAACCCAATAAATGTCACATAAAATCAACAGAAAATCAAATCAAATCACAAGAATATGTGCATACACACACTCAAACACACACAAACCAACACACAAAACTTCTCTCCCTCTCCTGACACAAACTCAATGATAGAAGTAATTTGTCAAATATTATGCTACGTTTATATTATATAACTCCTACTTTCTTCAGAATATGATACAAGGCTATTAATTGTAAAACCAGACAGACAAACACTGGAACTGCCGTGCTCTGGGAGAAAAAAGACCTAATACATCTTTAAGAATTTGACCAGAATACTCGTCCTTCAAATATCGATTGATTAAAATGACCCTCGTCTTGTCAAAGACTCTAAAACCTCAAAATTCAAGAAAATGTTCAAGAAAGTTCCAGGTTTGAGAGAATTTGACAAGATGAGGGCGATTTTAATCGATTGGAATTTAGGGGATGGATTTTCTGGTCAAAATTTGTTTCATGTTTTTTTTCCCCGAGTAGGACCCTAGCCATCGTTATGTTACACTGAAATCCAAAAGGACTGGTATTTTGACGTCATTATTTGGTTTTTGCACCGCCTAGTGAGTTGTCGTTAGTAGAGCCCATGGAAACAAATGGTCCCATTGGTTGAACTATTGAATACAACTCACGATTTGTTTTCTTTTGTGGCAAAAGACTGGCATTTTGACATCATTTTTTGGTCAGTGTCAGCGTGGCCTTCGTAAAGTTATGGCCTGACACTGACCAAAAAATGACTTCAAAATGCCAGTCTTTTGCCACAAAAGAAAACAAATCGTGAATTGAATTCAATAGTTCAACCAATGAAATGACTTGTTTCCATGAGCTCTACTAACGACAACTCACTAGGCGGTGCAAAAACCAAATAATGACGTCAAACTGCCAGTCCTTTTGGACATAACTTACAACCTGACACTGACCAAAAAAATGACGTCAAAATGCCAGTCTTTGGACACAAAAGAAAACAAATCGTGAGTTGTATTCAATAGTTCAACCAATGGGACCCCTTGTTCCCATGAGCGCTACTACCGACAACTCACTAGGCGGTGCAAAAACCAAATAATGACGTCAAAATGCCAGTCTTTTTTGGTTTCAGTGTCAACGTTCAGTGTCGGAATAGCTCATGTTCTGATGCTGACCCTGGGGCATAATATTTAAGTAAGTAAAAATAAAAAAGGAGTCCCAGTTGCTATAGATAGAATGCGCTTGGCCAAGGAGTTCACAACATTGCCATCCGGAAGTATAACGGACCAACACACAAACTATGTGTAACCATGAACTTTTATAGTCTGGTTAATACAGTTTAGTGAGAACAACTCACAAACGCGGATGGCAAAAACAATAACAAAGGCCTGAGTGACGTCATCTTCGAACTATCTATAGTATGAAATTGACAATATAATTAATTGCTTGCTAAGTTTTGGATAGAACGCTAGTTTCCGCCAGTTCTAAAAGACCCGACTACCCAATCGCTACTGGGTGGACAATACGTGGCCTCGAAATATCAATGTTGTTTTGAAAAATTAAGTAGGTACACAAATTGTAATAGAAACGCGATCTTTACTTTTCAAAAAATGCAACTCGAACTACGGAATATCCAGTTAATATATGACGCTTGTGATTCTCTTTTGATCACAATATCAGCGTCAAACAAAAACAAAACAGTACACATCTTACACTGCATTTATATAGATAGTATGCGCTTGGCTAAGAAGCTCATAACATTGCCATCCGGAAGTATAACAGACCAACACACAAAACTGTGTGTATCCATGAATGTTTATAGTCGGGTTAATACAGTTCAGTGAGCATTACTCATAAACGCGGATGGCAAAAAAACAATAACAAAGACCTGAGTGACGTCATCTTCGAACTATCTATAGATAGAATGAAGATGACGTTATTCAGACCTTTGTTATTGTTTTTTGCCATCCACGTTTATGAGTAATTCTCACTAAACTGTGTTAACCAGACTATAAACGTTCAAGGTTACACAGTTTTGTGTGTTGGTCCATGATACTTCCGGATGGCAATGTTGTGAGCTTCTTAGCCAAACGCATACTGTCTATAGACATGCGTCTTTGTGGGTAGTATGGTAAAATTGTATATTGTTACCCATCAATCCATGGGCTCTACCACAGGAATAAATTCGATGCTCTTCAATTTTCCCGTGTCTCGCTCGGAGGCTATTTTGAGACTTTGTCATTTGATGACCGTCTCTCTCTCTCTCTCTCTCTCTCTCTCTCTCTCTCTCTCTCTCTCTCTCTCTCTCTCTCTCTCTCTCTCTTTAAAAAAATTCCCCCCCCCCCCCATGATCTATTCATTCCATTCAAAATTGTTTGTACGAAAGCGAATGAAGCTTTCATAAAATGGGACAAAACACTAAACACGACATATTTCGGGCCAAATGCGCTTCTTCAGCCAACAATAGTTAAAACAGTAATATAATACTTCACGTTAAATCCAAGTATATGGGTGAAAAGGAAGGGTTTTTTTTTTTAACCCGAAACTTTCCTTAATTATTTGTATTTTGTTTTTCGTTTTTCTTTTTGTATCTGTTACATTCAATTATTTGTTCATTACGTTTCCCCGACAACAACAGCTACCATTAGTTTAGTACTTATTCACTTTCACCCCATAGTCAGGATGTACACAATCATTCACAATCATGTACCATCTGTAATATGAGGAATAATCTATAGATGCTGTGCGCTTGGCTAAGAAGCTCACAACATTGCCATCCGGAAATATAACGAACCAACACACTCTATATGTAACCTTAGACATTTATAGTCTGGTTTATACAGTTTAGTGAGAATTATTCATAAACATGGATGGCAAAAAACAATAACAAAGACCCGAGTGGCGTCAACTTCGTTTTATTTATACTGGAAAATAATGTCAATTTCAATAAGATTGTTTTCATCGCGCAGAGACAGCAGAAATCGACGTTTCAATTGATACTGAAATATCTACTTATAGATAATGAGACATGTGTTGTTATATTCCATCTTCATTCAAATATTTAAAACAACAAAACAAATAATAATAATAATAATAATAATAATAATAATAATAATAATAATAATAATAATAATAATAATAATAATAATAATAATAATAATAATAATAATAACAAAATTAACTCACCCTGTGACATTTTGGAAAAAATTGCGAGAAGGGCAAGGAGGAAATATCCACTAACAGTCCAATCTCATTCTGGAATTGTAAGAACTCACTTTGGCAATCACAGTTCCAGATCACTGAGCCCAAAAGGGGTGAAATGGTGTACTTTTCATCCGAGTGTAAAACCACATTTCGAAAAGAATGTTTAATGGTAATCATTAAGATGTTATTATAAACAATAGTTGCTTCGAGTGACAGTTACAATACTACAACTTGTTGCTTTTGATTTTACGACTGAAATCCTATGTGAAGAAAAAATGAAGCGACATATCTAGTTTTCAAAGAACTCAAAAGCACACCTTACATTTTAAAGGGCTTAGATTCTTTATTTTAACAAAACAAGGCTAATAGTTTTCAAAGATCTGAACAAATTCGCACACCTTACACG
This sequence comes from Berghia stephanieae, assembly GCF_034508935.2. Classification (NCBI taxonomy): domain Eukaryota; kingdom Metazoa; phylum Mollusca; class Gastropoda; order Nudibranchia; family Aeolidiidae; genus Berghia; species Berghia stephanieae. The sequence goes on from NC_088360.1 coordinate 40,011,721, forward strand.
CTTACACGTTCTGAAAGTTAATACTATCTAGCCAGATGACTCAACCACGAGTTCTATAAGTTGACGATAACATACCCAGTATCCAGTTATATTTAAATGATATTATGTGATTCCGCTATGTCTACACATCAAATGAGCCATTCTTTGGCACAGTTTGTACACATAAGGATGTAGATCTCCTTCAGTTTTATTATAATACATAATTTTCACATCTCACTAGTGTCACTACCAGCAAGGAAATGAATCATTTTCTCATTCTGATGCAGTATAGCTATTTGTATCATCGATAACGGATGCTCTCTCTCTCTCTCTCTCAACATTAATATTACTCTCTCTCTCTCTCTCTCTCTCTCTCTCTCTCTCTCTCTCTCTCTCTCTCTCTCTCTCTCTCTCTCTCTCTCTCCTCCAATCTTCTCTAATTCTGTCTCTCTAAGCTCAGTCTGACGTAGGCACATGCTTCTCAGAATTTTCCGATAGTTTCACTTTATTAAGCCAAAGTTGTTTTTGCAAGAAATTAGAAACATCAGGAATTATTGATAACAAAAAAAAAAAAAAAAAAAGAGTAATGAAAAATCATGCAAACAAAATACCTCCCCCCCCCCCCACCCAAGAAATCAACAACAAAGAATGAAATATGGTAAAAGTATAAACAAACCACGTAATGCTTTGCGTTTTAGTGTGAAAACTCTATTTCAAAAGGCGTTAAGAGTATTTGAGAAAAGAATAAATATCATTTTGTTGAACTGACAATCTGTGTCTGATCGTAGCCAAAAGGACTGGCAGTTTGACGTCATTATTTGGTTTTTGCACCGTCGAGTGAGTTGTCGTTAGTAGAGCTCATGGAAACAAGTCATTTCATTGGTTGAACTATTGAATACAACTCACGATTTGTTTTCTTTTGTGGCAAAAGACCGGCATTTTGACGTAATTTTTTTGGTCAGTATCAGGCCATAACTTTACGAAGGCCACGGTCTGATAGTCAACAGACATTGATCAAACAACTAAATTGTGATAAACAAACAAGAATGGTGATATGGTTCCGAATTGAGTCAATCAATGGAAACAATTTCTAAACTACCACTGAAAAGATTAGGACTTTTGAAATATTGCTAAAAGTATAAAAATAATAATGTTATTTTGAACAAAGGCCCAACGTTTTCCAAGAGGCTTAAATAGCAAGCATTTGGCAAAACAAAAATTCTCCAATCTGGCAGCTTTGATTCCATGCCGTGTCGTCCTCCCCGTCACCCTGTCACCCCCATCGACCTGCTCCCTGGACAAATTGCTGACGAGGCAAAAAGTCACAGCCTGTCTGTGTGTCCGTCTCCCGCTCACCAACACACTTAGGAATGACAGATGGAAGCAGTGAACGAATAGAATGAATGACAGAAACATGCATGGCGTTTCTCTCTCACTCACCAGCTCAATCCGTGCTTGGATCCACGACGGGTGACAAGAAATAAAAGGAAGACAAAAGTCGTTGGCGTTGGAGCTGTTGGTGACAGCGTGCCCAGTTCGCTTTGACCTTAACATAAAGTCCGCGCGTTCGAACACCTGTCTTGGGATATACGTTTTTACAACTTGAAAATAAAAAAAATCCCCCTAAAAACCCCAGCAAAATCACACAAATAGAAACCAACAAAGAGCTTTTTTTTTTTTAATCCATAATATTATTAGATCTGATTTCAAAATTCACGTCTGGAAACCTTTCCTGACCTCTATCATAAGGCCAAAGCTACCCTAAGGCTTTGACATCGCAACACATCAACAAAAGCTGAATGAATAAAACAAAAATACAGGAGCAGACGAAAGATGATGGACGATCAATGAACATAAAATATACATAGTATGCGCTTGGCTAAGAATCTCACAACATTGCCATCCGGAAGTAAACGGGACCAACACATAAATCTATGTGTTAGCGTGAACGTTAATACAGTTTAGTGAGAATCACTCATAAACGTGGATGGCAAAAAGCAATAACACAGACCTAAGTGACGTCAACTTCATTCTCTATATTATATAGCATAGAAAAGCGGATAGAGGAAAGAATAAAGTATTTGCAAAAAATAGAACATAAGAAAAGAGGATAGAAAGATTGTTGGACAAAATCATCCATGCAGTTAAAAGAGAAGTATTTTGACGTATGACCTTTGACATTGACATCTTCAGTTCATGCCGAACATATAAAAAATCGATCTTCCAGATCTTGAAAAAAGCTCACGATTTTGTTGCGGACACAGGGAGGTGAGTTTAAAATGCAAGGGGATTTGCATAATATTACCGTGTGATTCCATTAGTCAAGTGTAAATACATTGTGATAAACGATCCCAAATAAAAAAGACCACCTGATCGTAGCCTTCGTTTACTTATAGCCTGACAAGTAGAAAAAAAAACCCAAACGTCCTTTAGAGCCATTAAAGAGCTGAGCGACGTCAACTTTATTTGCTCTCCCCGTTGGTTGTACTTTTGAATACAACTCACTGTTTAATTTCTTTTGGTGTTCATCGTCCTCCTATTGTGACGTAACTTTTTTAGCCAGTGTCAGACAATGTTTACAAAGGCTATGACCCTATTCGACTGGAACCCTCCGAGTACTGGAGGTGACTTCGGTCTCTGAGAACTAATGAACTAAAATCAATATTACGAGGGGGAGAAAAAAAACCCGATGTGTTTATCTCTAGCTCTAAATTAACGAACATTTTTCATTCCAGGAAAAGAGCACATTATCTGTTGCTGCTGTTTTGAATATACAGGAAGAGGAGGAGGAGGAGGTAAAGATGAAAAAGAAGAAGAAGAAGAAGAAGAAGAAGAAGAAGAAGAAGAAGAAGAAGAAGAAGAAGAAGAAGAAGAAGAAGAAGAAGAAGAAGAAGAAGAAGAAGAAGAAGAAAGAAAGAAAGAAATAAGAAAAGAAAGAAAGAGAGAGAGAGAGAGAGAGAGAGAGAGAGAGAGAGAGAGAGAGAGATTTTATACTCTCGAGCCTCTCACAACACCAAATGATACTTATGATAATCGGATCAAACACGAGGTGAGTGAACGATAAAGCAATGAGTGATGGATGTCTGGATGGATAAAGGGATGGGTGGTTGGATGGATAAAGGAATGAATGGATGGATGGCTGGATGAATGGATGGATGAATGGATGAATTACCATTGGAGTGACAGAAAGTCGATGATATCCTGCCTGATATCCAGTATTGACAGAGGCAAGCAGATGATGATGATGATGATGATGATGATGATGATGATGATAATGAAGATGATGTTGTTGGTGACGATGATGTGATGATGATGATGATGATGATGATGATGATGATGATGTATTATTATTATTATTATTATTATTATTATTATTATTATTATTATTATTATTATTATTATTTATCAAAATTATTATTTTGATGATTGTGATGCCCATTCAGTACAAGTCGCTTGTTAAGCGTCCTTATTGCAATGACACTTACAATATACGACATTCCTCATGAGTAGGTCAGGTATTCATTTACAACTGAGTATCTGGATCGATGAATGAATGTATTGATAAAGGGATGGATGGATGGCTGGATGGATGAATAAAGCTATGGATGGATTGGTGGATGGATGCATTAATGGTTAAAGGGATGGATGGATGGATGGTTAAAGGGATGGATAGATGGGTGGATAGATGAATGAATGGATGGATGGATGGATGGATGGATAAAGGGATGAAAGGATGGGTGGATGACAAAAGGGATCGATGGATGGGAGGATGGAAGAATGGGTGGATGGATGAATGGATAAAGAGATGGATGGATGGGTGGATGGATGGATGGATGGATGGATAAAGGGTTGGATGAATGTTTGGATGGATGGATAGATAGATAAAGGCATGGATGGATGGGTGGATAGATAAAGGGTCGGATGGATGGATGAATGATTGGCTGGATAAAGGGATGAATCGATGAGTGGATGGATGGTTGATGGATGGATAAAGGGTTGGATGGATGGGTTGATGGATTTATGGATTGGTGAATGGATGAATCACCATTGGAGTGACAGAAAGTCGATAATGGCTATCCTTGGTCAAGTGGAATGTGATATGAATGAAAGTAGGCAGAGGTAAACAGATTGAATAATATAATGATGGTGATGATTATGATGATGATGATGATGATGATGATGATGATGGTGATGATGACGAAAATGATGATGATGAAGGTGATGGCGATGATGATGATGATGATGATGATGATGATGATGATGATGATGATGATGATGATGATGATGATGGTGGGGATGATGATGATGATGATGATGATGAAGGTGATGACGATGATGATAATGATGATCATCACGATGATGATGGTGATGATGATGATTGTGATGATGAAAATGATGATGATGAAGGTGATGGCGATGATGATGATGATGATGATGATGATGATGATGATGATAATGAAGGTGATGAAAATGATGATGAGGATGCTTGATGATGATAGTGCTAGTGGTGGTGGTTATGCTGACCTAAGCATTGTGTTCTTGTAGGATACTTAACACAAATTAAATAGCTACAGACAGTGACGGATAATGTAAAAGAGCATGTACAACAAGAATACTCCAAAAAGCTTACTGTAAACTATGGACTTTGGTTCCATTTGGTTTAATTTTTGAAGAACGTTGAGCATAAAGAATTCATGGAACTGTTCTACATAAATGATTCTATTTATTTAATGAATTAAGCCAAAATTCACGATCATTGTCACTCATCCAGCCACAAGCGACTGATTTCAGAGAGAGAGAGAGAGAGAGAGAGAGAGAGAGAGAGAGAGAGAGAGAGAGAGAGAGAGAGAGAGAGAGAGAGATAATGAGATGGCGAGAGCGGAAACGGTGCGACACACAACCAGGCCTGGTGGAAATTGACTGCATTGACAATAGTTTCAACCTAATTTCTTTCTGGGACTTGGTCATTGTTATGGTCGACTTAACTTGCCAACGAAGCATTTCGTGCTGGAATTACACTGCCCTACTCTGAAAAAAAAACAGATATATTTCAATTTTTGGCCAGAAAATCCGTCCCTCAAATATCGATCGATTAAAATGACCGTCATCTTGTAAAAAAAAAATAAAAAAGAACCCAACAAACCTTTCAATTCTGGGACGTTATTAGGCTCTCAGGTTTGAGAGTTTTTGACAAGATAAGAAGGACCATTTAGATTGATTGATATAATTTAAAGGACGATTTTTCAGGCTAAATTTTAAACCTGGTGTGCATCAGAATGCATGTCCGGTGAAGTGATCAACAAGTCGGTTGATCGATTCGAAGAGGATAGCATAGTGCAAAGATCAATCAAGCCAGATCAATGAAGAGCAATCGATCGTTCCAATCAATGGATCAACTTTCTTCTAACCTGCCCCCATTCCCCCACATTCCCCCACACGTGCATACACATACACACACACATACAAACACACACACATACAAACACACGCACACACATACAAACACACACACATACAAACACACACACATACAAACACACATACACATAGACACTTTTCCTTCTACTTTCACTCATTCCTTCCTTCGAGTTTGTCCTCAAGTCAGATTGATTCGTCCAATCGTGAAAAAACAAAACCAATGACGAGGGCATGCTGAACTAATTTTCGAGATGAGTTGCAAGGTAAGAGAGATAGAGAGGGGGGGGGGGGTGGAGAGAGAGAGAGGGAGAGAGAGAGAGAGAGAGAGAGAGAGAAAGAGAGAGAGAAAGAGAGAGAGAGAGAGAGAGAGAGAGAGAGAGAGAGAGAGAGAGAGAGAGAGAGAGAGAGAGAGAGAGAGAGAGAGAGAGAGAGGGAAAAGGTGCGACACACAATAGAACAAAATTCGCACACATAAATATGCAGAAAGGATAGTTGTGGGGTGGGATTAGGTTGGGTTGACTTCTATTACTGTGGATCAAATTCGTGATTCAAAACGGTATTATGTCGGGTTTAATCAAAACCCTGGAAAGTGAAAGTTGAATAAAATGATTGGAATTACAAACTTCGGATTTTTTTGCAACCTACGGAATTGATAGATAATTAATAATTGAGCTTTTAGAATTGAGCTTTTATATAGAGCAATATCCACTAAACGTGCTCAAAGTGATTTACAAAGGGTCCCGGGCCAACAGCAACACTTAACATGTAGAACGGGACATGACGCCTGTTAGGCGATATTACAATATTTTCGGCGAGAGACAACGCTGTTTACGGACAGGTACTCATTTTACACCTGAGTACGGTGAGAGAATGTGAATCAAGAGCATTTTCCAAGGACTCAACTATGCGCCGAGCGAGGCTCGAACCCAAGACCTCAGATCCGAAAGCGAGTGTCATACCACTAGACCACATAGGCGCACAAATGAATAGATAAAGATAAAAACATAGATAAAGATCTGAACAAGTGTGTATGAAAGGTGACAGACAAAGCAAGAATAATAATACAAGAAAAAAAAAAACCATCCCAAAAAATCAGTTCACCTCGACTTGCACCGATGCCTGCTCCTTAATTTCTTAAGAAATACGCTTCAACAGTCGTAACGTCACATCCCTCGCAATAACGCATGGTAACTTAGTAACTGGCTCTAAACTATACTACCGGAACAATGGCGGACGCCCTTATGAAATATTTCTCCGACATAAAAGCGTATCTAGAGGAAAAACACATTATAAATCTGATCATGTTTTGACTTTTACACATTCTGATCACAAGACATATGAAAAGTTCTAGCCAGCATGAAGAATAAAAAGTACAGCTTTTCTTTGTTTAGAACCACGATGGCCGCCGTTGCTGGGCGACGTGACATCAGAATATTGAATCCAATTGATATGAAGCGGCTTGAAGTTAAGGACTGTCAAAAGTAATAAACAATAATGGATATAACAGCTTCAAAAAGAACAACATGCCAAACACGGAATGTTTCCGGCTCAAAACTCTCCTTCAGCCAACAGCAAAAACGGTAAAAACTTCATTAAATTCATTATTTTAACCCTCTCCTTACCAACTATAGGAAAATCGTCACATTCGTTACGATACAACTGACAATTTTCTCATTCTGATTTCTCTTGTACGTCACAAAATTTAAAGAAATACTTTGATTACAGATATTAGTAATAAACACAGTTGTAGAGCTTACTTGTTACTATTTTGTTTCAGTAATAAAAGTCTATTTTTGTGTTTTGTGGAAGTGAATGTTCGGGGGAAATTCTAAAAATAGCCGGTAAGGAAAGAGCTAATAACCAGATAGACGGCAACAATTGTAATAGGTTTCACCATATCAAACATCCCCAGTCGAGACGTGCTGATGTAAAATACAGATATGGAAAAGTGTTTTGTGAAACAGTGCCAGGCAAAGGAAAGAGAAAATGCAAGAAAAAAAATAATTTTAAATTAAAAAATCAGTCTACCGCGGCTGAGTTGAGAATGGTAGCACGACTGATTTTTTTTTTTTTTTTGTCGCTTTGCAGTATTTGTTTTTACTCGGATTTTCCTGCCAAGACGTTCCAACGACATATTAAGTATTTCACTCTAAATCACCTTTCATTGCGATCTATAGATAGTATGCGCTTGGCTAAGAAGCTCACAACATTGCCATCCGGAAGTATAACTGGAAACGCACATAACTATGTGTAACCATGAACGTTTATAGTCTGGTTAATACAGTTTGGTGGGCATTACTTATAAACATGGATGGCAACAAGCAATAACAAAGACCTGAATGACGTCATCTTCGTTCTATCGATACCAGTAACAATTTCGGTGAGCCATCTTACTTCTTGGTAAATAACAATATGCCCTACCGCCATATCATAAGAATAGTCGCCTAGGCATTCCACGAAGGAATATAGATAATTCATTAAACAAGATGTCTGATGTCAACAGGAATCACCCATGTTGTTCAAGTGAGCAAATTGGGGGTTAATAGTTTTGCCCACGGAAAAAAAGTGCTTGAAGTGGGGCTCGAACCCGGGACCTTCCGGGTCACAGTGCAATGCCTTAACCACTCGGCCACTTCGCCCCCTCTTGTTAAAAATAAGAGGAATAAGAAAATAACGTTTACATGTAATGTGACTTTATTTAGTATTATGTCTGCTATCCTATTTATTCAGTATTCCATATTAATTTGTACGTGATTCTTGCTTGCGGAGCTTGTGTGCCTGTGTAGGAGAGGATCATAAAAATACTAACGAAAAGGTGAAAATGGAAATGCTTCGGATGGGAACAGTACAGACAATGGACGTTTCGGGTACAACCCCTTGTCAGCAACACAAACAAAGGAAAGTTGAAAACGAATAAAAGAAGGGTTTGTACCCGAAACGCCCATAGCCTATACTGTTCCCACCCTAAAATCTTTTCCATTTTCACCTTTTCGTTTTGTGCCTGTGTATTATAGATTGGCCCAAAATAACGCCTTATTTCGTGCAAGAATTAATTTATTATTTATATGATGTGGTCTCATTGTATGAAGCCCATTGAATTACATGTGTCAGAGCAATCATCGTCCATCGTTGATGTAATTCATTGTGTATATCAGTTCATCGATTGTTGAATTCAATTAACAAGAACGAATTCTCTTGGTACATAATTATGTAACAATTGTGAAAGACACGTAGAGACAGAATAAAGACAAATCGAACCGTAGAATATGTACACACCCGTAATCGCTCTCTCTCTCTCTCTCTCTCTCTCTCTCTCTCTCTCTCTCTCTCTCTCTCCCTCTCTCACACTCACACACACACACGTACACACACATACATACACACACACACACACACACACATATAATATATATATATATATATATATATATATATATATATATAGCGAATGTTTGAAACAATATTGAAGAAGTTGAATAAAATTACATTTAGATTATAAGAGAAAGAAAGAAAGAAAGAAAGAAAGAGAGAGAAAGAGAGGGAGAGAGAGAGAGAGAGAGAGAGAGAGAGAGATAAATAGATAGATAGATAGATAGAGATAGACAGATAGATAGATAGATAGATAGATAGATAGATAGATAGATAGATAGAGATAGAGATAGAGATAGATAGATAGATAGAGAGAGAGAGAGAGAGAGAGAGAGAGAGAGAGAGAGAGAGAGAGAGAGAGAGAGACAGAGAGGGCGGGTTTAGATTTAGATTTTGTTTAGACCTCGTTTTTAAAGAGCTGAATCACTTTATAATTGCCACGTATAATTATTGTTATTATGACGTACTTACCAATAGCTTTAACCTTAATTTTAATCAATCGTTTCCGTGATTGTTGAGCTGGAGAGAACCTTCAAGACACTTCCTGGTCTCTAGAAAGTAATTGACAATGTCTGCCTAAATGGAATACCTTGCACTTTGGCCGTCGAATAGCCGGTTTAAAATAAATACTGAACATAAACTCAAACAAATGTCATGATTAATGTCTCGTCCTATAAAATATGTTAAGTGTTGCTATCGGCTTTTACCCCTATTGAAGCGCTTTGAGCTTATTGGGCCATATAAAACCTCAAGTACAATATATATATATATATATATATATATATATATATATATATATATATATATATATAGTAATAGTAAATAGTAAATAGTAAATAATGAATTTATATAGCGCCTATAAACATCCACGTTAATCGTGCTCTGCGCGCTTCACATACTAAAAATAAAAATGTTTAAAAACAACAAAATTAAAAATCACGACACTACATGATACATAATAAGCGTGCATACAAAAAACAAAATCTAAGCAACATCTATTTTATGAAAAATAAGCCTCGCGGAACAACTCAGTCTTCAGACATTTCCTGAAAGATGATAAATTTTCACAGGACTTTGTCCGATGACTAAGTGCGTTCCATAGGCGTGGAGCTATGAATGAAAAGGCTTTTTCACCGAAAGTGGATTTTGAGGTGGTAACTTTTAGAAGTTGGGACTGAGATGATCTTAAATTTCGAGTGGGTTCATATTTTTTAATCAGTTCCTGCAAATATTCATGTGCCAATCCATCCAGACATCTAAAAACATAGCACAATATCTTAAATTCTATCCTATACTTCACAGGAAGCCAGTGCAATTCCTGGAGAACTGGTGTTATATGATCTCTTTTTTCTCGTTAATTTTAAAAGTCTAGCCGCTTTATTTTAAATTTATTTTGTAGTTGATGAATTAATCTACTATGACAGCCAATGAGAAGGGAATTGCAATAATCTAATCTGCTAGTAATAAACGAATTAACAAGCATCTTTGTAATATCTTCATCAATATAATGTCTGATTCTTCCAATGTTTCTAATGTGATAGTTACAACATTGGCATATTTTTTAAAACATGATCTTCCATGGTTAACCCTTGATCTAAATACACCCCAAGATTTCTCACACAAAGAAATAGGTTTAATAGCATTTTCACCCACTAGTATCTCATTTGTAGATATTTTTGAGAGTTGATACCTATTTCCAAAAATTATCATTTCCGTCTTGTTATCATTAAATTTAAGTTTGTTTAGTTTCATCCAATCCTTTATGTTAGCAATGCAATTTTCCATAACAGATACTAATGACAGCTCTGAATATTATATATATATATATATATATATATATATATATATATATATATATATATATATATATATATATATATAAAATCAGGCATCTTGCTCACAATGCTAGATTTTATTCCGGTTTCGGTCGCATTGAACTTGAGTCAAAGTTGCGTTCACTGGACCAAATTAGACCCAAGTACAGTTGTATTGGTAATTGAAGTCTTTTTCTTTCTTTAAAAATCTGATACAAAACTAATTCAAACCAGCTCCGTATGCACGTGAGTTGGGTAAACCGCTGATTGAGCTAGATAGAAACGTAATCATTAACATTTCGTTAAATAAATAGACACAAGGTGAATAGAGATATAAATAACGTGTTGAAATTTGATATAATATAGGGCTTAACACAAGACAACCAACTTTTCAGCCCTTTGCCTTCGTCCGGTTGTGACAAACAAACCAGACACAAAATATCGTAAAAATCACATTTAGTTAACTCACTCAACCCTAACACCGACTATATCCGTAGCCGGGTTACTTTTACCCCATGCCTGTTAATTACATTTTTCTGAGACAAATTATAGGCGTAGTATCAAATCTAATGCTTTTAGTTTTTACATGTTTATGGTCATTGAATAAAATTATCAATGTATATGCTCATTTTATATACATTTCTTCCAATTTTGAAAAGTAGCAAACATATCTAGGATTGAGTGAGTTAAATGTGGCAACAGAGAGCATGGGTGGGGGACTAGGTAGAAGAGGAAACAAGAAGAGTATGTAGATGCTGACATTTCTTGTTACAAAATGTGATAAGAATGAGAATAAAATTTTCTTGAAATAGAACACATATCATATAGACATACATGAACAAATTTAGTAGTGGGCAGGTTGAGAAGTAAAACTAAAAGTTTGCGTGTGCTTAGATGACCCGTGCCGTATGGAAGGACCGAAATACGCTTCAACAATCGTAACGTCACTTCTCTCGTAATGACGCATGGTAACTTAGTAACTGGCTCTAAACTATCGGAACAATGGCGGACGCCCTTATGAAATATTTCTCCGACGAGCATAAAAGCGTATCCAGGGGAAAACAAATAAAATTATAAATCTTTTGACTTTTACACATTCTGATCACAAGACATATGAAAAGTTCTAGCCAGCATGAAAAATAGAAAGTAATGATTTTCTTTGTTTAGAACCAAGATGGCCGCCGTTGCCAGACGGCGTGACATAAGAATCGTATTGACTCCACTCAGCTCTTTGTTATTGACCAAATTGTATTTATCAGACTAGAAACGTTTAAGGTTACACATAGATTTTGTGTTTTGGTACGTGATGTGATATTCGGCTGGCGGATGTCTTGAATTAAAAAAAAAAATTATTGGGGGGGGGGGGGGGGGGTTCTAATAAACGTATAGATAGAACGAAGTTGACGTCACTCGGGTCTTTGTTATTGTCTTTTGCCATCCACGTTTGTGAGTAATTGTCACTTAATTGTATTAACCAGACTATAAAAGTTCATGGTTACACAGAGTTTTGTGCGTTGGTCCGTTATACTTCCGGACGGCCGTGTTGTGAGCTTCTTAGCCAAGCGCATACTATCTATAGACAGTATGCCCTTAACTAAGAAACTCACAACATTGTCATCCGGAAGTATAACGGACCAACAACATACATAACTATGTGTAACCTTAAACGTTTATAGTCTGGTTCATACAGTTAAGTGAGAATTACTCATAAACGTGGATGGCAAAAACAATAAGCGACTTGAAGTGGTCT
>NC_088360.1:40031550-40034050 GCF_034508935.2 Berghia stephanieae
TCAATGTTGGGTTCCATGTAGGGATCGGTATTAGTTGCCTGTTTTGATTCCGTGTAGGGATTTATATTGACGCGTATCGTTATAAGGTTACTTGTAGTACCACTTTATTCTACGTGAAAGTAACAATTACGGCAACAGTGTTGATAAACATATTGAAGTTTGTTTATTTGAATTTGAATTGGTTTGATTAATTGTCCTAGAGATGGATGTGGAAAGATTAATTAAACTTGGAGAAAAATTGGAGTTAAGGGGTGAAGATCTCCGTGCTTGGGTGACAGCCCAGTTACAAGAAGATGAAGAGAGAAAAGAGAAGGAGAGAGAACGTGCCAAAGAAGAGGAGGAGATAAGCAGAGCACGAGCTCAAAGACAAGAAGCTCTGATGGAGAAAGAGCTTGAACTGCTTAGGTTAAAGTCGGAGTGTCAGGCTTCCTCCAACAACGACAGTATGACAAGTGACATTCGATCATTTACTCATGCTCCCACTGTTAAGAGTCCTCGACTTCCATGTTTTGACGAAAACAAGGATCATGAACCACCGAAATGCATGACACACGGCAAGGTGGAGTTGAAGTGTGGATGTGTGATGCCGATGTTGTCTGTCGAAGGAAGGGACAACAATGAGCCCGAATAATTGTCGAGATCGATGTGATCTTGAGGCATTTCGATGATCTAACTAAATGTTGTACCAAATTTAGTCTTAGGGGGGAGATATGTAACGAAACGCTTCCGTGTAGGCGTCAGTTTACGACAGGATGTACGTCGTCGTAGTATTAGTTGTTGTTGTTATTGTAATCCCTCCGGAACAACCCTTCTTTTGTTGATACAGGTCTTATCAGATCATGCACCTATGGCCCGGAAGTTTGAATTAAACTACGTAGTGTGGGTGTTATTGTGAGAAAGGCATCAATCTTGTTTTCTCCGTAAACTTATAAGCAAAGTAGGATCCCTGCATTCTACGGGAGTGACTTTGTTATGGTATGGCTTGATTGATATCTCGTAACTATGGGGCTGACGAATTTATTTATCCTTGATATGAGGATGTCCGGTATCAGGATGGGTTGTTGTTGTCCATGATTATGGAATCTGGGGGAGTTTTAAGGAATTTCAGATGTTTACGGATATGACTAACATCCGGTTGTGTGGGTAGAATTTTGCTTCGTTTGCTTGATTTTTGCCTATAAATGCCAGAGTTTTGAGCAGTTTCTTCAGACCACTCAGCGGAGTCTTTTAGGCTCATTGTCTCAAAAGAGACCAGACAGCGGAGTCTTTTAGGCTCATAGTCTCTAAGCGATAACCACAGCGGAGTCTTTCAGGCTCATTTGTTTAACTCTTGTGTAGAGTTGGATTAAAGTCTTGTGTAGACTTTGTAGTGCTCAAAGTTCGAGCTGAAACACGTTTTGTGTTAACTCTTGTGTAGAGTGTGATTTAAGTCTTGTGTAGACTTTGTGGTGCTCAAAGTTTGAGCTGAATCAAGTTGTGTTATAACTCTTGTGTAGAGTTTGATTAAAGTCTTGTGTAGACTTAATTTGTGATTTCAATAATCTGTTCGGCTCTGGTGAGATTTTTGAATAATATGTTGTGATTACAATTATGATTGTGTTTTGATATCAATATCATAATATCACTTTAAATTTTGATTCTCAATTAATTAATCAGATAATGAAATTAATTGTGTAATATATTCTTGTTGTAAAGAAAATAAGCTTTTCTTGCTATAAAGCATTATTATTTCATATCTACAAAGTAAAGCAATATTAATCAACATTAATAAATTGATTTGTTAAAGTAAAATAATATTTACTCATTTAAAGTAAACATATTGAGTGAGTTCGAATATAGATAGAGTTATATTCGTATGATTATCATATTATAACAAAATCATTTTCTTTCTTTAAAGTGAATGAGCCGTTGGAGGCTGGGCTTTAACAAGCCAACTATAGGCTATACGCTCATAGCTTGACACTAATAGAAACTGAACATTCGCCTGTTTTATAAGTTACCTGTGAAGAACCATTTGCTTATTTTAATATCAGAACATTGAGAAACAATTGATCTGTTTATGAATACTGTGAAACCAGAACAATTTCAAGAAGAGACAAATTAACAATATTAGAACAACCTTACAGTTTTGTTGAATATCAAGAACACTCTTTTGGCTTTCTTCTACACGTCTGGATTGTGTTTAGTTAGTTAATTATTAGTTGCCTGTATGACTGTGATGGTTGCAACCTATCTGTGAGATTGTCTGATGTGGTAGCGGTTTGGTAAAGTATTGATAATTAATTGATTTAATTATATATTGTCATATCGCTTTCATATCATATTCATCATCACATCACCTCCATCAAATTGTCATCCATCTATTTGATTTCATACTTATTACATCTATCATTTCATCTTCATATCTCATAATATCTTTGTTATATTGTAATAAAATATATCTTCATTTAGCTTCAAAACCTTTATCAACGTATTGTGTTTGGTTATTGATCGGTGTCGT
>NC_088360.1:40049050-40096550 GCF_034508935.2 Berghia stephanieae
TTCCACCACGTAAGTGCGATCCCGTCCAAAGTCAGGGAAGTTAAATATTCTTTTGGCGAGAGACGGACTTAACACAATAGTTTCCTCAGATGACTATGGTTATCTTCTTCTTCTTCTTCTTCTTCTTCTTCTTCTTTTTCTTCTCCTTCTTCTTCTTCTTCTTCTTCTTCTTCTTCTTCTTCTTCTTCTTCTTCTTCTTCTTCTTCTTCTTCTTCTTCTTCTTCTTCTTCTTCTTCTTCTTCTTCTTCCTCTTCTTCTTCTTCTTCATCTTCTTCTTCTTCTTCATTAGAGTAGCCAACGCCATCATGCTGACAACAAGCGCTGTACCATATTGCATGCGCTCGAAACTTCTAGGAATTGTTCATGACTATAAGCTGTCACCATTTCTTCTCGCAGATTGTTCTTTATAGTAACCAAATTCCGACATGAATGTAATTAATGGAATATTTTCTTACCAATCTTCTTTCTATATTTTTCGGTTAGTGAGTGTAACAGGTAGGGTCTTTAATTTCTTCTATTTCATTTTTTAGATTAAAAAAAAAAGGCAAAAAAACAAGACATGCCTTGTGCATTTAAGTGTTTTGTTTGATGCACCTTAAATTATGATCCACCACTACTTAATTAATAAATAAGAATCATTATCAAAGTCACACAGATAAACCAACTACAAAAAAAAATCAATATATTTTTGAAAAATTCAGTGTCAAGGTAATACAATATAATAGTGATAAAAGAATCACTGATGATAAATCATAATGCTATGTCTACTTTATTTTAGAATATTTTTCTTGCCATTCATTTTCAGATTGGAAGTCAATTGAATTTAACACAGATCATACTCAGGGGCAAATAAAAGGATAAATAAAGTTTTGAAATATCAAATCTGGATGGTAAATAAAAAACAACAACAACATCCAGACAGCAATCACAATATAATAAAAATAATCTCAAATTTGTTTTAATAAAGTTTATAAATTTCCAAAACAGAAAGAGAATTAAAGAAATTAACAGACATAAAAGTGTGTATTTTCAAGATAATCACAAACTAAAATTGTTATACCAAAACCTCTTGTATTACAAAACAAATTATATAGCCAAGGCCATATTTTATACAATTAGAATCCCTTCTTCTAAATTTTAATGATAAAAAAGCAAAGAATATAGAAGTTCACTTGTCCTAAAATTTGTACAAACGTTCTACTGATGTATTGTGCTCGACCCAACAAAACTCATCAAATAATTATGTAATAAATCTTCTGCACAAAATTAATCATATTCATATTCTGTGATAAGCAAATCACAAATACACACACACACACACACACACACACACACACGCACACACAAATATATATATATATATATATATATATATATATATATATATATATACATAGACACACACATAGGGGAAAAATAATTGCATATGGATCGGCATTACCATAAATTATGGCCTATAGCATAGTGGTTAAGATATTAGTCGTGCGATCTCAACTATTCGTGTTTCAAATCTCTCTACTAATAGTAGTACTATAGTTTCAAGCGTGCGTTGAACCCCCAGCGGACAATAATTAATTTGCTCTTGACTTACTTATTGCCGATCGCCTCCTAATCTTCGGACTGGGACGCTTTGGCAGCTTCTCTGATTTTTTGAGCGAGTTCTTTCCACTGATGACGGTTTGCTGCGATGGGTCTCAGGCAGTGACATCTATATATTATGAAGTCCTAGGTCTCAGGTGTTCTAAATCCTTTTCGCATCGCAGTTCTTGTGTGTCATCGAGGCGCTTGAGGTATTTATTTATTGTAGTGTATATGTTTGTTGTGGGTTTGCCTTTGGGTTTGTTATGTCCGCTTGGTGTAAAAATAACGCCATTGCCTTATTATCTGGAATATTTATTTCTCTCCTTAAAATATGTCATAGTAGTCGCCATCTTGTTTCCAAAATTTGAATTGAAAGCGATGTTTCTTCGCATTTTATGTAAAGCGATTTGTTACTTATTCTGGTTGGGAAGTGTGGATATTTAGAATTCTCCTGAGCTGTTTCTGATGGAAGGCATATAGTATCTCTTTTTCGCTTTTTGTTACTGCCCATTGTATACCTTTATTTTTGTTTTTCCTTTCAGTTTGTTGTTTCTCTGTCATACGTATGTCAGCTTATTGAGAGCGGCTGTCGATAGATGTTTTCGTCTTTCTACGTCTTTTTTTGTCTCCAATGAACGAGCCCCCCCCCCCCCCCCGCCCTCCCTTTTAAAAATCTTTTTTCAATCTTGGTCGTCTTTGTCAAGTTTCGTAATGTCTGTTTTATCGGTGTTTCTCCTTGTACAAGTTTTACGTTGAGATCTTTTCTAGTGACGAAATCAATTTCGTCTGCGTATGCTATTTCTGATGGAAGGTGGGATTCAAATATCGTTTGAGGAGTAGACAAAGCGATGCGCACTTCCTTTAGAGCATGTTCCAGCTATACAACGAACAAAACCGGACAGGGATGTTCCAATATTACTTAAGAATGGTATTGGGGTTGTTGTTCCGTCCACTTTGGTGTTTATCCAGGGCTCACTGAGCAGCAAACTCACTAGTCTAATTTCACCGACAGTTAATATTGTTTTCAATTGGTCTTAGGTCCCTTAGAGGTCCTTTGGTCTGTCCAGGTTTCTGTATAGAAATAAATGACCATGTGTTTATGTTGAGAGGCTTGTGTTCTCCAAATGTAATATTAGAAATGTCAGCAATGTGTTCTTCAGTGACGGTCGTCCATATTTTAAAAGCTCAGCACATATTGTCTTCTCCAGGGCCTCGAGCTGTTAAATCCTTTTCTTACTTCCCTTGATGTTATAGGGTTGAGCAATGGGCGGGGAGATCCACTAAAAGCGTGTATTGGCTCCACATCTTCGTTTCTAAATTTCGTCTTGTAATGACTTGAAAGAACCGTTGATATCTCACTTAGGTCGATTATATACTTTCATGACTCGTCTGTTACTTTTGGGTTTTCGTAGGACTTATGATTTACAGCTTTATGGCCTTGAACATTGCTTGGTTTCTTATTTGATATAGTGTCTTGTTTCGTTGTTTTTTAAAAAAAAACAACATAGTTTCTCATCTTCATGTCCTGTATTTTGGATTGTTATTCTGAGTTGTTTTTGTTTTGTTGACAATATTTCCAAATCTTTGTCGTGAAGACGGCATACTTTTCTTTTTGTTATGACGTCGGCTTTGATCATTACTGACATCCAGACAGACAGCCAAACATATAAATAGATAGTAAGCTGATTGGTAGATTGATAAAGAAAGATATACGGAGTAAAAGATATATATATATATATATATATATATATATATATATATATATATATATATATATATATATATATATGGGGGATTCTACTCTTAGTATAATCAAAGTGCTAATTATCAAGTTAAACAAAGGTTAAGTCTCAAAACAAGGATATTTCTATTAGGCATAAGTTGCCTAACTACTCCACATGCAAGACTTCCGTCAAATTATGCGATTTTTAACTCTTCTTTATTGGAATTCTGACGTGTTCCTAATCGTTGCACGAGCAAGCAAATGCCTGTTGGTAGTAACAAAGTTTGAATTTCAAAACGGAAGAGTGTAAGAAATCTTGTATTCTACAATCGATTCTCATTTCGCTATCTCTGAATAAAAGACATTAAAAAAAAATACTTCGCAAAGTCCCAGGTTTGACAGTTTCTCTTA
Source organism: Berghia stephanieae (assembly GCF_034508935.2). NCBI lineage: Eukaryota > Metazoa > Mollusca > Gastropoda > Nudibranchia > Aeolidiidae > Berghia > Berghia stephanieae. Next base: position 40,052,766 of record NC_088360.1, read on the forward strand.
CCAAGATGAGGATTATCTAAATCGAACAATATTTGAAGGACGAGTTTTCTGGCCAACTTTTTAAATACGACCTTACCAGAGTACGACAGTTAACTGGTTTTAAGGAATCATATTACAAATAGGATAAAACTCCTATGGATAGGAAAAATGTCCTTTGGAGGGAATTGTCTTATGAAGGCTGAACAGTGACGTGTTGTTTTATGGATAGGATGCTGGTTAATCAACCAAACCAGAAAGAAGAAGAGACATAAAGAAAAAACGATTTTGATGATTTAAATTTCAAAAGAAAGGATGAGCTTGAAGACTTAAAGTAAGCTAATAATGAGGTGCAAAAATATAGTCTGCACTGAAGGAGGCTAAACATAATGTTGTTGTCACCGAACCCTTGAATACATCTTTTGTTGAAAGATATTGTAAGCAATCAAGAATATAGTAGCAAAATTAGTAAATCTGCGTTGTTGAAAGGTCTAAAAGTTTTGAGGCCTTGCTGGGCTTTTACATTTGGCAATCTTGTGACTGCTTTGAGCCATACTGCCGTACTCTGAAAACAAAACAAAAAAAATATGTTTTCAAAATTTTGGCCAAAAAACTCGTCTTTAAAAAACCGATCGATTAACATGACGCTCATCCAGTCAAAAACTCTCAAACCTGGGACTTCCTTGAAGTCTTCCTTAAAGTCTAAGACTTGAGAGTTTTCGACAGGATGAGAGTCATTTTAATTAATCAATATTTGAAGGACGAGTTTTCTGGCCAAAATTTTTAAAATGTGTTTTTGAGAGTGCGACAAAATAGCTTTCTTGAGGACACGCCGGCCCGACAAACCAGAGAGCCCTCTTGATTCTAAACAAGTTTCATAAATGTTTAAAACAGTCGGGTGAGAATTTCATGGCATTGTCCACTGTTACAACGCAAACCGAGAATTTAATAATATGAAAATATGGAGACGTGAAACTAAGGGTCTCCTTCCGTATGTGAGCGTAGTCATCGTTAAGTTATAGCCTGACACTGAAACCCAAAAGGACTGGTCTTTTGACGTCATTATTTGGTTTTTGCACCACCGAGTGAGTTGTCGTAGTGATCATGGAAACAAGTGGTTCCATTGGTTGAACTATTGAATGCAACCAAAGAGTGTGTAGGGTAACGTAGTTACCAAGAGCTCTCACTTCTCTTAACCGCAATGCTATTGTCGCGTGCCAGGCGAGACAGCGAGGTGGGTGTGCTCCGCGTGTATCAAGCGCGCTAGGCTTACTGATACAATGGAGAAAATACGAGTAGAAGACGGAAGATGCGTGGCTTCACCAAAAGCGGGAAGTGAGAGCTCTTGGTAACATAACAATCGTTACCTACACGCTCTTTGATGCAACTCACGATTTGTTTTCTTTTGTGGCCAAAGACTGGTGTTATGAAGTCATTTTTTGTTCAGTGTCAGGCTATAAGTTAACGATGGCTACAATGTGAGTGTTCAATGTTAAGTCGATAAACATGGCAATTGAGAATTGATGGCCTGTGTTTAAATAAAAAAGACACGTTTCAACCCGCTATAGATAGAATGAAGTTGACGTCACTTGGGTCTGTGATATTGTTTTTTGCCATTCATGCTTATGAGTACTTCTCAATAAACGGTATTAAGCATACTATAGATAGAATGCGCTTGGCCAAGGAGTTCACAACATTGCCATCCGGAAGTATAACGGACCAACACACAAACTCTGTGTAACCATGAACTTTTATAGTCTGGTTAATACAGTTTAGTGAGAACAACTCACAAACGTGGATGGCAAAAACAATAACAAAGACCTGAGTGACGTCATCTGCATACTATCTATAAACGTTTAAGGTCACACATAGTTATGTGTGTTGGTTCCTTATACTTCCGTATGGCAATGTTGTGAACTTCTTATTCAAGCGCATACTGTCTATATCAATCGGACAAATACAAAAAAAAAAAAGTGTATAGAGTCTGACAGAATTTCGTAAGAAGAAATCACACATATCCTGAGCATCAATCACAATTTTAACACAGATAATTGAAAAAAATGCATCGTATCGTCAGCTTTTACGATGAAATTCCTTTATCAGTATTGTGAGAAATACTAACCGGGCCTGGCCTATTTGTGAGTTTGGCATGTGATCGAAGGGTATCTCAGGCCTTTTGATACAGGAAATAAATAGTTAAGGGGACAAAACGGGGTAAATGGCAGGAAATATTATGATTGGTTTATGCTTAATAATGGGCGAACCATCAATTCAGGTGGCTATGGGTCTTTAGTTTACTATATGTCGGTGAAGAACTGAAGGCTCATACTATAAGATAATAGTTAAAAAGGTGTCTATATCACTAGCTTGACAGGCATAGCAACAAGAGGCCACAGAGGAACCATCAATTGCGGTGCGAAATATTTTCGGTCCCGCCTTTGAAGGGTTAAATAACATTCGCTTCATTCTGTGACGTCTGATTAGGAATTAAGTATGCCAGTGTTCACAATGGCTTCAATTCTCCAAATGCAAATTCACAATCTATGTTTAAAAATAATTGAACAAATGTAAATATTAAATAGATAATAAACAATACTTTACAAATGGTGCATAACAATAACAACTATGAGAAGAATAGGAATCTACTCTACCACAAATCCTATGAAACGATCGTTTCAGTAGTCAACGAAGCAAAAAAAAAAAAAAGAGTTTATATTATTGATTGTTTTTTAATCCACAAACGACTCTCTCTCTCTCTCTCTCTCTCTCTCTCTCTCTCTGTGTGTGTGTGTGTGTGTGTGTGTGTGTGTGTGTGTTGTCGATGCCACTATATTGAAACCTAAGATATGGCATCCTACTATAAACGTTTTCCCAAAAAGTAAGATGGTATTTTATTCATTAATACAAGCAAAAAAAAAAAGAAAAAAAAAAGAAAACCAAATTTTAAAAAAAGATAAAAAACATACAAAACAAAAGTAAAGAAACAAAAAAAAAAATCAAAAACGAAAACAAAACAAAACAAAAAACACAATAAAAAACAAACAAACAGAAAAACAAAACAATACAACAAAAATATGATTGCAGTTGTAGAAACTAGTATGTGTCATAATAAAGAATATATTTATCATTAAAAACGATATTTTGAGTTGATTGTTTAAAGAAAAGACTTACAATTTTACATACGTCGCAAATAATAAATATTTATATTCAAACATCGACAATTTGACAAAAAAGAAACATTAAAACAGGAAATCTAATCCATGCTTATGGTCTATGCCATGCAACAAACTAAATAACATTTTGTCGTAAATAATGAAGTAGTAATAGTTTAACGGATGAAGGAGGGAGCAGTCCCAAAAACTGCGCTCAGATGGACACCGCAGAGTAATCACAATAAGGGAGGACCACTGGAAACTTGGAGAAGATCGGTGGAAAGAGAGATGACATCCTTCGGTTGGACCTGGGGTGAGGTCCGGAAGCTGGCAGAAGACAAGAGTCACTGGCGCTCCTTACTGTCGCTCAACGAGGAGTAAGTATGTAATAGTTTTTGCCCAGGAGCAAAAATCCAGAAACCTCTATGAAAAATATTCTTCTGTAATAAAAACAAATCAAGGAAATACCAATGACATAAAATTTTCACCCAACCCCCCGCTTTTCCCAAAAGGAGAAAGAAAGAAATAAAAGTAGATAACTCACTTTTAAAGTGTGGCCGTGCATCTAAACAAGGTTGATAACTTGCTTACTTGTGTGGTGACCACACCATTAGAAAAATGTCCGATCTGTCTTAAGAAATAACATGTCTGTAAATGAAATGTTATCAAATTTTATAACACTAAAATAACAACCTCAATCACTCTCTAGGACTAGTATTTCAAGTGAACAATATCAATTGTTGACAGTCATTATTTTAAAGGTTTTGCTAGAACACAAATGCACTGTACGCTTAAAAAAACAACAAATCTCAAAGCTGGGCAAAATATTGGTCAATAAAAACCGATTACAATCTATCACCAAGGGAGAAGACGTGCAATGAATACGGTTACCACACAATACAACACCAAATTATATTCTCACAACAAACAATAAATTTTATTCTACCGCCATTGTGAGTGGAGGAAAATATTTCCCGAGCCAAATAACACTAACATATTTTGTACATTGCCAATACACGTCACACGCTATTGATTTTGAACATTGAAATATTTTGTTCTTCCATGTGGGTCCAAGAAAAGTTATACGGCCCATGTTGGAAGTCACCAAGCTACGGTTTACAAGAAGTGAATCATGTCTAAAAACTCTTCATGTATTTCAGAAAGGGAGCAATCTTCAAACACTAGCTCGTTCAAACATGCACATACGATTTCGTAAAAGAACTGGTGAAGAAATCATCAGGTTCCTTGTGAAGAAGATCAATCTGAAACATCACGACCATGTATTGGTTAAAATACCAGACTTTAGAGGCATGTTTGGGTAAAAAGTTTGAAATATATATTGAATCAATGTGATTAATTTAAACCTGAGAGAATTTGATGAGATAGGTAGGTAGCTCCAACAATCGATCAACGAGTTAACCGCCCGTACTCTGGAAATCTATGTATTTAAAAAGTTGGCGAATTCCCAGGCTTGAAAGTTTTTGCCAAGATGAAGGTCATTTAAATCGACCGACATTTGGACGAGTTTTCTGGCCAAGTTTTTAAATAAACGGTTTTCCAGAGTAAGGCAGTTAACTGGTTTAAAACAACACTATTCATGGACGTTGTCACATCGACGTTGTCACATAGCACCACTCTTTCCATTCCTCACATTGTCCCCAACGTTACTGCTTGCACTGCCACAATCACCAAAATAGTTGCTTAAATTTGCCGTTGAGGCAGGACCTTGAATAGCATTGGAACTACTGTTACTGTTGTTGCCACCCCTACTGAAAAAGTTTGCGTTTAAGATATCATTGCAACTTAAAGAGGTAGATATGTTATTATCACTGTTGTTATCGTTACTGTTATTGGCGTTGTTTATGCTGTTGCTACCGTTGCTGCTGTTTGGGCTATGGAAACTGCTGAGTTCTAACAGTTCTTGAATGTCAATGAAATCAAGAAGGGGATCAACAGCTCCGGCAGCTTCTGACACACTGCGCTCAATGTCTTCAACACTAAGGACATTGTCGTCACCACCGGGAGCAAATACAGAGTTGGACTGAGGGAATGATGCTGTTGTGGACGATGACGATGATGGAGATAACGTTTGATTCATTGATGACAGTTGCGGAAGGCCAGTTGTAAATTTGTCATTTCCTATGGGACGAGAATGTTGATGCAAACGCTGAGGTTGTTGCTGATGCTGTTGATGCTGATGTTGACATCCCCCCGTAGCACCCAAAGACCCACATTGGCCTTCAGAGCCAGTGCTTAAGTCTTGAAATTCCTGACTTCCCATACTAGTAGTGTTCTCCAAATTCATGGGGAAGGTTGGGGGAAAATCTGTGGGGGTAGGGGTGAGACTGGGAGGTGATCGATAGCGGTTGGCAAACGATACATTACTTTGGCGGGTTAAAGCCTGCTCCAGAATGGATCCGGTAGATTTTCTGTTTTCAAGAAGAGATCGTAGATTAGGGCTATTCATCACGTCTCCAAATTTATTATCTGTGCTTATTCTTAGTTGTGTTGAGCTTCTGTGAAGGAAGTAATTACTTTCATTGAGCGGCGTTTGATTATTGACATTTTGAGCTTTGCTCTCCCAGTTTGCAACTCGTGAAGCTCTATTAATCTCATTCATTGACGAGCTTTTGGCATCGTTTGAAGGCAGGAATGCACTAACATTACTTTGATCGTCAATGACCATATTTTGAGTGCCGTTATTACTGGCATTGTTGACGCTTAGATTACTGCTGTTGTTATTAGTGTTGCTGCTGAACCCACCCGAGTTGGGAAAGAACACGCTACTAGCGGTGGAAAGGACGCTACTGCTACTAAGAACAGAGGATGGACTTTCCTGTCTTAGCAGCGACGCAAGAGATGACGTCGATGATGATGACGATGCGGATGAAGGCTGGAAGAAGTGATGGCATGAATTTCCAAGCCCTGGAGATTTTTCAGCAAAGAATACCGGACTCTGCGTAACTTGGTGACCAGGTGTGGAGTTGCTGTCGGTGAAAGAGACAGGACTTTGACTGGGGTATTGGCTGCTATTACGATTGGAGGCATTGAAGCAATCGTCTGCAAAGAAAACAGGACTCTGCTGAATTGACCCACGTCCCACGAATGACACCGGACTATGGGCAATTGGTAAAGGACTTGTGATAATACCCAAAGGAGTCTTGGGGGATGTACAACTTTGTATAATGGCTAAGGAACCTTTAGGTAAAATTGGCTTTACTGGCTTTGGCCCCGGCAAATTCAACTTCAACGAATTAGCGTGTTTGTTTTGCTTTCTTGGAGACCCTAAAGGAACTGGACTCTTTTCCCCAGAAACGGTAACTGGGCTTTGGTTTACCCGTGGAACAGGACTTTTTCTTGGACGTCCCGACATGTGAATAGGACTTGCCATGAGAAGCCGACCAGATGCTGCGGGAATTCCTGTACTGCTTTCACCACTTGGAGGTAGCAAGATTACTGCTCTTGTGTTTCCCCCTGTTGGGATGGCGGTTGCGGTGATATTATTACTGCTGCTACTGCTGCCTCCACATGTACAGTTACTGACTCCTGAGGTCTGTTGGATCAACATTGGGCTTTTTCTAACTGGACTGGAAAGAGGTAGATTGGATGTTGATGGGGACGGCTGTGCTGGCAGTGGTGGTGGTGGAGGTGGAGGAGGTGGTGGGGGAGGCAAGGGACTTTCTCTGATGGGTTGAGGTACGGGACTCTCTCTAATGACAGTCAAAGGACTTTGCCTGGGTGTGAGTGGACAAATGCTTGCATGGCTCTGAATGATTCTTGCCAGTTGATGTTTCTCCTCATTGAGTTGACGGATTTCGGATAGCAAGGTTGTGTTGTGACTCTCAAGTCGCTGGGTTTCCTGCATAGAGGTAAATAGTAAACAAAATTATATTGAATTGAAATGTAAATGATTTTTGTTGTGTTTAAAAGAAGATATTTTGCTCCTCATTTCAAAAGGTAGTATTTTAAAAAAAACCCCAAAAAATAGTTTTAATTTTAGAACCGTGACCTTTGGATCCAAAGTGAGTGATCTCATAATGTCATCGTTTTTTTCTACTTGTGTGAAATGCCACTAAGTATAAATATTAATTTTGGAAGATTACTGGACTGTCAAAAATAATATTATCCTTTTATTTTCTGAGTCTTGTAAACCAATTACAATAGAAGTAAACAGGATTGAGCACATATTTATTTTCGTCAGTCCATGAAATTATTCGTCTAGAAAATATATTATGATTTTTGAATTTTTTACAGATCTGACTGTGTTAGACTAGCGCTTTATCGAAAGGGAGCAGTTATCTATTTACATTTCACATGAAGGAAACAGTCATAAACCACGGCCTCCTTCATTGATCTTTTTTACAAAATCACTCAATGAGAATACATTAAGCTGGGGTACTCCATTCTATCCGAAATGTCCAAGGTTTCTAGTTGGTTGCTTGTCTTGTTGCCAACGGTTAATAGGGAGTCAACTGTATCGGCAGCACGAGAATAATATTTACAAGACAATGAAAATGAACTTCATAACCTGCTGAAAGAACGGCGCCGAACTCTTTTTGTTTATTTCTTCTGCACTTCCGACGAGTCCCGAGAACTACATCATGCAGACGTGAAACATCGTGTGAGAGAGAATTATATGACGCGGTCGTTCAGATTAAACAAATACGACCAGACAGAATGATGGAGGGCAACCCAAGGCTCACATCGTTATTTCAACTTGATAATTCAAACGTCTGTAGATTGGTGCACTATTTGGTCTTTAAGATCTGCATCTTTAATTTGTTGGGTTTTTATTTTGGTGTAGATTAACATTGTCTTTTATCTTATTGCATTGACAACAGGGTTTAAGATGAACCTGAAATGTGTGCCTGTTGAGTGCCAGCTTATCTTAGTTGTGTATTTTTAATCATCATCATCATCATCATCATCATCATCATCATCATCATCATCATCATCATCATCATCATCATCATCATCCTCATCATCATCACTCATCATGCATCAGCTCACCACACCATCACCATCATCACATCACATCCCAGCATCATCATCATCATCATCATCATCATATCATCATACATCATCATCACCACACCATCACCATCACACCACCACCACTTACCACCACCACATCCCACACATCATCATCATCATCATCATCATCATCATCATCATCATCATCATCATCATCATCATCATCATCATCATCATCATCATCATCATCTATTCTAAGTAACTATTATACTGTATTCTTTTAACAACATTAACTACGGACAAGCGCTGCTCATTCTCTAATATTGTACTAATAATATAATATTACTCTTTGATTGCAACCCCAACTCTGGTCTTGACACTCTGGGAAATTTTATTTTTTCACGCCATTTCGGAAATAAGGAAAACTTCAAATATCCTTTTCATTTATATCGGTTTTCTCTTTGTCCTAATATATTTCAAAAGCGCCCTGTTGACTACACGTAATATGCGCTAAATATAATATCATTGGAAATAATGCATTTCTATTTTAGAGCTTAAGCTTTTATATAGTGAAATATTCACTTCGCGTGCTCAAAGCGCTTTACAAGGAGTCCGTATCCAACAGCAACACTGAAAATGGAGGATAAGACATGACGCTTGTTAGTCGGTATTACAATAGTTTTAGACTGAGACAACGCTGTTAACGGCTAGATACTCATTTTACACCTGAGTAAGATGAGTGGTGAGTAAAGAGCCTTTTCCAAGGACTCAACTATGCGCTGCTTGGGACTCGAAGTCAGGACCTTCCGATTTGAAGACGACTGTCATACCACTAGACCACATAGACGCACAAAGTCTGTTAATGAACCGCTGATAGGCGCTATATATATATATATATATATATATATATATATATATATATATATATATATATATATATATTTATATATATAAAAGTTGCATTAGACAAATGCTTCATAAATCTCAAATCTATAACTCTTTCTTTCCAGATGCATTTCCCCCAGGTCCAAGACAACTTGTCATTATTAACGGATGTTACCTCCCAGTTAAATGACTTTTGGATCACAATGTATGCGCTATGAATCACTCAACAATAATCGTTTTCCAAAATATTCTACTGGAATTCACGGCTAGTTACATCTCATGGGTGGTTCCTGATTTCTTGTCGGACCACACACGAAGAGAGAATTATGGTGGTGGTTTAATGGTGTGGTGGTGGTGGTGGTGGTGGTGGTAATGATGATGATGATGATGATGATGATGATGATGATGATGATGATGATGGTGATGATGATGATGATGATGATGATGATGATGATGATAATGATGGTGATGATGATGATGATGATGATGATGATGATGATGATGATGATGATGATGATGATGTGATGATGTTGATGATGATGTATGGTGTGATGTTAGTGTGGTGATGATGATGGTGGTGATGATGAATGGATGATGGATGATGATGATGATGATGATGATGGTGGTGATGATGATGATGATGATGATGATGATGATGATGATGAGGATGATGAGGGTCAGGGCAATACTGACAAAAACAGTGCGATCTAATTCAACTGAATGAAAATTAGCGTAAATATAATTTTATAACATAGTTGTTATTTACTCTTATTTACTGACAAAAAGCATTTTTCTTTTTGGCCAGAAAACTCTTTACTTCATTCTTGGATCGATGAGAATGACTCCATAATTTGGCAACAAAAAAGTCTTTTTGAATTATCATTTTGAAACGTTTTTGATAAGTTGGTGAGAATCTTAAATAACCTAAATTTTAAGTCAAATGTTTTGGGCCAAAGTAAAAAGAAAATGGGCCAAAAAAAATCGTTTCGTCAGTTTACGGGACTGTAGTACCGTAGTGCTTTACCAGTCGTTTACATACCCCACACATCGTGACACGATAAACGTGAGTACTTATGATTATAAATGGTGATAGATTTATCATTGTATGGAATGAGAAAGTAGGTGTGAGTGAACGGAAGATGGTTTTTTGAAATGGAGGGGAAAGAGGACGTAAATCGTACTTTATTCTTTCTTGTGTTTGTTTTTGAATCAACTGGAGAATATGAACATAATTATAAGTAAACTGGTAGTTAAATAAAACACGATAAACCAGTTTGGGGAAAGGAATAACATCTCTTTACAATGTGATCATTTGATAAGTCTCTAATCTGAAATTAATGAATACATTATTGCCGGCGGGTGACGTGAGGTTAGAATATTACAATTTAGAACAGACTGAGCCGGAAACACAATTGCAAAATGTTTCAAAACATCTTTTAAATAAAGAAGAAGAAATGACTGAATTCCAGTTTTCAAAAACTTGGATCTGGCGAGATATATTTTTTGAAAAAAAAAATGTAATATTGGACATAACACGTTTCGGAAATATTTCCCTCTCAAACGATCTTTGCCGGCGATGAAACCTTACAAGATGGATCATAAAGTATATTTGAGAAATAATTGGTTTAGATACTTTACAAGTCAGATATCTAACATACAAAGTAACTCCTTTCCACACGGGTGGTCTAAAATCTTGTTGCTGCGATGCCGTCTTTCGCACCCAAATGTTTTCTACATCCGCTTCCCTTAGATGAAGGGGAGACCACTTCGAGCGAAAATTCGGAGTATCCCATTTCGACAAGAGACACCCAGAAGAAAGAAGTCGGGACGAGCGTGTTTCCTTTTTAAATACCTAATTAGACTCAACTATCGAAATCCACGCATGAATCATCGTCCAAAAATGCGAAAATTTTACGAGTTAACTTATTTATTAGGCGAATTAACAGGGCGTGTGCGCATGTGCAAGCAAATTGTATAAGCGGCTTAATATACAAATTCAGTTAATGAGGATAAATGTTTACAAAAAAGTAAGATAAAGATAATTGTTTTAAAATGTCTAGTTGTTTGACATTATATTCTTTGTGAGACATTAAATGAAAGCGTTATACATAATACATTACAATGATGCACTTGGAAATTCTGATAAACGTCTTTGGTATGTGAAAACATCTTTAAGATAGAATTGCCTAATTGTGACCAACCGTCTCAAAACGGTGCTATGAATGTCGGTGTAGACTGAATGCTGATATTTGATTCTATATAAATATATATATATATATATATATATATATATATATATATATATATAGACATCACCATCGCCACTACCAACATCATGATTCAACACCCACTATCATCATCATCATCATCATCATCATCGTCATCATCATCACCCTGTTTCCTACCCAAGCAGCGACTACCCTCGCACTCGACATATAAGGTGATCGGTATCCCAAGTTCTAATTCCGAGTATGAATAATCAAACCTGCTCTATCTTTTGTGATGATTCACCCATAACCTTTAGGAATACAGACACGTAGTTCTGTAGATATGCATTGAAAACGGTTTCACAAATTATACAAAGAGATGACTTTATAACTCTCTCCTTCAAAACTCTCATTAACGCAGGTTATATCATAGATATTGTGGATTTTTTATTTATAAAACAATAGAGTACAAGGGCATAAAATTACAGCTGTTGTTAAATGTGTAAATATGAGCATTTACATATGGCAATCACCATTAAACGTGCTCAAATCGCTTTACAAAGGGTCCTAGCAAACAAAAACATTAAATATTTCCTTCCTTCCTTCCCGGGTTCCATCTCTTTCCAGAGGTCGGATGTCATGGCCTTCCATCCTTCACGGTCCATTGCAGCCTCGTTACAGTCTGCCATGCGCCGTCCTGTAGCTTCCTTGATGCCATCTGTCCAGGATTTCCTTTGTCTTCCTCTGCCTCTCTTTCCTTCAATTCTTCCCTCCATTATCCTTTTTTCGAGACTATCATGTCTTCGCATATGTCCAAAATATGACAGCTTTTTGTGCTTCACAGTCAAAAGAAGTTCTTTTTGTTTTTGGCCCATTAGGTCGAGGACTTCGATGTTTGTTTTTCTTGCTGTCCAAGGTATTTTCAGTATTTCCTGTACGTCCACATCTCAAAAGCTTCAATACGTTGTTCTGTCTGTGCGGTTAGTGTCCACGTTTCACAACCATAAAAGAAAATGGACCACACATAGCATTTGGTGCATCTCATTCGTGTTCTGATGGAGATATTTGTGTTGTTGAGGATTGGCTTTAGTTTCATGAACGCATTTTTGGCCAGCATTATTCGTCTCCTGATCTCTTTGTCAGACTTTGCATCGGATGTTACCAACTGCCCCAAGTACATGAACTCCTTTACTTGTTCCACTGGACACTCTTCTATTTCTATATCTATTTCTATGGGCTCTTTCTTTTTGTTATCACCATTGTTTTTGTCTTCTTCGCATTCATGAACAGCCCCCTTTTTTTACTCTCTTCGTTCACTTTTGAAAGTAGCTTCTGTAGGCCTTCCTTACTTTCCGCCAACAGGACAGTATCGTCAGCGTAACGTAGATTGTTGATGTTGTGGCCACCAACCTTCAACCCTTGTGCTGTTTCTACTTGCCGAAAAATAGACTCTGTGTATAAATTAAACAAGCAAGGAGACATAACACATCCCTGGCGCACTCCTCTCTTGATTTCAATTGCATCTGTTGTATCTGCCTGCACTTTTATCTGAGCCTTTTGCTGCCAGTACAGATTAGCGATTAGAGCCATATCATTCTCTTCCACACCTATTGCCACAAGGTCCTGGATACGTTTCTGATGACTAACAGAATCAAATGCCTTTGAGTAGTCGATAAAACAGGCATATATGTCTTTTTGGACCTCTAAGTATTTTAAAATTTAGGTCGATTAAATGACGTCAGTTAGGCGAAATTACATTTTTTCCCGACAGAGACAACGCTGTTAACTCATTTTACACCTATGTATGTTGAGAGAATGTGATTAAAGAGGCTTTTCCAAGGATTTAATTATGCGCACACCGGAGTCGGACTCAAACCCTGGACCTTCCAGTCTGAAGGCGAGTACGCTACCTCAAGACCACATAGTAGCACGAGATCACATAATATAGTCGAACAAGACCATATAGCTGGACAAACCACATAGCTGGACAAGACCACATAGCCGGGCAAGACCACATGGCGTACAAGACCACCAAGCCGGATATGACCACATGGCCAGACTAGACCACATGGCTTGGACATGACCACATAGCTGGACATGACCACATGGCCGTACAAGACCACATAGCTGGACAAGACCACATGACCGTACAAGACCACATAGCTGGACAAGACCACATGGCCGTACAAGACCACATAGCTGAACATGACCACATGGCCGTACAAGACCACATAGCTGGACAAGACCACATAGCTGGACAAGGCCACATGACCGTACAGGACCACATAGCTGGACAAGACCACATAGCTGGACAAGACCACATAGCTGGACAAGACCACATAGCCGTACAAGACCACATGGCTGGACAAGATCACATGGCCGTACAAGACCACATAGCTGGACAAGACCACATAGCCGGCCAAGACCACATGGTCGCACAAAACCTGGCCGTACAAGACCACCTGGCGGACATGACCACATGGCCCGACAAGACCACATGGCCGTACAAGACCACATGGTCGGACAAGACCACATGTCCGGACAAGACCACATAGCCACATATGTCACCAATCGTCTCAGAAGGGTATTAGATCGGAGTGAATCTGATGCTTGATATTGAATTTTTAAGCGTAACTTGTAAAATTTGAGTTAGGATAAATTGCCCTTATGCAGAAAGGGAATTTGGTTCTCAAACACCCCCGCCCCCCACAAAAAAAATATTCAAAAATTAAATTTTCTCATTGTTATCATTTTTACTTTACATTCAATTATTATGTTGAATAAAGCAACCGAAGGCAAGGGGACCAATAAAATTAGCTGTATATGACACCCTTGGCCTATAAAACTCAACTAGGAGGAGGCGGAGGATAATGGTAATGATAAGAAGGTAGAGGAGAAAGAGAAAGAGAAGAACTATTATTTTGATACTTTGCATCGTTTCCTAAATTTCATCCGTTGTAGTATCTTCTAATAATAAATAAATAATAAATTTATATAGCGCCTAAACATAATAGAAACTGGAAAACAAAAAACAAAATAACAACCTAACCCCCCCCCCCTCTCTCTCTCTCTCTCTCTCTCTCTCTCTCTCTCTCTGTATATATATATATATATATATATATATATATATATATATATATATATATATATATATAATCGGTACTTTTTATTCTTCATGCTGGCTAGAACTTTTCATTTGTCTTGTGATCAGAATGTGCAAAAGTCAAAACATGATCGGATTTATAATGTTTTTTCCCCCTGTGGATATGCTTTTATGCTCGTCGGAGAAATATTTCATAAGGGCATCCGCCATTGTTCCGATAGTTTAGAGCCAGTTACTAAGTTACCATGCGTCTTTACGAGGGGAGTGACGACATGACTGTTGAAAAGTATTAGTTATCTGCTTTAAATTACAGCAGCATCTTGATAGCTCAATTGTTAGAGCTGTCACTTCACTAACAAACAAAGAAACAGTTATACTGGGTATAGTAAAGGTTTTTATTTCTTCTGACTCCCCCCCCCCCCCCCCCCCCCCCCCCATCCCCCTTCCCCTCCTCTCCACTCAATGTACTTGGGTAGCTTAGATCTGACGGAAGGTACTTTGCGACGGAAAATGTTTTGCGATGGCCTAGTTTCCTATCCAACGGGTAGTCAGCAATTACTATTGTCATTTATTTGGTATAAACGTTGGCTCCGTCAGTTTGATAACTCTATAATAATTACTATTAATTTTTACTTTTTAGAACTACAGAGCCAACCGTTTTAATCGAAATACCAGCGATGTAGTGAGTGACGCCCGAATCGCAGGGTTGTTACCACTCTGAGTCAAGACTGTCGGTACTTGTAAGATCTCATGAATACAATCGGTCTCTGCCTGTTAAGGGTTACAATACTCTATTCCAGAGTATTCCATATAACACCATTAATCAAATGATGCGGGCCTCCGCCTCCTTGTCTCTGGACCGTGTCAAATAACATTCCATGACATTTCTTTTGCCTAATTCCTCGGACAGATAATAAAAACAAATATATTCATGGCACCGACTTACAGACAGACAGTTCTTTGTTGACGTTGTTACACTTGGAAGGATTCCTGGTTCCGTCTATTCTACCTTATTTCATCGATTAAAGGTAAACAGTGCCGTATCTGCGAAAACTAGATTTCTCTATTATTTTGACATTTATTTGTTTCGCTTGATTTTATTTTCCATAATATGTTGACCTCATGGAGAAACAGAGAGGGGGAGAGAAGGAAATAAAAAGAAAAGAAAGATAAAGAAAGAAAGAAAGAAAGAAAGAAAAAGAGAGAGAGAGAGAGATAGATACATATATATATATATATATATATATATATATATATATATATATATAGAGAGAGAGAGAGAGAGAGAGAGAGAGAGAGAGAGAGGGAGAGAGAGTCATAACAGGTGGCATGTCTCGTCCAACATGTTAAGCGTTGCAGTTGGCTGGGGACCTCATGTAACGCGCTTTGAGCACGTTTAGTGGTTATTGGTCTATATAAATGCTCTATTTAAAAAATGAATTGAAAACAGCGGAATATTTCACATCGTTTTCGACATTTTGGTCAAATTAAACAGATTTTTAAAAATTCACGAGCGGCGAAACTCAGTTTTCAATGAAATGTCACTGAGTCGCTAGCGACCTTCTAACCAGTTATTCAACTCAGTTTATAAAGTATAGAACGATTCTCCAGATTTAATCATTAAAGAGGTGGTTTGGGTCTTTTATAAAATAATATTATTGCCTATATTGGATTAAAATACATTTTTTGGTGGGAAAAATATACTATCTGTGTTGATAACTGTTTTCCGTCCTGGTTCGGGGGTCTGGCATCAAAAAGTATAATTTTCCGCAAAAACTAATGAAGCTTATAACCTCCATAATATTCTTCCCTTTTATCAATATTGTAGCATTTTGTGTCACCACACAGCTTATGAGATTTGTATTAGAACATTAAAACGTTGCGAATCAAAATTTTATGACAAAATTTATGTTAAAAACTATAATTTGGATTATAATCTCTCTATGGTGACACAATGTTGGTGACACAATGTATTATCACTGTGAAAACTGTGGAAATTTTCAGACAATTTCAGGGAATAGATGCTGAGAAATATTTGACACAGAATCCCACACCCCTTGAAAAATGACTTATTGAGGAAAACAGCAAAATAGCTTTCTGTTTATTCACACTTTTCGTACTATCGATCCCTTTTAGACCGTGTTTTTTGTGTGTTTGCCTATATACTAATATATATATACTATATATTTTGAGAAATTGCACTTTCAATAAAGATATTTCTAAAATAAGACATCGTTTTCTACCAAAATCTCAAAATCAAGTTTTTGAAGGATTCCCCTAATAATCATACCCCAACCACCCCTTAATATGGTGCATTTAATAAAACACCAATGAAAAAGCAAAAACAGTTTTTCTATCACGAAATCCCCCCCCCCCCCCCCAACTACCACCACCAACAACAAAAATTCCCGTCGTGCACTACGCCCCCCCCCCCCCCCCCAACGTAACTCAGTTTTGAATTCTACTGAAAACTTTTAAAATGCTGTGAAATTTGACCTACAAAGGAACATTTTGAATGAACTTTGCAAAGAAACTACTTCATTTGGAAACTGATAAAATATGTGTTTTTAATAAGTAACTGGTCATAATGTCATTGCGTAATTTTGACCAATACGTAATATGCTTTCCGAACATAGGAAAAATACTTCCTAAACTTGGCTCTTTATCTTATCCGATAATTGAACTAATGATTTCTATAATACAAGTATCTACATTTTAAAATTGGAGACCATGGCACAAGATGACGACTATATGGACATCTAGATGAAAGTAATATACTTGTCAATAAAGCCATGAATACATTTTGCACGCAAATCACCCACATCAATAGATAGAATGAATATTAACCCGACGATAAACGTTCAAGATTACACACGTTTTGCGTGTTGGTCGTAATACTTTCGGGTGGCAATATTATGAACTTCTTAGCCAAACGTATACTATCTATAGATAGAAAAGTCGAGAACTTCTCTGTTGGGAGAATTGAATTAGTGTTAGTACAGCATCAAGATTGCTCTGGCTCGGTTTGGGACTAGATTAGACTATAGGTAGTATGCGCTTGCCTCAGAAGCTTGTAACATTGCCATCCGGAAGTATAACGGACCAACACACAAAACTCTGTTTAACCATGAACTTTTATAGTCTGGATAATACAGTTAAGTGAGAATTACTCATAAACGGGGATGGCAAAAAACAATAACAAAGAACCGAGTGACGTCAACTTCATTCTATCTATACATACACCAGCGAGAGCCATAAAACGCCTCCAAAATCAACAAGAATTGAACATTACAGGATTATTCTCTGACCGCAGCACCGATAGCAAAGGACTGTGGGAGGAATTGAAGAAGCGGTTATAGAGATGCATTCGATGCGTCCCTGTCAGATGATTAGAAAGAAGAAGACATTGAACGTAAGCACAATAACAACATAATTCTACACATACACAGTGAATCATCAAAGACAAATCTTAGCAATTAATGGATAAATATTTTTATAATGCAGATGGACTGGGAGGAATAAAACAACATCAGGTAGGTAAGTAAGAGATTCCATGCACATGAGTTGTATGGTGAGCATAGCATGAGGGGATAGTGATTATCATATCCTCAACATGTGTCTGTCGTTATGCATGACGTTGGCTGGTCTGACACGACCTGACCTCAAATGATTTGTCTTCTTTGAAGCAGGGGGTTCTAACGAAAAGTGGCATCTTTAGAAAGTGATAAAAGCGATATTATAATTTGTCATCATTAAGAAGCGTTTACGGCCTATTTCCATAGCTATATCGGAATAAATAAATAAATCAATAAATCAATCAATAAATAAATAAATAATTAAATACATTAATGAAATAAATAAATAAATAAATAAATATAATAAAGGAATTAAGAAAATGAGTCAACTGAACTTAGAATAGTGAACAATCCACCGAGTGAGATAAAAAGGGTCTAAAATACACCTTCTACAACTAATATCTGAAATTCATAATATGTCATTAGGTTTGTAATATCTATCTGCCTATTTATCTGCCATAATATTATAGAGTTGTTTCAATTCGTTAAGCACAGTTTATGTTTCCTTCCAACTCCTATCAACGTTTCACAATTTACAGGAAATTGGTAAATGACAAGGAAGGAATAATGAGTTTAAATGAGTGCCATATGCTAATCTAGTCCCAAACCGAGCCAGAGCAATCTTGATGCTGTACTAACACTAATTCAATTCTCCCAACTGATAAGTTCTCGACTTTTCTATTTTTAAATAAACGATCAAAAAGCAAACAAAACAAGAGACTGGTGGCACCTGGGAGACATGACTAACGCTCAAATTAAGTTTGGTACGAGTTGAGAATAGGAACGAATTGATGTCTGAGTGAGAAGAGATTCATCGATGTGGACTCTTTGCCGCAGCTGCTTTACAACGAATGTAGAGTTCCTTGCAACGAGGCCTGTTATTGTTTGAAATGTGACCAATCGTCTCAATGCGGTATTATGTCTGGCTAAACCTGTTGTTCAGAATTGTATTTCAACATCAACTTATCAAAACATAATCTTTTGTTAAAGGAAAAGAAGTTTTGTTTATCAAAATTTTAATCCCCCCCCCCCCCTTCAAAAAAAAAAATAGAAGAAAAAATAAAGAAACAAACAAAAACAAAACAAAAACAATAAAAACAAACACCCCCCCCCAAAAAAAAAATAGAATTAAAATAAAGTCAAAACAAACACACAAAGGCAAAAAAAAAAAAACAAAGAACACATCCCCTCCCCCACCTTTTATAAACCCCCCTAAAATTCCTAATTTCTGTTAATTTTGACTCATATTAACTCAATGTTGTCATCTGATTCATTAACAACATGTACCATATTAGCGCATTTGGTCACAAAATATATTTATCGCCAAAAACACTAAAGCTAACAAGTCTGACACGTGGATTCTTCAATCGGCCCTCAGACGACGACGGATTGTTTACCACTACCCGTTTGTGTTGTTGACTCATATCACTGCTCTCTCTCTCTCTCCCCCTTACAAATTATCATCAATTCATTCCACTTTGTATGTTATAATGATGTCAGATTTAAATTCCTTTCATGGGCGGGGTTAGCGAGCAGTTGATCGACGTCTTTATCAACGACGAGGCAATTTGAGAGCTCCACTTGAACGGAAGGAATTCCACAGTAAAAAAATCTGATATGCAAAAGATAAGGTAATTTCAGTTAATGAATTCCGCATCGTTTGTTTTTAATATTAACTGTTGACTCATTGACATTCTTTCCTCGTAAACCATAACCATGAAAACTCGTTTAGAGTCACCGTCACCGTAAACATTAAAATTTGCATTTTTTTTTTCAGAAACGTTTATGTTAAACTCATAATCGAGATGTCTGTATTATTGAATTATGATAGATATATCTCCATGAAAAATTCCACTGGTTATCGAAATCACTGACTCCGTCTAGTCCAAGCTGTGTCAAGATAGCAATGAATGATGATATTCTGGTTGATAGATTAATGTATGAAGTGAAAACAGACCAAACTGACTGATCTGACATAATATTATAGTTATTTCAATCCGGTTTGTACCGTTAATGTTTCCTTAAAACTCTTATTAACGTTTCGCAATTTACAGAAAATTGGTAAATGACAAAGAAAGAAAAAAGAGTTGCTATATAGTTGCCATAATAAATTTGTTAAAAATTTCAGGGACCAATCTCAAATCATTAAAGTAGATAAATCGCTTATATTAACGAAATATATCAAGTGGTGCAATTTATAGTTGAGAGACAAAATCATGAAAACAAAAAGAAAAAGAAAAAGAAAAAAAAGTTATATCTCTCTATCCCCCTCCCCCAAACAACAACAACAACAACAACAACAACAACAACAACAACAACAACAAACAAACAAACAAACAAACAAGAAAAAAAATGAAGAACAAAAATACAAACAAACGAAAACAAAACAAAAAAAAAAAAAAAACAAAAAAAAAAAAAACCCAAAAAACCCCAAACCCCCCAAAAAACATTGGGATGTCTGATGCTTGAAATTTTTTCATCTAATATTCTGGATTAAGTTAAAGATGTATAATTTTACGTGGTTTGGAATTGAATGGGTTAGATAAAAAAGGATTTTGTATTCAAATTGACTAGGCTATTTTATGACGGAATACTTAGTGCCATTTACTGTAGTTGGCATCTCCGTATTCATTCGCAGCACTACTTTCCTATCACATAACGAGTACATAGTACCTACAACTCGCTTTCTTTCCATCCGATGCTTTCAACCCGATACCTGGTCCTGTCTCAAACGGCGCCTTCGGGGTCAAGCGTTTCCAGATGTAGGGGAGAGAACTGCCGATCTAATTAAGAAGCGAGCGGATTCGGAGACTGTGAGGGTTAGTCACGGTTAAGGTGCGCCCGGCCGGGTTGGCGGTGTCTGGTCCTCGTGACAGGAGATTTCCTTTGAAGTGGCACCGAGTGCCGACATCTAAGAGGCGAGGCGAGGATCAAGGTAGTTATAATAACTTCTACGGGGTCATAGATCAAAACGAAACATTCTATAAGTTGGCGCGATGATGTAACGATTGGTTTGAAAGCTGTTGTCATGTCAGTCGGGACGGATCTGAGTCTTCGCTAAAAAGGTCAATTTTCGTAACATTTGACACAAAAAGACATCAATATTATGTTATTGAGGCTGTGTGCCAAAAGGTCGTTCTTGTGAGGTTCGCCACAAAAATACCCAAATCATAAGTTATTTTGAAAAAAAAAACAAAAAACAACAAAAACTTAGGGAAAAAATTAATCGTTTTCATCAGTTTTTATCATTAAATAATGTAAAATAAACAAAAACAAATAAGAAAATAAACGAGGAGATGTTACTAATATTATGAGAGTTATATCGTTTTAAAATGTAAAAGTGTGAACAAAAATAGTAACTTTGTCCTCACTTTTTTTGTAACCCTTTGGAATTAATGCTATTTTTGTTATTCTTTTGGTGCTACACTGGATTATTTTCCATAGTTGTATCCAGATAAACTCAGCTGATTCGTGAGTTAAGGGGTTAAAAAGCCATGAACTTAACTGCTGTACTCTGAAGAAAATACATTTGTAAAATATTGTCACTTTTTAAAAGTTCAAACTAGGTAGAGCAAAGAACCTTCAGAAACTTAGTTCTAAAACATTATGCCACTACTTTTAAAAATATTCATATTCTTATTTAGAAATTTAGTTCTAAAACATTATCCCACTACTTTTAAAAACACATAATCATATTCTAATTTTCTCTAGTGGTGTACGAGATATTACGTAACAATAGGTATTTTAATGACGCCCATTAATGAGTGAAATTCATATGCACACAAACAAAAACATAAAACAAAAGAAAAACATTTAAATAAAACAAAACAAAACAAAATGAAACAAAGTAAAAAATTCAACTAAACTCCCCCCCCCCCAACCCCCCCCCCCAAAAAAAAAAAAAAACAAACAAACAAAAAACCTCCAAAAAACAAAAGGCTCTTTACTCACATTCTTTCACCTTACTCGGGTGTAAAATGAATACCTGGTCGTTAACAACGTTGTCTCTGTCAGAAAATAAACTGTATTATCGCCTTTCAGGGGCCATGTCTAGTTATACATCTTACGCGTTGCTCATGGTCAGGGACCCTTTGTATAGCGTTTTGAGCAAGTTCAGTGGATATTGCGCTAAATAAATTGTATTTTTTTAAAAGCTCAAGTTCATGCACTTTTAAAATTGCTTATCTCTTTAAATGTCAAAAAACTTTATATTATCCAAGTGGTATTTTGATCTCATTTAAGTCTAAAGCGTAATTAACAGGGCGGTAATAATTTCCACATTCCTTTTCTATAATACTCAGGATTCAACAACGTGACGGCCGGAAATAATTTCCGCTCTTGAAGAGCAGACGTGTTTTATCTTCGTTAATGATGCGACCGAATTTTTGAAAGGAAGGATAGAGGAACTCATTATGTCATCTCAATTTTATCAACTTTACTGCGTAAGAAACAAAAGCTGACCTACCGGTATTGATGCTTTGCATTTAATTTAAAATACTCATAACATCCACCAGCCGGATATAACATACCAACGCACGAAACAATGCGTAACCTTTAACGTCTGTAGATAGAATGAAACTGACGTCACTCGGCTCTTTGTTATTGTTTTAAGACAGCCATTTTTATGAATAGTTTTCACAAAATTGTATTAATCAGACTTTAAAATGTTAAGGTTGCACATTCTTTTGTGTGTTGGTACGTTATAGATACTCGGTTGGCGGATGTGATGAGTTTTTTAATTGGATTCAATGGTCTGATGTCACGTCGCCCAGCAACGGCGGCCATCGTGGTTCTAAACAAAGAAAATCGGTACTTTTTATTCTTCATGCTGGCTAGAACTTTTCATATGCCTTGTGATCAGAATGTGTTAAAGTCAAAACATGATCAGATTTATAATATTTTTTTCCTTCTGGATACGCTTTTATGATCGTCGGAGAAAGATTTCATAAGGGCGTCAGCCATTGTTCCGATAGTTTAGAGCCAGTTACTAAGTTACCATGCGTCATTACAAGGAAAGTGACGTCATGGCCGTTGAAGCGTATTGAACGTAATACATAAAGGGTCAGATTGACACAATTTAGTAAGAACTACTCATAAAATGGCTGTTTAAAAACAATAACAAAGAGCTGAATGTCGTCAATGTCGTCCCTTCTATTATGTCGGGGTGTCCTAATTTCGAGGACTGAATTTAAAGTGAAAACAGTTCCAGGAGGTTTGAGGTTTGATCCCGAAAGGAGGGGCGATGATTGTTTAGGATGGTTTTTGTGTATGTGTATTTGTGTGTATGTGTATATTTGTGTGTGTGTGTGTGTGTATGTGTTTCTTTCTTGCTTTGTCTGGCACCGTTTCATACACACTTTTTTTCAGATCTGTATCATACACCAGTTCATACACCCGCTAATTTGTTACTTTGAAAACTTCCAAATATAATATGTTAGACTTTTTAGTTTGAGAAACTATATTCAGCTATGTGATCTACTGGTATGGCACTCGCCTTCGGATCTGAAGGTCCTGGGTTCGAGTCCTGAGCAGCGCATAGTTGAGAAATTGGAAAGGGCACTGTACTCACATTTTCCTCATCGTACTAATGTGTAAAATGAGAACCTGACCGTTAACAGGCGTTCTCTCTATCCGGAAAAACATGTAACATCGCCTAAATAGCAATAGGCGTCATGTCTCGTCCTACATGTTAACTGTTGCTGTTGGCTTTAGTGATCCCCTGTAAAACGCTTTGAGTACGTTTAGTGAATATCGCGTTCAATTTAAAAAAAAATTAATTTATCTTGGTAAACCAAGGTATTATCTTAAATACAAATTTCATTTTTTTTTAACCAGTTAACTGCAGTACTCTAGAAAAATATTCGTATTAAAAAATTTGGCCAGAAAACTCGTCCTTCAAAAATCAATCGATTTAAATGTCCCTAATCTTGGAAAAAAACTCTCAAACCTGGGACTCAATGAAGACGTCGTCAGGCTCCAGGTTTAAGAGTTTTTGCCAAGATGAGAGACATTTTAATCGATCGATATCTAAATGGCGAGTTTTCTGGCCAAATTCTTTAATTCGTGACTTTTCAGGTACGGCAGTTAACTGGTTAATATCCATTGGATTCATCCCGACATAATCCGGATCGTGACAGCGGAATACAAATAACAATAAACAATAAATTATATTTAACGAATCAAATATATTCATTTTCGGTACACTGTTGTTTCAATCCTAATAGTTCCATTTTACATGATTGGAAGAGAGAAGTTTGTTTCAAAGTTTGATAATGTAATTTTCAGTTTGACCGACGTTCACAAATAAAATAAATAAATAAATAAATAAATAAATTAATTAATTAATAAAAACAATATTATTAAAACTTTTTAACACCCCCCCCCCCCAAATAAAAAAACGGAACAAAAAAAAAAGGAAAACGAAAAACAAAAACAAACAAACAAACAAGAATAGAGTCAGAACACAACAAACCCCGATAAAAATGGAGATTAAATAAACAAAAAGAAAACAAAACAAAAGACGTCAACACAAACATAAAAGTATCGGCCAAAAATGATAAAAAATAAAAATGAAATGAAATAAAGCTTACGAAAAATGTCCAGGTGTTGCTAAAAGAACCAGGAACAGCTGTGTTGAAATCGAAAGAATAAATGAATGGCAATGATCCCAATGGAGGAAAATAGAGAGAGGAACTAACGAGATGAGAAACTATACATACTTAAATGAAGAGGGATGGACCAATAAAATGAATAGATGGAGAGAGAGAGAGAGAGAGAGAGAGAGAGAGAGAGAGGGGGGGGGGGAGAGAGAGAGGGAGAGAGAGAGAGAGAGGGAGAGAGAGAGAGAGAGAGAGAGAGAGAGAGAGAGAGAGAGAGAGAGAGAGAGAGAGAGAGAGAGAGAGAGAGAGAGAGACTGGTATTTTTAACAGTGTCCAAATAACACCGTGAGGTTGGGAAACAAATTAAAACTGCGTGATACTGTAATTTGATATTAAACGCGCACTCAATGAACCCGGACTGACTTGACGAGCCGAGTTAGAAGAGGATACACATTTGCACTCGGTGACAGCAGTAAGAAAGGTTACGGGGTCAATATTGCATCACGTGCAATTCCCAGGGTACCTTTGTAGTGCACATGACAATCGTTTGAATGCACTCAAAAGACCCGTGAATGTGAGCCTACTTAATGATTGTTTTATAACAAATACTTCCTTTAACTCCATTAATTTATTTTTAGATGTAGCATGAGCAAAATCCAAATGATGAAATGATTAAAGTTACTCATTTAAAGATATGAAAGTTGTGGAGATTATAATCAAAATGAGAAGGTCAAAGGAGAACGGCCGCTGGTATGAGCAATTGAAAATCATAAATAGCTATTGTGGGCACAGGGAATGGCACGATGCAATGGATTACATCGTTCTTCGTTTAATTGATATGATATTGGCTGCTACGCTCTAAATATTTGCAGGGTCTTATATCATATTGCACCAAAATTAAAGCATCCTTCAGTAGACAAGCATAATCTCTTATAGCCTACACAATAATAACCAGAATTCAGCTTTACTCTCTTTCCAAGATTATTGAGTTTGGAATCCGCTGTCCCATTCAGCATAACCTAAGATGGACTGACAAAGGTGACGTCTTTAGAAAAAAAATATCCTAAAAGTGGTAAACGTAATCGGAGTTTCGAATCTCAGAAGTTATCCAATTTTTAGATGAGGGATAATGTTTTATACAATGAATTAAGAAGATCGTATTACATTTTATCGACTAAATTACGATATAATTTTAATAATAGTATCAACGTGACTATCGGATAGGATAGGACTATGTTCATTAAGCCCGTTCAGTGGATATATCGCTGTAGGATAGGATAGGACTATGTTCATTAAACCCGTTCAGTGGATATATCGCTGTAGGATAGGATAGGACTATGTTCATTAAGCCCGTTCAGTGGATATATCGCTGTAGGATAGGATAGGACTATGTTCATTAAGCCCGTTCAGTGGATATATCGCTGTATAAACCCTCAATTAATACCGCCTTACAGGCGTCATGCAAGTCGTTTAGCGTAACTTTGAGCTTGGGACCCCTTGTTAACTGCCTTGAGAATATTTGTGGATGTTTTCTGGATTACTTAATTATCAAAGCATACGACACAGACGGCGGGTGTGAGTTGATATGATAAATGATTAAATTAAAATTTAAAAAACTATAGCATTTATATAGAGCAATATCTATTTAACGTGCTCAAAGCGCTTTATAAGGGATCCCTGATTAACAGCAACACGTCACATATAGAACGAGATGTGACGCCTGTTGGACGATATTACATTTTTTTGGCCAGAGAAAATGCTGTTAACGGCGTTAAAAGATACTCATTTCACACATGAGTACGGTGAGAGAATGTGAGTAAAGAGGCTTTTCCAAAGACTCAACTATGTGCCGAGCGAAGCTCGAACCCAGGACCTTCCGATCCGAAAGCGAGTGACATACTACTAGACCACATAGTCGCACCGCACAACTAGTATTTAAAAATTGGCCAGAAAACTCGCGAAGTTCCCCCCCCCCCCCCCCCCCCCCCCCGTCAGGTTTGAATTTACATCGATCAATATTTAAAGGACGAATTTTCTGGCCAAATTTTTAATCTACATTGCAAATTATAATATCGCCTAACAGGCGTCATGTCTCATTCTACACGTTATGCGTTGCTGTTGGTCAGGGACCCTTTGTAAAGCGTTTTGAGCACATTTAGTGAATATTGCTCTATATAAAAGCTCAATTCTTTTTATTTATTTTTTTAAAAATAATTTTTTAAAACATGTTTTTCCAGAATACGACGGCAGTAAAAGGGTTAAGTAAGACAAGACAAACGTCCTGACAATGCCCTCCATGACCCTGACTCGACCCATCAGCATGGTAACAAAGTAGCTGATTAAGATTCTCTCTCATCAAACGTTAATGTCCTAATTAAACGTGGATCCTTGTCTCTTCCCAGAATAAAATAGGCTTTGATAATAAAACCTGGGATGCCAATGAGGAAAGACTAAGTGCGAATAATATTATTCATTATGAATCCTATCTAGATATCGCATCAGCCGATGTGTAATGACAAAACGTGTCTTCACAGATTAGCCAGAACCCCCCCCCCCCCGACTTTATAATAAATTCATACCGACGTGTACGTATATACAGGTCTGATAACCCAATTTGTTATGGGCTCATTGTATTAATTAATGGAAATACTCTCAAACCAACGCAAAATATTGTCCATTTCGGCAATGTTAAATCAAGCCTATCATTGAGTTCGGCTATCTGTCTTGCAAATAATAATATGTGTACCTAGATGATTCATACCTATAGATTTAAGAGAAACACCAACATATCGACAAGTCTTAATCCTGAGACTACTAAGAAGTCTCGGGTTTATGACTTTTTTTTCAAGTTTTGTCAAGTATCGGTATCGGAAGGAAATATTATTCTGGCCAAAATATGAACAATGTGTTTTGTCAGTGACAGAAGATTAGTCATTTTATATAATAACTACGCCTTAGTTTGAATGATGCACTTTCTATATCTGTATAGATAGAATGCGCTTGGCCAAGGAGTTCACAACATTGCCATCCGGAAGTATAACGGACCAACACACAAACTCTGTGTAACCATGAACTTTTATAGTCTGGTTAATACAGTTTAGTGAGAACAACTCACAAACGCGGATGGCAAAAACAATAACAAAGGCCTGAGTGACGTCATCTGCATACTATCTATTATCTAGTCTGCACTAAACTAACACTGCATAATAACATGCCATATATATACCATTGTCCCACAGAACGTTGCGATATTTTATTCATTTCCCTTTTTACATCTCCTTGTCCGAGTCAATAACGTCAGAATAAGCGTCATTGTCATTGCAATGTTAATCTCTTAATACTAGATTCAGTATATTAAATTCCACCACTCACTTCACTTGTGCGGCTATAATGTGGTCTAGTGGGATGACACTCGCTTTCGGATCGGAAGGTCCTAGATCGAGCCTCGCTCGGCGTATATTTGAGTCCTTGGAAAAGGATCTTTACTCACAGTCTCTCACCGTACTCAGGTGTAAAATGAGTACCTGGCCGTGAGCAGCGTTGTCCCTGTCTGATAAATTGTAATATCGCCTAACAGGCGTCAAGTCTCGTTCTACATGTTACGTGTTGCTGTTGATCAGGGACCCTTTGTAAGTACTTTGAGCACATTTAGTGGATATTGCGCTATATAAAATGTCTATTTAAAGCTCTATTTAAAACGTTAACGATTCAAGGAAAGAAAATAGTTGGCTACAGAAATGTGCAAATGACTTTAATGGTATGTCGAAAATAGCAATGACCCGTTCAGCCTATCTATGTACATTTTTCTTGCCCTCGAATTTCAATGTCGAATTCCAGACACGTTTGTTTGTACTAGTATTTGTGGTTTTGAAAAAAAAACTGATTAGCTTTATACGCTTGTTTTGTTTTTTTTTATTTTCTTTTTGAACTTTTTTCTTGTTACTTTTTTCTTCTTGTGTTTCTTATATTTCTTTCAAATTTTATTGATTTGTTAAGCGAATGTGATTATAGTCCAAAACTGTTTGAACGATCCAGTTCTTTTTTAAAATTCAGAAATTCAAAATGAGTTCAGTTTTAAATCAAAACGAGATTAAGATAACTGGTAATCTAAGTAAATTCAGAAAGCAATCAAGAAAAAAAAAAGGTGCGAGATCTCCCCTTATCGACCCTAACACCGTCTATATCCGTAGTTGACCGGGGTTACTTTAACCCCATGCCTATTTATTACATTTTTCTGAGACAATTTATAGTATCAAAGCTAATGTCCTTAATTTTTACATGTTAATGGTAATTGAAAAATAAACTTTGTACATGCTCATTTTTAATACATTTTTTTCAACTTTTGAAAAGTAGCAAAAATCTCTAGGATTGAGTGAGGTAAACTATAATATCTGGCGGAATCAGAGCTAGTACAAAAAGGACACCTATAGGACGAGGTGAACTGTATGATATTATATGGAAATTTGATCCCGTGCGACCTGCAAAGAGTCATAATTAAGCATTGTGAAGCCCATTGAGCATGGTGTATCAGTGTAGGAAATACGAAGTAATCTTCTCCATATATATATATATAATATATATATATATATATATATATATATATATATATATATATATATATATATATATATATATATATATATATATATATATATATATATATATATATATATATATGTATGTATATATATACATATATTTGACGAACAAAATCAAAACAAAACAAAACAAAAAACAAAAAACAACAAAAAACAAACAAACAAACAAACCAAAAAATAACCAAAAAAAACAACAACCCTCCCCCCCCCCCCCCCCCCCCTCCGCCAAAATAATAAAAAGATAACAAGAAAAAGACAATACCAAACCAAAACAAAAATAAGCAAAAAAACAACAAAAAAACCCCAAAAAAACAAAAAACAAAAACAAACAACAACATTGAAGGGAAAGTATATTTCTCAGCAAAGAAAGCGTCGTTAATATCCAGGTAAATAACGAGTAAATTGACACGTCACTGGCATGAATGATATTTAGGAGTGAGAAGAAAGGCGACATTTAATACCAGGTAAAAAAAAAAAATGGCGAGAAGTGAGTAAGACGTAGCACCTTATTCATCTTCATTAAGTGGGGCGTTTCTGTCAGAGGCGGGGGAGGGTTGGAGGGGAGACATTCATTGTGAATAATACGACAATAGAATACGTAAGAAAAATAAGAAAAACAGCCATCTCACTCACCAAGCTGTTTTTGTCGTTAGAACAACCCTCCCCCCCCCCCCCCCCCCCAAAAAAAAATAAAAAATAATAATAATAAACCCTCCCAAAACAAAACAACAAAAACACCCCCTCCAAAAAAAAAAAAACTTACCAAAAATTTTTTTAAAAAAATACACACACACACACACACACAGACACACAGACACACACACACACAAAAAATAAACACAAAAAAAAAAACACAAAAAAAACAACAAAACAAATAAAAGAAAAACAATTGAAAAAACAAAACATGACAAAACAGCAACCCCTTCCCCCCTATTGCTACCCGAAAATTTATTCCGCTACCAGATTTTAAGTCATAGTTCATGCCTCATCAATCATAATATAATTTACTCTTATTTTTTTTTGTCTTCCTCTGTCACGCGGGTGCCTGACAGGTGAGGGCGGCATCTTTATTTACACAATTATGTCTTCCGAGTATAATAGGAGATAATAAGAGCCAGGTGAGTCGGTCACATTTGTATAACAAAGGGCAGAGTGAGTACTTTACTCACGAGTCGATGCTTAGCTTGCCTTGGATGAAGAAAATAGTATTTATAATGACGACATGCATTGTATGTCTGTGTCTATGTATATATTCCGATATGTAGATAAGATATGCTTGTTTGTGTCCGATGACTATATATATATTATATATATATATATATATATATATATATATATATATATATATATATATATATATATATATATATATATATATATAGAGAGAGAGAGAGAGAGAGAGAGAGAGAGAAGAGAGAGAGAGGGAGAGGGAGAGACATGAGAGACAATAGAGAGAGATAGAAGAGAGAGAGAGAGAGAGAGAGTGTGAGAGACAGGGAGAGACAGAGAAGAAAGAGAGAGGGAGAGAGAGAGAGAAAAAAAGAGAGAGAATGAGAGAGAGAGAGAGAGAGAGAGAGAGAGAGAGAGAGAGAGAGAGAGAGGGAGAGAGACTATTGGTATATTTACGTTCCACTGACAGACAAAGTAAAGCAATAAATGTGGCAAACCAATATATTTTGTTTACTTTCTATATCTCTGTGTGGTTTACGGTGGATGAAGATGGGCGAGAGCATAAACAATTAGTATTCCTGGTGCCATGACGGAGGCCACCGGCCGGCCGCCACTGGTGCCAGTCAGTGGTAAGACATGGAGACTGTTGTCTGGTCGCACATCTTTCAACACCTGTCCTAACAACAAGGTGTGAATCATCGGTCTGGAACTGGATACAGATTTAACTATATATATATATAATAGTTTGATCTAGCTTTATTATCAAGTAGCAGTGTGCAAAAAACTAGTACAAGAAGCATCCAAGCTTCAATAGAATTGACCCAATCAAACTTCTAAAATAATAGAGATGACCAGGTCACAATTTTTATACCACGGTCATGACACAATCGCTTGAAACAGCGCGTGCACGTGATTTTCAAAATAAAGGGAAAATGCACGCGTGATTGTGGTGAGGGAGAAGAAGACGCAAACCACAATAATAATATCATTATATTATTATAATTCAGACCTGACCACAGTATGTAACACAGCAAGAGGCAAGATGAGTTTTGGCGTGGTACCACTCTTGGCTACTTAATCTGAGGACGAAACTGCATGGACTTTTGTCAGAGCTGAGGAAGACAGCTGCACCAGATAGGCATTCAAACACGAGGGCGAACGAAGAAGAAGAAGAAGAAGAAGAAGAAGAAGAAGAAGAAGAAGAAGAAGAAGAAGAAGAAGAAGAAGAAGAAGAAGAAGAAGAAGAAGAAGAAGAAGAACAACAACAACAACAAGAACAAGAAGAAGGAGAAGAAGAAGGAGAGGGAGAAGGAGAAGAAGAATTATCTATGATATGTTACCTACCGCTTTAAACGGGATTATGTCAGGGCGATTGAAATAATGAAAATTGATTTTATATTATAATATCGGGAAAGACTTGTGTTCAGTTTATGTGTTTTATTAAGGAAAATGAACATAATATTTTCTTAGAAAACATTTTATTTGTTTTATTTTCTGACGCTGTCCAATACATTTACGTCTACGTTTTGGCTACATCAGTTTAGTATTGTTATGTCTCGGCACAGTTACTGGTGCGTTTTTGATTGAATCGCATCGTTAAAAAAGCGATTACTTTCAGTATTCATCTATTTAGTTAATTTAGATGTGTTGAAAATAAGTCCATATTTTCAATAAAAGAGACCCGGAATATAATAATAATAATAATAATAATAATAATAATAATAATAATAATAATAATAATAATAATAATAATAATAATAATATTAATAATAATAACAATAATAATATAATAATAATAATAATAATAATAATAATAATAATATAATAATAATAATAGTAATAATAATAATAACAATAATAATATATAATAATAATAATAATAATAATAATGATAATAATAATAATAATAATAATAATAATTATTAATAATAAAATATTATTATTATTATTATTATTATTATTATTATTATTATTATTATTATTATTATTATTATTATTATTATTATTATTATTATTATTATAATAAAGCAAAAAAAATAATAAAAGTTTTAAAATGTTGGCACAAATGTCATATTTCTGGCTATAAATTCAGTTATCACAGTATTACAAAACCATCCGACATTATACTGAGTGTTTTGGGGCGATGGGTCTTATAATTTCAGAAATTTAGCCAGGAATCGGATCCATCTAGTTTTATGAGATAAGCGATGACGAAAACGTAAACAATTAGTATAGATACTGGTGCCAATGATGAGTCAGCGACCATCTTTGGTGCCGGGGAAGGAGACGGACGAGACGACTGTCTTGTAGAATAATCCCACAGGTTACCCATCATACCTGTCCCGACAACCAACATGTGAGTCATCATGGATTATATTCTATTATTTTGTGCGGCTTTAATGCAGTCTAGTGGTATGACACTCGCTTTCGGATCGGAAGGTCCTGGGTTCGAGCCTCTCTCGGCGCATAGTTGAGTCCTTGGATAAGGCTCTTTAGTCTGTTTCTCTCACCGTACTCAGGTGTAAAATGGCTCAGGTTCGAAAAAATTGTAATATCGCCTAACAGGCGTCATGTTCCGTCCTAAATGTTAAATGTTGCTCTTGGCCATGGACCCATTGTAAAGCGCTTTGAGCATGTTTAGTGGATACTGCGCTTTATAAAAGCTAAATTAAAAAAAATAAAAATTATAGAGCTTCACCAGAACCATTACCAAAATGGCCGTCCTTCAAATATCGATCGATTTAAATGACCCTCATCTAGGCAAAAACTCTCAAACCTGGAACGTCGCGACAGTATAATAATATCCTCAGTGATAGATAAGCGTGGTGCCATTCTATTATTGGGTGCCTCGTGTGTCTATGTGTTGTTGTTGTTGTTGTTGTTGTTGTTGTTGAGTGTTATTTTTGTTGTTACTTTTCTTCATTGCCAGAGAATGAGTAGAGCTATTTGGCAGCAGCCTCTTATGGTTCTCATACTAGTATGTTATGACGATCGACCCAATCAGCAAAGTCCGGTCCGCACTCGTGCACCGTCGCGAACCCGCCCGGTAGCATCGTCACACCACACCGTTCAACTAAATGCTCTGTCGTTTCGGATTCTTGCCCACATCGGGTACATGTGGGACAGGTGGAAAGTCCCCACTGATGAAGCGCACTTGCTTTTAGGCAGCTCCTCGACCGAAGCCGATTCGCAGCCAAACAGTGTCTCCTCTTACTGGTATCACCAAGCTTAGAGGAGTGTACGTCCCCACCCCCATGAGGGATTGAATTCGTCCAAATTGACTTCCATCTCGTATATGCATCTCTGTTCGTAGTCAGGGAAGCTGCGCACAAGGGTTGCCGGGACTTATTTAGGCTCGAAACGGGGGCGCCGTCCATAATGCGCTTCAGAAGTGTATCCCCATTCCCTCTCTCTCGGATCTTATTTAGCCAGTTTACCGTAATTGTCTCCCTCCGGACATCGGGGGCTGGATCGCTGCCATTATCGGGCCCCATTCTCTAGGAGTTGTTGCCAGCGTTCCTGACACTATGTGCATTGACTTGCGAAGATATTTGGCAAAATCCCGTCCTCACAAGTTTATTTCTTAGTTAATCTTTAAAATAAGGGGATCGGTAGCTTAGCGGTACGGTGTCTCGTTTTGTCACCAAAGCCAAGCAATGTAAAGCGTAATTATTTGTGATCGGATGGCAGAACGTGATCGTGATAAATTCTGGTCCGACTTAGTGTCCTTGGCTAAACACTTTATATGTATTACTCCTCTCGACTCAGTGTGAAGAGCACTTGGCTATAGGCAGTGACGAAAATTGTAAAAGTGTCAGTAGAAAAGGGACTCCTTAACAGGTGACTGGCATTGTATGAAATGGAAATATTATGGTCTGCTGGGGGAAAAATAAATCAATGTGAAGCGCATTGATCATGGTTAATCCTTAGAAATGCCCTATATATATATATATATATATAATATATATATATATATATATATATATATATATATGGCAGGGGGAGCATGTCATGTGACAAAGTAAAGAGTAGGCTGCCGAGATACCCCTGTCGGGCGACTGGAATGCAAACTGCCAATTCACTTACTTGATGTCCACCCTCATAATCTCCACAACACAGGAATATGTCACTAGATGACTTCAAACCCGGTGGAGGGAGTGTTAATTTCACCCACGTGCCTTTTTAATGTTTCGGCAAACGGCACATTCTCATCCACTGTCTACATTTTGTTTATTCTGTTCAGTCCTTTATCTCCTCCTAAATCATTCTCTAATTAACCAGTTAACTGCCGTACTCTGAAAAGACATTTATTTAAAAATTTGGCCAGAAAACTTGTCCTTCAAATATCGATCGATTTAAATGACTCTCATCTTGGCAAAAACTCTCAAACCTGGGATCTCGTGAGGTCTTCTTTAAAATCCAGGTTTGAGAGTTTTTTGCCAAGATGAGGGTCATTTGAATCGATCGATATTTGAAGGACAAGTTTTCTGGCCAAATTTTAAAAATACGTGTCTTTCCAGAATACGGCAAGTCAGCTGGTTAAACCGTTCTTCTCTCAAGACACCAACCAGATCTTTATCACCCCCGGGTTCTCACGTGCAACCAAACCAACCAACCAACCAACCAAAACACCACTCGTTCCATCCGCCACCACCACCCGTTCACCCAATTGCGCTCTTTAAGCTCATTGTGCTCACGCTCTGTGATGATGTACTCACGTTCGCACGGCCGGCGACGTACGTGTACGTACGCATTGTATGACGTTCAGGGAGATTTTTGGATTGACTGTTATTGTATCCGACAGTGACATCTCCCTTGCCAGCGCCCCCTGGTGTTTACATCAGGGGAAAAAAAGAAGAGATAGGCAGTAGACATGTCTTTATACACTAATAGCATGTTTTATGAGTGTTTCGACGTAAATCAAATATTTACGCTATTTAATATATTATCACAAGGTTCACTAAGTCCATTCTCACTAAACCATGTTAAGTTCTTAATGAACTATGACGCTTATGGGTTTACGAATATAATATAAATAGTGTATTCGAATAATTAATATCCGTAGCATGCTGCATATCTACGTTTTGTAGAATATTAAAATATTTATATGAGCCATTAACGATAAAAGAAAAAAAAAAAACCAAAAGCTTATGTATCATAAAGAATAACAAACAATAAAATTAACGACGCGAGAGATAACACGCCCTTCCCCCGAAAAACAAACGAAAACAAACAAATAAACAAACAAAATAAAATAAAAGATGAAAATAAATTAAGTATTGGTCATTGGCCAACAGTAAGCGTCCCCCCCCCCCGCCCCTTACGTTTTCATTGTCACGTTCCAGGTTCCAAAGATATATTATATTTCTTCATATTGAGCGCTTGAATTCCATTGTTATTTCCTTGATAACAACTTTCACCATGTCTCCGATGAGACATGAGTTTATATGGGAAGGGAGGGGGGGGGGGGGGGAAGGGGGAATAATATCATTCACAAAGATTGGCCAATTGACTTTAAATGCTCTGGAAAGGACAGTCCTGTTAAGCGCTTGCAAACCATTCGATTTTCCATGATAACAACTTTCAGTAATATGTCTCCGATAAGAGAGGATTTTAAACACGAGGGGGTGAGGTTGATGAATACATACTGTCCTTCACACAGATTGATAACTTGACTATACATGCGCCAGGAAAGGACTGACTGACCAGTTAACTTTAAATCCTCCAGGAAAGGACTGACCAGTTAACTTTAAATCCTCCAGGAAAGGACTGACCAGTTAACTTTAAATATATTCCAGGAAAGGACTGACCAGTTGACTTTAAATAGGTTCCAGGAAAGGACTGACCAGTTGACTTTAAATATGTTCCAGGAAAGGACTGACCAGTTGACTTTAAATATGTTCCAGGAAAGGACTGACCAGTTGACTTTAAATATGTTCCAGGAAAGGACTGACCAGTTGACTTTAAATATGTTCCAGGAAAGGACTGACCAGTTGACTTTAAATATGTTCCAGGAAAGGACTGACCAGTTGACTTTAAATATGTCCCAGGAAAGGACTGACCAGTTGACTTTAAATATGTTCCAGGAAAGGACTGACCAGTTAACTTTAAATATGTTCCAGGAAAGGACTGACCAGTTGACTTTAAATATGTTCCAGGAAAGGACTGACCAGTTGACTTTAAATATGTTCCAGGAAAGAACTGACCAGTTGACTTTAATTATGTTCCAGGAAAGGACTGACCAGTTGACTTTAAATATGTTCCAGGAAAGGACTGACCGGTTGACTTTAAATATGTTCCAGGAAAGGACTGACCAGTTGACTTTAAATATGTTCCAGGAAAGGACTGACCAGTTGACTTTAAATATGTTCCAGGAAAGGACTGACCAGTTGACTTTGTTCCAGAAAAGGACTGACCAGTTGACTTTAAATATGTTCCAGGAAAGGACAGACCAATTAATTGACTTTGAAGGTTCCAGGAATAGACAAACTAAATTACATTAGATGCTCCAAGAAAAGAAAAACCAATTCACTTTAAATTCTCCACGAAAGGGCCTACCAATTGACTTAAAGGACCTACCAATTGACTTTATATTCTCCAGGAAACAGAGACCAATTGACTTTAAATTCTCCACAAAAGGACCTACCAATTGACTATAAATTATCCACGAAAGGGCAGACCAATTGAGTTTAAATTCTCCAAGAAACAGATAGCAATTGACTTTAAATTCTCCTACCAATGACCAATGACAAATGACCTACCAATTGACTATAAATGCACCAGGAAAGGGCAGACGAATTAAGTTTAAATTCTCCAGGAAACAGAGAACAATTGACTTTAAAAGCTCCAGGAAAGAACAGACTAATTGACTGTAAATTCTCTTTTCCAAGCACAATCAATCTTAGATATTATATCTAATCAACCACGTCACTCTGATATTACGGAGTAAAGTTTCAAAGCCAAAGAGTGAATTTTAATTATGAGTTCATTCATCCCCAAGGGGAAGTTTCACTTCAGGTCCTATTCCAAAGGACGACTGGAACAACCCAAGCTTCAGCCGCAGTGCAGCGTCGGCAATGTTAAAAAAATCATAAGAAATAGGAAGTTGTGGGTCCATGCACTTTATGAAACAATGCGTATTCTACTAAATAAAACTCAAATAAATAGCAATGTGAAAGTGAATGTAAGCTTCAATTTAATATACGAAAACAGTTAAAATGGACGTTTCGGGTTTCCCCTTTATCAACAAAACAGGATGAATGAAATACTACATACAAATGAGATAATGTGGTAGTGCGTTGTTAAAATGAATAATTTGACAACGCCTCTACTACATTATCTCATTGTTATTTATTTCTTCGAGCTTCGAGCAGCAACTTTACATTAAAAATAACTCATAAACTTAACTCAAGTTCCATAACCGTTTTCATTATAAATACAATTCTTTACTATCGATGCCACCCGTCATATCAACAAGAGATGAATTGAGTAGGAAAGTACCGGAAGACAATAGAGAATAAAAATATTTTCGCGGCGGCGATGAGGGGTTTGAACCCGCGACCTTACTGGTACGACAACTCCGCCTGGCCGGTGACTCTACCGTTTGAGCTCTCCACGGTCCCCGTCATATCATAACACAGCTTTGAGAGACGGTGGGTGATAGTGCGGGGCGGTCCTTGGCAAGCTTAAGGACCACGGTCCTACGGTCCTTGGGAAATGAAGACCGCAAGGACCGGTCTCTAGACCGGTCCGTTCATTCTTGAACCGTTAAAGACCGCTACACGATGAAAACCGTGGCCTACAGGAGTAAAACACACGGAGTAGTCACACTCATTTCAAATTGTAACCTAATTAGAGAAGAGGGGTGATGCCTTCTTTATTTGCTCACCGTACTTCATTGTTACTTCGATAATTTAATAAAATTTGAAATTTATCCCCATTAACGGAGATAATGGCATCGCCCAAGGCGTTGATCGAGTTGTTCGTGGCGTTGATACACACACGCAACTCCTACCCCCCCCCCCCCCTCCCCCCCCCCCCACACACTTAAGTTCACATTAGGCAACGACATTGATTAGATGCTCAAGAAAGAAAAACATTCATATAAATTGTCGAAAGGGCCTACAAGTTGACTTAAGGACTTTCCATTGATTAATTCTCAGCAACAGCCAATTGACTTTAAATTCATTCAAAAAACAATTGACTTAATACCACGAAAGATCCGGCCCAATTGAGTTTATAATTAAGAAACGTATCAATGACTATCGTCCCCAAAATTACAATGACCTATTAATAAATAAATCTAAAGTTTTAGACGATAATTGAAATCTCTTACTTGATAGTAAAAATGACTAAAAAACTTCAGAAAATGATATTGTTAAAATCAATCTTTTGCAAAGAAATCAATCTAGATGATCATAATAAACAACAATCACTTGATTACGATGTAAGTTTCAAACCAAAATGACATATTTAACATATTCATCATCCCCAAGGAAGTTTAGTTCAGGTCCATTCAAAGCAGATGGACCCATCAACAAGCTCAGCCGCATGCAGCTCGCAATGTTAAAATTCATGATAGGAAGTTGTGGGTAACATTTTAAACAATGCCGTTTACTAAATAAAATCATCAAAGCAATGTGCGCTGTGTTCCCATTCAATACGAAAACGTAAAAGGGCGTTTCGGAGTTTGCCGTTTATCATCATAACAGATGTATGTGATACTTATAATGAGATAAGTGGTAGTGGTGGTTAAAATGAATAATTTGGGAATGCTCTATTTCGATTGTTAAAGGATCCTCGAGCTACGACACGGAATTATTAGCAATAACCTACTTAAAGTTCAAAGTTCCAAACCGTTCGGATATCATTTCTTTACTATCGATGCCACCGTCATCAACAAGAGAGAAGTGAGGTACGGTCCGGGCACATGAGAAAATATTCGCGGCGGGATAGGGGTTTGAACCAGGCTATGATGGTACGTAACTCGCTGGCGGTGACTTACCGTGGTCCCACGGTTCCCGTCATTATTTACACAGCATTGAGACTGGATGACCCGACATTTGTGGTCTATACGAAGGAGGAGTTGCGAATATGAGGAGCAACCGTTTGGACTTCGTTTGTAGCAAAGTTTGAGCCCGACATTTTGTTATCGTGGGATTGGAGGTGAACGATTGGATATACAACGTGTGTGGATCTGGACGAAAGTTACTGAATTTTTGGATGCATGAACTATTTCATTTAACAGCATGTGAACGACCGACAAACTGTGCAGTGAGTGGTATAGGTGAATTCATTAGCTTGAGTGTGATGGGGTTGGAAGGAGTAGATGGTGGTCGTGGTGGTAGAGGTAGTAGTCGTGGTAGTGGTAATGGTGATAGTAGTTGTCATGGTGGTGCTTGTAGTAAAAAGTAAAAAGGAATATTAAACAAAAAATAATGA
Source organism: Berghia stephanieae (assembly GCF_034508935.2). Lineage (NCBI taxonomy): Eukaryota > Metazoa > Mollusca > Gastropoda > Nudibranchia > Aeolidiidae > Berghia > Berghia stephanieae. Next base: position 40,092,446 of record NC_088360.1, read on the forward strand.
GCTTTTATTTAGTTATATCCACTAAACGTGTTCAAAGCCCTTTACAAGGGGTCCCGAGCCAATAGCAACTCTTAATGTAGGAAGAGACATTAGGCCGGTCATGGCCAGGTACGGAGAGAGAAGCGCGAGTGAAGAGCCTTTTCCAAGGACTTAACTATGCGCCGCTCAGAGCAGGACTCGATCTCTGGACCTTTCGATCCGAAGGCAAGTGTCGTACCACAAGGCCACATAGCAGCATCAGCAGCAGCATCAGCAGCAGCAGCAGCAGCAGTAGTAGTAGTAGTAGTAGTAGTAGTAGTAGTAGTAGTAGTAGTAGTATTGTAGAAGAAGAAGTAGTAGTAGTAGTAGTAGTAGTAGTAGTAGTAGTAGTAGTAGTAGTAGTAGTAGTAGTAGTAGTAGTAGTAGTAGTGGTAGTGATATAGTAGTTGTAGTGGCGGTGGCTGTAGTAGTAGTGTTGGTTGTAGTAGGTGGTAGTAGTATGTAGTGTTGGTGGTAGTACGTTGTAGTGGTGGTAGTGGTGATATAGTAGTTGTAGTGGTGGTGGCTGTAGTAGTAGTGTTGGAGGTAATAGGTGGTAGTAGTAGTGTTGGAGGTACTAGGTGGTAGTGGTACCATCCAACCAAAACCTTGCCTGTCAGAGTCTGTCTGGATAACTTTGCTTTACTTTCCACCCGAGAGAATTCCAATGAACCCGTGGAGCGACAGGGAATTTAGTCTTCGATGCCTCCGAGTCCCGTGTTTTATTGTTTATGGTTGGGAGTTCCACGGGGGGAATTATTAGTCATCTGATAAGCGAAGGAATGAATAAGTAGGAGAATCATTCTCCGAGAAAAAGCAGTATGTGGAATTGGAGTATCAATGTATGTAAGTGTAAATGTATGTAAGGTCGTGGATAGCTCATACGGTAGAGTCACAATCTCCCCGGTCAAGCGGAGTTGTACTAGTAAGGTCGCGGGTTCGAGCCCCCATCGCCGCCGCGAAGTTTTCATTCTCTGTTGTCTTCTGGCATTTTCCTACTCACTTCATTTCTTGTAAACTGCCTTTATAGATGATTGATGCCACATGGTGGCAGTTTTATGGAAATTGAGTTATAGTGAGGTAGGAAGCAGTATTAAAGAAATGTAGTATTTTGAAATGGAAACATGATGTAGGAATATCAAATTATTGTCTTTATTTCACCGTGGAAGGAAAGAGGAATAACTGGCAGCACCTGCTACGACATATCATAGAGTGTCAGGTACCTTTTTCTCCACGCACACACGAACACACACACACACGCACACGTACACACACACACACACACACACACACACATTTTCAACATCAAATGCAGACGTATAAACAAATACCGTGATTATAAGTACATTCGAGGGGAGAATGGATTGTGCTGTCAATAAAAACCAAATTAACAGCAAGGGAAATTAGTCTTAAGGGGCAGAGAAAGGTAGTTAATTCCCTTAACCCCACTTTATCACTGAATTCATTGAATTTTGTCGGCTGTAATGTCGGAGTCGTGTCCGGATGAGTGTTTATTTTGTTTTTAATATTAGAGATAGAATGGTGATTTGATTTGTTAAGTTTTGCTAATTACCAGGTTATGTAGAGGGTGGGTTTGCTTGATAAAGAATGAAATAAGACCAAAAGAATTAGAACAGCGCAAAAATAAGAAAGGGGATAAAGAGTCACATGGGGAGAAGAGAAGATGAGAGAAACAGATAGAAAGAATGAGCGAGAGAGAGAGAGAGAGAGAGAGAGAGAGAGAGAGAGAGAGAGAGAGAGAGAGAGAGAGAAGGACAAAGAAATTGACGCCAAGGGATGAATTATGATTTATTAAATTGATAGAGGAAATATGATGTTGAAGATAATGGTGAAGAGGAGGAGAAAGGGAAAAGGAGAATTCAACTGAGTTGTAATAAATCCAGCGTACAACAAACACCCTATAAACTCCAAGTCTAGATTACGGGCCACAGCATTGATATTATTCCACCCCTCTCCCATGAATAGCAACGCGTAATGGTATCATGCTTACAATGCTTATTCTCTATTGTCTTCTGGCACTTTTCTACTCACTTCATATCTTGTTGTTACCAACATAAGTGCCTGCTCCACTCACTTTTCTGAATTAAAAATTCACCCCATACACCGGAGCATACTCAATGTCTCAATCGTTTCTATGTTATATGTTTGTGATGAGAATATTGGCTATTAAGCTTAACTGCTGGTCAAAATTACTTCGCGATGGTGGTGAACGAATCGGCGATCTCAAGAAGTGGGTGAGAGAGGGATCTAGAAATGACTTTGGGTTTGAAACGAATATTTTTGTGTTCGTGGATAGCTCACACGGTAGAGCCACGCTCTCACCTGCCAGGCGGAGTTGTCGTACCAATAAGGTCGCAGGTTCAAACCCCACCACCGCCGCGAAAAAATTTTTTATTCTCTATTGTCTTCTGGCACTTTTCTACTCACTTCATATCTTGCATGCTTACAATGATAGTTTGTGACGTCAGATTATCAAGCGTAAATTTCACTAACAATCAGATTCTTTAAAAAGAAGTATCATTTAAATGTTTTTGAAGATGTCTTTTATTCAAAGATGACGAAATAGGAATCGATTGAGAGGTAGAATAAAAGATTTCTTACACTCTTGCGTTTTTGGAATTCAAACTTTGTTCCCAACGCGCATTCGCAAGCTCGTGCAGCGGTTGGGAACACGTCCGGAATTCCAAAAAGCAAGAGTGTAAGAATCATATATTGTATTATACGATTTTTGCCCAAGTGCCCAAAGACGGAGTCGACAAGGTCTCTCCTTGGATCAAAAAGTTACCGATTTCGGTTTAAATCGTATTATAAAAACCTTATTGTCATTTTGATTAAATTTAGGGATACAAAACGGTGAAATCAATTGGGATATTAGACCATAAACTATAATTTATTTGTTTGCACATCCCGACATGACCAATCGATTAAATTCCATTCTTTAAATCCTATTTGAATAGGACCAAAGAAGGGCGTTATAATGAAATAACGAGGGACAACAACGATCAGTTGGGCATGACATGCTTTACTGGATTCACTCCATTATCGGCGGCACGTGCTAAAGTTGTTGACTTTTGTACAAAAGTATAAAAAAAGAAGTTCAAAACAAATAAAGAAATAAAGTGGGGGAAAATAAAAAGAAAATGTCGAAAAGCGGCGATGAAAAGCGAGATATTTTGTTGATAAACGAAAGACGCATAATATACTTGGGAACACAATATGGCAATAATCATTGTCTCAGAGAAAACTTGATATACCGGGGAGGCGGCTTTTGCCCGGCGCATCATTCACCTCCTTGAAATAATATTTTCAGGAAGTTTAAATGTCTGGATCGTTTGTTTTGTTACTACTAGTGTTACGAAACGAAAGGTTAACCCATTCGTGCCACTAAATTGTAAAGAGACGCATAGCGATCTAACGATATTGGTGTCATCCATATCTCCTTTCTTCTTCATATGGTTAACTTTTAAATGTTTATATTTTTCGGTTTGCTTCTGAGGTATAGTTTTCAAAATAAAAATGTCAAAACTAATGCAGTGAAGTGGGACAGACGATAAACTAATCAGAGATGTTAATCTCTGTGGCATTTTCTAGATTACGCAGCCATGTCTGTCGAGAGGAGACAGATATTATCATATTCAATGAACTAAAGACGGTCAAATAGTTTCTTATGGATGAATTCGTTCCAATAATTAGCTCTACCTGCCAAAATAAGTGTCAAACAAAAACGTAAAAACGATTTTCATTGTTTTACAACCCTCGTGGCTTTTTTTTTTTTTTTTTTTTGTCTCCATTAAAAAAAAATATCTCAGGTTCATTCGTATTCTGCGGAGTGATTTACAACTCGCTCCATAAAATAAACCCGAAATATTCGAACAAGCATAAAATGAAAGACGGGAAACGGAAAGGGCGGGGTCTATCATTCATTGAGACTCCTCCCCTTTCAGTCGAGCAAACCGAGCACCGTTACCAACTCGTACTATACGGGTAGTCGTATGGGTTGCTATAATAAATACATAGGAGATGTCAGATGAAAGCCGTTTGATAGGAAATAATTAACCAGTTAACT
>NC_088360.1:40101550-40159050 GCF_034508935.2 Berghia stephanieae
CGTTCATTGTCTTTGTTGGGAAAAAATGTCACATCGCCTGACAGGCGTCATGTCTCGTCTTTCAAGTCTAATATTGCTGTTGCCTTCGGACCCCTTGTAAAGCGCTTTGAGCACGTGGATATTGCGCCAAATAAATGCTGTGTTATTATTTTTTTTAAATAATATTTTTATAAATGTTGCGCCAGGAAGAGGTAGATGGCAAAAGTTTCGTTCTTGTTCATCGTAAAACTTATAAAGGATTTCACACAAAATAAAAAATAGTTTTCATAATTTTCAATGTAATGATATAATAATATGCCAGTTCTTTTTTTTTTTTTCCTCCTCACCCGTTGACACGACATGACGGTCGACCTTGACACAGACATTTGGGATTGGCAGATGCCAAAAAGCCTTGACTACGTGATGACAGGGGTGGGCATTGTAACCTTGAATTATAATCTACAAACAACGCCCCCTGCCACCCCCCCCCCAAAAAAAAAAAAAAAAGAAGAGAAAAGAGCTGTGTGCGTGTGTGTGGTGGTGGTGGTGGTGGTGGTGGTGGGGGGGGGGGGGTGCGAATGCCAGTAGTCCCGAGGAGTACCCGTTTAACCTGCCATGGGAACACTGTCGATTTGTTTATAAATAATAAATAATAATAATAATAATAATAATAATAATAATAATAATAATAATAATAATAATAATAATAATAATAATAATAATAATAATAATAATAATAATAATAATAATAATAATAAATGATAATGACGATAAATAACAAGTCTTTATTGTCCACAAAATGGAAAAATTTCCGTGGTCTACGTTGCTTTTAAACTTAAATCGGATTGCAAATGTATTGATGTTATGCGTATTGGAAAAATACTCACGACATCTCCATCGGGGTATAACATATTAACACACAAAACTGCAAACGCGAACGTTCATTGTCTGATTGATATAACTTAGTGATAAGTTAATTATAAAATGCTGTCTAAAAGCAATAACAACGGGTTGACTAACGTCAAATTCATTCCTTCTATTGATGCTCTGTGTTAAATTAAAATACTCACAAAGTCCGCCAGTCAGAAATATCACTCCAGCCCAAAGATCTACATGGAACCTTGAACGTTATAGTCTGATATATTTTAATGAGAACTAATCATAAAAATGGTTGTCTAAAAACAATAACAATGAGATGAGTGACGTCAATTTGGTTCCTTCTATAAATATCCAAGAACTTAACTCACTCCATCCGCTCTCTCCTCCTTCAATACATATGAATCTATTCTCTCATCACTTTTTTGTGCGTCTATGCATGTGGTCTTGTGAAATGACACTCGCATTTGGATCGGACGGTACTGGATTCGAGTCCCGCTCTGAGTGGCCCATAATTGAGTCCTTGGAAAAGGCTCTTTACTCGCATTCTCTCACCTTGTTCACTGTTAAAATGAGTACTTCGCTGTTTACAGCGTCGTCTCTGTCGGGAAACAATTGCAATATCGCTTAGCAGTCATGTCTCGTCTAACATGTTTTTATGTTGGCCAAAGACCCTTATAAAGTGATTTGAGCACCTTTATTGAATATAGCGGTATATATAGCGCAAGTAAATTTTTCTCTCTTTCTCTTTCTCTCTCTTCCCCCCCCCCCCTCTCTCTCTCTCTCTCTCTCTATCTCTCTCTCTCTCTCTCTCTCTCTCTCTCTCTCTCTCTCTCGACATGTTGATTATTATAGCTATTGCTACATATGATGCGAATATCTTGGACGGTTATTGATGCTATGAGTTTAGGTAAAATGCTCACAACATCCACCAGTCGGAAATAACGTACCGTCATACAAAACTACGAGTAACCTTGACCGTTAAAAGTCTGATTGATATAATTTAGTGAGAACTAATTACCAAAATGACTGCCTTAATACAATAACAAAGAGTGGAATGATGTCAATTTCGTTCCTTCAACAGTCTAATTGATATAATTTAGTGAGAAGTAATCACTATTGTGCGCAAGACGAAAGATAGAATAACAGACAGTAACTGGGATCGTAGCCTCACTATTAATTAAAATTTATTTCTAATTTCACCAATTTTTGGAGTAAACACACAGTACTTAGTATCAAACCTATTGTATATTTGACGCTGATCACGAATCCGACGTGAAAACAGCGAAAATCCGAAAAAAATTGTCCACTTTTTTATACTGCCACGCCCCCGATCGCCGATCGCCTCAAAAAAATATCTCCCCGTATGTGGGCAAAAATCATCTGCGATAAATGCAGGGATCGGGTCACAGCGATAGTTCATCCGTACCGCTATCAGCGGATGTCGGCGTCTATGGGGGGCTTTAGGGCAATCAAGCAACATAAGTAAGAGCGGGTTTGATTTTATTAATTCAAGTTATAATCATCTAGCCGTCTTATACAGGTCCAATGCCCTTCCTGGCTCCAAAATTATAAGTGTCTGAAGCGGCGGAGTGGCCGCCTTACGCAGTAGTTATATTTGCTACTAGCTCGAAAGGCGAGGACAGACCTTACAAATACACCATTCTATAACTGCATAATCTTCTTCTTCTTCCTCTTCGTCCCGTGGAAACCTACAATATTGTCGAGGATCACTCCACAGTTTGTAGGGTATTACATTTGAAACTTGTTAAAAACACTGCACATACTTCTAATTTAAAATAATACATAGATTAAAAAGTCACCAACTGCGTGAAGGCGTGTTTGCAACCGTTTTCAGCCAAGTCAACTGGGAGGCTATTCCACAGTCGGGCCAAAAAGCTGAATTGTTTTAAATTGAAATGATTAGAAATATGACATTTTAGATTGTCGCTTTTAAGGAAACTATAGAAGGAATGATCGGTACTATTATGCAGAAATAAATCGGGAGAAGTTCCCATAGAGTCAGAGAGAGAGAGAGAGAGAGAGAGAGAGAGAGAGAGAGAGAGAGAGAGAGAGAGAGTGAGAGAGAGTGAGAGAGAGTGAGAGAGAAAGAGAGACAGAAAGAGAAAGAGAAAGAGAGAGAGAAAGAGAGGAGAGAGAGAGAAAGAGAGAGAGAGAGAGAGAGAGAGAGAGAGAGAAGAAGAAGAAGAAGAAGAAAAAAGAAGAAGAAGAAGAAGAAGAAGAAGAAGAAGAAGAAGAAGAAGAAGAAGAAGAAGAAGAAGAAGAGAGAAGAAAAAGATGAAGAAAAAGAAGAAGAAGAAGAAGAGAGAAGAAGAAGAAGAAGAAGAAGAAGAAAGAAAGAAGAAGAAGAAGAAGAAGAAGAAGAAGAAGAAAGAAGAAGAAGAAGAAGAAGAAGAAGAAAGAAGAAGAGAAGAAGAAGAAGAAGAAGAAGAGAGAAGAAGAAAGAAGAAGAAGAAGAAGAAGAAGAAGAAGAAGAAGAAGAAAGAAGAAGAAGAAGAAGAAGAAGAAGAAGAAGAAGAAGAAGAAGAAGAAGAAGAAGAAGAAGAAGAAGAAGAAGAATAGTGGAATATTTGAAATAATATCCCGAAAACAATTGGTTGACAAATTCCTTACTTTGTTCACTTCCGCATTCCCATTATAGTCAAAATCTAATTGGTCAAGACACAGAGAGACACAGAAGCTCATTGGTTCTGCTAAAAATGACGGAGACGGAATGAATGACACTTAAATTACACAACAATCTCATCTCATGTAGTTCCATATCTGAAGCAGACGTCGGAGGTCATCTTCCGCCAAGCTGATCTATCTCTTGCCAATTCTATTAAAGCAGCGCCACCTTTCTCAGCTCATCGTCCAAGTCTATCCCTTTCAAATACGTATTCTTGTCTTCCCTTATTCTTTTCATTCATCTTTCAGTCAAGGCGAGTATTTCCAAACCAGGTGCGGATAATGGTCTAAAAATTCCATTTGGCGTTGATGATTTTTGTTATCAGTGATCTTTTCTGTTTGCCATTTCTAAAATTTCTACATTTCTTTTCCTTTCCATCCATGACACCCCATCATTCTTGTAAAACCACATTTCCACTGCCTCCAGTCTTAACCATGGTCTTGTTTATGGTCCAGCTCTCACAACCATATAGCAGCACAGACAGTACATAGCAATCCAGGACTTTGATAAAAGCTCTAATTGCTAGCTATGCAATTTCTTCCTTGTATATCCTGGAATAATACGCCTCCGGAAAATACGACTGAGCCATTAATTTCCTTCAGGAATAAAAAGCGATAGTGGAAGATTGTTGAAGGGATGTTGCAATAACAATTTTTTGTTGTTGATTTTTTTTTTAAATGTTTTTTTTTTTTAAATGATAGTTTATCAATTCTTATCACACTTAAATTCTCATGGCAAATGTGAAAATGGCTAAAAGTACTTAAAAAGATGTATTTTATTAAAGCGTATTGTTGACACGTCTCCTATTTCCTTGCGGGTACTCGCGCCATTCGGGGATCCCAATTGCTTCGTTGGTAGAGTACTCGCTTCACACGCAAAAGGCCAAGATCGATCCCAGGTGCAGTTGAGATTTTTTCCCGAACACCTGTTTACCCAGCAATAAATGAGTAGCTGCGTTTTTTTTTATATCTGGCGGAAAGTACTTTTGCGATAGACTAGAGTCCTATCCGAATGACAGCAAGCAATTTCTCTGAAGGACTACTTTTACTCAAGCCATTCAAGAGACCATTTTCCGTCTTACCCGAGAGGTTAAACAGAACATCTTAAAGATACTAATTGTGGCCTAAACGGTGTATGTCGGGGTAAATCAGAGTACCAACTAATGATTTCTTTCAAAGTTAAAGAGACCAGAAATGTAAGGTGTTTTGTGTGTATATACGATGTATGTTGTGCACTTATATTAATTCTATGAATCAATTTTACCTTTTATTGCGTTTGTATTAATTATAACATTTAAATCTGCCAAATTGACAGGTTTAAAAGGTATTTTGACCTATGCAACCCTTAACGATAATGATATATGTTGTATTTTATCACGTCAAACAAAACGGAACCCCCCCCCCCCCAAAAAAAAAAAACAAAAAAAAACAAAAAAAAAACAGAAGATAAATAACAAAAAGAAATCCCACCCCCCCAAAAAAAAAAAAAAAAAAAAAAAGCAACAAAAACAACCCCACCCCCCCCCCCCACCCCCAAAACAAAAAAACAAGCAACTATATAATGTCAAGCGCCCAGAGCCTCCAACCAGGTGGATAGGTTGCACAATATAAATGTGCATTATTATTATTATTATTATTATTATTATTATTATTATTATTATTATTATTATTATTATTATTATTATTATTATTATTACTTATTATTATTATTATTATTATTATTATTATTATTATTATTATTATTATCGTTATTATTATTATTATTATTATTATTATTATTATTATTATTATTATTATTATTATTATTATTATTATTATTATTATTATTATTATTATTATTATTTATTATTATATATTATTATTATTATTATTATTATTATTATTATTATTATTATTATTATTATGATGATGATGATGATGATGATGATGATGATATTATTATTATTATTATATTATTATCATTATTATTTATTATTATTATTATTATTATTATTATTATATTATTATTATTATTATTATTATTATTATTATTATTATTGTTCTCAATAAAACATACAAGCTTAAACCCAATTAAAAATTTTTGACAATAAAATCAACCTTTGGCCTTTAGACCATCTCCATATGATATCGATACAGTGTAGGAGATAGTACGTAATAATTGTGATGGGATCGAACCTCTGGATAACTCTGTAGATGAATAAAGTTAATTTATTTTGATTCTTCTTCTTCTTATAACTATACTTTTATTTCAAGCTCATGACTACTTTCTTATAAAAGTAAACAAGCCTGTCCACCCAGCAGTAAATGTGATAGCTGGGTCTGTTAGATCTGGCGGAAAGTGCTTTGCGATAGACATGCGTCCTATCCAAAGGGGAGTAAGCAATTGCTCTGAAGGACTACTTTTACTCGCGAGATTCAAGCGACCATTTTCCGTCTTACCCGAGAGGTTAAACAGAATATCTCCTTAAAGATATATATTGTGGCCTACCGTCTTAAACGGTATATATCAAATACAAATCGATCATGAATAATATTTCTCTCATCTTTAAACAATCACCATGATGAATACCCCCTACGCAATGTATATTTTACCACCCATGCAATATCACCTTTAAATAATAGGGTTGTCCTGTAAACAAATTACATGTGTTTGGCTTTCACCTGGTAAAAACGCCTTTAGAGCATATGTTACATTGTTTACAAGGCTGTCTCAGTATGAAAAGAAATCACAATAAACAGTGGAACGATATCGGGGCTGGTCTGAATGGCAGGCGATAACCATCTGGAATACATTGACCTCAAGAGAATTGCATTTATTTTTTTTTATGGGGGGGGGGGGGGTTCGTTTGTGAAATCTTTAATCGTTCATTTTACAAATAAAGTCTCATAAAAGTAGATAGTATGGTTATTTTTGATTTGCTCAATATCATTCGAATATCTGGTCTTAGACTTGAATCGTATGGTTTCATCACTTGATAAATGTTTAAATAATAATAATATACACCGTTAAACATGTTGAGGTAACACTTCAGAATTTCAAGCGTCAAGCTAATTTTCTCTCTTGGCAGAGACAAATGAATGCACATTTAAGTCTGAAGATTGGCACGAATCCCTTTTAATAACGTATCATTTCTAGTATAAACAATTTAAAAGGCCATAATATGTTAAATCTTAAGGCGGCAGCTCAGCCACTCAGATGAATCTTTTGTACCAGCACTCTTACATTATCGGTCACTGCTTATAGCCAGGTACGTATTCAAATCTTAGTCCAGGATTGGGGTGCAATCATTCATACATCTAAGCCTTAAAACCTTAACTTATCATTATACGAAGTGGTCCTTCAGAAACATTAGGCCAATAATGGAACCGGAGTTTATCTCAGTTTCTCTAACCTTAAACAGACAATAAAAATTGTTTGCTACCCTTTGGAAAGGGTGCTAGTCTATAGCAAAGTAGTACGTTAACACCTCAATATTTCTATCTTAACATCAGCAGCATTAACTCTCTCCTTACCGACCATTTTCCGTATTTTCTCAAAATGGCAGGCTCACCCAGCAGAAAAATTGATTTTCTTAAACTCCAACAATCTCTCTAAAAACAACTTTATGTTCTTATTAATTAAACAAAGATCATTGTGGTGTGCAAAATAAATCTGAATAAGAAAAAATGTTTATAGTGTCTTAACAAATGTGACGATTTTGCTGTATAGGTGGTAAGGAGAGGGTTAAACAAAAAATGCTTATTTATAAGCCAAGATCTCAACTCCTTCCACACGACAACAACAACAACAATATATCATAAGCCACCAATCATCCCCACCACGCCCAGAGGAAATAACGATATCATTAGTCACGACCTTGTATTTCTTTGACTCCGTGGAGAAACGACAGCGCGCGGAACGCAACAATCAGAATCCTCCAGAGATCAAAACAGCATAATGGATGCAAGGAGTCTGCAAGACCACAATGAAAACAGTAGGGGCACGTGCTTCCTAGCACCCACTCACAGCTGGAACGATAAATAACGTGTTTATCTGGATTGAGCAGAACCAGATTTTTGGGTCGCTTTTGCATATATTTATTTTCCTCTATTATCCTTTCATGTTTTTCCAATTTGCCATAAAATCTAGTTGCGATTGTTTACGCGTGTATTTAGTTTGTTCTTGACTTCCTTAAAATGTTTTTCATAACTGTCTTTTGTTCTATGTACGTTTACTTTAATTCACAGCATCGCGTTTTGGCAATACTTAGATAAACAGAGCGAATTCTCATGAAAATATCATCCGATATTTATTGTTTCTTCAAGGTTTTCATGAGTAATGTATTGTGCACCATGCCAACTGTATCGCTGTTGTCTTTTTTTAAAAGGAACCTCAAGAATGTGTACCTTTGGTAACTCTTATTGTACGGGATATTGTATTATATATCATGATATGTCAAAAGTTTTGATCTTTAATCCTAAAACGAAGTAAATAATACAATAACCTAAATAATCGGTACATAGAATAGCATGGTAGGTTTTTTTAGAGGTGATTTTCAAAAGAACGAAATTGACGTCTTCAACTAAGCTCTTTGTTTTGTATTTAGTAATTAGCCAGCCAATTGTATAAGTAGTTCTCACTAAATTGTATTCATCAGACTATACATGTTTAAAGTTAATAGTTACACATTGTTTTGTGTGCTGGTACGTCATGTCGATATTCGGCAGGCGGATGTAAAAAGTTTTTTTTAGATAAACACAATGCATCAATAATAGACAAACGCTTGTGGCTATGTGGTCTTGTATGACATTCGCCTTGGGATCGGAAGGTCCTGGGTTCGAGTCCTACTCTGAGCGGTGTATAGTTGAGTCCTTGGTGTAAGATTAATAACAGCATTGTCTCTTTCCGAAAAAACAAACAAAAACAAAGTAATATCGCCTAACAGGCACCATGTCTCGTCATTAAGTGTTGCTGTTGGCTAAGGGACCCCTTATAACGCGATTTGAACACGTTTATTGAATATTGCGAGTTACTCCAAAAAGCTCGAGTTTTCGTTTCCGTGTGAAGGTCCCGTCACGTTTATCAAGATGTCCAACCTTTATAATCTAATTTGATCCCAATGTTCAAGGTCATGTCAGGTGCATCGTTGCTTTACCGCCGCTCGCTCACCTGATCTTGAAATAAATACAAACTAAAATGACATCAAACACCGAATGATTCACCTGTCTGACTCACATTACCAGGTGAGTGCAATGCCATTACAGAGTGCAAAGAAAACACGAGCCATCATCCCCAGACTACATTGACACAGATATCACTAGAAAGTCAAGGTCATGAGAACACCTTTTGTTTATATTTTTATGCTAATATTGATATCCCGCCCCCTACACCTTCTTTTTCTCTCGCCGTCACCTGAGAACACCTGAGCAACATTTACCTGGATTTTTTTTCACCTCCTTTGGAAACAGAATTTGTTAATTTAGACAATACGTCGTATCTGCAATTCCGACGGAGATCAAGAAAATCAGTTCAGAATGTAAGGGATGAATATAAAAGGTAAAAGCAAAAGTAACGTGAATCAAATTATCGGCCAAATATTTTAAGGTATGCAAGAGTCATTTTTCAACTTTATCGCCTTTGTTTTGGTGAGAGAACCAGAACCAAACATCGTTTAAACTAATTTATTTTCAAATAGGTGATGTTACATCATTGTAAATATAACTACTTTTGGAGACAATTCACTGATGACATATAATTTTTATTTATGTTTATGTATTTCTTGACAATGACGGCCAAATTGATCAGAATGATCTTTTTTTTCAAAACAGTGTCTTGGTACTGTTAAATTTATAACAAACATTAACCACTTTTTTTTTGCTGGCAAACAAAGAAAAAAAAAAGGAAAAAATAAGCAAAAACAAATAAGCACCCACTCCAAAAAAAAAAAACGAAACAAAAAAACAAACAAACAAATAAAACAAAGACAAAAACAAACAAAACAAGCAAACAATAACAACAAAACTATAGTATGACAACACCATTCTATGTCTCTACTTAGTGAGAGAAAAAGAAGAATGGAATCAGAAGAAGAAAAAAGAAAACGGGGAAAACAAAATAAAACAAAACAATAATCCATACGCAATAATGATAATAATATGAAACCATAACATTCTTTTGATGACGTATCGTTTCTTCATGTCAAAGAAGTAGACCTCCTGGCATTTAACTTGAACGTAGATGTAGAAGAAATGAGATGTCGGACATGAAAATTGAATTTCTTCGCATTCTTAAAGACCACTTAGATTACTATTTTGTCGTACTCTAAAACAACAACAACACCAACACCACCACCGCCACCACCACCAACAACAACAACACCCATTAAATTTTGGCCAGGAAACTCGTCCTTCAAATATCGATTGATTAAAAATGACCCTCAACCTGCTAAAAAAAACCCTTCTCAAACCTGGAATTTCATGAAGTTGGCACCGATATCTGTAACCAATGATTCATAAATGTAGTGACAAACATATGCCACGCCCACTAATGGCCCGGAGATAAAATATGATTGGACAAACACACTTCTCTTTTTACCAAACGGCATTATTCTTGCTTTCGTGGATAGTTACCAGAAAATAAGAAAAAATACAGTAGTCTTTCAGAGCCATTAGGCCCATGGAGCCGGAGTTTATCCCGGTTTCTATGGCGTGAAACGGAGAATAACAATTGCTTGCTATTGCAATGGACTTTCCGCCAGATCTAACAGACCCATATACCCAATCACTGCTGGGTGGACAGGGGGGGGGGGGTCAGAAAAAAAATCTCGACTGCACCCGGGATCGATCTCTGTCCCTTTGGTTGTAAAGCGAGTGCTCTTCCAACTGAGCTATCGGGACCCCCCCCCCCCCCCCCCCCCCATAAAATACAAATGATAGGGGAAAAATGCACAACAAAACAATGACATTAAAAAAAAAAAAGAAAGAAAGTACTATAAAAGAACGACTATCACCACTGGAGTGTAAAGACTTTATACCAATATTTGATTGGTCAATAATTGGTGTAAAGTAGAACAGACTGCGTAAATAACACGGCGTGTGTTGTTATTTGCTAGAACTAAATCTGTAAATAAATCCTCGTGTTTTACAGACTTCCTCCGGCCATTCAGACTGGTCCTATTGTCTTGTTGAGGAAAAAAAGGAGCCTGGAGTGAGAACCCATCTTTATGATTGAAAACCAACCAGAACGGTTTATGTTATCGAACAGTTGTTGCCCTTTGATGTGGGTACAGCTATTTACACTTGTCTGCCACTGCATACAATAAACGTAGAGTTGAAGCTTCAAAAGAGGAGACTCAATGATAAATATAATAGGTGGCTAGACCACATTATGCTCTGCTTACTTTGTCGAATGAAAATTTAGAGTTTTATCTTGAAAGTCCGTAAATGCATATTATTATTATTATTATTATTATTATTATTATTATTATTATTATTATTATTATTATTATTATTATTATTATTATTATTATTATTATTATTATTATTATTATTATTATTATTTTCATTATTATTATTATTGTTATTATTATTATCATTATTATCATTATTATTATTATTATTATTATTATTATTGTTATTATTATTATTATTATTATTATTATTATTATTATTATTATTATTATTATTATTATTATTATTATTACTACTACTATTATCATTATTATTATCATTATTATTATCATCATCATCATCATCATCATCATCAACATCGTCATCATCATCATCGTCATCGTCATCATCATCAGCATCATCATTATTATTATCGTTATTTTTATTATTATTATTATTATTATTATTATTATTATTATTATTATTATTATTATTATGAGTATTATCATCAGCATCATCACTTTCATCATCATTGTCATTATTATTATTATTATTATTATTATTATTATTATTATTATTATTATTATTACTATTATTATCATTATTATTATTATAATCATTATTATCATCGCTCTCTTAGTTTGGTATTGATATTGTAATAAATAACATTTTAAATGTGATGCTGCTAAAATAATCTGTCTGGATCAATATAAATATAAAAGAAAAGTGACAGCAATTTTTTCAGTATTTTTGTTTGCTTGCTAGTTTTGTTGTTGTATTTTTTGTTTGTATTTGTCTCATCTGTATATTATGTATAAGTGCAGATACAGACTTTTATAATAAAACTTCAGTCGAGACCTGTTCCAATCGGTGAATCATCATTGATATATTATCAACAACAAAAAAAGAAAAGATCGTTTTCCACCCCATCCACTCAAGTTGCAGTTAGCTGTCATAGACAGGTAGATAAAGTATATATAAAAAAGATTCTTTCAAAAAATTAACCACGGCTGGTTTGATAAACTACAGTGGCATATCACCTGCACTCTTCACGATTTCTGTAGAAAGGCATTAAATAATATAAGTGCTCAACATAATAGATAATATGCTATGAGATTTGACAATATTCATTCGCAAAACCTGTAGCTGTTAAAACAATTTAGTCATACATAAAGCCATTCATAAATAAAAAACGACCTGGCTAAACTTCAAACCCTGAAATGACAGAGTAGCTGGGTCTTATTTCAAATCTGTCGAAAAATACGCTTGTAGAGGAGCCAGACGACCAATGAAACCACAGTTCAATAATAAAGACCTGGGTGACGTCAACTTCGTTCTATCTATATAATAATTAAAAAAAAAAACCAAACACATTCCTGGTTGCTGCCTTTCATTGCTGAAATAGCACGATTGAACCTGCAGATGCGATGTAATGTCGACATTAAGGACACCTGCTTGAATGAGCCCCTTTGTTTTATGCATATATTCTGCCTTGCATTGATAAAAAGACCATATTTTAATTTTTCGCTATGTTAGAATTTATTTTCCTACAGAGTTAACGCTGTGAACGGCTAGGTACTCATTTTACACCTGAGTACACCTGGGTACGGTGAGAGAATGTAAGTAAAGAGCCTTTTCCAAGAACTCAGCTATGCGGTGCTTAGTGCTTAGAGTCTGGCTCAAACTCTGGACGTTTCCAGTTCGAGGCGAGTGCCATACCACTAGACCAAAAGGCCGTTTTAAGACTGTGCGTCATATAGCGATATAAATTCGGGGCAGCGTGGCTCAGCGGTACGGTCTTTGCTTCGTACCTGAAAGGTACCGAGTTCGATCACCCGCAGCTGCGCTGTGTGGCCTCAAGCAAGTTACCTCACCCTAGCTCAATTTTCGGTGCATCACTGCGGCTGACGCCTGGGTTATTTCAGTCTTCCCTTAGAATAGACCCTGGAGACAAATTACTTATTTTAAAGGTTTTCTCGGGAAGATGTAAAAAAGTGTTATGTCAAAGTACGCCAGTATGACGACGACTACAGGTGATGTTTAAATTGACTCGGGCCGTATCGTCCTGTATAAACTGTGGTACCTGCATGTTAAAGCAATGATAATGAGTTATGTTACATGTGGCTGTGAGTCACTCTCACTCTCAAACAAATAAATGCTCAATATATCGTGAGAAAGACGATGAAAGAAAAGAAATCGTCTTGAGGAGAAAGGGACAGGGGGGGGGGGGGGGGGGGGGTATGGGCAATCGAAAACAAGTCGGAGAAGTAAACACAAAATAATATAAGGAATTATTCTGCCAAATCGGACGGAGAATGATTGAAATAAGCTTTCCAATATTTTGTTCTGAAACCCGTATTGGATTGATGAAATCGAGTCTTCCTATGTAATGCTCCTTTGCATTGATCCGATCCGTTCGATGTTAATTGTTTCGGGGAAACAGAAGGAAAAAAGTGAAGAGAAAAACAAACAAACAAAAAAAAACAAAAAAAACAAACAAAAACACACAAACAAACTTACTAACAACAGAAATAAAACAAAACCAAATAAATAAGAAAACAAAACGAAAAACAAAACAAACAAACAAACAAAAAGCAAAAACAAAACAAAAACAAACAAACCAAAAACAGAACAAAATAAATCAAAAGAGCGTGTATTGTAAAAGACGAAACAGAAAGAAAAAAAACGCCCATAAGTCCATAAAACAAATCAATCTGAAATCGCTGGAATGTCCTGTTGTATGATAATGTTATCCAGATAGTCCTGTCATGAATGTCGTAATAAAACAGGAAATTGAAAAAAAAACATTAAAGGTATATTAAACTAATACCGCAAATACAAAAGTTCCATTTACATACTAAAAAGTAGTCCTTCAGAGCCATTGGTTTCTATAGCGTGAAACGGACAAAAGCAATTGCTTGCTATCCTTGCGATCGGACGCCAGTCTATCGCAAAGTACTTTCCCCAGATCTAACAGACCCAGCTACCCAATCACTGCTGGGTGGACAGAGGGTCAGAAAAAAATAATCTCAACTGTACCCGGGATCGATCTCGGTCCCTTTGCGAGTGAAGCAAGTGCTCTACTAACTGAGCTATCGGGACCCCCTTTACATACTAAAGAAAAATTATAAATTGTTATAAATAATGAGAAATTCATTGGTAGGTAATCCAGTTCCACATCAAAGAAAATTGTTATATTGTTGCATTATTACTAAATCATGTATAAATTTAAAGCCAAGATCAGTCATATGTTATTTCCTTTCATAATAAACAATCTAAGAGTCTGGTTTATATTATGTTAACTCGGACTATAACCAAAGAGTAAGAGAGAGAGAGAGAAAAAATCGACATAAAAGGCATCTATAACTAGCAGACTACCAGCCAGGGTAATTTGACACTTTCAGCTATCTACATTTCCTCGTCAAACCTTTAATTCGTCCTAACCTTTGGAATTTTCAAAGAAAACACTCTCAAGCACCCGCAGACGGTCTTTGGGGAGAGTCGGGCAGACGAAGCAGAGCGCTACGGGAGATTGATGGATGGAGATAAGAATCTACGAACGGCCTTATCTCATTCACAGATCTGTGGTAAAATCTCGCTAAGATCTCGGTAAGATCTCGCTATCGTAGATTGTAAATTGGAGGCATCAACAAACGAATGACAGTCATGCATGGCAAAACAAAAAAATTAATGCGTTCTAGGGAAGGTAAGAAAAGAAGATGGTGAGTACACAATTTTTTGATGGACGGGGAAGGATGGGGCGGGGGGAGGGTCAGTGAGAGAGAGAGAGAGAGAGAGAGAGAGAGAGAGAGAGAGAGAGAGAGAGAGAGAGAGAGAGAGAGAGAGAGCGAGAAGGGGGGGGGGGGGCGTGATTACGGATTTTTCATTAATCTTATTGTGTGTAGTCGTGGTAAAGATCACAAAGTAATTACCGTAATCCAAAATTTTAAAAGTAATTATTAATAAATAGTTAATTATTAAAAAAATAACCCTTTGTCATGCCGATAGAGAATTTGTATTTAGGACCTATTCCAAGAAAAGACTGGAATAACCCAGGCGTCAACCGCAGTACAGCGCCGCAAAGTGGCGAGATGACTTGTTCAAAATCAAACTGAGCGGCGGTGGTCGAACTCGGAAGCAAAACCCATATTGCTGATCCTCCCCCTGTTCCTAGATTGGACACCAAATCATGAGTGCTATGCTAGAATTAGGTATACCGACTCTATAATACAAACTAATAAGAAGGTTGTCATTAATCCGTTTACTTTCTTACTCGTTGAGGTGCCACTGGTATCAATTATTATACGTTGATGAATTTACAATATAGACCCCATTACTATCTTACGGCGTTAGTTGAGGCTACACTGTAAAGGTGATGAGATTTAAAGTACGACTTCCATACTATATTGCATGCATGTGAAATAAAAGGTCTTTGTCGAGGGGCTGGACAAACAGGCCTGTAGTATAATACCATGTAGCATATGAGATGATTCGAACCAGCGACTTCTGATCATGATAACTTTACCACTCTCCCCAACACCAACCGGTCGGTCCGCCGCCTTTCATCGTAGTAAAGTTGGGTTTTATTTTCAAGATGGGGGGAGGGGGAGGGATACAAAATCATCGCACAAACACACACACACACACACACACACACACATACACACACACACACATACATACAGTTTACATCAAACAAGGTGACAAGGGTTACATGAATTTACCGAGAGAGTTAAAGAAAATAAACCATCTCGGTATCTCCAATAATATGTTTACAGATCCCTGGGTCTGATAAGAATGCGAACGGCTCCCATTTCCCATGATCAAAGGAAACACTGCAAGAAAAAAAAAAGCCAGCTGCAAATTAGTTAGACGTAAATAAAATTGAAAACCAACTAAATACCATTAGGTAATATCTGGTCCAATAAACAACAGGGGAGGGGGTGTAATTATTTTTTGTTATTATTTCTTTTTTTAATATCAAAAAGGTGTGGGGATAATGGGCAATCGAATACCAAAGCTATACTACTACATGTATATTCCAAATATTTAAAAGAACAACAAGTTGACAGGTCCTATACTATATGGGTGAAGGATATACTGTAAATTTTCGGACAATAATCTGACAAACACAGAGCATTCCATCCAGAACCAAAGTCGTATATCTTTTGTACACCGGTCAGAAGTTTTTTTTTTTCTCTTGTAATCAAATAAATTAGGAACAATATACGGTATTTCTTTCTTTTAATAATACTTTAAATAAAAATGTTATATAACATCTAACGTCTTTTCTGCATTACAAAATATATGCCTCGCACACCGTTCAAAGAGAAATGTCAAAACTTTAAAAAGATTTCTCCATGTCCTGTCAGATATCCATCAGATTGTAGTGTATACTTTCAACAATTTTTGGTCAAAAAAAAACTTAATGATAAAATCACGATTCTCGCCGATCGATATTCGGGGTAACATTTTTTGGCAAAAATGAATTTTAATAAATATGTTTTGTCAGTGTACGGCAGTCAGTTAAGTAAAAAAAAATCACTTGAGATAAGGACCCGATGGTTCAATGTGTAGAATTCCCAACTCTCACGCGATCCGACCATTAAAATTCACCTCTCTCTCTCTCTCTCTCTCTCTCTCTCTCTCTCTCTCTCTCTCTCTTTGCCTTTCTCTCTCTTTCTCTCTCCCCTCTCTCTCTTTCTCTCTCTCTCTCTCCCTCTCTCTCTCCCTCTCTCTCTCTCTCTCTCTCTCTCTCTCTCTCTTGTCTCCCTTCCTATCTACACTTAACTCCATCTCTTCCCTGCCTCCCTATCATGAATCTTCCACTTATTTGCAAGTGATTTGGAATTATTATCAATATTATGGAGGCAATTAAATTACCTAGCTAGCGGTAAAACAATAACAACGCGAAATTAACCTAATGATCTCTTCCTCCTTGTTTGATTAAGAGACCAGGTAATTTTCCAATTGAGTAGAAAAGTGGTCCTCTTCCATGCCTTATTATTACTGGGACATCTGGAAACAATTCCCAACTCATCAATTTCCCTCTACACCAACAGCAAGACGGGGCATGCTTCGTCTTAGACTCACTTACAGTATCACTAGGATGATGATAAAAAAAAAAAATAAACTGTATTTTAAAAAATAATTCCACAAAGAAAACACGAACAGCTGTCGCCATGCAATATGGTATATCAATTACCATTATCACAGAATAACCAAAACAAACGCACGTACAAAAGGAAAATAAGAGAGGAAACAGAGTAAATCTGCAAAATCGAATATTATCTGGAACATTTAGAAAGCAAAAAATTACAAAGATAAAAACTAATAATTTGTAAAGATAAAAGATCTAAACAATATTAACAACAACAAGAACCTCCGCCCCCCCCCCCCCCAAAAAAAAAAAACAAAAAACAAAAACAAAACAAAAACAAACAAACAAAACAAAACAAAACAAAACAAAAAAAACCCCAAAAAAAACAACAACCCCCCCCCCAAAAAAAAATAAAACAAAACACAAACAGAAACAAACAAACAAAAAAAAAACAACAAAAAAACAATCAAAAGCAAACAAACAAAACAAAAACAAAACAAAACAAGAAATCAAACGACCAACCCCCCCCCCCCCCCCAAAAAAAAAAAAAAAAAAAAAGAACAAAAAATAAATCTATAATTAGACAATAGAACAAAACCAGTGACAGTTAAATAATTTTGTGAAATTTAATAAAGAGCGGCGGCAGCTGCCTGAAGCCTGGAATCGTAAAAATACTAACGAAACTAAGTGGTGAAATAATGAGGGAGAAAGGGTTCGGATGGAAGCAGTTTTAAACTCGAAATTAAATTTAAGGCACCAGATTTTACCAACATAATACTATTTCGAAACAATGGGTTACCAAATATTTAACAGTGACACCATCTCAGTCAATATTACCTGAGACATATGGAAACCATTCACCCATCATCATTCGCTCAAACATCAACACAAAATCCCTTCTCACGCTGTTGCCTCTTCACCGGTGTCAAGCTGGTAACTCCGTCAACAAAACATCTCCTGCCTACCTCATAATAACCTTTACCAACTTAATTGAACTGAGAATTCTATGACGACCCTGAAGTGATTGTAAACAGAGTGTAGGTACTTATTTCAGGTTTGATAACCCAAATCATCAAGGGCTCATTGTTGTAATAGAAGTACTCTAAAACCAACGCAAAGTATTGTCCTTTACAACACTGTATAAATAAAAAAAAAATAGTCTCTTTATTCATCCCTAAGGGGAAATTTTTATTTAGGGTCTATTCCAAGGGAAAACTGGAATAACCCAAGCGTCAGCCGCAGTGCAGCGCCGCAAAAATGAGCTAAGGGTAGGTGTGACTTGCTCAGGGCCACACAGCGCGGTGGATAGTCGAACTCGGTACCTTTCGGGTAGGAAACAAAGACCATATCGCTAAGCCCCCCCTGTCCCATATGTTAAAACAAGCCCATAATAGGAAAAATAGTTTATAGAAAAACGTTTATAGTCTGGTTAATACAGTTTAGTGAGAATTACTCATAAACGTGGATGGCAAAAAAAAAAAAACCCAAAAAAAAAACAAAACAACAACAACAAAAAACAATAACAAAGACCTTAGTCACGTCATCTTCATATATAAAAGGATTCAATAGTCTCATGTCACGTCCACCCAGCAACGAGCAGCTTGGTTCTAAACAAAGAAAATCAGGACTTTTTATTCTTCATGATGGCTAGAACTTTTTCACATGGCATGCGATGAGAATGTGTAAAAGTCAAAACATGATCAGAGTTATAATGTTTTTCTCCTCTGGATACACTTTTTATACTCGTCGGAGATATTTCATAAGGGCGTCCGCCATTATCCCGATAGTTTAGAACCAGTTACTAAGTTACTATGCGTCATTACGAGGAAAGTGACGTCACGACTGTTGAATCCTATTTCCATCGTTCCATTATGCTTTGAAGGCGCATAACTCTCGTATTCTAATCTGCCTTTTAAATTACAGAATTAACCATTTTCATTAAGAAATCGATATTATCGATATTATCGGGGTCAATGCTATTGTCCCCATTCCGATCTAATGTCAGATTCTTGTCGTTTGTTTTTGTTTTTAAGGGTTTTACGGCGCTTGCAACACATATAGGTTATATTAGAGTCATTAAAAAGGAAGAATATGGGATGGTAAAAAATTATAGAATTACAATTAAATCACCCAAGAGAAAGTAAGACAAAGGGGAACTGGGAACAAATAGGGACCAGATGTAGATTCCAAGAGCATAACATCAATGTACTTAGTTTGAGACCACATATAAGTCTCATCTGAACATAGGCACGAGATCCAACAAAGAGGAATACACTCAAATGCTTACATTATACATTCAAAATAACAAATATAATAATACATAACAGAGAGATGATTTACAAGGAAAAAAAATATAATCTCCCAAAACAATAATGATACATCTGACTGTTTCCCTCCCAGCTAGGGTATCCGGCCAGGGCCAGGACAAAACCAAGTAATCTCATCCTAAAACAAAGACAGAAAGCCTGTTGGAAAACAGCTATAAGGGGATAGAAGACATTGTAAGTACCTCCCTGTCCACTATGGGAGGCAAGGAACCGCACCCAGAGATTATAGAAAAGAATAAATTCCAGAACACGTCAAACGTCATTAATAAAATATAGAATGAATTATGAACAAGGCTAACCTACACCTCAGATTAATCGCCTTAATCTATTATATTTTCACCACACGCCTTCTCACCCTCTTCTCTCTCTCTCTCTCTCTCTCTCTCTCTCTCTCTCTCTCTCTCTCTATTTACCCCCCCCTCTCTCTTGCTCTCTCTCTCTATTTCCCCCCCCCCCCCTCTCTCGCGCTCTCTCTCTCTTTCTCTCTCTTTCTCTCTCTCCCTTTATCTCTCTCTCTCTCTCTCTCTCTCTCTCTCTCTCTCCGACTTGTCAAGAATATAGTTATTAAAATTGTCCCAACTATCTGTTGGGAGCCTCTGTTGTGTAGTGGTAGCACGTCTGACCAGTAATCAGAAGGTCTGAGGTTCTATCCCCAGTAGAAGTAGACTGATTTTTTGGGATGGTTTTTAAAAATTGTATTTTTCTTTCTTTGTTTTGTCTGACACTTTTCACACACACGTGTTCAGATCTTTATCTCTCTCGCCACCCGTCTATATTTTTTTCTCTCTCCCTCCATCTCTTCTTCCTCCTCCCTCTTCACTACCCCTTCCACCTCAAAAGATTGTAAAGATACCCAATATCACGAAACGTCTCAGCTGTCACTATTAACACTTTTGTGAAATCCTGTGACAATAAGAAGTAAACCAAGTTCGTGCTTATGTAATACTCTCCTAATTATGGTCAGAAGAGGTACCTTTTCTCTCTCTCTCTCTCTCTCTCTCTCTCTCTCTCTCTATCTCTATCTATCTCTCTCTCACTCTCTCTCTTTTTCACTCTCTCTCTCTCTTTCTCTCTCTCACTCTATTTCTTTCTCTCTCTCCCCCCCCCCTCTCTTTCTCTATCTCTCTCACTCACTCTCTCTCTCTTTTTCACTCTCTCCCTCTCTCTCCCTCTCTCTCTTTCTCTCTCACTCACTAACTCTCTCTCTCTCTCTCTCTCTCTCTCTCTCTCTCTCTCTCTTGATCCTATGACGAGTAAACATCTGGATATGATTGAATAGTTTACATCAAATCCCATCACTAATCCGTATATCGTTTTCTCACTGTCACGGATATCAAGCTGGTTACGTCAACAAAACAGTAGCAGCTAAACTACACTGACAAAACAACTTGTTAAAAAAATTGTGACCAATTAAAATAAAATAAATAATGAATCTAAACATGAATATCAATGGATTTAGGCAATCGTCAACTTGACAAAAATTAAAATCAAATAAATCTCAGGTTTTATTTCGTAAAACAAAAAAAAAATCTTATTGTCGAATTGATTAATAAGTATTAATTAAAGTAAAACTTTTTTTCTGGCCAAAATGCAAAGAAAAACCCCCGGGTGTTCTGACGGTTTACACAGAGTGGTAGTAGTATATGTACTGCAAAAAAGAACACGGAAACAGTAATAAACAGCTGCAAACAAGGCAAGAAGCAAGTCAGTTAACAGTAAATATCAAACATCTGGGGGTGTTTGCAAGTTGATGGAGACTGAGGAGGCAGCGTGACATAGCGATTTGGTCTTCGCCTCATACCCAGAAGGTACCAAGTTTGAACCCCCCCCCCCCACCACTATGCTGTGTGGCGCTGAGCAATTCACCTCGTCCTAGCTCAAATTTGCCGCACTGCACTACGGCTGACGCTTGAGTCATCACAGTCTTCCCACTTTCTTTACGCCCTTTCGCAACGGCAGCATAAGTTCCAGTCGCCTAGGCATTCCATGAAGGAATATAGATAATCCATCAGACAGGATGTCTGATGTCAACAGGAATCACCCATGTTGTCCAAGTGAGCAAATTGGGGGGTTAACATTCTTGCCCAAGGAAAAAAAAAAAGAAAATGCCCGAAGCGGGACTCGAACCCGGGGCCTTCCGGATCACAGTACAATGACTTAACTACTCAGCCACTTCACCCCCACTGAAGAATAAAAAAATCCATAGGGAATATAAAGGAGAATTTTATCTTTATTTCCTATCATCTTTATCAGAAATAGTGATTTACCATACACTAACATTATACGGGTTTTCATTCAAACCAGAAAACGTTTACTTCATAATACCAAGATGTCAAAGAGTCTCAGATCCAATTCTCGTTAACTTACCTTAAATATAATATGATATGATAGTTAAATGGCCCCAATTCTTAACACAAAATATCTTAAATCTCATAATTGATAATAAATCTGGCGTTTAACACTTTTTGACACAAGTTAAGAACGATCGCTTATGACCCCAAACTTATCAAAAAGTCCCGAATAGCTGAGTTGGTAGAGCACTCGCTTCGCATGCAATAGGACCGAGATCGATCCTGGGTTTTGTCAAGATTGTTTTTTCTGACTCCCTTAACCATCCAGCAGTGATTGGGTAGCTGGGTCTGTTAGATCTTGCGGAAAGTACTTTCGATAGACTAGCAAACAATTAGTATTGTCCTTTCACTTTTACTCTAATTTAAAAAAAAAAATAAAAAATAAAACCTAAACAACACAATACATTTTATAATTTTGTCCCGAAAACTCGCCTTCCAAATATCGATCGATGAGACTGACTCTCATCTTGTTAAAACTCTTAAACATGAGATCATAATATGTCGATGTATGGGCATATTGTGACCAAATCGCCTCAAAACAATGATGATATTATGTCGTCGTAATTTCTATAGATAGTAAAGATTTAAATTAGAGTGTAAAATTTGAGACTTGAATTAAGATTATAATCTGCAGTATTTAGGAGAATGACGATAATATTATGAAGTATCTAAACCCAGAATTCCATATTTCGAATCATTTTAACATATAGATCTGGCGGAAAGTACTTTGCGATAGACTAGCGTCCTATCCAAAGGGTAAGAATTGCAATTGTCTGTTTCATGCTATTGAAAGCAAGGTTAACTCCGGCTGCTTGGGCCTAATGGCTCTGAAAGATTACATTTTTAAAAGACCCCCCCCCCCTCCCCCCAAAAAAAAGAAACAAAACAAAACAAAAGAAAACAAAAAACAAAAAAAAACAAACCCAAACTGTGAATTCACTTATTGGCATCCCTTTCATCCCGATATTAATATAATACCGATTTGAGACCACGCCGCTATGTGGTCCAGTATGATACTCTCATTCGGATCGGAAGGTCCAGGGTTTGAGTACCACTCTGAGCGGCGCATAGATCAGTCCTTGAAAAAGGCTCTTCAATTACATTCTCTCACCGTATTTGTGTAATAAGTGTCTAAAAGTTAGTAGCGTTGTCTTTGTCTAGGGGAAAGGGGGGGGGGGGGGTAATATCGCTTAATGGGTGTCATAATATGTTAAGTGTTGCTGTTGGCTAGGGCCCCCTTGTAAAGCTATTCGAGCACGTTTAGTGGATATTGCGCTTAAACAAATGCTCCAGTAGAGACGGGCCTAATGTGTGTGAAGGATAACGTTAAAAAAATACAATTAAAAAAAGAAAACTTTGAGCTTTTATATAGGGAAATAACCACAATAAACGGGCTCAAAATGCTTTACAAAGGGTCCCTGACCAACAGCAATACGTGAAATGTCGCGCTATATAAATGCTTATGTTGAGACCCTGGATCACAAATTTAAAAGAGAAAAAAAAAGAAAACAACAATAACAATAACAACAACAGCAACAACAACAACAACAACAAACGATTTGCCAGAGTGTCGGGAGTGTGATGGGTTTTAAAGTCTGAAATTCGATTACAATCTCACATAGGTGTCGAGCAGCAGCATCAACAGCAGTGGTAAATAAATACAGTATTTTATGGTAACGATAATATGGCATTCATGAATTGATAAACACCTTTGGTTTCCCAGGTCAAAGAGCACTGGTTTAACAATCAGCTTTCTTACAGAGGCTAAAACCATTTAAGCAAACATGAAAGCGAATCTACAAAAGCCAAGAGACTTTGGTTCGCCATAGGAATGAAATTAACCATAAGATAAGAAAAGAAAAGAAAAGAAGAGAGAGAGGGAGGGAGAGAGAGAGAGAGAGAGAGAGAGAGAGAGAGAGAGAGAGAGAGAGAGAGAGAGAAAGAGAGAGGAGTATGTGTGTGTGAGAGAGAGTGTGTGTGTGTGTGTGTGTGTGTGTGAGAGAGAGAGAGAGAGAGAGAGAGAGAAATATACAATATCAATCGTGAGCGCCTTTGATAATAATATGAAAATGTGAAATATAGTAATAAAGAGCTCTCTAACAGAAATTAAAAAAAAAAATAATAAAAAAATTAAAAACATTTAAAAAAAAAAAAGGGGGGGGGGGGGGTAGGGGGGTAGAACTATTAGAATGCAATAAGAAATTTGAAGTTTTAAATGATTTAAAAAGGTTTAAGTAACAAAATAAGACAAAAGCAAACAACCAAAAAAACAAACAAACAAAAAGAAACAAAACAAAACAAAACAAAACGATTTGTTACAAGCATAAAACGGTATAAACTCGATTTGGACAATTGGAGAACACCGAGCTCCATAATATGATCTTAAACAAAATAGTATTTAATCCAATATGAATAAAATTCCCTTTGTTTACCCAACCGATATTCCTCTTGGATCTATTCCAAGGGGAATAAACTGAGCTTAGCCGCAATGCAAAGCCACAAAGAGAGATATATAGATGGCTGGTTCAAGATAATGTTCTCACCTGCCAGGCGGAGTTGTACCAATAAGGTCGCAGGTTCAAACCCCACCACCGCCGCGAAATTTTTTTTTTATTCTCTATTGTCTTCTGGCACTTTTCTACTCACTTCATCTCTTGTTGTAAAGACTAAACCGCTGTGCCACACTAACCCTGTATAAAGAGTAAAAATGTAAGATATGACACGTCGGCGGTGTGAATGACCTGCCAGAATACGAAAAAACAGTGGGGCCATTTTATTTACACATACTGACTGATTTAGCGGATATAGAAGTAGAAGGGGGAAAAAAGAACAACCCAGGGGCGTAGCACGGTACGGCACGATTCGCACAGGACGTCGACATCGGACAAAAAGCAGATTGGCATTCAAACATGTCATTAGATAGACCAATTTGGCATTCAAACAACAATGACGAGCCACTCAAACTATACCCAAAACATTCCCCGAAGGCATACCTTACACCGCGCATACACACATCCTATATCTACTAGCCATCTTTCACAACCATCCTTTCCAACTTTATCTTTTCACACCCGACACTCTTTGTATTTAGATTTCATCAGTGTCACTCTTTTTTTTCTTCTTTCTTACTTTCTTTCTTTCAGCAGTGTTCATAGTTTGTTCTCTGGCTGGCTACTCATATCGAGTCAACTATAATTCTCAGCTCACTCGCTCGACCACTCACGCGAGACCGAGCTCACTTCAGTCACCGCTCGCTTTTAGGGACATCCATCATCTTAAAATCTCGGAATTTCATCGGAGTTGGAGTTACGGATAACCTTCTCTTCCGGATCGCAAACTACGGTCTAGCTACTAGCTAGATCTCTGCTTCAAAAACTGGGCATGGAAAGTGGAAAGGTCGCATGATGTCATGATATTGTCAGACTTAGACACAATAAGAACTTTCTATCTCTGGCGGTGGTCCGAGATGTGAACGCTTTGGAATGTGACAGAGATAAACTTGAGTGTCAATGATTAATGGGAGTGTCTTGGAATGAGCCATCGTCTTGATAGTAGTGACAGTTACTGGATGCCACCTTTTGCCCTTTTTCTTTATCCCCTGTTAAGCGACCATGTGCTCTATCGGGTTTTAAATTCCTGTCATCATTCTTTATTGAAACAAATGCCTTCTAACCCCCATTGATATTGGGGAGTTCTAGTGTTTAAACTGCGAAATGCAACAATGAATAAACGATCAATAGAATAAATCCTAGGTGCAAATATTAGCAGGTTTAATAGCCAAGCACAAGTATTGGCTGATTTAGCATCGTTGTAATGAACTATATTTTGCTATGAGTTGAGATTATTTCCAATACAACAATGAGCCTATAATAATTTGGGTTATCAGACCTGCAAGCAAGTACACATCGGCTAAATCATAAATAAAAGCTGAAAATAATAGTATCACTTCTATTCCATAAACGGTTTTCTTCATATTGGCCAGGGAACTCTCACTTCACATTTGAAAATTCAATGTCGATCGATAAAATGACCACTGACATATTGAAAAACCTGAAACCTGAAACCTCAAAGTAAGATAATGACTTTTTCACAAGTTGACTTGGGTGTCATCTTAATTTAAGGCCACAATACAAAAAGGCGTTTTGTTATTGCACCACAGTATAGTCAGACAATATCATTGGCAAGAAATTGGTTTTCAGAAATATTATAAGTAAAATTAAATGATTATATTATGGTATTGAAATGGTGGGTTAAAAACCCTATTTCTATTTTCGAGTATTATCAATCATTTTGTATTACAAGAGATGACATGGATAGTGAAATTAAAAATATAGTGTTTTTTTTAATAGTGGTTATCCTATTTTTTCATTAGAGGGGACATTTTTTTGAGGTAATCTAATTACTTTTAAATCGAACTTCCAGGTGAACGAAATCAACACATAAAAGTACACAAAAAGTACAATCTTAGGTGTGTTTGTCTTGGGTCATTGACGGATCTTATTTAAATATACAAACAATATAGAAAAATAAACAAGAATAAAAATCGGAAAAAAATAGTCTTTCATAGCAATTAGGCTCATGGAGTCGGAGTTTATCCCGATCTATACCGTGAAAAGGACAATAACAATTGCTTGCTAGCCTTTGGATAGGACGCTAGTCTATCGCTAAGTACTTTCCGTCAACTCTAACATACGATCTACCCCCCCCCCCCCCCAAAAAAAAAAAATAAATCAAAAAAAAAATCATGGTCGTTGGACAGAGGGATCAGAAGAAAAAAAAAATCATGGTCGTTGGACAGAGGATCAGAAGAAAAAAAAAATCATGGTCGTTGGACAGAGGGATCAGAAGAAAAAAAAAATCATGGTCGTTGGACAGAGGGATCAGAAGAAAAAAAAAATCATGGTCGTTGGACAGAGGGATCAGAAGAAAAAAAAAATCATGGTCGTTGGACAGAGGGATCAGAAGAAAAAAAAAATCATGGTCGTTGGACAGAGGGATCAGAAGAAAAAAAAATCATGGTCGTTGGAC
This sequence comes from Berghia stephanieae, assembly GCF_034508935.2. Taxonomy (NCBI): domain Eukaryota; kingdom Metazoa; phylum Mollusca; class Gastropoda; order Nudibranchia; family Aeolidiidae; genus Berghia; species Berghia stephanieae. Next base: position 40,128,268 of record NC_088360.1, read on the forward strand.
AGAGGGATCAGAAGAAAAAAAAAATCATGGTCGTTGGACAGAGGGATCAGAAGAAAAAAAAAATCATGGCGTTGGACAGAGGATCAGAAGAAAAAAATCATGGTCGTTGGACAGAGGGATCAGAAGAAAAAAAAAATCATGGTCGTTGGACAGAGGGATCAGAAGAAAAAAAAAATCATGGTCGTTGGACAGAGGGATCAGAAGAAAAAAAAAATCATGGTCGTTGGACAGAGGGATCAGAAGAAAAAAAAAATCATGGTCGTTGGACAGAGGGATCAGAAGAAAAAAAAAATCTCGACTGCACCCGGGACCTATCTCGGTTTCTTTGCTCGTGAAGCGAGTGCCCTACCAGCTGATCTATCTGAACCCCCAAAAATCAGAACGTTAATGGCTTTATCGTCACTTTTGTATGGCATGTTTATGGAGTCGTATCGGGTCATCAAATGTCAACCCGTTGAGATTTACAGTGGACTAACGTATCTTGTTATGGTCGTAAAGTGGCACAATTATATTTCATATCGCCGAGACGAAGATGTTATTAATTATAGAGTGAACGCAGGCCTTGTCTGAGTATGGGTGTTCTACCTCCAGGTGCATAGTCATAGTATTGTTAGGGGAGATAAGGTTGCGGGAAATATAAATATGGCTGTAAACGCTATTTATACCGTGGATTTGGAAGATTTATTACATTCGAAATAAGATAAGAATACTAAGAGTTAATGAAACAAAAAATACGAGACGGACATAACAATTAATGGATTCCCTGTGGGTTTTTTTTTTCCTCTTTTGTTGCATTCGTAATTTTTCAGACAGATTTGTTTTATTTGCAATTAAAAAAAAAAAAAAAGAAAAAAAAATTCGGGACCCATTCTGACCTAAACGACAAAATGACTGGGTCATTTATAACTTGCGTTAAAAATTGGATTGTTTTGAGCTGTTTTCCCCCCATCGTGTATTGATTAATTGGGTCACTGGCTCTATTTGAGATCTGTAGAGAATGCTTTGCCATTCCAGTTTCATGACCCCCATTAGACTGCTTTGAATAATTCTCTAATTCGGGTTGTGAAGCGTTTTGGGATTGGGTCGTCATTCTCTGATCTCTTTATGACTGAACCCAGTTTTTGTAGACTCGAAAATGTAACTGATTTCTATCATATTTTGCCTATAAGATACATTGCAAAAAAACCCCCCAAAACAGATCGACTACAGAGAACTATTCGGTGCGATGTTTTCATGTTTTTTTTTTGTTTTTTTTTGGCGGAAGTAGGGTTTTGATCCCAAAAAGTTCAGTGTTTGGTGTTTGGTTCTTTTTTTAAAGCTGTTATATTCATTTTTGTTTATTACTTTTCACAGTCCACAGCTTTTAGCAGCTTGGTATCACTTTGTCTAGTTTTAAGCTAGGGACACATATTATCAAGTCTGATAACGGAACGCAATTGGATTCAATAGTCTGATGTCACATCCGCCCAATAACGAGCAGCTTGGTTCTAAACAAAGAAAATCGGTACTTTTTATTCTTCATGCTGGCTAGAACGTTTTCACATGTCATGTGATCAGAATGTATAATGTCAAATCAAGATCAGATTTATAATATTGTTCTCCTCTGGATACACTTTTATGCTCGTCGGAGAAGTATTTCATAAGGGCTTCCGCCATTGTTCCAATAGATTAGAACCAGTTACTAAGTTACAATGCGTCATTATGAGGGAAGTGACGTCACGACTGTTGAAGCCTATTCTGAGCAAGTTTTAACTTTGTTGTTAGGGACAAGATTTTACGTTGGTTTGAGAGTATTTCCAATACAACAAAGGGCTCATATGGTGGGATATCAGACCTGCAAATTAGCACATGCCGATTTAAAGCGATGAAGAAATAAAGTGGAGGTGTATTAACACATCTAAGCTATTGTTGGTTTTGAGTTTTGTTTCGTTTCAACCAATTCGTAGTTTGGATTACAAGAGGACCTACATAATTGACTACCGGACATTATGACTGTGGTTAAAATACTTAATTTCGCTGGGCGTTTTAGAATAGAAAATGGGTAAGTTATCCCAATTTAGCCATCAATGTTATATAGTATTCTCTCTCTCTCTCCCTCTCTCTCTCTCTCTCTCTCTCTCTCTCTATCTATCTATCTCTCTCTTTCTCTCTCTCATCTATCTCTCTATCTTTCTCTCTCTCTATCTATCTCTATCTCTCTCTGTCTGTCTGTCTCTCTCTCACTCTCTCTCTCTCTCTCTCTCTCTCTCTCTCTCTCTCTTTCCCTCTCTCTCTCTCTCATTCCCTTCTCATCTCCCACTCTCTATACTCCATGCTCTCATTATTTGCATTATTTCTTCACCCAATCCCTACATAATTATGTTTCATTTTTCTTTTCTCTTTCTCCTATTTTCTTTCCCCCCCACCAATCTCATGATTTGGTTATCCTAAGGGTTCACCATAATGTATGTAGAACGAGAAGCGCACGTGCATCCAGGGTGAGTCAGTGGGAATAAACGAAATGGAACGACGGTATAACAACAACAACGACCTGATAACAACATAACGATAAAAGCCAAGTGGTTACTTATCCAGCTAATATCTTGATATGATTCGAGCTGTTATAATATATTTTGTGTAATATCCAATAAATGGACCCCAAGCCAAAAGCAGGACATAACAAGAGGGAGGGGCCGCCATAACATTTTTTTTCTGACAGAAACAACCTCTGGTACCGACCAGGTACTCGCTTTACACATGAGTGCAGAGAGAGAGAGAGAGAGAGAGAGAGAGAGAGAGAGAGAGAGAGAGAGAGAGAGAGAGAGAGCAGAAAGAGAGAAATGTGTGAGAAAAGAACGTTTCCACTTGGTGCCGTCTTGAGCGGGACTGGAACTGATAATACTTGGGAACAAAATTGGTGTAATTAAATGGTGTGCAGATAGTCTTAAGGGAAAACGCAGAGAAATTATCTGTAGCATCAAAGTAATAAACAAAAATGAATATAACAGCTTCAAAACAGAACAAAATACCAAACACGGAACGTTTCGGACTCAAAAACCTTCTTCAGGCAATAACAAAAAAAACCCCAATAAAAATATAAGTAATTTATTTAAGTTTTAATTGATGTATTTTTTTCTTTTTGTTGTTGTTATTGGCTGGGGAAGGGTTTTGAGACTGAAATGTTCAGTGTTTAGTATTTTGTTCTTTTTTAAAGCTGTTATTTTCATTTTTTAATTACTTTTTACAGTCCACAGCTTCTAGCAGCTTAGTATCACTTTTGTTTTTGTTTTTGTTTTTGAGGGTTTTATGGCGCTTGCAACACATTAAGGTCATATCAGCGCCAGTAAAAAGGAAGAAATGAGATAGTAAAAAGTTATAGAATTCAATTAAAGCACCCAAGAAAAAGTAAGACAAAGGGGAATTTGTTCAAATAGGAAACAGATGTAGATTCCAAGAGCACACCATCAAAGTACTTAGGTTGAGATCACCTAAAAGTCTCATCCAGACACAAGCACAGGTCCCCACTAAGAGGAATACACTCAAATGTTAACAAATCAAATATAATATGTAAATAAAACATAATACAGTACATAACATAGAGATGATTTACAAGGAAAAAAATATCATCTCCCAAAGCAATAACTATACATTCGACTGTTTCCCTCTCAACCAAGGACTCCGACCAAGGTTAGGACAAAACCAAGCAATCTCACTCCAAGACAAAGACAGAAAGCAAGTTGGAAAACAGATATAAGGGGATAGAAGACACAGTATGTACCTCCCTGCCCGCTATGGGAGGTCAGGATCCCCACCCAGTAGTATCACTTTGACTACCTGTAACATCAGCAACTGTAACAAGACCGATATCATCCGCAATCATTGTTAACAAAAACTGAAACAAATATCAAACCAACCAACCAACCCAACATGAAACATAATGGTATCTACAACCTTTTGGGCACCAACTATTCTATCTCTTTGTTTTAGTACTGCCTCCTCCGACAAAAAAATTCGTATATTGGCTCCATCTACAGAGCTACATAAGCACTTTAACTTCAATAAAACTAGATGAGAATGAAATCTTAGTAAAGGTATTCACTCACTTACTTACTTATCCGAACCAGCGACCACCTGAGCTCTAGCTAGCCCTTCGGTCTTGTGCCATGACGTAGAAGTTAGACGTCTTTTGTAGTTGTTCCAGGTGACTATAGAGTGTGTTACTGATGCTTGGATTTGGTGGGAGGAATGTGCATCTCAGGTCTTCAAAAGGTTGACATTCAAGCAAGTGGTGTGTTACTGTTTCATTGGGGTGTTGACATAGGGGGCAGGAAGGGGATGTGTCTTTTGTAATTTTGCTTAAATGGTTGTTGAGCGGTATGTGTTGTGTTCTTAGTTGAAAGATGATGCTTTGCTGGTGTCTTCTGACTCGTATTTAGGCAATCAGTCTTTACAGGAGTTGTCATATGGGAAAACATACATCTACCCGTGGTGCTCATTGCCCAACTGTTCATCCATTCTTCTCTCTTATTTGTTTTGATTATTTGTTTCGCTGTGTCTAAGGATACTGGAATTGATGTTTGTAAAAGTGTTGATCCGAGTCTGGCTAGTCTGTCTGCATTGTCATTTCTTGGTGTATTTGAATTTCCCGGTATCCACTGGAGAGATAAGTCTACTCTGTGTGTTGTAAGGAATTCATCTAGTTGAGATCTTAAACTATTGAACGTTGAGGAGAGTTTATCTAAATCGAGAGCTTGGAGAACCGATTTGGAGTCTGTGAAGATGACAGTGTTTTGAAGTTTTGAAAGGTTTAGCTGGAAAACAGAAGAGAGGTGTCGCAGTGAGGCTTCTATTGCAACTGCCTCTGCCTCGTAGTTTGAGCAGAAGCTTCCGCAAGAATTGTGGATTTTATCACAGGTTTTATCTGGGTATTCTACTACAAACCCTAAAGGTATTCACATATTTAGGTCTTTGAAGCTTCATTCAAACTTAATGTGGACCCACTAGTTATAATTTAATAAAGCTGGATATAGTGACTAATTTTTTTTTCTGCATAAAAACTACAAATTATTAAAACTTCAAGTAGGCAGATGTTTGTTTGAAGTATTGGCTAATGAAGACAACCAATAAAGAGTTTATTGTTTTTGTAAGAGTATAAACACCACACCATCTTAATCGCTACAGAGCTACATAAGCACCTTTACTTCAATAAAACTAGATAAGAATGAAATCTTAGTAAAAGTATTCACATATTTAGGTCTTTGGAGCTTCTTTCGAACTTAATGTGGACAAACTAGTCATTAAATAAAGCTGGATATTGTGACTAATTATTTCATGCATAAAAACTAAAAATTATTAAAATTTCAAGTAGGCAGATGTTTGCTTGAAGTATGGGTCGATGAAGACAACCGATAAAGTGTAAGAGTTTATTGTTTTTGTAAGAGTATAAACACCACAACATCTTAATCGGTCTTTATCCAACGGTTCTTTATGTAAAGCACTAGATAATCATATTTGTGTATTTGTGTTTGGTGATGAGATAATTGATCAGTTTATGTTTAAGGTAATGGAAGTGAATATTTCCAAAATTGATGAAGATCTTTTAAAAACGTGCTTTAAAATTTTAACTAGAGCGGTTGATATCTTTAAGATTGTTGTTGACGTTGTTGAAAAAAGCTTCAAGCAACCGCCCCCCCCCCCCCCCCCCCAAAAAAAAAAAAAAAACAAAAAAAAAAAAAAACAACTAATTAACTTTAGACCATTTTCAACATATTTCTCAGATTGCATCAGAGACAAAAATGTTCGTCCATAACCACACAAACTCAATAACATATCTTTGATTCAAACTTTCTCACGCAGGTAACAGCCGCCATCACCACAATAATGTCATAAATTTGCTCATTTTTACCATTTTACCACAATTCATCATCCTCATTGCATGCAAACATCCCCTTCATCCTTCCATCCATCCACCACCAACTCTATACTGCCAATCACTGACAAATTGCTTTTTTCGGATTGGCTAGAAAAAAATCAACTTTATAAATTCAACAACTAAGATGGTCTCCCAAAATTGTCAAAATTGTAAATAAGTATCCAGCTTTAAGTCTTCATCCAATAAGTCTTGGGTTTGACACTTTTGACAATTCTGAATGTTTAGGGTCATATCAATCGATCAATATTATAAAGTTTAAGTTTTCTGACCAAAATAAAAAAGAAAATTGTTTTTTTTTTCTGTGTACAGCGATATACCGTACAACCGAAACCACCACATCGTAATTCATGATAGAACTGCTGGTTTTCTCACGATTAGCTTGCCAATTTCTTTTCCCAAACTTGTTTTTAGATTTATGCATTTATTGTTATGGTTTTCGCCACTTGCATAATCTTCAAGATTGGGATGCCAATAAACGTAGCGTCTATAAGACTGATTTCGCCTAAAATGTTAAACCATTTATTACAGTGTAACTTGCTTTATTATCCAAACAAACAGAAATACATTACTACAAAAGTAATTTAAACTTTTCTTATTGTTACTAACACCATACGATTGTCAGAAAAGTGGCGCACAGTATGTGTCAATTCAATACATTGCTCCTCACCTGTATTTGGGATCCTGAGTAGCTCAGTTGGTAGTGCACTCAATTCACGCGTAAAGGAATTGGTATCGATCTTAGGTGCTGTCGAAATCATTCTCCGACTCCTTGTTCATGTGGGGGGCGAATTGGCCGAGTGGTTAAGAAATTGCACTGTGACCCGGAAAGACCGAATTCGAGCCCCGCTTCAGGCACTTTCGTTTTTTTCCTTGAGCAAGATTGTTAACCCCAAACTTGCTCACTTGGACAACATGGCTGATTCCTGTTGACATCAGACATCTTGTTTGATGAGTTATCTCTATTCCTTCGTGGAATGCCTAGGCGACGATGTCTTATGATGTCGTGGCGGAAAAGGCATAATTTTTTTTTTTGTTCATCCAGCAATAATTGGGTAGCGGGGCCTGCTGGTTTGGTGGGAAGGGTAGCAGCAAGTGATATTGTCCGTTTAACGTTATAGAAACCGGGATAAACTCCGGTCCATGAGCCATATTGTTTCTGAAAGACCTTTTTTTTCACCTGGAATGGACGTAATCAAATGTTTGGGATGTTTTCATTTTTTTCTTGTATTTTTCTTTCATGCTTTGTCTGGCACCTTCCATACACACTTGTTCAGATCAGATGTTCATGAATGTATTGTTACGTCCCTTACATGACCACTAAAGAAACGGGTATAAACAGCGACTCCACGAGTCCTATGACTTTATTCTCTTATCTAGACGTCATTGATAGTATGTCTATTTTACAGTTCATTAAATTTACAATGCAAGACATAAAACTTATAGATGCTCCTGGTAACCACCTTGCCGCCATAAATACGCGTTTCATTCGATCTTTTTCTCACACGGGTTGCCAAAAGTTCCAAATTTAGTGCAATATGTGGGTACATAACATTGAAGCAAATCACATTTCAGTCGAGTTCTATTGCATTGACTCATCTTCAAGGGTGTAATTTACAGACTATAGCGCGATAAGTGATAATTCAGAAATTTAAATGAATGATGGAAGATCAGGTACTAACATAAACAACAATTTTAAGAATGCTGAAATAGTTATGTTAAAATGAGCTAAATATTCCATTCAAATATTTCATTTTGTGGTTACTAAATTTGGTCAGAACACCTGACTATCTCCCATTCGGTGTCTTAGAATGCATTCTACTTTGGCCATCCCCTTAATACAAGAATCCAAGCAACTTTAAACAAATTTTACGCTTGATATTTGGCTTCTTTTATCGCAAAAAAAATTATTGAAATAATAATAATAAACACGAATGAACACATGTGAATGAAAAGAGATGCTAGATAGTACATGCCGCATTTCTTTGATTTCTACATATTAATTGCGTTTAAAAATGCTATTTTTATTCTCTCAGAGGATAACATTGAACTGAACATTCATTCCATATTGTACAACTCATCTGTTTGATGCTCTCTTTATATTTGTGACACACCGTCTCAAAGGGGTATTATATCGGGATGGACATTGTGTTGGAACTTTAATTTATAGACACAGATAGAAATTTGGGGGCTATTTTCTGTTCGTTATGGTGGAGAATAAATACTATCTATTGCGTAGCGAAAAATTCGAAGGTCATATTTGTTATGTCATTTTATCTGTAAATTCACTTCTAGGGATCTTGATCATCCTGTCATAAAACCGTTTTGAAGCGCTGGGTCACATTTATAGACCTGTTCCAAACCGCCAGGTGGATGCTCATTCGCATCTGAATATTGTTGGATCACGTAATAGAGGGAGACATACATTATTAGGAAATTGCAATAGTATTCAAATCTGTGCTACAAGGTCAACCGACATTCATCTACTAACCAAGAAAAGAGAATGTGTAAACTTTGATTGAGCCTCAGAGTCATCCATCATCCTGCGTGCCAACCTCCTTAACTATGGTGAAAATGTTGGTGCTTGAGCTCGAAGGAAAAAATAACTATAAGTATTGAATGTAAGCTTCAATTTATTAAACGAAGACAGATACTGTATCTGTCTTCGTTTAATAAATTGAAGCTCACATTTTAATGCTTATCGTTATTTTAAAATAACTATTGTGTCATATTCTGTGACAATCTATTTGTTTACATTTATTCTGTTGCTACTGCTGTTGCTGCAGATGCTGTTGTTATTGTTGCTGCTGTTTCTACCCCTAATTAAGAGGCGTTTGCAAATTGGCATATTTATATTTCTGGCATTCCCTGATCCAAGTGACTCTTAATAAAAAGTTCATCTTAAACATCCCTTTTCCCCCTCTGTTTACCCATCCAACATTTATCTTCTTCACAGTTATTGCCCCTGACTGAGCCCTACCTGTTCCCGCCCTGTCCTATTATATATCCCCCACCCCACCTCATCATAACTATCTATACACCTCAACAACCACAATAGTAACAACCAATAACTCAATCAGACCTTCTTTCCCACGCCAGGTTAATGCCGAATGCTGATAAAACTCAATTTTTAAATTTTGGCAAGAAAACTTATACTACGTTAATATGTCCATCTATCAAATGACCCTAACTTGTTAAAATTGATTGAAACCCGAGACTTCACATGAAATATCAAGCCTGAGAAATTTTGACAGGTTGTATGAAAATAAGGGGTGGGGGGTAATTTTAATTGATTGATATTATATTATTATGAAGTCATTTATTTTTCGGCCCAAACTGTGAAAAAATCGTTTTATCATTAAATATTAGTTTTTACAGCTCAACCAGTGCCAGACTGCCGGTAAGGTCAAGCCAGCCTTCAGACATTCAGACTTTATTTCATGCTTGCCATTCAACCTTCAAGTAATTTGACACGCTACTGATAATCGATCCAGGTGCGAATCGGTACCCAGACCTACCTGTCAAATCGGTTCACAGAGTAAATATCCTGGTGGGAACAGAATGTTTGGATTATTTATTGGGGAGCAGTGGAAACGGAAGAATACGCAAATTCGTGTAATTTGGACATAAAAGAAATATCCTGAAATGTATCTCCTAGACACAATGTAATTGTCAATTTAATAATCTTTTCCTTTTTGATTTTCTTCTTTTTTTTTCTTAAAGGATGCGGAATCGAGAATGTGTGCTTTAGTAAAAAAAAATAAAATAAAGAATGATTCCAATAAAAAAGTGTTGGTCATAGTGGGTTAAGCCAAACTATCTGTTTCAGTATCTCAATACAAATGACTTAAAATTTCCTCTTTCATTATATCTTGCTTCGTCTTAGCACATTAATTAATTCAAGCCCATCTTATATGAATGAAAAAAAAAGAAAGAAAAGAAAAAAAGAGAAATAAAAAATAAAATTAATTCAGCTCAGAAGTTTTAAAAGTGAAAAATTGTCAGACTGATAAGTGCGTATCTCCGGCAGTCAAAAGACCTGATGTTCAATCCCAAGCCAAGGAAGCTGATTTGGAGGCTAGGGGTCATTTTTCTTAAGTATAATCTGTTTTGTCATGCGTTGTATCACCACTTCACGAAGCAACATTTACTTTATAGGACAAAACACGGCGGTTGGAATGCGCTATTGCATTTTCAACCCGACAAAGACAACGTCCTTACATTCCAGGTACACATTTTACACTTGAATATATGGTGAGAGAGTGTGAGCAAGGAGCCTTCTCAGACTCTAATTTGCATCTCCAATATAGGGACTCGAACCATAGACATATAAGTCAGATGCTAGGTGTTGTATTACACGACCACAAAGCAGCACAAAAATTCAGTCGGTGCTAGTTGTGTGTTAATTGTGCTTAATAAAGACGCCCTTCAGAACCATACGGCCAATGGAGCCCCAGTTTATCTCGGTTTCTAATGCGTGAAATGAATAATAGCGATTGCTTATTACCCTTTGGATAGGACGCTCATCTATCGCAAAGTATTTTCCGCCAGATCTAACAGACACATCTACCCAATTACTGTTGAGTGGACGTGGAGGTCAGAGAAAAATCCCGACGTCACCCGACCTCAATCTCGGAAACTAGTGCTCTACCAACTCGACAAAGGACCTCTTCTTTGATTGAAATGTCTGTAAATTTATCGCCGAAGGAAAACTACAGGGAAAGAGGCCGCCCCCCCCCCCCCAAGATAATGGCTTGACGACATCAAGAACTGGACTAGGATGACAAGTTAAAAATGCAACAGACTGGTACGAGAACGGGAAGAATGGCGAGTCATTGTGAGGCTATGTTGTCAAGTGGTTTGACACTCGCCTTCGGATCGAAAGGTCCTGGGTTCGAGCTTAGCTCGGCGCATACTTGAGTCTTTGGAAAAGGCTCTTTACTCACGTTTTATTACCGTACTCAGGTGTAAAACGAGTACCTGGCCGTAAAGAGCGTTGTCTCTGTCTGAAAGCAGTGTAATATAGTGCGGGGCGGTCCTTGGCAAGCTTAAGGACCACGGTCCTACGGTCCTTGGGAAATGAAGACCGCAAGGACCGGTCCTAGGACCGGTCCTTTTCAACATTGAACATTCCTGAGAGACTGTTGGAAATTCGAACCGGTTTGACCTTTGAGAGCGTGGGATCGTTCATTCTTGAACCGTTAAAGACCGCTACACGATGAAAACCCTGGCCTACAGGAGTAAAACACACGGAGTAGTCACACTCATTTCAAATTGTAACCTAATTAGAGAAGAGGGGTGATGCCTTCTTTATTTGCTCACCGTACTTCATTGTTACTTCGATAATTTAATAAAATTTGAAATTTATCCCCATTAACGGAGATAATGGCATCGCCCAAGGCGTTGATCGAGTTGTTCGTGGCGTTGATACACACACGCAACTCCTACCCCCCCCCCCCTCCCCCCCCCCCCCCCACACACCACACCTTAGAGGGCAGCGAGTATTGAAGAGTAAGAGAGAGACGTGAAGTTATAATAAGAGGGGGTGGATGAGGTGATAAGAGGGGTCGATGGTGACTTTTCACCAGATCTAACAAACTCAGCTACCCATTCATTGCTGAGTAGACAGGGATTCAGAAAAAAATCGACTGCACCCGGGATCGATCTCTGCCCTTTGCGTATAAAGAGAGTGCTCTATCAACTGAGCTATCGGGGTCCCCAAATATTCTATTGGACTTTTTTAAAATTCAGACGTTATAACTGGGTTTTTTGGAAGGAAGAAACTAATGAAACTCATATTATTTGATTAGTAAAAACACCAAACGAAATTTTAATATTATTGTATTATTTTAAATGACAACACTGCGATAGAAAGGAGTGGTGACAAGAGATGGACAAAAGAAAACAAAAATCGGATTTGCTACTTGCTAGGTTCGAACACCAACCACACACACACACACACACAAACACACACATCTTTTGTAGTCACATACATTTCAAACAATAACCCATTAGAGAAGAGGGGTCATGCCTTCACCATAGATCATTGTCATTGCGATCATTATGGTGTAGTAAATTTTGAAATTTACCCCGTATAATGGAATCGTCCAAGGCGTGCGCCTCCTGTTCCCCCCATCTCACACACGAAAGGGCGGTTTGCGGAGTGGAGGTTGGTGGTCGTCTGCCTGTATGGTCGTCTGTGTCGTTTAGTGTATGGCAAAGGGGGGTGGGTGGTGATTGGTGGAAGATAGGCAACCGAAGCAACGAATCGCTGGGGAAGTAGTAGGCTATGGCGCGAGACCGTAGGACCGTGGTCCTTGCAAGGACCGCCCCGCACTAGTTGAAAGGTGATAAGAAGTGAGGACCGGCGCCGGTCTTCCCCTCTGGGACCGGTCTTCGGTTCACAGCTAAAAGACCGTTGGACCGCGGTTCAGACCGGTCTTCAGCGCGGCACTAGTGTAATATCAGCTAACAGGCGTCATGTCTCGTCCTACATGTTAAGTCTTTCTGTTGGCTAGAGACCTTTTGTAAAGCGCTTTCAGCTCGTCACCTTTAGTGGATAATGCGCTACATAAAAATGTCAATTTAATTTAATTTTAATTCCCAGCCGAACTCCTATGGGATGATAATAAGATTGAAAGGGGGGGGGGGTGTGGGTAGATGCATGTCGTTGCATTTTTCGATAATATCAGGGGGGAAGAAGAAGAAGAAGAAGAAGAAGAAGAAGAAGAAGAAGAAGAAGAAGAAGAAGAAGAAGAAGAAGAAGAAGAAGAAGAAGAAGAAGAAGAAGAAGAAGAATGAGATGACATTGGACGACAAAGGGCCGTAAAATTGAGACTTCAAAATAAACCTGACGTTTCATAGTTTAAGAAAAGTCGAGTGTAATCTTAATCTATCAATTCCAAGTAAATATTGATTTTTCAACAAAAATTGAAAAAAAAGCGTTTTGCCATTGTAGAATAAAGCAGAACCAACTTTGATCTCGTCTACCTAATAATAATACAACACCGACGATTCTCAGTAACTTGGCCACTATGCTTCCAAAAATGATATTATCTATCAGATTGCCGTCGCCTTTTACTGTTCCCACAGTCTAGTTCCGTCACGTGCATGCAGCCTGATGCCGACACTTACTCATCACCACAATCTTGTCATATTCTGAACAAAAAACAACACATTTTATTTATTTTGGCCAGAAATCTCGTCTTTCAAATATCGATCGATTAAAAGACACTCATCTTGTCAAAAATTCTCAAAACTGGGACTTCACCGAAGTCTCCAAGGATGGCCAAGGATTTGAGAGTTTTCCACAAAATGAGGGTCTAGGAATCCATCAATACTTGAAGAACGTGTTTTCTGGCCAAAATTTTTAAAATGCGTTTTTTTCATCAGAGTTCAGAATTCCCACCATTTTCTATATATATATTCTATACCTACTTTTCCACTTTTCTATCCACAAGGGTAATCAAACTGTACCTGGATTTTTAATATATTCTTTTTCTTTTTTTTTCGCACAGTCAGTTGTTGCTGTCAAACCGAAGTGATAAAAAGGGGAGGATCAAATATAAACAAATTATTGGGTGCAAATCAAGAGTCGGTAAGATGGGAATCTCCGAGTTCAAATTTATTGTGAAATCTAAAACATTTAATGACATTTTTTTAAAAAGAGCTTTTATATCCTGCAATATCCACTAAACGTGCTCAAAGCGCTTTACAAGGGGTTCCTGGCCAACAGCAACATTTAACATGTAGGACGGAACATGACGCCTGTTAGACGATATTACAATTTTTTTCGGGAAAAAATATCGAATTTACCCGGGATCGATCTCGGTCCCTTTGCCTGTGGTGCGAGTGTCTCTACCGGCTGAGCAATCGGGATCCCAAGGTTTTATTTAGGACTTTAAATATACTTTCTTGTGTTAACCTGACGCCATAAAAATACGAATATTATCAATTTCTGGTTTTTCAAGGGAAGCTCTTGTCACATTGATGTTACGATTTTGTTCTTTATGGTAAAAATGGATTCAATTGCAATATTAATCAGATCAATTACCATGGGAAATATTTAACGACCAACTTAAGTTTTAAGCTATCTGATAAAGTTGCAGTCCCATAATTTTTTTAAAGCACTGGGTCATGTGAAACACCTATGATGATTGTCTCATGCCCATATAAAAGTCAACGTATCCTAACATTTACCTGAATAATACTCCAAATACACCTTTTGTCTCAACATATACATCAACATGTACAATAATATGAAAAGCTCATCAAATTATTGAAGTGAGTCATGCAAAAAAAAAAAAAAAAAAAAAAAAGGAAGATCTATACAGACATCTAAAAAACAAAACAAAACAAATTTAAAAAAAACACACACACACACAGACACAAAACACAATAATGAAATCAACAACAGCAAAAAAAGAAACCAAAAAAAATCCAGCAAAAAAAAACAAAAACAAAACAAAACAAACAAAAACAACACGAAAAAAGGGGGAAAACATACAAAATAGATGACACTTTCTAAAACCAACAATTTAAATGTTCCAAAATAAACAGATATCTAAACCTTATTCGTTTCAGCAACAAAAGAACTAAATTGACATAATAAAAACAATGTTTTTTTTTTTCTTCTAATCATTTTCTTTTAACTCCCACGCCTCCAAGACGTTTTTTTCTTCACCTTTCCCGTTCTACCTGCTGTTTTTGCTTCTGCTGCTTCTGTTGGTGGTTGTGATTTGGATGATGATGATGCTGCTGCTGGTGGGAATGTAAAACTACTTGTCAACAGGCAGACCAAAACATCGTTTATGTTTTAAAAGGGAGATTATAATGATAGATGATAAGAATGATAACAAAACAATTACCCAAGTTGCAACATTTCAGTTATGAACATTGAGTTATTAAATCTTTGAATTCAGAGTAAATGGAAATAGGCATCATTTACTTATGTATAACAGTCGTCCTACCCCCTAAAGATAAGCTATTGTAATTTGTAGTGCGGGGCGGTCCTTGGCAAGCTTAAGGACCACGGTCCTTCGGTCCTTGGGAAATGAAGACCGCAAGGACCGGTCCTAGGACCGGTCCTTTTCGACATTGAACATTCCTGAGAGACTGTTGGAAATTCGAACCGGTTTGACCTTTGAGAGCGTGGGATCGTTCATTCTTGAACCGTTAAAGACCGCTACACGATGAAAACCGTGGCCTACAGGAGTAAAACACATGGAGTAGTCACACTCATTTCAAATTGTAACCTAATTAGAGAAGAGGGGTGATGCCTTCTTTATTTGCTCACCGTACTTCATTGTTACTTCGATAATTTAATAAAATTTGAAATTTATCCCCATTAACGGAGATAATGGCATCGCCCAAGGCGTTGATCGAGTTGTTCGTGGCGTTGATACACACACGCAACTCCTACCCCCCCCCCTCCCCCCCCCCCCCCACACACACACACATTAGAGGGCAGCGAGCATTGAAGAGTAAGAGAGAGACGTGAAGTTATAATAAGAGGGGGTGGATGAGGTGATAAGAGGGGTCGATGGTGACTTTTCACCAGATCTAACAAACTCAGCTACCCATTCATTGCTGAGTAGACAGGGATTCAGAAAAAAATCGACTGCACCCGGGATCGATCTCTGGCCCTTTGCGTATAAAGAGAGTGCTCTATCAACTGAGCTATCGGGGTCCCCAAATATTCTATTGGACTTTTTTAAAATTCAGACGTTATAACTGGGTTTTTTGGAAGGAAGAAACTAATGACACTCATATTATTTGATTAGTAAAAACACCAAACGAAATTTTAATATTATTGTATTATTTTAAATGACAACACTGCGATAGAAAGGAGTGGTGACAAGAGATGGACAAAAGAAAACAAAAAATCGGATTTGCTACTTGCTAGGTTCGACACACACACACACACACACACACACACACACACAAACACACACATCTTTTGTAGTCACATACATTTCAAACAATAACCCATTAGAGAAGAGGGGTCATGCCTTCACCATAGATCATTGTCATTGCGATCATTATGGTGTAGTAAATTTTGAAATTTACCCCGTATAATGGAATCGTCCAAGGCGTGCGCCTCCTGTTCCCCCCATCTCACACACGAAAGGGCGGTTTGCGGAGTGGAGGTTGGTGGTCGTCTGCCTGTATGGTCGTCTGTGTCGTTTAGTGTATGGCAAAGGGGGGTGGGTGGTGATTGGTGGAAGATAGGCAACCGAAGCAACGAATCGCTGGGGAAGTAGTAGGCTATGGCGCGAGACCGTAGGACCGTGGTCCTTGCAAGGACCGCCCCGCACTAGTTGAAAGGTGATAAGAAGTGAGGACCGGCGCCGGTCTTCCCCTCTGGGACCGGTCTTCGGTTCACAGCTAAAAGACCGTCGGACCGCGGTTCAGACCGGTCTTCAGCGCGGCACTAGTAATTTGGTCATGCACACATATTCAATTTAATGGAGAAAGAGCTTATCCCGGTTTCTGTACGTTGAAAAGGACAGTCAATTCAAATTCAACTGAGGAGTGGTTCGGATTATTGTTTGTCGCGTGAATAAATCACAATGCATGTCACTATAGATAATTTAATGGACACCCCTGATAGATAGACAGCGATAAAGAAATCATACATTCTCATATCCACTTTAATCATAAAGATAATAATATACCTACTTAATTTTTTTCACAACTAATATTATATTGACATAACAGAGGTTACTTGTTGCATTTGTGTTCATTGTCATAAAATAATATAGGCCAGTGAATTATAATTTAAGGCAGGCAGCTATGAAGTTGAGATAATCAAAGCGATCCGCATGTATTAAATAATTGAAAGATTAAAATCAATTGGAGAATAATCGCCGTTTCTGTCATGATACGAATTGAAACAGGTGTGAATGTATCTATAAAATATCATTGCACCATCTGTCGGTGGTGTCTGGAGTACAGCCATACTTCCGATAGAAAAAGAATAAGAAGAAGAAGAAGAAGAAGAAGAAGAAGAAGAAGAAGAAGAAGAAGAAGAAGAAGAAGAAGAAGAAGAAGAAGAAGAAGAAGAAGAAGAAGAAGACGAAGAAGAAGAAGAAGAAGAAGAAGAAGAAGGAGGAGGAGGAGGAGGAGGAGGAGGAGGAGGAGGATGATGATGATGAGGAGGAGGTGGTGGTGGTGGTCGAGGAAGAGGGAGAAAGAGAATGAGAGAAGAAGATGAAGGAGAAAAAGAAGAACAGGAGGATGAGGAGGAGGATGCAGGAAGAGGGAGAGGGCGAGAGAGAGAGAGAGAGAGAGAGAGAGAGAGAGAGTGTGTGTGTGAGAGAGAGAGTGTGTGTGAGAGAGAGAGAGAGAGAGAGAGAGATCGGAGAAGATGGGGATAAAAATAACGAAATGGCTAGCACAAAGCGAATGTAAATGCACAAATGATAAAACAAAAATCTGCTACGGAATTAAGGAAACATATATAAAAAATCTGATAAAGAGCAAGTGAGTATTAAACTCAAAACGTTGGTCTACAAGCTAAGATATATAAACTGTAATTAAATAGCATCTTGTGCAATTAGCAAAATTTACCAACGTAAAGAAATGGTTTATTGCCTAAATCCCATCTTTTAAAACATTTAACTGTCGTGAGTTAAACTATATTCGTAGTTTATATCTGACCATAATATCCGCCCTCCAACAACAACAACAAAGTTTGTTCCTAAGTAGCCTTTCACACTCGTCACTCGATATCGTCTGTGATTGGCAATGAAACCATCACCTGCATGCAGTATCCTACAGACCTCCACCATCTCATTAATACCTGTTTGTCACATCAATCTTTACACTCATTCGTTTAAATTATATATTAAAAAAACAAACATTTAAAAACAGAACAAAATTTAGACAAATTTAGCAAACAAACAAACAAACAATAATTTAAAAAACATACACATTAAAGGAAAACAAACATACCCCCCCCATATCCCCCTTTATAAAAAAAAAACCCATTAAAATAAACAAATAAAAAGAACAGATAAAAATGAAAAAGAAAGAGGGAAATCGTATAGTCGTGTCTAATCACAAATCATGCCATTTTTTCAGGCGAAAAAAATTCAAGGAGAAAAAATTGAAAGGCAGTCAAAACAAACAGACACTGGAGGTTGAGAGACATCAGATAGAGGGGGATGGTGGGGGGGGGGGGGGGGTGGGGCGGATTACGCCAATTTCATCACAACTGTCTGGCATTGAAAAACGAAACGAAAAGTTTAAGAGAGTGAGAAAATGAATAATCCTGTCGTTACGAAAACAAAAGCGGAGCCGAAACGTCAAAATTGTTTCAGAATGTTTTCCCGCTTTGTTTAAGAAACTATTCGCTCCACGCATGAAAAGTGTGGCACTTTGATAATGAATTTTGCTAACACTGAAATGTTTATTTTGTTCCCAAATCTAGAATACTGTCGTAATCTGGAAAAAAAACATGTTTTCAAATTTGGCCAGAAAATTCATCCCCTAATATGCATCGATTAAAGTGACTCTCATCTTGTTAAAAACCTCTCAAACCTGGGGACTTCATAGAAGATTCAAGGAAGTTACATGTTTGACAGTTTTTGCCAAGATGAGTGTCATTTTAATCGATTGATATTTGAAGGCCGAGTTTTCTGTCCAAATTTTTTTAATAATTTTTTTTTTTTAGTATAACAGAGCAACAGTTTCGGTGGCAGGGTAAGATATTATCACAACAAGAAATAAGACTATAAGACTATAATTAAAACGTAATCTTGCCGTGTATTCTCTTTTACCGCAGTTACAGTTTCGAGCCAAGCTCAGTTAGGCGGGAATACTCTGAAAAAAGGACACGTTTAAAATGTTTTGAACAAAACACTCGTCCTTCAAATGAAAAGTTATCTTGCCAAAATTTCAAAATTGTAGTGGTTTCTTTTTTCCGAATCAGAGTTATGAAGAATAGTCTGAAGTGATGAGAAATGACGGGAAGAGAGAAAACGGAGAATAAAAATGTCACGGTGTCTGGGAGACAAACCAACTGGCACGACACCATTTGCCTGATAGAAGAGAGAGAGAGAGAGAGAGAGAGAGAGAGAG
Organism: Berghia stephanieae; assembly: GCF_034508935.2. Taxonomy (NCBI): domain Eukaryota; kingdom Metazoa; phylum Mollusca; class Gastropoda; order Nudibranchia; family Aeolidiidae; genus Berghia; species Berghia stephanieae. The sequence continues at coordinate 40,147,259 of NC_088360.1, forward strand.
AGAGAGAGAGAGAGAGAGAGAGAGAGAAGGAGATAGATAGATAGATAGAGATAGAGTGTGTGTGTGAGAAAGAGAGAGAGAGAGAGAGAGAGAGAGAGAGAGAGGGAGAGAGAGAAAGAGTTAGAGAGAGAGAGATAGAGATAGATAGATAGATAGATAGATAGATATATAGATATATAGATAGATAGATAGATAGATAGATAGATAGAGAGAGAAGAGGGAAAGAGAGAGAGAGAGAGAGAGAGAGAGAGAGAGAGAGAGAGAGAGAGAGAGAGAGAGAGAGAGAAGTAAATAGAAAAATTGAAAGATTTAAAACATACATTAAAGGTAGATTTACTCCTTATGACAGGAAATTTTATAACACAATGCTCTTTTATGGCGGGGCCGGAGATCGGGGGAGGATGGGGGTATGAGGGCACTGTTTGACCGTGTGTTTTGTTGGGTCAGGGTAACAATTAACACAACAAACATAATGTCTAGGGATTAATTATAAAAGAATATGGAATGATAAAAATAAAACCATAGTATGCACCTCGTATCAAAGCACTTAACCCGTTTCCTTTCATGTGGCGTGTCAGAGAAAGACGGGATAATAATCAAATATAAACAAATCGTAAACAAAGGCACAGTTTACTGTTTTCGCACATTTGCCTTCGTCGTAGGCAGTCTGGGTAATTAACTGACAATAAAATCAAACTATACAAATTTCAAAGCTGTTTGTGATTCCCTCTCTATTTAATAATACCCCTCTTAGAAAACGATCCATGTCATTTGTTTCGTGATCAAAAGTGTCATGTGTATCAAAAGTAAATCTGTACCAAGCAGGACAGCAACGTTTACATTATTTACGACGAGGCGAAAGGGGGGAGGGGGGGGGGGGTATCCAGCAAATTAGCCTGTGTGAACAATCCTGGGGTTGGATCCCTCCTCCCCCCCCCCTCCCCCGCCCCTCAACTTATGGATCTTCTTTTTGATATACATTGACATAAATTACTTTCAATAGATCACATAGTCCTCTTCAGGATGCCAAGAGAGTTTCATTGCAGTCATTTAGACGTCACCGAAACAGGGATAAATACCTATGGAGTATTCAACTCATAGGTGGAGAAACAACTTGGTTCGATCAAATCCACCATAATATATATATATATATATATATATATATATATATATATATATATATATATATATATATATAAGCTAGTTAAATTTGATAATAATTAATTAAAAGAAATAATCAAACTGACTAGGGATGGAGTGCGGTTCCAAATTGTTCAGTCGGAGAGCACTTGGTTCACAAAGAAAGGGATAAGTTTCGGCTCTGTGCGTAGTCGATGATTTTTCTGTCCTTTCTGTCCACTATCCACCCATCAGTGATTGCTTGATCAGGTGGACAGAATACCTTGTAATCGACTAGCATCTTATCCAAAGGGTTGCGAGCAATTATTTATACTGTCAGTTCAATTATACAGAAACCGGGAAAAGCTCCGGCTTTGATTGACTATTTTGATACGGTTCTGGTAGTCAAATCAGAAGTATACGTACTTCGATTTCGACAGTAAAAACATTCAAATTAAGTAGTAGGCTGACGGACACGGTGTATGGCAAGGTAAACACTGTACAGGTAGAAGTACTTTGACCTTTTTAAAGAAGCTCAACGTTCCCACGGTCAGTCCAGAAGTTGTAATTTTTAGTACTTACAACAGCATGCATGATGAGTAACAGTGGCATGGTTCATGGTAGGTAGATAGTGTATTCGGCACGACTGGGTGATAACAACAAAATAAAGGTTATTGCCACCACCGGTGAGTATAAAACTTCCCGTGGAGTACTCACTCACTCACTCTTAATAGCCAGGCTGACTACTTTATCACTACTTAGAAATTACCGGATATTAAATCGTGACGAGTTATGATTAGGAATTTCTGTTCGATGTTTCAACACCTTGTCCAGTATGGATAAGATAATTGTGACAGTTAAACTCGAAGACGTGGGGGCAAAAATAAATAAATAAATAAATAAATAAATAAATAAATAAATAAATAAATAAATAAATAAATAAATTAAAAGAAAAGAAAAAAAAACATTACAATAATAACAACAACAAATAAACCCTCGCCCTCCTTCATAAAAAAACAATAAACAAAAACAAAACAAAACATAACAATATTTTAAAAAACAACAAATAAACCCAAAAACAAGGCAACAATTCAAACGCAAACAATAATAATAATAATAATAATAATAATAATAATAATAATAATAATAATAATAATAATAATAATATTAATAATAATAATAATAACAATAATAATAATAATAATAATAATAATAATAATAATAATAATAATAATAATAATAATAATAAGAAGAAGAAGAAGAAGAAGAAGAAGAAGAGAAGAAGAAGAAGAAGAAGAAGAAAAGAATAAGAAGAATAAGAATAAGAATAAGTATAATAATAATAATAATAATAATAATAATAATAATAATAATAATAATAATAATAATAATAATAATAATCTTCAAAATAATTAATAATAATATAATAATAATAATAATAATAATAATAATAATAATAATAATAATAATAATAATAATAATAATAATAATGATAATAATAATAAGGAGAATAATAATAATAATAATGATAATAATAAGAATAAAAATAATAATAATGATGATGATGATGATGATGATGATGATGATGATGATGATGACGATGATGATGATGATAAGCGCTTAACAGCAACATGACACAAGTCAATCAATCATACAGTCACTCAAACATACAGCATAAAACAAAGCAATATAATTAATTATACATTGTTACATAATAAATAGAAACATTTTAAGGTGTTTTTTAAAAAAAAAAGAATTTTGCATCATTACTGTCTCTGACATACTTAGAAGGGAGTTCCAGATACAGGGTCCCGAGTATTCAAAAGCATTTTCGCTCATTTTGCATGCCACATTTTTGTCTTCACAAGAACGTGATCATCAGATTTTGATCTCAGGTTTCTGGCTGGGACGTAACATTTAAGGATTTCATTAATGTATCCAGGACAATCAGAGTGCAGTGATTTAAAAAAAACAACAATACAGATCTTGTAGTCTATAATATATTTCTCTACGGGAAGCCAGTGGAGTTCTCTTAGCAAACCCGATGCAGATTGATTTCTCCTCTTTCCATAAAATAATGACAAAAAAGTAAAACAAGAGATATGTATTAAATACGAATATTTATAAATTTTGTATATCCAGACTTGACTGGAGAGCTATCGGTTCAAAACTCAAATTTGACACACAAGGTCAAGCGATTTTAAGCTTGGTCAGTAACCGAGGGGGTCAAAAAATCACCACAAAAAAAAAATGTTCTAGTGTAGGATTTAACAAAATGCCGAAAACGAAATTCATTGGTCGATGTCATCTGATAGAGCTTATCTACGAGTACATTATGTTGATTAGGTATTTTCCTTGGATTTATAATGAAACGTGTCAATGAATGAGGAAAGTGGCTTAACTCACTCAACCCTAACACCGACTATATCCGTAGTTTACCCGGGTTCCTTTTACCCCATGCCTATTTATTACATTTTTCTGAGACAAATTATAGGCGTAGTATCAAAGCTAATGTTTTTTTTCTTCATTTTTACATGTTAATGATAGTCGAATAAAACTATCTGTACACGTGTTCGCTTTAAATATTTTTTTTCCAATTTTGAAAAGTAGCAAAAATCTCTAGGATTGAGTGAGTTAATAATATTATCATCAAAACATTACAGAACACACGGTATATTTAAAACTTGTATACAGATAGGTAAACTCGAAGACGTGGGGGCAAAAATAAATAAATAAATAAATAAATAAATAAATAAATAAATAAATAAACAAATAAATAAATTAATTAAAAGAAAAGAAAAAAAAACATTACAATAATAACAACAACAAATAAACCCTCGCCCATGTACCATGTACGTATAAACCACATAACACTGACTTGTTTATGGACTTTTACTTAAAATATTATTTCTGCCCGATTAAAATATAAATACATTAAATGGTTATCAGTGTTCATCTTGACAAGTCAAGGGAAAAGATCTGGGATTTATCATGTCAAATTATTGTTTAGGGACAAGCCAAGGTCAAAGCTGGTTCAAGTAAACTTATCTCAATAAACCATTACGTTGTGATTGAATTAAAAGATGACTTTCATTATCGCTGGCATTTTGGTGAACTATTAAGATCAAAAGAATGAAACTGGTCCAACGATTATGCATTTAAAAAGAAACAAACAACAAGAACTTAATGCGCTAATAACAAAACAGACATATACACACATAGAGCACGGACGCACACACACACACACACACACATACACAACATACGAATATATCATATAATATATTATATAAATAAACCAATTGAACAAACATACAAAAAAAAAAAAGAAAAGAAAAGACTCAACTATGCGCCATGCGAGGCTTGAACCCAGGACCTTCCAATCTGAAAGCGAGTGTCATACCACTAGACCGCATAGCCGCACATCACAGGATGATGATTATGATAATGATGATGATGATGACACTGCTGATGATGATGTTGATGATAATGATGACAATTATGACAACAACGACGACGACGACGACGATGATGATGATGATGATGATGATGATGATTATGGTGATGATGATGATGATGATGATGATGATGATGATGATGATGATGATGATGAGGATGATGATGATGATTTTGTGATTGCATCACATCAAACCCAACAACATTTGTTTGTTTACATATGTCTGGTTTTCTCTAGACATGAGACTAAATTAATATCATAAGGTGCTTTACAAACAAATAATTGCTTTGCTCACATCAAGAATAAATTTGTGGCAAACACGAAACACTCAAGATTATCTGCTGATATGTTTAGCCAATCGCCCATATTGCAAAATATTGATTGTTCCCCCTTGATTGTTTTTATTTGGTTTTGTTTTGTTTTTTTTGTTTTTGGTGGGTTTTTTTTTTTTTTTGTATGTGTGTGTGTTGTTGTTGCAATTTTCGTTTCATACATTTCGAATCATGTTGAGGCCTCATGATCATTTTGTTTCCAAAAATAGTTATTCATTAAAACTACAAAGCTTTAATGAAATGGTTATATCAATGATACATTAAGTAAGTCACTACTCTGTCGATATCTGAAAAAACACGTTTATAGTTAGAATTTTGGCCAGAAAACTCGTCCTTCAAAAATCGATGGATTAAAATGACTCTCATCTTGTCCAAAAAAAAAATAAACAACAACAACAACAAAAAAAAACAACCCAAAAATCTCTCACTCCTTGGACTGAAGTGAAGTCCCCGGTTTGAGAGCTTTTTTATACGATGCGAGTCATTGTAATCGATCGATATTTGAAGGAGGAGCTTTCTGGCCAAAACTTTATAAACGTATTTGTTTTTTTTTTTTTTTTTTTTTTTTTTTTTTTTTTTTTTTTTTGTTTCTTCAAAGCATAGCAGTAGCTACTACACTTGCTAATCACGACAAAGTCAGAGTAATCCAAATATCATCCGTGATAAATGGGGCGGGATGAATGTATTTTGCCGACAGACCAAGGGGAGAGATATCAAATTACCGTATAGATAATGGCAAACAGCTGAGGTATAAGAGAACCTGACAACAGTAATAATGATGGTGATGGTGATGATGGTGATGATGATGATGAGGATGATGCTGGTGATGAAACGACAGCGACGTGAAAGAACATTGGACGGAATAATTAGATACTTAAGAGGTAATCTCTTCATAGGTAATGGCATTCAAAGAGGTTTTTGGTTTCAAAGCATCAAAGAATAAAAATCATTTTATTTTGAACCAGTTTACTGCCGCTCTCGGGAAAACCATATTATTTTTAAAAATTGGCCAGAAAACTCGTCCTTCAAATATCGATCGATTAAAATGACCCTCATCTTAGCAAAAACTCTCAAACCTGAGCTTTTAAGCAAGATTTCGCGAAGTCCCAGGTGTGAGAGTTTTTGCCAAGATAAGGGTCATTTAAATTGAGCGATATTTGAAGGACGAATTTTCTGGCCAAATTATTAAACACACGCTTTTCCAGAGTATGGCAGTTAACTGGTTTTAAAAAAAACAGAATCTGGAAACATTTTTTCTTGTTGAGCACGAGTGCCGACAAAAGCGATGGTAATCTTTACATAATACAGCATTATTCAGTATTTTGTTAAGGATGAAGGAGTAATGAAAAGATCTAAGAATGTCTTGATTTCATCAAATGCTTTGCTCTCTTTTAACTTAAGTGCCTTGTCAGGTTATATTTTCATGTGTTTCTTTTTCCTCCGTTTCTTCTCATCAATTTTCTTGTTATTACGGGTTGACGTTAATAAAGTTTACATTAGAGCTGAGCTTATGATCAATTTTAATTTATTTTCGTGGCATAACAGGAACATGTGTTTACAAATATCCTTATCGCAGCTAAACTGTTACAAGTTATAAAAGCTTTATAATAATATAGTGTCTGTGCCGACAAACTAATCCATTTTTTTTTTGGTAAATAAAAGGATTAGATGAAAAGAAAGACGAAATGTCATTTAATGATAAAAACATATAATTTTAAAAAATGAAAAGATTGTATATATTCTAAAAGCAAAGCGTATAAATATGTAATAACTTTTTTTTATAATTTAAGAAATAGTTTAGGCCCCGGGTGATGTGAATGGATTGAGTCAGTAAAGAAGATGTGTCCCAAAAGATAACCCCAGCCAAAACAAACAACACATTGTTAATGTTAACTTTAATTACCCCCCCAAAAAAAAAAAACAAACAAAAAAAAAAAAAAAAAAAAAAAAAAAAAAAAAAAAAAAAAAAACAAACACACAAAAAAAAAAAAAAAAACTTTTTTTTTAAACTGTGGGAATATTTTTTGGTATTGATTAATTTTGGTCAGTGAAAAAAAAGATAATTAAAAGCCTCTTCCATAGGGTGATGACTGGTGGGGGAGGGGAGAGGGGCGAGGTGGTATTAAATCCCTTTGAGGCCTTGGCATAAGAACTTGGAAAGCTATATTATTATTATTATTATTATTATTATTATTATTATTATTATTATTATTATTATTATTATTATTATTATTATTATTATCATTATTATTATTATTATTATTATTATTATTATTATTATTATTATTATTATTATTATTATTATTATTATTATTATATTATTATTATCATTATTATATTATATTATTTTATTATTATATCACCGTGGTCGTTATTATTATTATCGTTATTATTTGACGATTTGACGTCTTAATAAAATGAGATGATACGAGACAACAAAGTGCTTGGACCAAGAAAATATAACCTCGAATATTCGCTATATAAAGTCTATGTTTTTGTTCTATCAAAATTTCACTAACAGCTAGATAAAGGAAAATAGGGGGAATACAAAAACAAAAACAAAAAACAAAAACGCATGCCAAAATGATTAAGACTAGTAGTTAGTTCCAGATTGTTACCAGCTGTTGGGCTATGTTAAATATGGTTTGTATTTTAGACTCAAAAACCTACATACAATAAACCCCCTCTAGACACCTTGCCCCCTGCTGGTACAATAACAAATAAGTTTCACGGTTGGCTATAGGTTTGTTTGCAAGGAGAATTATACTAAAATGTAAACGCCTGGTGAAGTAAAGTTACGTTTGGATACGAAAAAAAATAATCTTGAGAAAGAGAGGGAAAGACAATAAGCAGTACCCATATATATCCTTTAAAAAAAAAAGACGTATCTAACAAACAAAAAAAAAAAAAAAAAAAATCAAAAAAGATAAATAAATAAAAAAATCAAAACAACCACAACAATCAAACAAACAATTAAACAAAAAAAAAAGAGGAAAAGGAGCTCCAATTATAATAATAAACTTACTGTAACCCTATTATTATTGTTATTATCATCATGATCATCTTTTCCCATCAATATTAATCATAATAATAATAATAATAAATAATAATAATAATAATAATAATAAAATAATAATAATAATAATATAATAATAATAATAATAATAATAATAATAATTATTATTATTATTATTATTATTATTATTATTATTAATTATATAATTATATATATAATATAAATAATAATAATAATAATAAATAATAATAATAATAATAATAATAATAATAATAATAATAATAATAATAATAATAATAATAATAATAATAATAATAATAATAATAATTTTAATAATAATAATGTAATAATAATTAATAATAATAATAATAATAATAATAATAATAATAATAATAATAATAATAATAATAATAATAATAATAATATAATAATATATTATATATTATTATTATTATTATTATTTATTATTATTATTATTATTATTATTATTATTATTATTATTATTATTATTATTATTATTATTATTATTAAACGCGCTCAAAGCGCTTTTACACAGGGTAACACGTAATATGTAGAACGAGACATGGCTCTTGTTAGGCGATAATACCATTTATTTTTTCGACAGAGACAACTCTATTAACGCTATTACTCATTTTCCACCTGAGGACGGTGAGAGAGTGTGAGTAATGAACCTTTTCCAGGGACTCAACTATGCACCGAGCGAGGCTCAAACCCATGACCTTCCTATCCGAAAGGTAGTGCCATACCACAAGACCACATTATAGCCGCACAATAAAAAGAAAGTGATATTTGACCATTATAAATATCGCATCTATTGTGTGGGTGGGAGATGGCCATATGGTCATGGACGAGAGTTTTGATCGAATCACTGGTACGAACTAAATCAATGGAAAAGCAACATCTTCGTCAGACTGCCCATTTCCCTAGCAACAGACTGTGTTCAATGAAATGCATTAAAATGCTAGAATACATAATATCATTATGAATGGCATATTCTTTCTGGTCAAATAGAGACCACACACACACACACACAAAAAGATTTCAAAGAGAATTAATTATAAATTAAAACTGCTATATAAAGCTAGAAAACAAAAAAAATGTTTACTCAAGTTTACTCATTATTTCTTAAATGTTTTCACACAAATAGAATTAAAAGCGACATGTCTTCAAATCAAGTAATTCATGATTAATTACAATCGTGGAACCGTTGGGGTGAAGTATGTTTGCATGTGTGAAAGATGTGTTATATGAGTCAATGCATGTGTGTCTTTGTATGAGATGGGAGGAGGAGGAGAGAGAGAGAGAGAGAGAGAGAGAGAGAGAGAGAGAGAGAGAGAGAGAAAGAGAGATGGAGAAAGACAGAGACAGAAAGAGAGAGATAGAAAGAGAGAGATAAATAGAGATAGATAGTGAGATAGATAGATAGATAGAGAGAGAGAGAGAGAGAGAGAGGGAGAGAGAGAGTAGGCAAAAAAAAAGAGAGAGAGAAAGAGAGAAAGAAAGAAAGAAAGAGAGAGAAAGAGAGAGAGAGAGGGAGAGAGAGAGAGAGAGAGAGAGAGAGAGAGAAAGAGATGGAGAAAGACAGAGACAGAAAGAGAGAGATAGAAAGAGAGAGATAAATAGAGATAGATAGAGAGAGAAAGAGAGAGAGAGAGAGACGGGGAGAAAGAAGAGAGTGAGAAAGAGAGAAAGAAAGAAAGAAAGAGAGAGAAAGAAAGAGAGAGAGAGAGAGGAGGAGAGGAGAGAGAGAGAGAGAGAGAGAGAGAAAGAGAGATGGAAAAAGACAGAGACAGAAAGAGAGAGAGAGATAGAAAGAGAGAGATAAATAGAGATAGATAGAGAGAAAGAGAGAGAGAGAGAGAGAGAGAGAGAGGGGTGGGAGAGAGAGTAGGCAAAAAAAGAGAGAGAGAAAGAGAGGAAGAAAGAAAGAAAGAAAGAGAGAGAAAGAGAGAGAGAGAGAGAGAGAGAGAGAGAGAGAGAGAGAGAAAGAGAGATGGAGAAAGACAGAGACAGAAAGAGAGAGATAAATAGAGATAGATAAATAGAGAGAAAGAGAGAGAGAAAGAGAGAGAGAGAGAGAGAGAGAGAGAGAGAGAGAGAGAGAGAGAGAGGGAGAGAGAGAGTAGGCAAAAAAAAAGCCAAACCAAATCGAAAATCACAATAATCTTTTCTAAAGAAAAAAAAAAAAAATTTTTTAAAGAATCTATTTTGTGCCCAGGTTCTTTATAAAGCTGTCAAAATTGTTGTTACTGTTGTAGTTTTTGAGAGGACAGGGGTCGGTTGTGTTTTTAAATACTGTAAGATTTTCAATTACGAATGTTTAGAAGAAAGACTAAAAAGATCTAATAAGCTATGTAACGGTGGGTTTACAAAACAAAGAAAATAGCGCTTAGCCTTCAAACATAATATTTTGTGAGGTTTTCTGATCACGTGGTATGTATGACACTCGATTTCGGATTGGTAGGGCCCTTGCTCGAGCCCGCTCTCGGTGGCGCAAGATATGGTCCTTGGGAAAGGCTCTTTACTCTCATTCTCTCTCACTGCACTCAGGTATAAAATGAGAACCTAACCGGTAAAAGCGTTGTATCTGTCGAAATTAAATTTTAAAGGAGTCTCGTCCTACAGTTTTTTAGTGTTGTTTTCTTTTGCTTGAGATTCCTTGTCAAGCGCTTTGAGCATTTTAATGGATATTAGCATACGTCCTGATTGGTTGAATGCAACCACGTGTGAGATGTAACTGCGTTAGGGCTAACCCACACCGGAGACTGACTCCGACGATCCGACACTGCCGTCCTCTTCCGTCTTCCGGATAAAGATGTCGTGCACGGACAAAATACTAAGAATAAAGAGAAGAGCCGCTGCCCATACCAAGCTCCCAAAAAAAAAAAAAAAAAAAAAAAAAAAAAAAAAAAGGCAGAGGACGTATTAAAGTTCGTGCCCGACGTCTTTATCCGTGAAGACGGCAGAAGACGACAGTGCTGGGTCGTCGGAGTCAGTCTCCGGTGTGGGTTAGCCCTTACTTCGAGTCAGTTCTATGCTTATGAGTCCGTGAGCAAGTCGATTTTCAGTTGACAATAGCTATGATATAATATTAATAGTGGTAAGGTCATATTTAATTCGATTTTACAGTTGACAATGATATAAGTAACGGTATGATTATATTAAATGTGTTCGGAATCGAAAAATAGGATTTCATTTGGTGCTTGAGATTCCATATCAAGCGCTTTGAGAATATTTAATGGATATTGTACTGTATAAAAGCTTTTTTTTTCTTTTTTTTTTAAAATATTTTTTTCTTGTTGTCAGGATGCCTCTATATTGAAATCATAGTGTAAGATAAACTTAATTTCGTTTTTGCTTTTGAAGACAGTCAACCAGTCCATTTGTCATAATAGATAAAGTTACGTGTCGTAGTCGTCGTCGTCGTCGTCATCATCATCATCCTCATCATAATCATCATCATCATCAATATCCTCCTTATCATCACCATCACCATCATCGTCGTCGTCGTCGCACTCGTCGTCATCATCATCGCCATTGTAATTGTCGTCTCGACATTATATCGTCATCCTCGTCATTATCATCATTATAATCACCACCACCACCGTCACCACCACTACCACCATCATCATCATCATCATCGTGGTTATCATTATCACCGCCTTCGACCAAATCATCATCGTCGTCATTGTCATCATCATCATCGCCATCATCTTGTCATCAACGTCGTTGTAATCATCGTCTCATTATCACTTTCATCGTCGTCTTCATCATCCACAATTCTCACGGTTCAAGGCACGAGCTGCCCAAGGCACGTGTTAGTTGTTTATTCAAGTCAGTGGATTGG
>NC_088360.1:40164050-40171550 GCF_034508935.2 Berghia stephanieae
GCCATAACCGCTCTCTACGATCACCCGGACAAAATTAATCTGCTCTCTACAAAATCAAAGACATTCGCTGATGATGAATCGCCTCGACACCATTGTCTCCCCTGGCCCTGTCCAGCGTTGCTAAGAGGGAATACAATAGGATGCAATAGTCTGATGTCATGTCCGCCCAGCAACGAGCAGTTTGGTTCTAAACAAAGAAAATCGGTACTTTTTATTCTTCGTGCTGGCTAGAACTTTTCACATGTCATGTGATCAGAATGTATAAAAGTCAAAACACGATCAGATTTATAATGTTTTTCTCCTCTGGATATACTTTTATGCTCGTCGGAGAATTACTTCATAAGGGCGTCCGCCATTGTGCCAATAGTTTAGATCCAGTTACTGAGTTACTATGCGTCATTACAAGCGATGTGACGTCACGACTGTCGAAGCCGATTAGTCCGATGCAGAGATCAATATAATAATATACTCAAATGAACATACTTTATCAACATTATATACAAAGTATGTGTATGTGGATCATGGCAAGAAATATTTACTCAACTTCAACCAAGTCTAAACTTCTGTCTTAATTCATATAGGAAGGGTTTTAACTCCTCGACAATTCCTCAAACATTCTCACCAATCTCTGAATTATTATTTTTCACTTCAGACAATCGATGTCCACTTTCCCCTTGGCACAAGTTATTTTGATAGTTCCAACTTTTCCCTTTCAATTGAAACATAGATCGTTGTCGTTTAATTTGCAACAAATTTATAATGATATCTTATCCAACCACGAAAATTAAAAACTTGGCAAAGAATAACACGATGCATTTTTACTGGGACTGAGAAAACAGGTGACATTCTACAAAATTTGAAATTTGAAAATGTCACACACAGTCAACGAACCACTGTTGTACAAGACTGACAAACCGTCAGATGATTTCCATTATCAATTAAATCAAAAAAGAGGGAAAAAGAAGGAAAAAACGCGTAAAACCACGGGTGTTATAAATAGTAAAAGATAAGTGGGGGAAGGGGGGGGGGGAGAAGCAGATAAGGTAAACTAGGATAACTCTGGAGCCTATTTGGATCACCGGGAGATGCTCGCAAAAATCATGGCATTTGTCATCGTGTAAGCGTCAAGATCATGTTAGCTTCTTTATGTATTTATTAAGCTGGTTGCTAACAGTGACTTAGGAAGAAAAAAAATCTTACCTGCGTTGGAGTAGGTGAAGGAAACTCTACCAGCAGCTCCTCTTTCCCCTCTGACAGCCGACGACTTTGTATCCGACACCTCAGTTCTTCTTTGATGAGTGGAGTGAGGCGTCCGCATTCCAAGGACTCTACCGTGGCCCGCAGTAATCCTGGGGGAAAATATTTGTAAAGACGAAATAATGTGAAGCCTGTAACAAGTAGATTCGTATTATAATTAGTAATCTATAACTATAAAATAAAGAATATTAAAATCACGCCATTCCGCGCTTAATCGATGCCGTCACATGGGCATTCCTTGAAAAGTATATAAATATGCGTTAGACCGATAATCAGTCCATCAAACTTTTGATGTCAACAAAATTAGACCATTTTTAACTAAGTGAGCAAATTAGGTGGGGTTGGGGAAGGGGGGGGGGGCGCAATAATCTTCCCAAGGCAGATAACGAAAGTGCCAAAGAGGGGCTTAAACACGGGACCTCACGGGTTACTGTGCAATGCATTAACGACTCGGCCACCTCGGTCCCCCACCTTAAGTTAAATATGAGACTAACAAATTGTTAATGGTCACTATAACTCTTAGCTGGGACAGTTCAGATTGCCGAAATATGTCTATCACATAAAAAGCCGATGAAAATCGGAAGTCAGATCAGACGAAAAGGATTTTACAGAACTTAAAACCACTGTTGAAAATATTATCTGATTAATGCAAACGAGTACAAAATCATTGGTAATGCTAAATCAAATCTTTCAAAGTGTATATATTATACTTCAAGAAATGAAGTGGGTAGGAAAGTGCCAGAAGACAACAGAGAATAAAAACTTCGCAGCGGCGATGGGGTCTCGAACCCGCGACATTACTGGTACGACAACTCCGCCTGGCCGGGGAGATCGTGACTCTACCGTATGAGCTATCCACGACCCCCCAAAAAGTCGTTTCAAAGCTAAGTCTAACTAGAGCTTTCTCTCCTCGACTTCTTGAGGTCACGGGTTCAACACACACAAACGTCGCGAAGTTAGTTGGCCAGCATTTAAGCTTAATAGCCAATATTCTCAACACAAACGTGTAAAATAGAAACGATTGAGACATTGAGTATCTATGCTCCGGTATTTGGGGTGAATCTTTAATTCAGAAACGTGAGTGGAGCTGTTTGTAATATTATGCTCTTAAAATCTAATAATGGAATTTGTTTAGTCATGTATATTGGGCTTTGAACCTTGGACTTTTGTGTTTATTGACAAGTGATCTAGTCATTTACTAATTCATAAAAGGCTCCCGGTTGCTAATTTGTCAGTGAGCCTGGTTTCGGATCCCGATGGAATCGGGTTTCTATTTCTCCTTTCGTCTTATTTTTTCTTACTCCACCAAGTCATGAATGGGTAGCTGGGTATATTAGATCTATCGGAAAGCACTTTTAGATAGACTTGCATCCTGACTAAAGATACGATTAACTCTGTAAGAACAGGAATAAACTCGGGCAAGTTGGTACCAAGGCTCTGTTCTTATTAGTTTTCGATCATTATGACTACAGACTGGTAACTTATCGTTATTCTGTTTTCTTCTATTAAATTATAAGTTAGCAGAGTATTGATGTTATGTTATATAATATATAATATGATATAAAACAAATTTCGTAATACAGAAAAAAAAATATGTTTTCAGTTTTTATGTAAGTTGTAAACAAGCAATTTTCTCGTATGCTGGGCATTGATCAAGGAAAGATTAAATAATATTTTGATTTGGCAATGACTCTGATGATGATGATAATAATGATGATGATAATGGTGGTGGTGATGATGATAATGCTATTGATGATGATGATGATGATGATGATGATGATGATGATGATGATGATGATGATGATAACGACATTATAATAATAGCGATAAGTCAAGTAAATCTGCAACCAGTACCAGCATCATTGAGTGCAGCCAATTCTTGGAGAAACTCTTCTGTGTCGCTGGAATCGGAGACGGAGGGTAAGTCGAGGTGTTCTAGAGGATCCACTGGCGATGACATGGTGACGCTGAAATCTCTCTATAGACGCTGTTAATGCTAAAACAGTAAGTGATTGCTAGATAGAATTCAAAAGGAATTACAATCCAAACACAGTCACAATTGTTTCAAAACTATGTACGATAAAAATGTTTTTTTAACAATAATATTATAATATATTATATTTTTCAGTGATCTAAATGTAATTTGTATTTCGTCTTTGGTGAAAATACCTAGACAGCTATGAGTTTGACAGACATTGCATGTTATCTACTAAGTTCGATATTGCACTTTTCAAATATGCGATAGATTCTGTTTAGGCAGGCAGTGAGAATTAAAGTGTTATTACTGTGTAATATAGTGACAATACACAAATGATAGTTCCAATTTATGAATGATATCGCCGACTTCTATACAAATTATGAATCAATATGTCTGTGTTGTGTTATTATAGTTCATTATTCTGAAGTGCAATGCGAAAGTGAAATTACATCGACGGTTTATATATATTTATGTAAAAATTGTTTTAAAAATCTACAATCTGATGTATGTCACACCTAAATATATTATTCACGTGACCACGATATAGACAAACTCTTTGAGAATTGCTTTAAGTGCATCATTCGCCTTTCGTATTGTTTTTGTTTTTTAATATCTTCCAGGCAGTGTTTCGGTATATCATTATAATATTATTACAACTTAAGACATCGAGAACAAAATGTGTCTAATCATAACTGCATTAAACACCAAAAAGAGTTGCTTTTCAGCCTCTTTCTCGACATGACGAATTTTTATAGTTATCGGTAGCCTAAAACTGGCGAAAGAATTTAATCTCATTTATTTCAGTGAAGATAATCTGTGGATATATTTATGAAATGTCACAATTCTTGAAATGGTCATAATAATAATATTAAAGGAAACGTTAATTTACAAAGATGATTCTGACTGTAAATTAATTACGTAGGTATAAAAAGTGAATGGTTGGCGGGTATAAAAAAACTTGTTTGAGTAAAAGAGTTGAAGATGGTGGTTGAGGTAGATGGTTGGTTGGTTGTTTTGTAGAACAGCACGTCGGTGGTGGGTTGAGAGTGGTGCCAGTTCTGCTCTGAGCTATGATATCTTGTCAAATCTGGACTGGAGATGATTTTATCAGGACAGCAATGATCTGTGAAGGACAAAAATTATGAAATGTAAATAAAGATAAATATTTAAATAAATGCATAAAAAGACAGGTGAATGAATACTATGAATAGATAAATAAATTCATTAATAAATAAAAACAACAAGTAAATCGATATCATATCAATGTGTATATATACATGTTAATGGATAAATAGATAAATAAATAAATGAATAAATAAATAGGTAAATTATTAAATAGATAATAGATTGATAAATATATTAACAAGATAAAATCTCTCTCTCTCTCTCTCTCTCTCTCTCTCTCTCTCACTCTCTCTCTTTGCGTGTGTGTGTGTGTGTGTGTGTGTATTTGTGCATATCTGTATGTTTGTAAGTGTATGCGAGTGCGCCTGAGTGTATTCCACCACTTGACATTTTCCGCGAAAAAAACCCCCAAAAAACAATTCTAACAAAATGTTATTATATTTTTAACAAAAAAAAAAAACAACAAAAAACAACAACAACAAAAACAACAAAATAACAAAACAAAAAACACCAGGAAAATTACTTTTATAAACAATGTTGTCTCCATACTTGTTATGTTAGAACAAGAAACTCGATACTACTTAACGCACGTTCACACACACACATACACACACATACATATACAGATACACAAAGCGAGAGAGAGACACACATGCACACACACACATAGAGAAAGAGAGAGAGAGAGATAGAGAGAGAGAGAGAGAGAGATAGAGAGAGAGAGATAGATAGAGAGATAGAGAGAGAGAGAGAGAGAGAGAGAGAGTAAAAGAAAAAAAAACACGGACAGAAAAAAAAATATCTTAAATGAAAAGAAATGTCATTGGGTAAGGCACTTAACACTCATTACCCCGCTCAACTCAGGCGTTAATGAGTACCTGACTATAGGCAGTAACGGATATTGTAAGAGTGTTAGTGAAAGGACGCCTAACAGGCGAGTCCCGAGTGAAGTATGGTTGAGTCCTTGGAAAAGGCTCTTTACTCACATTCTCTCACCATACTCAGGTGTAAAATGAGTACCTGGCCATTAACAACGCAGTCTCTGTCCGAAAAAAAATATCCCCTCATGTCTCGTCCTACATGTTAAGTGTTGCTGTTGGCTAGGAACCCCTTGTAAAGCGCTTTGAGCACGTTTAGTGGATATTGCGTTATATATAAGTTCATTTAATAAAAAATTGTTTAACCGTATAAATTGGAAATATGGTTTAATATGGCTTGCTCGGGGACTTGAAGAAACATAAAGCGCGTTAGGCATGGTAAATCCGCGGGGGGAAATTACTATATAAATGTACATATTCATATTTATTTATGCATGAATTATTACTCTTTACCCAGACATAATACCAGATGGATAGGGTGGGCAACATAATATGACTGACTGTGGGGCGATGTGGTCCTGTAGTAAGACACTCGCCTTTGGATCGCAAAGTCCTGGGTTCGAGTCCCGCTCTGATAGACGCATAGTTGAGTCCTTGGAAAAGGGCTCTAAATTCACATTGCGTCACCGTGCTTAGGGGTAAAATGAGTCCGAAAAATAACTGTAATATCGCATAATATGCTTCACCTCTCGTCCTACATGTTAAGTGTTGCTGTTGGCTAGGCACCTCTTGTTAAGCGCTTAGAGCACGTTTAGTGAATATTGCCCTTTATAAAATTTCATTTATAGAGTTTTATTGAGGAAAGAAATCAGGTGGTTTCGAGAAGACCAATGAGAATAATGAGAACTTTGAAAGCGATATATAAATAGACAATTCAAAGTGATACTAAGCTGCTTGAAGCTGTGGACTGTAAAATGTAATAAACAAAAATTAACATAACAGCTTCAAAAAAGAACAAAATACCAAACATGAAACATTTTGGGCTCAAAACCCTTCACCAGTCAACATAAATCCATTACTCTAAAAAGCATGTAGACGTCAGAGAAATATTATTCTCTACGTCTATCTGGTTTTTTAAGTAATGTATTTATGGTTTTATTGTTGTCTGGAGAAGGGTATTGAGTCCGAAACGTTTCGTGATTTGTATTTTGTTCTTTTTGAAGCTGCTGTTATGTTAATTTTTTTTTTTATATAGATAAACTGAATTTTTTAAAACAATTTTTGGGATGTTTTCTATTTGATTGTATGCTTGTGCATTGTTTGTTTGTTTGTTTGAAAATGCAATTGCATACTTACAATCACTACTTACTCTCAATCGATCAATGGCTTTGATAACATATTATAATTGTTTTCTTGTTTCGTATCCAGTCCATTGTGTGCTCATGAGAGACTCTTAAATCTGAGTGGTACTTCGGCATGGTAGGAGTCAATATTTATGAAAGTCAAATAAATAATGAGAATACAATATAACAGTAATATACGTTATTAAATTGATGAGTAATATCAAGTTGATTCCCTGAGATTGGTATCAAATATCATTAACTCACAATCACAAATTATAGCAAATACATTTTGAAAAGCAAAGAAGTAAAGCAATGTTTGTTACAAGAGTCACGTATAAATTAAATCTTAGATCTATCTGCATAGCAAAGTCACAACACTGATGAACGTCATTCTCTCTCGACACTAAAAGGTATACTTTTGACAATGGGTAGTTCTGATATTATGTATTTTTGACACTAGATAATTTTGACACTTGGCACAGCAAACTCTATTTTAATTTTTAGAAATGTGATATCGTCGGCTGTGTAGAATGTTTGCTCATCTCGTATAAAAGTAATAGAAATAAGGACTGTATTGCTTGTCTCCTCGCAGTTTTTTATCCACTTGATTCAAACTGATGAGCGAAGAAATACGTTTATGTTGATTTCGAGTGTTGTAAACCGGGGAGAGACTACTCAGATGATAAGGTTTACAAGTGTAGCTAGTCCTTTATTTAGTGCTGAATATTTTGTTGTTGTTGTTGTTGATACTTGGGCAAGCGAACAAGACTGCTTCTTGCCTGGCGATTAATGTCGAATATTTTTTTTTTTAATATAGAAAGTTGCTGCCATGCGGTGATGATTTTCTTTCAATGGTGTGAACACAGTATAACTGTTGGTGTTGATGACTGTCTGAGGTAGATGGATGGATGGATGGATAGATTGATGGATAGATGGATGGATGGATTGACGGCAGGCCCCACGTGATTATTCCTGAGAA
>NC_088360.1:40179050-40191550 GCF_034508935.2 Berghia stephanieae
GTACATTCCTCTATATAAAAGCTTAAGTCTGTTTCTTGTTTGTTTTTTTTTTCTCTTCTTCTTAACAGGCGTCATGTCTCGTTCTACAGTGTTGCTGTTGGCTAGGGACCCCTTGTAAAGCGCTTTGAACACGATTAGAGGATATTGCTCTACATAAATACTCAAGTCTTTTTAAGGGCCTATGTCGGAAAGAACAAGAAGTTTAAAGTAAAAAATGATATGAATTAAGAAAATTAAATGTTTTAAAATTTAAGGGGAAAAAAACCCTCATTTTCTTCAATGAAGACATAATGTTATTATGTTTAATTAAATGTTATAGTTACTATGCGTTTCGGTAAAATGATCACAACATCCGCCATCCAAATTAAACACCCCAACACGCAAAACTGTCTATAGATAGTATGCGCTTGGCTAAGAACTTCACAACATTGCCATCCGGAAGTATAACGGACAAACACAAAACTCTGTGTGATCATGAACTATTATAGTCTGGATAAAACCGTTTAGTGAGAATAACTCATAAACGTGGATGGCAAAAAACAATAACAAAGACCCGAGTGACGTCAACTTCGAACTATCTATAACATTTAACGCTTATAGATAGTTCGAAGATGACGTCTCTTAGGTCTTTGTTATTGTTTTTTGCCATCCGCGCCATAACAAAGAGGTGCGTTAACGTCAACTTCGTTCAATCTATAGATAGTATGCAATTGGCTAAGAAGCTCACAACATTGTCATCCGGAAGTATAAATGACCAACAAACAAAACTATGTGCAACCATGAACTTTAATAGTCTGGTTCATACAGTTTAATAAGTGCTTATAAACGTGGATGGCAACAAAACAAAACAAACAAAAAAACAATAACAAAGACCCGAGTGACGTCATCTCCGTTCTATCTACAGGTAAAGCTTTTTTTAAAAAATATTATAAACAAAAGGGTCATCCCGAGATATTATTACCGTTTTGAGACGATAGGTCACAAATCTGGAAAATCTTACAAGAAAATGAATCGTTAAAGGCATAATAATATTATCACGGAGATTGAAAATATCCTCATCAAAAGGAATACTAGACTACTTCTCTGATAATGTGTGGTTTGTCAATAAACAATTCTATTTTCTCATCTTCAATTCATATTTCTATGTGCAGTGTATTTATTACGATCAGAGAGAAAGAAAAATCGATAACAATAAGGTGCGACGACATTCTTCATTCTTTGATTTGACCGAGTTTCGGCTCTATTTTAACCAGTTAACTGCCGTACTCTGGAAAAACACGTATTTAAAATTTTGGCCAGAAAACTCGTCCTTCAAATATCGATTGATTTAAATGACTCCCCGTCTTGGAGATAAACTCTCAAACCTGGAACTTCGAAGTCCCAGGTTTGAGAGTTTTTCGCCAAGACGGGGAGTCATTTAAATCAATCGATATTTGAAGGACGAGTTTTCTGGCCAAAATTTTAAATACGTGTTTTTCCAGAGTACGGCAGTTAACTGGTAACAGTTAAACACACATGGACAACAACACAAGTGGAGAAGGGATGGAGTCGGGGGAAAGATTTAATCAATTCTATTTTTTTCTCTAAAAAAAAAAAAAGAATCATAATAAAGTAACAGATGGTGAAAAAAAAAAGAGAAGAAGAAAGGAAAATTGATGATTGAGATGTGGAATACAAACGAGAGATTCTATTTATAGAATACTACACCAGCCTACTACGCATCACTCTGCGCATCAATAGTTCGCATCTCTCTCTCTCTCTCTCTCTCTCTCTCTCTCTCTCTCTCTCTCTCTCTCTCTCTCTCTCTTTCTTTCTCTCTCTTCCTCTCTCTCTGCTCTCTCCCTTCCGTCCATTTTCCTCGCCTTTTTCATCTCGCCTTTCCATTGGCCAATCATAAATTAACATTGATTACTAATTCCCACGAATCCCCTCGCAGTTTCATGCTTCAGACTAATAGGGGGGTGGGGGTGGGGGGGGGGGGGGGAGTGGAAGAGAGGCGAAATGGGAAGGGGGGGGGGGGGGGGAGGAGAGTGTGAGCACAATAGGGGAGAATTTTTGAGAGATGGCCGTTTTTCAACGAAGGCAAGATAGCGGTGAGAAGTTTGATAGTCATTCAGTGAGTCCGTCCGTGTGTCTGTCATGAGACTTCAGTTCCTCCTAATCGTTATTAAATAATATGCTTTTATACTTTAAAAAAAAAAAAAAAAAAATATATATATATATATATATATATATATATATATATATTATAGAAGTCAAGAGTATACCCCGATGACGATTCTTTATCGATCGAGTCCAAAAGCTACTGATCCAAACAGTCAACGACGCCAAGATTATACTTAGTTGATAATAACTACAATAAGAATATTATTAATGACGGTGATGATGGTAATAATAATAATAATAATAATAATAATAATAATAATAATAATAATAATAACAATAATAATACAAATAATAATAATAACAATAATAATAATAATAATAATAATAATAATAATAATAGTAATCAATAAATAATAATAATAATAATAATAATAATAATAATAATAATAATAATAATAATAATAATAATAATAATAATAATAATAATAATCACAATAATAATAGAAAGAGTTCAGCTGCTTTATGCATCGATGGGAAAAATAATGAGGACGGGAGGGTGGGGGGGGGGGGAGTTATTTCATGGTGAGAAAAGGCAGGCAAAACAAATTATAGTTATTTGTTTAAACTCCATATCCAAACAAGTAAAAAGTAGAAACATAATAAAAAGAAAATGAAACATTTTTAAAGTTTTGACCAGAAACTCGTCCTTCAAATATCGATCGATTAAAATATATCTTGTCAAAAACGTATAAACCTGGGACTTCAATGAAGTCAACTATTTTAAAACGTGTTTTAGTAGTGTACGGCACTGTAGTTTGAAGTATTATGATAATGGTAAACTGACTAGGTTTCATATATATATATATATATATATATATATGAGAGGAGAGGAGGAGAGGGGGGGGGGGGGGAGGGGGGTTAAGAATATAAACAAGAACAACAACAATAACAACAACAAGAAGTAAATAAATAAATAGATAAATGAATAAATAATAAATAAATAAATAAATAAATAAATAAATAAATAAATAAATAAATAGATAAATAAATAACTAAATAAATAAATACATAAATAAATATATAAATGATTAAATAAATAAATAAATAAATAAATAAATAAATAAATAAATAAATAAACCAAACAAATAAAAAAGAAAGAAAGAAAAAAGGAAACCAAATCTAAAAAAGAAAAAAAAAACCCCAACCCCAAAGCAAATACATCAGACAAACAAAAGCGTAATAAACAAATTCAAGAAAATATAATATTTATTAGTATCTAAATGTCTGTTAAATCGAGTCGATCGTCTAGTAGCAATGGCTTCTTTCTTATATTTCTCTGGTTTCCAAATAAGAGTTTTATTTTCACGCAATTTGATTGGCACTTAAATACTAAACGACTAGTAGACTGGCTTACACATGCCGGATTTCATAACATACGATTACCTTTATCTAGTCACGTTTTGCAAATAAATGATGGAGATCAATGATGGTGATAGTGGTGTGGTGTTTATTATTATTATTATTATTATTATTATTATTATTATCATCATCATCATCATCATCATCATCATCATCATCATCATCATCATCATCATCATCATCATCACCATCATCATCATCATCATCATCATCATCATCATCATCATCATCATCATTATTATTATCATTATTATTATTATTATTATTATTATTATTATTATATCATCATCATCATATATTATTATTATTATTATTATTATTATTATTATTTATTATTATTATTATTATTATTATTATTATTATTATCATTATTATTATTACATCAACACCACTATTCCAACATGTACAGGTTTCAGAGAGGGGACGGTCCCACTATAATATTATAGAATATATTATGTCTTAGCACACACGGTAATTTATCGTGGAAGCGAGCGTGAGAGGGGCGCGCGCGGTGAGTTTACTCACGTCCATTGATTTTATCCCTGTTGATAATCTATACATATTACTCCATAATAATTACGTATAGCCTCCCCGTCCTGAACACCCAGGTTGTGACAAAGTCTGACATTTAGACACATCATTATAATCTGTTGACTTTAAGCGGGTAGATGGTGGATCGAAAGCTTCTATACTGGATGATTACATCCTATCATTATTATTGACTGATGATGGCTTTTGGATTGATCGTTAAACGTACAAGGCCAATGGGTTTGTTTTTGTTTATGTCTTCTATCATAATATTTACAGCCATTGTTTGTTTAGTCAATTGTTTGTACAGTTGTGTGTATAGTATTTTATTAGGAAAGCGCATAATCTGTGCGGCTATGTGGTCTTGTGGGTTGACATTCGCTTTCGGATCGGAAGGTCCTGGGTTCGAGCCTCGAGTAGTTCAGTCCTTGGAAAAGGCTCTTTACTCACATTATCTCACCGTACTCAGGTGTAAAATGAGTACCGGGTGTAATATCTCCTAACAGGCGTCATGTCCCGTCGTACATGCTAAGTGTTGCTGTTGGCCATGGACCACATGTAAAGTGCTTTGAGCACGTTTAGTGGGTATTGCACTATATAAAAGCTCAAAAGCGCAAAAAATGTTGTTTTAGTAATAACTATTTCAGAGTCGTGACACAAAAGCGAAAGAAAAAATGTTTTATTATTCACCTACATCATTGCTGGAATATTATTATAGGGTATTCATAATTATCAAGAACAATAACAGTGACAACAACGAGACCTACTACAATAAAAATAACAACAACAACAACAATAATAATAATAACAGAAACAAAACCATAAAACAAGGTACAAATAAAAAGAAGTAAAAACAAAAGCATTTTTAAAAAAGGTCATTTTCATAAATTCTACTTGGGAAAAAAAAAAACACAAAAAAACAACAAAAACAAAACAAAACAACAACAACAACAACACCAACAACAACAACAACAACCACAACAAAGCACTTCTAATAACTATGGAAAGATTTTGTTTTTATCAGTTTTTGTGTGGATTGAATAATGAAAAGTAAACTAAAAACGGACAATCTAGCATCAAAATTATAACATTAGATAAGTGCGTTTCAAAGTGCCGAAAAGACATGTTGCACAAAGTATAAATTTAGTCGACACTTGTTTTTAACCTTTGAAGAACTATTTTTGCCATCATTTAGGTGTTCGACTGTCAGTTTTTTTTTTTTTTTTTGGTCTTATTCTCGTTAAGAAAACCCACGTAGTGACAAAGTCAGAGATTTAGACACATCATTATAATCTTTTGATTTTAAGCGGGTGGATAATGATAATGGTAGATCGAAAGCATCTATACTGGATGATCACATCCTATCATTATTATTGACTGATGATGGCGTTTGGATTGATCGTTAAACGTACAAGGCCAATGGGTTTGTTTTTGTTTATGTCGTGTCATATTTAATTTATGCTTGTGTGTATTTTGGGTTGCAATGTTGTTTTCTATAGTCACGTTTACGACGATGGCACTGACCCGTAAGAGAACTTTCTTCGGGTATAGAATTAACATAATCTTTAACAACAATAGCAATGTTAACAACAAATTCAAATACGACGAATATAATAAAAATATACAACAACAAGAACAACAAAACTAGGAAACAATGACCTCAAAAAACAAAACAAAAAAAAACAATAAATAAAATAAAAGCAATAACGAGATATTATAACAAAATCTGTAAGTTTGAGCAGAGCCTGTGTCAAAAGTCGCGTTCGTATCTCTTTCATCACAAACACACGTCGATCATGATTGACATCGATGCTTTAATGCTGGAATTTTAAAAATTAAATTGAGCTTTATATAGCGCAATATCCACTAAATGTGCTCAAAGCGCTTTACAGGGGTCCCTGGTCAACAGCAACATTTAACATGTAGGACGGGACATGACGCCTGTTAGGCGATATTACAATTTTTCGGACAAAGACAACGCTGGGTTTTTTTTAGTATTCAGGTTAATATGTTATGGATTCTAAGACATAAGGATCGGACCCCAAAGGGGATTTAATTTGATAATTCTCTTGAGATTCTAAGGTTTAACATTAATATTGTCTCTTATAACACATTAAGAGTCATAAAACGACTCTTAAAGTTAACGTCACTCAGGTCTTTGATATTGCTTTTTGCCATCCGCGTTCATGAGTATTCTAACTTAACTGTATTAACCAGACTATAACAGTTCAAGTTTACACATTATTTTTTTTTTGTGTTGGGCCGTTATACTTCCGGATGGCAATGTTGTGAACTTCTTAACCAAGCGCACACTATCTATAACAATCACTGTTTGACGCCAACTTAGATATTGTGAAACGAAAAAAAAATAGATGAAAGGCAAAAAGGACCCCCATGAACAATACAGCAAAATACCCCTATCCACCAAAAAAATAATCCATCCCAAAATGAAATCATTTTGTGATTTTAACATCAGTATCAATAATGTAATTGGCCATTCTCGTCAAAGTTACCATTAAAAGTACCGGCACAATCTCTCTCTCTCTCTCTCTCTCTCTCTCTCTCTCTCTCTCTCTCTCTCTCTCTCAATCTCTCTCTCTCTCTCTCTCTATTTATCTATCTATCTATCTATCCATATCTATCTATCTATCTATATACAAACAGTAAACATACATAAACAAACACACACTGTATACACAAACGCACACAAAATGTCAAAATCGTGCCGATGAATCAATGGGAAAAGGATAAATGATTTTTTTTATAAATTCAAATGCCAAACAAAATTCAATTAGACTACAAGGATTTAAAAAAAAACAAAAAAAAAAACAAACCAAAAAAACAAGTATAAACCAACATAAAAACAACAACAACACATAAATAAAAAACAAAAGTAATAAAAACCCACAGAAAATTGATTACTGAAAAAAAATTTAGTCTCACAAACTTTAAAGACATTTGAAAAAAAGAAAGGTAATTTAACAACGATATATGAAATAAGCTAGACGACAGTAATTTCATAGTTCATACCAGGAAATAAATAACAGGAATTTGTCGTAGGTCGTGCGTGATATATCATTGGGAATAATAAGTGGCCTGTGAAGTATCAAATCAGAAACGATAGAACGCGGATCTATGTCAACAATTCATTGATTGTACCAGTAACATGTTCACCATCATCATCATCATCATCATCATCATCATCATCATCATCATCATCATCATCATCATCATCATCATTATCAACATCACCATCACCATAACCATCACCACCACCATATTATCACCATCATTATCACCGTCGTCATCATCATTATCATCTATATTATTATTATCGCCATCACCATCATCATTCGCAGCAGCAGCAGCGCCCTGTTACAAATAATTATGTGGCAAGAATGAAGAAAGAAAGAAAAAAAGAGAGAGAGAGAGAGAGAGAGAGAGAGAGGGAGAGAGAGAGAGAGAAAGAGAGAGAGAGAGAAAGAAAGAAAGAAAGTAGATAGATAGACAGATAGATAGAAAAAGAGAGCGAAGATTTATATATATATATATATATATATATATATATATATATATAGAGAGAGAGAGAGAGAGAGAGAGAGGAAAGTGAGACAGGGAGAGAGAGAAAGAGAGAGGGAGAGACAGACAGAGAGAGAGAGAGAGAGAGAGGAAAGAGAGAGAGGGAGAGAGAGAAAGAGAGAGAGGGAGAGACAGAGAGAGAGAGAGAGAGAGAGAGAGAGAGAGAGAGAGAGAGAGAGAGAACAAAGTGACAAACAATGATAAGTCTATTTTGAGTTCTAAATCTGTGTCATCAAATTATGGGATCCAAATTCGATGCGTAGCCTACGCCAATTTACGGGCTTAACACTAGAACAAGAAATTTAGCATCACGATAGTTTTCTTTCCGCTCGGGTGTATAAAATGTACCGATGCAGAAAGCCTTGTAAAATTAGTTTATTTTTTTCAAAAATATAGTAATCAACTTATCCTCATCACCATCATCATCATCTTCATCATCATCGTCATCATCATCATCATCATCATCATCATCATCATCATCATCATCATCATCATCATCATCATCATCATCATCATCATCATTGACATCATCGTCATCATCATCATCATCATCGTCATCATCATCATCATCATCATCATCATCATCATCAACAATAACAACAACACTACCAACACAGCCACACGCCATCGGCACCATTATCATCATCATTATCATCAGCATCATCATTATCAACATCATCATCATCATCATCACTCATAAGCTGTAGAAAAATAACAGCCCTTGAAACATGTTTAGTCATTTGAACACAAGTACACAAGACAGTCATAATTTGGAATAGCAAACCAGGTCATCCTTCTCGCATTAATATTTTGAGTTTTTAATTCAACATTTAAAATAAATGACCTATAATCGTCATTTCCTAAATAATAAAAATATCATATTAAAATATTTTAATACATTTCTTTCTTTCCGCCATTCATCCCCCCCCTACCCCCTGCCCCTCTGCCCCTGCCCTCGCCCCGCCCACGACAACAACCCCTTTTTCTCCTTTTTTTTTTCTTTCTATAAGTTTGAACTGTTTAAATTAAGTTTAAATCATATCATTTTGGACAATTTTCTGTCTTTCCAGAGAATTTTGTTCGGTTTTGTTTTATCTAGTACTCATTGGAAAACTACTACTATATATTGGTGGTATTACGATTGTTTTATTTTTTTTTTTTTTGGTGGTTATTAACGGTATCAGTTTATTTTTTGGCTCCATTTACCAGTTTTCCCCCACTTTCATGTACTCGTATGTTGTCATCAAATTGTGTGATTTATTGACGAACGCCTAAGATTCAATAAACTTTGAAACTTTGTTTTTTTTTCTTTGATTTTTGTTTGTTTGTTTGTTTAATTTAATCACCTATGCATCAATCCTAATTTTACTCACATTCTCTCACCGTACTCAGGTGTAAAATGAGTGCTGGGCCGTTCACAGCGTTGTCTTTGTCGAAAATATTATATTATCGCCTAACTTTCGACATGGGTTCAGCTCTGTGTTACGTGTTTCTATTGGTCAGGGACCTTGTGTAAAGCGCTTTGAGCATGTTTAGCGGATATTGCTCTATATAAATGCTCAAGTAAAATTTATATTTAAAAAAAAAAGAAATATAATGTAAGGCATTGTGTTTTTTTCCACCAATAACGAATAAACATTTATAAACCCGTGTCATATTTTGTGGCCATAAATTCAATTTTCAGCCAGCACCTTGGTCAGCCCGAAAGAATACCGTTAAAAAAATAGAAAAAAAACACCAAAAAAAACCCAGCTTTTATGTAGAGCGATATCCACTAAAGGTGCTCAAAGCGCTTTACAATGGGTCGCTGTGCTAACAGCAACACTTAACATGTAAGAAGTGACATGACGCCTGTTAAGCGGCATTACAATTTTTCGGACAGAGACAACGCTGTTAACGCTCATGTACTCATTTTACACATGAGTACGGTGAGAGAATGTGAGTAAAGAGTCTTTTCCAAGGATCAACTATGCGCCAAGCGGGACTCGAACCCAGGACCTTCCGATCAGAAAGCGTGTCATACCACAAGGCCACATAGCCGCACCGTTTTGAGTCGGTGAATCACAAATAAAAAGAATCAGGAAATTTAATGTAATTTTCTTTATGTTTAAAACACAAAACCAGCTTTATGGTCTTTTGGTTTTGACACTCGGCTTCAGAACTCTAGGTTTCGGGTTCGAGACTTGCATTAAGTGGCGCAAAGTTAAAGCCTTTTAAAAAGTCTCGTTAATCCCATTCTCTCATCGTACTCAGGTGTAAAATGAGTACCTGGCCGTTTACATCGTTGTTTCTGTCGATAATAACAACCGTAACATCGCTTACAGGCGTCATGTCTCGTCCTACATTGCGTTAATTGTATCTCTCGGCTAAGGACCCCGACCTCAAAGCGATTTGAGCACGTTTAGTGGATATTGCGCAACAAAGCTCGATTTAAACCCATCCTTCTTAAAGACAGACTATAATTTAGCCCTAACCCAATTCGTATCAGTAATTAAACTTAAATGATTCAATGTGAAACATTGAGTTCAAGCCAACTAAATACCGTTGTAAGATAGTAGGTCACAAAAATACTTTTTTTTTTTCTCCACACATTGTCGTACTCTGAAGAAAAACAAAAAAAAAACCCCCAAAAAAAAAAACCAAAAAAAAAAAAAACCTAGAACAACTAAATGTGCTCAAAGCGCTTAACAAAGGGTCCCTGATTGACATACAGCAACACGTAATATGTAGAACGAGACATGACGCCTGCTAGGCGATATTGCACTTTTTTCCCCGACAGAGGCAAAACTGTTAACGGCCAGGTACTCATTTTACACGTGAGTACTATGCACTGAGCGAGGCTCGAACCCAGGAAATTCCGATACGAAAGTGGTTGTCATACCACAGGGAGCAGCAGGGCTCAGCGGTACGGTCTTTGCTTCGTACCCGAAAGGTATCGAGTTCGTTCACCCGCCGCTGCGCTGTGTGGCCTTGATCAAGTCAACTCGCCCTAGCTCAATTTGCGGCGCTGTACTGCGGCTGACGCCTGGATTATTCCAGTCTTCCCTTGGAATATACCATTGAGACAAGTTTCCCATATGGTATGAATAAAAAGGAATATGTTATTTTTTATTTATCTTTTTTTTTTAAGACCACGTAGCCGCATTTCAAAAAAATACATTTTGAAAACAAATAGCTAGTCAACTTGCCCTTTTAATACTGATCGAGTAGTAAAATGGCCTTTATCATCTTGTCAAAAACTCCCAAACAACCTGGTATTTCATTAATTCTTCAAGGAATTTCAAAGTTTGAGAGTTTTTGACAAACTGAAGGTCATTTCAATTGGTATCGATATCAGATGTACGAATTTTCTGGCCAAGATGTTAAAATTGTATGTAATTCTTTCAGAGTGCAGCAGTTAGGTATTGAAGCACTCTTTAACTCCTAAGATAAAATGAACATAATTGATATTATACTCACATACCAATTCCTTTTTTGCTTTACTCCATGAATCAAGTACCAACAGGGGAGATAATAAAGAATAATTATGTCAATGTGGAGCACATCAACCATGAGTGATGATGGATAAAGGGGGGGGGGGGGGGGTGGGATAGGGAGAGAGACAAATCGTGCAAGTGTGCTGCAATTAAGCATCGAAAACATTTCAGTTTCCCCCCACCCCCCACCCCACCAATCAAATCTCTTATCAACTCACCCCCACCTCCCTCTTTTTTTTTTGGTCAAACTAACACCATTACAACAATCCAACCGAACAAAAACCAGGCAAATGCCACGTTACGCAACCAACAGCACCCCAATGATTATTATCACCACCACGTACCGTACTATGCCCAGGCTAATAATTATGGTGAAGGACAAACTTGGTTTCAATTTTAACATACGGACACTCACGCATCATGCAAGCGCAAATTTGAAAAAAAAAAAAAAAAAAAAAAAAGAAAAAGAAAAAAAAAAAAGAAAATAATAGAATACACAGAAACCCACTAATACGCGGAAAGGCGCACGCGCGCACACATAAACACACTACACAGACATGGGCATGCTACTACCAAGAACACGCAGAAAAAAAACAAACCAATGACACTTGTCAATGCGACCAGCGCTTCCGTACAAAATACATCATTACGGAGGCCGAATTGAGAAGACACCGAATTAAACAATTATATTGTTTGATATGCCTGGGGGCAACCTTGGCGTTACGTTATATAGGGGTAGGGTGAGTAATTTCTTTGTTTTTCTGTGTTTTTGTTCATATGCTTTTCCTTTACAAAACGTATAGCATTTTGAAAAATAATGCTTTCTTTTCTTTTCTTTTTAATTTTTTTTTCTTGTTGAAAAATTCATTTCCAAATAATCAATTTTTTAATCATATATTTATCATCATCATCGTCATCATCATCATCATCATCATCATCATCATCATCATCATCATCATCATCATCATCATCATCGTCATCATCATTTTTTTGAGTATCATCATCACCATCATCATCATCATCATCATCATCATCATCATCATCATCATCATCATCTTCATGAGTATCATCATCATCATCATCATCATCATCATCATCATCATCATCATCATCATTATCATCATCGTCATCATCATCATCAGCAGCAGCATTACCATCATCTTCATCATCGTCATCATCATCATCATCATCATTATCATCATCGTCATCATCATCAGCAGCAGCATTACCATCATCTTCATCATCGTCATCATCATCATCACCATCATCATCATTATCATCATCATCGTCTTCATGAGTATCATCATCAGCAGCAGCAGCAAGAGCAGCAGCATTACCCTCACCTTCATCATCGTCGTCATCATCATCATCATCATCATCATCATCATCATC
>NC_088360.1:40196550-40199050 GCF_034508935.2 Berghia stephanieae
ATTGTAGGAACGTCAAAACCACTGTAATAAAAGTTTTCAGGATAAATTGTATTAACGAAATTTTCCAGGCAAAATTTTGCGAAGTAACATTTGTCTGGCCAAAAAATGTAAAGTATACTTTTTCTGACCAAAATGTGAGAAAATAAAATGTTTTCTACTAGAACTTCATAAGGTAAATGAAACTTTTTTTTGACAAAACGTGTGTAGTAATAGTTTTTCTGTAAATGTATTGTATCATAAATTATTGAAACCGTTACAAAATAAAAGACTTTTCCATGTCTTTCGCTTTTTGAGGCCTTCTCGAGGATTTGACAAAGGCAGAAAGTTTTGAATTTTCAAAGTGCTGACTACTTACCCTGCAGAATTACCATCGACAGAGTAGAGACATAGCAGATATGACTGGTGATCCTTTATTATTACAGACAGAAGCAGAGATGTCCTACAATTGTTGTAGAGGTGCGATGTCGGATACGACACCCAAAGTTTTGCCATAATTTTCAATTTTATTTTGTTACCATTAAAGTATAACGTTTTCAGTCGTCCTTCTAAAATTATCAATGACATGATTAATGTCGATCCCACAAAGGTTATGAGTAAACCTTTTTCTTCTCCCAGGCAGGGACCAAATAGCCTCAACTACAGGCGTGCGGGCTATCCTTGAACAAGACAGTTCAAACCCTAGTTCAACCTATTTTAAAAAAAAAATACTCCTTACAAAACCTAAATGGTTTCGGAAGAGGTTATTCAAAACCTGCATTTGAAGTTCAATCCTCTCTGTTTCACTCTTTTAGCTCCAAAAGTCGATGGAATCACTTCGTAGTTTAGTAAACCAAAACCAAAATCAAAACCAAAACCAAGGTCAATGTCACCCAAAAGATAAGATAAGGGATATGAAATAGAAATCTCACCAAAACGTGTAAGATTCGAACTATTTCCAATGAAAAAACAGTTTACCAAACCTGCATTTGGATTGCAACCCTCTCTTTTACACTGTTATAGCTCCAAAGGTCGCTTGAATTACTTAATGGTTTAGTAAACCAAAACCAAAACCAACCCAGAAGATAAAATTAGGGTAATAAAGTGCTAGACGTCGACCCAAAATGAGTGAAGTAAAAATTTTCTCGCCAAATACAGGAAACAAAAGTGATCTGATAAAAATATCAAAATAGAAGTTTTCTAACCAATTACGTGTGAAGTAAAATTTTCGTGACTAGAAAATTGTAAAGTTAGAGTTTAAGGTTTCTGGTCAAAATTTATGAAATAAGGCTGTTCTGTTCAAAATCTATGAAATTTAGTTTTTATAATGAAAAAGAATTAATGGAATAAAGGCTGTACACGCTATAATGTATGAGAAAAAATATTCTGATCAAAATGTTTGAAATGAAAGTTTTCAGGATAAATTTTATGGCGCAATATTTTATATCTGAATAATATCTATGTACATAACGTTTATAGCTAAATTTTATGAACTAGCTTTTTGTTGTTGCTTTTTTTTTATCCTAATGTGTGAAGTAAAAGTTTTGGGCCAAAAAAAAATATTGTAAAGTAAAAGCAAAAGTTTTTCTGGCCAAATTGTGTACAATAAAAATTCCCTGGCCAAAATTGATGAAATGACAATTTTCTGTCCATATAATGTATGAAACGTTATCTTTCTGGTCAAAATGTATGAAGTAACGGTTTTCCGGGTAAAACACATGAATTAAAAGTTTGCTTGCAAAAATGTGTACAATAAAAGTTTTCTGGCTAAAGTATATAAAGTAACATTTTTCTGGCTAAAATGTACGATGTAGCGGTTTTCAGGCCAAAATGTGTGAAGTTAAAGTTTCATAGCCCGAAATGTGTTATATAAAATATCAGTCAAAAAAACCTGTGAAATAAAAATTTTAGGGTCAAAATTTAGGAAATTAAATTTTTCTAGCCAAAATGTATGAAATTATAAGGTTTTTTTTTAACCAAAATGTGTATAGTAGAAATTTGTTGCTTTGATAAAATCAATGTTTTGTGTGTGTCTGTGTGTGTGTGTGTGTGTGTGTGTTTCCCCAAAAATTATGAAATGCACGTGTTCTCGTCCTCAACGCAAAACAATTTCTTGTCAAAATTATAAAATAACTGTTTTCAAGCCAAAATATATAAATTGAAAGTTTTCTGACCAATGTAGATACTTGAAGTAATATATTTTTGGTCAAAATAATTGAAGTAAAAGTTTTCTGGCAAAATATATATGAAATGAAAGTTTTCCGGTCGATATATGTGAGATAAAAGTTTTCTTGTCAATATGTGTTTAGTAATATTTTGATGACAAGATTAATGGGGTTTTTTGTTTGTTTTTTACCCAAATTTATGAAAAGAAAGTTTTCTAACCCCAAAAGGCGAAGAGAAATCTTTTTCTGGTCAAATCGTATAACATCAGTTTTCTGACCAAAATGTTTGATATGAAAGTTTTCTAGTCAAAATATTTCAAATCAAAGTCTGTTGGGGTTTTTTTTATTTCTTTCTTTTT
>NC_088360.1:40204050-40214050 GCF_034508935.2 Berghia stephanieae
AGCAATTTAGAAATAAACAACTAATAGATAAATAGATAGTCAAATAAATAAATAAATAAATAAATAAATGAAAAGATAAATAAACTAAAAAATAAGTAAATAAATAGATGATAAATAAATAATGAATTCAAAACTAAATGACCATGATTTTTAAAAATGAGATAGCCCAACTATTTTTTTTCACTGGAGCGCTGAAATCCGTTCCGATTTCCTATACCTGCCAATTCAAATTCATCGAATGGTGAGATACCAGGACCGTTCGGAACTTGATAAATGAGGATCTTGGGGGGAAGGGGGAGGGGGGAGAGGGGGGGGGGGAGTTAGAGGGACTCGTGTTTAATCACCACCAAGATGACTCACCAACATAGACATATAAATATAACATAAGCGGGCAGGTCAGATGAGTTATGGGTGGTCAATACGCTGACCAAGCAACAACCATTATTATTTCATGATAAAGGAGACATGCCTCGAAAAAATCCAAAAAAACACGGAACACTTTAATATATTTTTTTAATTCATTTTTTTTTTTTTTTGGTTAAACGTGTCAACTAAATTTGCTCAAGTCAAAGCTTTGGATAAGAGACCCAAACGTTAAGCAAGACTTAAGCAAATAGGACGAGACATAAAGCCAATAAAGGCCAATTACATTTTTTTTTCGATACAGACAACAGATCATGTTACTGGAAAGGTACTATTTTTACGCCTAAGTGCGTTGAGAGGATTTAACAGACAAGATAAGATATTAGTGAAACAAATGAAATGTTGGGACCGTGGTTTGTAATGCGTTAGGTTTGATTTGACCTTACGGAGATGACACCATAATTCGAACTCCTAACTAGGCAAAACGAAAAAAAAATAATAAAAAAAATAAACAAATAAACCAAAAAACCAAAAAAAAACAAAAAAAAAACCCAACGAAACAGCTTCTGGTGGTTCAAGTGCTCAATGATAAAAACCAAGTTGTATCGTTTATTATACGAGTAATAAAGCAAAATTGAAATATATTATAAAGAGAGAGAGAGAGAGAGAGAGAGAGAGAGAGAGAGAGAGAGAGAGAGAGAGAGAGGAGGAGGGGGGGGGGACCCATATATGCACTCATCAGCAACATCTCGTAGAGATGATAATGACACTCGTCCATTCATACAACTCTGCCAATGTGTTTAGAAAGCAATACGTACAAATTATCGTCTATCTATCTATCTATCTAGCTAGTGAGTCATGGTTTAGTTGACCAAGTGACCTGCTTTATACACGACGATTACGACATGGGGAGACAGGGACACAACAATGCTGAAAGGACAGGGGAGATTTTATGATCACATAGACTGGGTAAACTTTATTTTATTGAATTATGACAGCAATGATGATCATCATCCAGTGGCGGTTCTAGCCTATTTATAGTGGTGGGGCAAAGATGATTCGGTCATATATATATATATATATATATATATATATATATATTATATATATATATATATATATATATATATATATATATATATATATATTTCAACTTTTAAAAAATAAAATATTTCAACCACAAATAATCACATTCACAATGAAATGACAATACCAGTAGATTTTAATTATTCCAAACGTAATCAAAAATGAATCACGAAAGAGAATACAACAACAAAAAAAAAAAAAAAAAAAAATAAAGCGACGAGACAAAATGCGACAACACCTTGACAATACAAGTCTATTTCGTTCACTCGAAAAATTAAAGAGATGCTTTAATCCCTGAACGGCGAGATTGATATTTCTGTTACATTTTCAGAAGTACGTAGTAACTTTAAAGTTTTCATCGAGAAGCAACAACCGCGATATGACTCGAGTTTCATTCAGAGCTCAAATTGCATCATTTTTACTGCTCTCTTGGTGGTTAGAATGATTGTGCCGGTGGTGGTAGTGGTTGGAATAATGGTAGCGGTGGTGGTGGTGGAGGAGGAGGAGGAGGAGGAGGAGGAGGAGGAGGAGGAGGAAGAGGAGACGGTGAGGGAGGATGTAATTATGGTAGTGGTTTTGGTGGTGCTGTTGGTTAGAATGATAGTTGTGGAGAGGATGACGAAAATTATATGATGATGTTGATATTGTTTTTATTGCTATTGTAGTACTTGTTGTTAATGTTGTAGTTGTTGTTAATGATGATGATAATGATGGCAACGACGATGTCGTCGACAATGATGATTACCGTACGAGATTACAAAGTTTATTCAATCTTAGGCTTTCGCCATTAAATCATACAATTTGATGACAACATACATGAAATTGAGGCTTTCGCCATTAAATCATACAATTTGATGACAACATACATGAAAGTGGAAAAAAAATGGAAATGGAACCAACCAAACAATAAATTGATACCATTAATAACCACAAAAAATACAACAATCGTAATACCACCAATAATAATAATAATAATAATAATAATAATAATAATAATAATAATAATAATAATAATAATAATAATAATAATAATAATAATAATAATAATAATAATAATAATAATAATAATATTACCATCATCATTACTACCACCACCATCACTATTACCACCACCACCATCACCCTCATTATTACGTTTCCAATCCGTTTTTCTCGTTTTTAAAAAATTTGATACCTTAATAGACGAAAATTCCGGTGATTTTTTTAAAGGATAGTTAAAATAGCTACGATTTTATTAACCCTGAAAACTACGATTTTTATTTTCCTATTTCAAGTAGGCAGGTCTGCTATGACAAGTATCAGTTCCATAGTAAAAAAAAGACAAATAAAAACAAAGTTTACTTAATCTTAGGCTTTCGCCAATAATTCATACAATACAATTAAGACAAAATAATGCTACCAATCTCTCCTCATGCATTCGTTAGACTAAAACAATAGACAGATTGCGCATCGGGGCTCTAACGGGGCCGATTAGAGATAGACGACGATTGGGATTGTTTGGAAGCTTTAACCCTTTGCCCACTAGTCATTATGACATCCGAAATGCTATCGCCTTCTACATCTACGCCAGAACAGAAATAGAGGGTGGAGCCTACCATGATATAACATTTTATGGAGCCCTAATTTCGTCATATCAGTGCTGTCCACTGACAGGTGGGTGGGTATCGCTTTCCAGAACTTGTGTCCTTATATGAAATTCTGAGTTTTTGACCAATCAACGATTGCTCTTTTGATAGCTCGCTTGTCAAAATGAGTCAGCTCAACCCTTGATTTATGTAAAGGCATCACAGGCGGTATATGTTGTGTAACTTCAAAGACCACGGTTGACCGAAAGCGATGAATGGAAGCCCTACTGTGGCGTGGAGAACGAGGTCTTGTATGTATAGTTACGTCATATCTCAACGCTCGTGAATTCTTAGTACGGCTGGACTCACAATCAAAACACGAAATATGTGTTTTAAACTCTTGAATCAATCGAGTTACATCAGTGCGTTCGTCTCATTGAGAAATGAAAAACGATATATAAATCAAGAACATCGACCGGAAAACAAGGAAATTATCATAAAATTATAAAATTTGAGAAAGCTGTTTTCAAAATCAAATCTATTACAAAAAAGGTTATTTCTAGACCGATTTTTATGAGACAAAGACAATTTTTCTCCAATTTTCAAGCTGATTCCAACAATGAGGTTTTCAAATTTATCGCGATAAGATTATTTGTCATTATTTTTTTTAATACCAAATTGACTGCTCAGGAAATGAATACGTAATCCTTGGCGGCTAGCGAGTAGGTGTTAAATTTTGCTTACCCTTTCCCACGTAGACGCACGCACACACACACACACACACACACACACAGACTTATCGTCGTCTAGCATCCTATCGTTCGGCTCGACGATTAAAAGGGGTTCGTATCGTCGCTAAAATAATTACAAAATACATATATTTAAAATATATTTATGGTAATGTGAATTAAATATTTTAATGCTCTAATATATCAAGAATGATCATTATTATGATTTATTACGGTGTGAATTGAATTAGACCTTTAAAACTGAAGTTTAATCTGACACCCTACTCGCTGTTATCATTCGAGTCTAAGTTGTAATAAGGCAACTTTGGCCAGAAGTGAAAGACATACATTGTGTGTTCAGTCTGTGTTGTGTGTGTGTGTGTGTGTGTGTGTGTGTGTGCGTCTGCGTGGGAAAGGGTAAGCAAAATTTAACACCTACTCGCTAGCCGCCAAGGATTACGTATTCATTTCCTGAGCAGTCAATTGGGTATTTAAAAAAATAATGACAAATAATCTTATCGCGATAAATTTGAAAACCTCATTGTTGGAATCAGCTTGAAAAGTGGAGAAAAATTGTCTTTGTCTCATAAAAATCGGTCGAGAAATAACCTTTTTTGTAATATATTTGATTTTGAAAATAGCTTTCTCAAATTTTATAATTTTATGATAATTTCCTTATTTTCCGGTCGATGTTCTTGATTTATATATCGTTTTTCATTTCTCAATGAGACGAACGCACTGGTGTAATTCGATTGATTCAAGAGTTTAAAACACAGATTTCGAGTTTTGATTGTGAGTCCAGCCGAACTAAGAATTCACGAGCGTTGAGATATGACGTAACTATACATACAAGACCTCGTTCTCCACGCCACAGTAGGGCTTCCATTCATCGCTTTCGGTCAACCGTGGTCTTTGAAGTTATACAACATATACCGCATGTGATGCCTTTACATAAATCAAGGGCTGAGCTGACTCATGTTGACAAGCGAGCTATCAAAAGAGCAATCCGTTGATTGGTCAAAAACTCAGGATTTCATATAAGGACATAAGTTCTTGAAAGCGATATCCATCCACCTGTCAGTGGACAGAACTGATATGATGAAATTAGGGATCCATAAAATGTTATATCATGGTAGGCTCCACCCTCTATTTCTATTCTGGCGTAGATGTAGAAGGCGATAGCATTTCGGATGTCATAATGACTAGTGGGCAAAGGGTTAAAGCTTCCAAACAATCCCAATCGTCGTCTATCTCTAACGGGACCCGTTGGCGCAAACTCAGTAATAACGACCGTGTTATCTTTACTCCTTACCCAACCAACCCCTAGCTTCCCGCCTCTTCATCGCGAACTATCTTATGTATGTATTAGCTTCAGGACGGGCAAGTACGGAATCTGCCCACCCTTCCTTTAAACGTCTTTATTTCCTCTATAACTTAGTTAGAATTCAACTCTCTCCTTTCTCAGAAGAGTATTTCTCGTATACTAATTCAATTGTTGAGTAAACCAAAATGGTGGTTGTATTTTATATATTTATTTAGTCGTGACTTCTGAATAAAAGTGTTTTATTAGAGGGAATGCAATAGAAAATACATTGTTTTGCAAAAATATTTAGTCTGGCAATAAAAATACAGCGGTAATTATTTTAAGAATTAAAAAAAAAAAAGGAACAAATTAATTTGTTTAAAACAAAAACAACAACAAAAAAAACAAAACAAAAATCAAACAAATAAGACAACAATTTAAATAAATGAATTTTGAGAAGCACTAAAGAAAACGAGAAAAAAAAAAGAAATAATTTAAATGGATAAACAAATATATTAAAACAACACAAGTTAATACTAACTTGATATAATATTAGTAAATTGATAAATTTAATTCAATATTGGAACCTTCCCAATGTTATTACATCAATGGTACCAGCACAAGTAAGGCAATAAAGAAGAAAAAGTTCGTTTGCCAAAATCTCTATTTAGTGCTCACTGGTTTATAAGGTGGGCTCATTTGAATTAGCCCGACCTAGAACTAGAGAGGCCAGACAGCAAAATCACCGTCAGGCGACGTGACGATGAGATGACGATGTGGGCGGAGTGGAGTCGTTGGGAAAGGGGGGGGGGGGGGGGTGATTAAAAAAGAACAGGAGCGTATCCTGGTTTATGCATTACGGGGTACATGGTGATTCGCAATCTTTCAAATAAAAATACAAATGTATTTAAGTACGTAGTATCAAGTTTAAGTACTAACTTTTAAAATTATCTAATTTAAACTAGATTATTTCGGACATGGTAATACAGCTTATAACTTGAAAAAACAGGCTGGTATTTGCCCACCCTGCCCATTATTACCAGCCGTCCCTGTCATCATCATAATAATACTATGTTGGAATGATTCTGTCTAAGTCTGGATTCAAAATTGAATTGTACCGTAAAACATCCACATCATCATTATTATTATTATTATTATTATTATTATTATTATTTTATTATTATTATTATTATTTATTATTATTATTATTATTATTACTATTATTATTATTATTATTATTATTATTATTATTATTATTATTATTATTATTATTATTATTATTATTATTATTATTATTATTATTATTATTATTATTATTATTATTATTACTATAATTATTATGCTGAACACGAGACAATGAGGAATAAACAGCTTGGGGAAAAGTTACGATAAATCCAGGGACTCCGTGAGTCATCGGACACAAAGTTGGAGTCCGGCCAAAGAATCTACAGCAGATTATATGTGACCCCTCGTCTCAAAACGGTATTCCGTCGGGATGATTAAGATGCTGAAAATGGAATTTGTAGTCAGAAATATCATGCTTATGTTAGGTTTATATGCCTTATAGAGGAGAAGGAATATTATCATATTTTACTGTGCTAAATACCAACGTTTCATATTTCTGACCATTTTAACTTTAATTTGACTTTTTAGCATCTGGTTCATCCAAGGCCTTGGTTCATCCCGACATAATATCGTTTTGAGACGTTGGGTCACATTTAGACAA
The DNA here is from genome assembly GCF_034508935.2 of Berghia stephanieae. Lineage (NCBI taxonomy): Eukaryota > Metazoa > Mollusca > Gastropoda > Nudibranchia > Aeolidiidae > Berghia > Berghia stephanieae. The sequence goes on from NC_088360.1 coordinate 40,210,822, forward strand.
CATAAATGTGACCTACCGCCTCGAAACGGTCATAAGTCGGTATGGCTCAGATGCTCAAAGTTAAAATTTACAGTGTGGAATAGGAAAATTTAGGTTACACTGTTTCACTGAGCGCAAAGGAGAAAGCTTCTGAAAGTGACAAACGCTAAATTCTAATTTTCTTGTGATTATGATTTTTAAGTGCGGCTATGTAGTCTTGTGGTATGACACTCGCTTTCGGATCGGATGGTCCTGGGTTAGAACCTCGCTCGGCGCATAGTTGAGTCCTTGGAAAAGGCTCTTTAACTCACATTCTCTCAACGTACTCAGGTGCAAAAAGGAATACCCGGTCGTTAACAGAGTTGTCTCTGTTGAAAAAAAAAATGGGAATATCACCTCACAGGCGTCATAATGTCTCGTTCTGCATGATACCTGTTGCTGTTGGTCATGGACCCTTTCTAAAGCGCGTTGAGCACGTTTTGTGGATATTGCGCTATATAAAAGCCCAAGGTAAAGCTAAAGTTAAATCACTATTTGTCATTTGGTTCACCCTGTCATAGTACCGGTTTGAGGCGATGGATCACAAATTCATGGCCACTCTTTAGTGACGTCATGTTTGCCGATTTTCGCCCGATCTTTTAAGGACAATGAATGAAAGAATGAATGAATGAATGAATGAATGAATGAATGAATGAATGAATGAATGAATGGAGATGCGATAAATAAGTCAACGTAAACTGCCGTGAATCATTCGACAAAAGAGGAAATACACGGCACCATAATATGAAGGCCCCTGTAGATCAACCGATAGAGCTCACAAATTACAAATAAAACAAAACTAAACAAAACCCAAACCAAATCGGGTTCGACTCCGTTTAAGTAGTATAAAAATATTCCTATATTTTAGATGGCATGTGATTATATATATATATATATATATATATATATAATATATATATATATATATATATATATATATATATATATATATATATATATATATATATATATTATATATATTATATATATATATATATATATATATATATAACTATTGATTGTCACCACTGATGAGCATTTACATGTTCTTCCTACTATCAGTTATATTATTACGTATTGTAATAATTTGGAAGGTCTTTTAGCTAATCAAATTTATTAGAAATCATATGATGAGTGCGTGGGTGGCTAATGGCAAGGGAATTGAAATTGATTATAAATAACATGACATTCTATATTATGCTATGTATTATTATTATTATTATTATTATTATTATTATTATTATTATTATTGTAATGAAATATATTGTCTGGGGAACTTTTTGAACTACCAACTTTGATGGATGATAGAGATCTTATAATAACATGTTGCAAGGTAGGCTGGTGGATAAGTACGCTTGTACGTGTTGATAAAAGAGTGGCAGTAAAACCTCGATATACCGCGCCCTGCTGTTATACCGTCAACCTTGCTTATTGCGAACTATGATAATATATGAAGTGAAAGGTCTATTTAATATGTACTAGATTATATAGATATGGCGGTTTATTGAGGTCTAACAATATCTAAAGAGGTTATGAAAATAAACAAAAACAACAAAAACAACATAAAAATAAAAGAATATGAAAAGGTATGCATATTTATATACAGTGTATTTCAAAGGTTTCACAATATTGCGCTTTGTAATACATATTTCAAAAGGACCTAAAGATTCCCAGATATATCACACGGTAAACCTCTATTCGATTATCGGGCGTCATTCGAGTACAAGCTTTCATAGAAAAATAAAAAACAAACAAACAAACAAAAAACATAAAAACAAAACAAAAAAGCAATAAGAGTGCAGACAGGAGGGGGGGGGGGGCAAAAAACGAGCAAAAAAAAAAAAGGAATTGTCTTGATAGTCAATTGCATTGGACGTGCTTATACCCAAATAAAATAAGTAAAATGAATTGTACTGGTAATCGAGTACACGACGCAACTTGTAATCGATAGTAAGAACTCACTCACTCTATCAAGTACTTCATTGATAGGTATTTTTCCGGCATTGTAATCTGATGTGAATACTTTGTCTTCGTCTTCCGTCAAATTTATCATTCGGATGTGATCAAGATTGACAAATGATAAGTGCAATGGACGTACGTTTGTCAAATTGAACATTTGGGTACAGTATTCAATACGGGGTTCAATCGAACTTTGTGAGTGCATGTATATTCCGATCGCGAAAGTGAAATCGAATTATGGGACGGAAGGGGGTAAGGGGGGGGGGGGGGGCAGCAGATAATCCTAGTGGTAAAGTATTTTACCCACAAGCAAAAGTACTTTTTCAATCTTAATAGGAGTTAAAGTTATTGTTTTGTTTGTTATCGTTATTATTATTATTATTATTATTATTATTATTATTATTATTATTATTATTATTATTAATATTATTATCATTATTATTATTATTATTATTATTATTATTATTATATTATTATTATTATTATTATTATCATTATTATTATTATTATTATTATTATTATTATTATTATTATTATTATTATTATTATTTTATTATTATTATTTTGTTGGGTTTTTTTTTGGTTGTTTATCCTGCTGATCTCTCTTACTTCTGAGCAATGATTGAGTAGTCAATCTGCTAGGTCTGGTGGAAAGTACTTAGAATGTATCGGTCTTATGGTTCTGAAGGAATACAGGAGCTGACGAAATTAAATCAACAAATAAAAAGTCGAAAGAAAGGGGGAAGAGAAAGACAGAAAGACGATAAAGAGAGATACGGTGAGAATGAGAGAGATAGTGTGTGTATGCGTGATTTAGACATAGAGAGAGAGAGAGAGAGAGAGAGAGAGAGTAGGAGGGAGATAGAGAGAGAGCGAGAGAGAGTTAAAGATAGATAGACAGACAGATAGATAGATAGATAGATAGATAGATAGATAGATAGAGTAGGAGAGAGAGAGAGAGAGAGAGAGAGAGAGAGAGAGAGAGAGAGGGAGGGAGGGAGGGCAGGTCATTGACCCCACCAAAGATAACCCTACCCTTCCATCCTACTCATCCCTGGCTGATCTCAAATTATTATTGTTTGAATTTCCCTGGAGCTTTGAACTACATGAGTTATGAACGGGCTCTTCAGCACTGTCCTCGGACGAACTCCAATAGATCTTGTCGTTCATGAACACCTATTCTTTTTAAACAATAGGGTTGGGAGTTAACATCGTTCCGTGCAGACCATATTTTTGTGGTTTTTTTTTATTT
>NC_088360.1:40224050-40231550 GCF_034508935.2 Berghia stephanieae
GGGGGGGGGTAGGTTGGGTTTTTAAAAGGATATATTTATTTATCCATTTATTTATTCATTTATCCTTTTGTATATTTATTTATTTACTAATTTATTTATTTGATATTTATCTATCTCTTTATATGTGAAATTTTGGATTGATATAATTTGATATGTAGTTCTCAGATTTCTTGTGTAAAAGAAATAGTATGTAGGAGACATTATAGAGGTCAAACACTGCGAAGTTCCAGATTATTGACAAGATGGAGGTAATTGTAATCTTCTAATTCAAGACAGAAAGGATTTCTGGTCAAAACGAGGAAAATAAGTGTTTCGTCAGAAATCGCGGCAAATAGAGAGAGAGGAGGGGAAGAAAGAGAGAGGGGGGGGGAGAAAGAAAGAAAGAAAGAAAGAAAGAAAGAGAGAGAGAGAGAGAGAGAGAGAGAGAGAGAGAGAGAGAGAGAGAGAGAATTGATACTCTCCTACGAGTGGTTCATTTTGGCGGTAAAGTTTACAGCACTGATAATCAAAGAAAAAAAAAGCAAAACAAACTTTTGTCTTTATATCATAGCGTAATACAGTACTCGCCGGATTCTAGCACGCTCTCGGGAGAATCCAAAATATGTGCTAGAATTCGAGCGTGCTGAAACCCGATGCTCATAGGAGGTAACGACTTATAGATAGTATGCGCTTGGCTGAGAAGCTCACGACATTGCCATTCGGACACAACACACAAAACTATGTGTAACCTAAAACGTTTATAGTCTGCTTAATACAGTTTAGTGAGAATTACTCACAAACATGGGTTGCAAAACACAATAACAAAGGCCTGAGTGACGCCATATTCGTTCTATCTATACTGTAGAATAAAAATAGGTCATCCAGCTCCAGCGTGCTGTATTGCAGACTGTGGTAAAAAATTCGGCGAGTACTGTATAATATGTTCACAGCGCTTTAGAACGGGTCTCAAGCAGCAGCATCTATATAGATGTTGATGGTCTCAAGCCAAGGACGTCTGTAGACTCTGTCTCAAGCTAACAGCAACAGTTAACATGTAGTACGAGACATGTTCCATGTGAGGCGCTTTTAGATTTCTTCTGACGGAGATAACGCTGTTTTCGGACAGGGTACTCATTTTACACATGGACACGATGAGGGAATTTGAGTAAAGGCCCTTGTCCTTTTCTTCTTTTTTTTTCTTCCCTCCCCCCCCCCCCCCCCCCCCCATAAGACTCATCTATGCACTGGTCAGCGCGATAACTCGACCCAAGGACCTACCAGGTATTCATTCACACCAGAAGCGAGTGGGGTAATAATGTATTGTATAATGTTTGCTTATAGATAGAATACATTTGACGTCACTCGGGTCTTTGTTATTGCTTTTTACCATCCGCGTTTATGAGTAATTCTCACTAAACGGTATTAACCAGACTATACACGTTTATGATTACACATAGCTTTGTGTGTTGGTCCGTTATACTTCCGGATGGCAATGTTGTGAGCTTCTTAGCAAAACGCATACTATCTATAGAATGGCACACTGGCGGAGGCGAAGTTTTGGGAATGCATATTATAGTCATAACGCCACTTAACACAATCAACATTGCTTGATTTTGTGACAGGACGAAAAACTTTACCACTCACGACTTCCCCCCCCCCCCCCCCCCCCCCCCCCCCCCCCCCCCGACAAACATTTGAACAACACTTACAAGAATATCTAAGTTATCAACTAACCTCTCTCTTGATGATGTGTTTGTTTGTTGGTTGTTTGTTGGTTGTGTTGCTTGTTTGATTGTTGCTGGTGTTGTATGTGTTTTTTTGTTGTTGGTTGATTGTCTTTGCTTGATTGTTGTTTGTTTTGTATTTTAATTTCTTAAAAAAATATATCGACCAATGAGCTTTTAGTGTTTTGCTTATCTTTTATAAAAATCCAACAACAAAAAAAAAAAAAAAAAAACAACAAAAAACAAGCAAACAAACAAAATATAAACAAACAATATCAAAAATAAATAAATAATGTATTTGGTGTTAGACTACGAGTATCAGATAATAATATAAGGCATTGATTCTGGAGCTGAGTGAAATAAATCCGAACCATGATAGATGATAATGATGATATATAATTTTTGAAACTTTGGAAGAATATCACACATCAAGGAAGGGCGAAGCAGTCGAGGCGTCTCTTTCCTTAGACAGGGAGACGAAAGGCTTAGCAAATCACGTTAAGGAAGACAGCAACTACCCATAAAGATTAGATCTCGTCATAATGTGTTGGTTGCAGATCAACTACCTGTTGTTATATGTATATATATTAAAAACACAGACACATGAGCTTTTATATAGCCCAATATCGACTAAACGTGATCAAAGCGCTTTACAAAGACCAATAGGAACACGTAACATGTTATACGACGAGACTTGAAGCCTGTTTATTAGGCAATAAAGTATCGGACCAAATAGGCTACCTCTTATTATCCAAGCAGGCTTTCTTATTGTTGCGACACTTTTAGACACGCTTTTTAGATCATTACGGTCGGAATAATATACAATACCTACGTCGTTTTCTGTAAATGAAATTGACAGATTTACACAGGTCACAGGTCAATTACAAAGTGCTTTCCACTCGATTTATCAGGCCCAGCTACCCAATCACTGCTAGACGAGTGTCTGTTATAATATAAGTCACAGATAACGGGTGTTTGATTGAACCTGACAATATATAAACATCCAAAATAATATGACATAAATAGATAAATTATAATACCACAACATATCCCACATCCACTGTTATACAGCAAGTGCAAGTGTCGTACTATGCCTGTTCTTTTTTTTTTTTTTTTTTTTTTCTTTTCTCTTTTGGTTTGTATCCTATTGTTTTATTTTATTGTTGATTTTTTTTGGCCTTGTTTTGGTTTTTAGCGTTTATTTTCTAAAACATGAGAAGTATCGCTGATTGTTTGATCTATTCTGACGCAAATCATGAAATCATTGAGATTTATCAAAGTTATGGACTGTCGGTACTAATTTTGCCACCTCCTCCTCCTCCTCTTCCTCCTCCTCCTCCTCCTTCTCCTCCTCCTACTTCTTCTTCTTCTTCTTCTTGCTTTTCTTTCTTTATCTCTTTCTTCCTGTCTCCCTCCCTCCCTGTCAGCCCACAAGTCCGTCCCCACGTATCTGTCAGTATCTGTCAGTCCATCAAACTGACATGAAATAGTTCTGGCCTGCCCGGCCCTCCCCTCCGCCTTTCTACTCTTCCCCATAAAGTTCACCATCACAACAACAAAGAAAGAACCGCTACGGGAACCGAGAGCCGGGCGAGGGCATTTTTATTGTATGGGAGATGAGAATGAGGGAAAGAGAGGGAGAGCGAGAGAGGGAGAGAGAGAGAGAGAGAGATAGAGAAAAAGAGAAAGTGGGCGTTACTGAGACAACGAGAGTAACTGACGTAGGGGAGGAGTCAAAATAGTCGACGTCGGGGCGGGATGGACTAGGTGGTGGTTTTACAGTAGAGTTTAGAGTAATGGTGGTCGTGGTGGTTATGTTTTAGTACTGGTACTGGTAGTGGTTGTCGTTGATATTCTTGTTGTAATGGTTGGAGCACTGGTGATGGGGGTAGCAGCAGCAGCAGCAGCAGCAGCAGCAGCAGCAGTACTAACCATCGTCTATCCATTATTCAGAATGGTAGATGTAGAGGTCGTGGTGGTGGAAAATGAGATTTTCGAGATCGCCGTGTTTATTAGGATCGTCCACTAAGACTGTCCAGTAACTTTGTCATTAGCAGAGAACTCCATAGCTGTTAGTCATCATTCTCTCTCCAATTCCTTGCTGTCATGATGGGGAAGAGGTTTGCGAGGCTGGATTTGCGGCGGTTATAGGCTCAATCTATTATTGAAGTTGGGGATCCCGATAGCTCAGTTGATAGAGCACTCGCTTCACGAGCAAAAGGATCAAGATCGATCCCGGGAGCAGTCGGGAGCCTCCCCCCCCTCTCCCCCCCCCCCCCACTTCCCTGTCCACCTAGCAGTGATTGGGTAGCTGGTTGTTATAATTGTCGGAAAGCACTTTGCGATAGACTATTAGTGTCCTATCCAAAAGATAGCTAGCAATTAATGTTGTCCTTTTCACGTTGTAGAATCTCCAGCTCGAGGGACTTCTTATGCCGACGTTGGATTCCCAAAGAATGAGTGATATATTATAAAGAATGAATAGAGTAAAGAATGAGTGGTGAGAAAAAAGTCAATTAACAGTAAAACCCGTGAACAGGAAAGTAACGGCGACGTCATCAGCGACTATATAATCTATCGTTGGCGGGGAGCGGTAAGGTGTATGTACGGCTTTGTCACATCAATCAGTATCATGTGTACACATTTTCGGCCTTGATTGCTTGATTCCTTCTTTTAAAATTGAGCTTTTATATAGCGCAATATCCACTTAACGTGCTCAAAGCGCTTTACAAGGGGTCCCTGGTCAACAGCAATATTTAACATGTAGGACGAGACATGACACCTGTTAGGCGATATTACAATTTTTCGGACAAAGACAACGCTGTGAACGACCAGGTACTCATTTTACACCTGAGTACGGTGAGAGAATGTGAGTAAAGAGTCTTTTCCAAGGACTCAACTATGCGTCGAGCGAGGCTCGAACCCAGGACCTTCCGATCCGAAAGCGAGTGTCATACCACGAGACCACATAGCCACATCTTTGTTTGTTTGTTTTTTTTTTTTGTGTGTTTTGTTGGGTTTTTTTTTTTTGTTTTTTTTGTTTGTGATTGTTTTGACTTTTGTTGTTGTTGTTGTTGTTTTTATTTTTGGGGTGTTTTTAAAAAAAAAATTTCTAGTTGTGTGTTTTGTTCTATTTTTTAATTTTTATTTTGTTGAGGTTTTGTTTTCGCTTTATTTTTCCTCTCATTATTTCTTTTTATCTCAAAATATCGGATAAATAAAGAAAATGAGCAACATTACGTTGTTTTAAATACAATGAATTATACAAATATAATCTAATAAATAAACAACCAACCATACAAAATGTGAGAAAACAAGAACAAATGATTACGCACAAACATACACATATACGCGCGAGCGAGCGGGAGCACACAAACACATTCAGACAAGAACAAGAGAAACTCATGATTAAAAAAAAAAGGAGGGAAAATCTTCTTCTTTTTAACTTTTCAGATAAAGAATTCTAACCATTTTAAACTAACCGCCTTTGTATTGAAAAGACACAACGGCGATCACGTTAGTGATAACAACAGCCAACAATAACTAGCTGTCAAGTCAAAATAAAGAGATAGAAGAGAGAGAGAGAGAGAGAGAGAGAGAGAGAGAGAGAGAGAGAGAGAGAGAGAGAGAGAGAGAGAGAGAGAGAGAGCGTATTTAAATTGTGCTTTTTGTTTGTTTATATAGGCATATCCACTATATGTGTAAAGCGCTTTACAGGACTCTGGCCAGCATGCAACCGTAACACGTAGGACAGACAGACGCACTGTCAGGCAATTACAATTTTTTCGGACATGGGAAACGCTTTTACGACAGGCATTCATTTTACGATGAGAAAATGTGAGTAAAGGGCCTTTTCCATGGACTCAACTATACGCCGAGCGAGGCTCGAACCCAGGACGTTGCGATCCGAAAGCGAGTGTCATAACAAGACCACATAGCCGAGAGAGAGAGAGAGAGAGAGAGAGAGAGAGAGAGAGAGAGGAGAGAGAGAGAGAGAGAGAGAGAGAGAGAGAGAGAGGTGGGGTGGTGGTGGGTGGGGGGGGGGGGGGGGGGGGAGAGAGAGAGAGAGAGAGAGAGAGAAAAGCAAAAGAAAAGAAGACAAAAGAATGGACTTATAAAAGAAGAAGAACAGGGGAAAGAAAGTTGGGGAAAAAGGCAAAGTAAACGAAACCTGGGATTATCTGCCACACGGGCTGGGATGGGATCGAGACAGAAACACGATGATGGTTTGTTACTGGATAATGGACAACGCCACGCCGGATGGCACACTGACATAACATTTGCTTGTCTTATAATACACATTTATCGTCTAAAAGATTTGGTCAGAACGAGTGTATAATAATATTGCAGGTTGATATCGAAACCATTTGGGCCTAGTTTAAGCATGTTGTAATGTATGGACATATTTTTCGTCATGCTATAAGATTTCCAACAAATGAGCATAGAGATTGTGTTATAGAACCTGCAAATAAGTGCCCGTCCCTCGGAAACCTTTTTACTTTCGTAACTGATCGAATAAATAAATAAGTTCCAACTTCTCGTTGAAAAAATCTCAGATCTGGGACTTCATTATGACGTCTCACGTTCGAGACCTTGTTATAAGAGGAGTGGGTGATTTTAATGGGCTGGTATTTGAATGGAAAACTTTCTGACCAAATTTGAAAATATGTGTTTTGTCACAGTGTGACAGAGTTATTGTGCTGAATGCTGAAACAAACCAAAACATTTTTCCCCTCATTGTTTTCTTGTTTCTAGTTGTCCCCCCCCCCCTCCCCCCCCCCCCCCCTTTTTAAAATTTTTTTTTTCCTTTTTAGAAATTGGCGAGAAAATTTTTACTCTCTTAAAATGACAGCCAAATAATTGTCGAAATGTCTTTAACACGTTTGAGAATTTTTTACAAGTTAATGACCAACTTAATCAGATATTTGAATTTTATAAATGTCTTTCACCAGTTCTTGATATTTGAATAAATCTTAGACGCATAATGATAATAAACTGGCAAAGAAAATTTGTTTACTAAGAACGTAAATCGCGGATTATAGCATTGTATTATGTTTGGATTATAGCGATGTATTATAATGTGTTGTTTTTGACGGCGAGGTTATTTTTCTATGTGATGTCTCATTTTAATCTGGCTTTACTGTGTGATGCTTTTTGCTTATAACATTTTCAACATACAAAAAAAGTGCTGGTTTTATCGAAGAGAATCAAACTCTTTAAAAGATTATAATTGCCATGGAACACACTGATGTTGACATTTATTTTGCTTGTGCATTATATATATGTGTGTGAATAAGGAGCCTTTTCCAAGGACTCAACTGATACTATTCGCCGCTAAGAGCGGGATTGGAACCCGGGATCTTCCGATCCGAAGGACACATAATACCAACCACCTCTGTCTCAATATCGAGGTGAATCGGTTAGTGAAAATTGACTTGAAAATCTCTACAACTTAGCGTGAATTGAAATGCCCTATTATTGAAAGGAATGGATATATTCGGCTCGCGAACTCCTGCGTTTGAAAGTGACAAAGAAACCAGAATCAGTGACGTAGACCGGCCAACAAGATAATTGGTGGTAAATTCTTTCCTTTGTCACTATATATCTCTATAGATAGTATGCAGATGACGTCACTCAGGCCTTTGTTATTGTTTTTGCTATCCGCGTTTGTGAGTTGTTCTCGCTAAACTGTATTAACCAGACTATAAAAGTTCATGGTTACACAGAGTTTGTGTGTTGATCCGTTCTACTTCCGGATGGCAATGTTGTGAACTCCTTGGCCAAGCGCATTCTATCT
>NC_088360.1:40236550-40239050 GCF_034508935.2 Berghia stephanieae
TTACATTAATTTGTCGCAAGCGCAGACTTGACAACGAGTTGAAACAGAGATACACAAACAAATATCGATACTGTATTGTGTTTATGTAAAACAATACTGTCTGTCGTCATAGTGTCAAGGACAAACGCAGGATTACACAATACAACAACTACGATATTTTTCCAGCATTAAACCTTTGCAAACTGGGTTCGACTTAATTCTAAACTCCTGGAATCTTGTGGATCCCGGTAACTCAGTTGGTAGAGCGATCGCCTCACAATGTTAAGGTAGCGGTATCGATCCCGGGTAGTGTCGATACTTTTTCTGATCTCCTCCTCCTCCGCCCCCCCCTCTCTCTCTCTCTCTCTCTCTCTCTCTCTCTCTCTCTCTCTCCCTCTCCCTCTCTCTCTCTCCCTCTCTCCACTTTCTCCCTTGTCCACCAAGCTGTGATTGGGTAGCTGAGTTTTTGGATCTGGCGGAAAGTACTTCACGATATACTCGCGTTTCAATTGAAACTATGCATTTATGGTTACAGGAACAGGTTACAGGAACGGGCTGCAAAGGACTTCTTTAAAAAAAAAAAATAAAAATAAAAAATAAATAAAATCAACAAAAATACATGGCAGCTTACCAATTTCACAAACAGAAGCTAACCATCAGTCTTACTGCTACCTTATTGCGAAGAGCTATATTATAACTTTAATATTATGGATAATAGCATAAAAAAATAGATTAAAAAATATGAATAAATAAATAAATGAAAAAAAAAATAAAAAAATAGATAAATAAATTATATCAATGTATGTTAGTTTAGCACTAAAGGGTGTCTCCATGACTTTCATATGATGACGTCACGGTACAACCAGGTCACGACCATCACTGTACTATTATGACGTTAAGATGTACATTCAGCTCGAGTCAAAACACGATCGTGATCAGAGAAAGGTTAAGACTGCCCTGAGCAGGGTGTGCTCATGGTTTAAACGCTTCTGGAAATAGATCGTTATAGTCTATTTACGGATCTATCTCGTTGTCTAAATAAGCCACAATTACATCTTTACATTCCAATCTATTTTTATTTCTAGTGCATAGATAATTTGATATTGTCTCTTTGTACAGGTTATATAAAAATGAAGCAAAATAACCTTAATTTGAACGTCACGAACTGACACTATAGCGACTACGAGGCCTTGTGGTATGACACGCGCTTTTGGATTGGAAGGTCCTGTGTTCAAGCCTCGCATAGTTAAGTCCTTTGAAACAGGCTCTTTATTTTCATTCTCTCACCGTACTCAGGTGTAAAATGAGTACCTGGCCGTTAACAGCGTTGTCTCTGTCGGAAAAAAAAGTTCTAATATCGCCTAAATAGCGTTATGTCTCGTTCTAAATTATAATATTATGTTGATTATGGTCAGGGACCGATTGTAAAGACCTTTGAGCACGTTTAGTGGATATTGCGCTGTATAAAAGCTAGTCTTTTATACACCTGGCCTATGTGCAGCATTCGGAACTCTTCGTCATTTGTGATACATATTTAAATTCAATGTATGCAGTCCACTTATATCGACATCGCTGGTAGCATAAATAAATATGGTCATTTTAAGAGTGCTTCCGTGAGTCAAGAGTGGAAAGTGTCAGAAGACAACAGATAATAAAAACTTCTCGGCGGCGATGGGGGCTCGAACCAGTGACCTTACAGGTACGACAACTCCGACTGGCCGGGGAGATCTTGACTCTACCGTATGAGCTATCCACGACCCCCCAAAAAAGTCGCTTCAAACATTAGACTATCTAGAGCCTCTCTCCCCGACTTCTTGAGGTCACGGGTTCAACACACACAAACGCCGTGACGTCAGTTGGCCAGCATTTAAGCTTAATAGCCAAGATTCTCAACACAAGCATCTTAAATATAAACGATTGAGACACTGAGTATGCTCCGGTATTTGGGATGAATTTTAATTCAGAAACGTGAGTGGAGTAACTTGTTGAGGCTTATTGATATCTTCGTATGGCACTCGCCTTCTGACCTTTAGATCCCAGGTTCGAGTCCGCTGTGATGTCTAAACAAATAAACAAAACAAACAAAACAACACACACACAAATACACACAAACACACACACACACACACATACATACATACAATTGTGACGACATCGTGCAGACACAGACAAAACAATCATTTTCAAAAATAGTTAAAATAGGAACAATAATTGCAAGACCTATTACTGACTGCCACTTTCAATACCAGGATAATGACATTTAGACTTTGTTTGCCTTCTTTTATTTTTTTTCTTTGTTTTATCATCATCATAATCATCATCATGATCATCATAATCATCATTATGATGATGAGGATGATGATGATGATGATCTTCGTCATCATCAGCATTATCATTATCATCATCCTCATAGTCATCATCATCATCATCATCATCATCATCATCATCATCATCATCATCATCATCATCATCTTTATCATCATCATCATCATCATCATCATCATCATCATCATCATCATCA
>NC_088360.1:40241550-40251550 GCF_034508935.2 Berghia stephanieae
TAGATCACCTGACATGGACATATTTTTTCACAATGCTCTCATTTTTATTCAAGTGGACCTAGCCTACAATTTAAAGAGTGTGGCATGTACCTACCGTGAAACTCAAAAAATATAGACAAAAACAAATGTAAACAAAACCAAAAGTTCCAATAAAGCAAAATGCGGAAACGAGAGCATCTATAGATAGTATGCAGATGACGTCACTCAGGCCTTTGTTATTGTTTTTGCCATCCGCGTTTGTGAGTTGTTCTCACTAAACTGTATTAACCAGACTATAAAAGTTCATGGTTACACAGAGTTTGTGTGTTGGTCCGTTATACTTCCGGATGGCAATGTTGTGAACTCCTTGGCCAAGCGCATTCTATCTATACTCAGTCAGCAATATCCACCAAATTAATGAGCTCAAAGCACGTTACAAGGGAACCGTTCCAAGCCTACAGCATTACTTACACTCAAATGGACACGCATGACGCCTATAGATAGAATGAAGTTGACGTCACTTATGTCTTTGTTATTGTTTTTTTTTTGCCATCCGCGTTTATGAGTAGTTCTCACTAAACTGTATTAACCAGGCTGTAAAAGTCCATAGTGACACAAAGTTTTGTGCGTTGGTCCAATTTACTTCCGGATGGCAATGTTGTGAGCTTCTTAGCCAAGCGCATACTATCTATAGATCGTATGAAGTTGACATCACTCAGTTTTTTATTATTGCTTTTTGCATCCGCGTTTGTGAGTAATTCTCACTTAACTGTATTACCCAGACTTAAACGTTCAATGTCTAAAAAATAGATAGTAGGCACGCGCTTGGCTAAGAAACTCACAACATTGCCATCTGGAAGTATAACAGACCAACACACAAAACTATGTGTAACCATGAATGTTTATAGTCTGGTTAATACAATTTAATGAGAATTACTCATAAACAAGGAAGACAAACAAAAAAAAAAAATAAAAATAAAACAATAATAAAGACCTGAGTCATCTTCATTGTAGCTACAGATAGAATGAAGTTGACGTCACTCGGGACTTTGTTATTGTTTTTTTGCCATCCACGTTTGTGAGTAATTCTCACTAAACTGTGTTAATCAGACTGTAAACGTTTAAGGTTACACATAGTTTTATGTGTTGGTCCGTTATACTTCCGGATGGCAATGTTGTGAGCTTCTTAGTCAAGCGCATACTATCTATAAGGCAATATTACACATTCTTTTATTTACATATAAACAATGCTGTAGCAGACAGGGTACTTGTTATAACCCGTCTCCTATCAGACAAAAACAAAAACAAGAAACAACAAAGCAGACCCCCCCCCCAAAAAAAAAAAAAAAAGAAATAAAAAAAAAGTCAATATGTGAACACATCACTTTGATTCTGCGTCTGTCTGGATTTAAATGCCACAGTTTCTAGCAACATATTAGTATTCAGTTTGAAATATTATTCATTGAGGCTGTATTATACAAAAAAAAAGGTCTTTTTGTTTCATTCGTCAGTCGAGTTAATACAATTTAGTGAGAATTAATCATAAACACGGATGGCAAAAAACAAGAACAAAGACCTGTGTGACGTCAGTTTCATTCTTCTGTACACGAATATTGGCAGACTCCGAGTTAAAAAATATTCCCTCCATTAGAATACGGCCTTTGAGAACAGCCTCAAATACATTAAAATTGCATGAAAAAAAATAACATTTAAAAACTAACCAAAAAAATAATAATAATATAATATGGGAATGACAAAATAAATAAAAAATCATAAATATTGAAAAACGAAATTGTTTTTGACACCCAACGAATTAATAATTGAACGAGTAAATAAACCGATCGCAGTAATAAAAATAACATTTCTAATCATAAAATAACTCTTTATGGTTGGGTGAATGTCTGATCCTATTGATCCCAATACAAGATCTCCATCATCGGTATTGGCTCCCTAGTTTGATATGAAATAAACGCACTAGAAACCTGATATATAACCCGCCAGACCGGGGCCTCTCATATTATCATCACAGACATTGTAGGAAATATTAATGCAAAATAATCAATTCAAGTTATTCTGAATTACCAGAATAACGATTGAACGGTGGTTTCCGTTACACCTTCGGTTTTATCTGCACATTTTTAGTGAAAGGGACAGCATAATTTTAATTAAATGTGGTCGGACTTTATTATTATTTTTCCCCTTTTGTTACTTTATTTCATTCTTTGCCTTTTTTGTTTCTTTTATTTAAATTTTGCTTTGTTTTCTTTTGCTTTCTTTCTCTCTTTTTCTTTTTAGTTCTCTGTCATTTTTCTTTTCTTTTTTTTTTTTGTGCGGCTATGTGACCTCGTGGTATGACACTCGCCTTCGGATCGGAAGGTCCTGGGTTCGAGCCCCATTCTGAGCGTCACATAGTGGAGTCCTGGGAAAAAGGCTCTTTACTCACATTCTTTCACCGTGTAAAATGAATCTGGCCGTTTACAGCGTTGTGTCTGTCGGAAAAAAAAATGTAGTACAGTCGCCTAACAGGAGTCACGTCTTGTCCTAAATGTTAAGTGTTGCTGTTGCTAGGAGCCCCTTGTAATATGCTTTGAGCACGTTTGGGGGCTACTTCTCTGTATAAAAGCTTAAGTTTTTTTGTTTTGTTTTTCCTTCTGTTGAAAATTTGTTACCGAATAAAAAGAGAGAAAAGGAACTGGTGGGTAAGGTCAAAATAGGATTATTCTTGTTCAAATAACGATTCATTATTCTTTATTTTTGACACTCCCCAAACGACAATTAAATAAACTACAGAATTTAGACTGTCACAGGTGTTTAATTATGGAATAAACTGTCCATTTTGAATTGTATGTTGTGTAGGTACTTTGTATTTATTGCATTGGTAAATATACAAAGGGTAAAGCACCCACTTCACACGCAAAGGGACCAAGTTCGCTCCGTAGTACAGTCGAGATTGTTTGTCTGAAACCCCCCCCCCCCCCTCCCTCCCCCTGTCCACCCAGCAGTGAATGGGTAGCTGAGTCGGTTAGGTTTGGCAGAAAGTACTTTGCGATAGACTACGTCCTATCCAAAGGATAGCAAGCGATTCTTTGGCCGTTTCACGCTATAGAAGCCGGGATAAACTCCGGCTTCATGGACCCAACGGCTCTGAAGGACTAAAATAGAAATTTTTAAATATATATACAAATGCCACACGGGAACACAGAATTCAGAGTATTGTACGTGACATTTTTATTGCTGTTCGTGAAACAATGGAAGCGAGGCCAGACGAACTCTGTTGCGATGAAGTCAATACACACACAGCGACGAATAATACGTGGTGATCGCGAATCGAGACAGCGAATAAAAAGGATCGGGTGAGCAACAAATCCATAATGTGACGACGACTTAATCAGATCCTACTGTACGGACATTTTTGCGGTTTGGAGTTATGACTACCCATACAAATAGATTACAACACGTATTTCGTTTTTATAATTATCATCACCGTCATTCCTAAAATGTTCTGGTTACATTACCACCACCGTTATTATTATTATTATTATTATTATTATTATTATTATTATTATTATTATTATTATTATTAATTATTATTATTATTATTATTATTATTATTATTATTATTATCATTATTATTATTAGTATAGAATAATAATAATGACAATAAATAATAATAATAATAATAATAATAATAATAATAATAATAATAATAATAATAATAATAATAATAATAATAATAATAATAATAATAATAATAATAATAATAATAATAATAATAATAATAATAATAATAAAGATATCATCATCATTATTATCATTATCATCATCATCATTAAAGGAAAGAAAAGAATACATTTGACAACCAAGTTGTTCCATTTCAGAACAAAGACATAGGGCAGTGTGAAAAGTGAGTTTTTATATTGTATGATAAAACACCCAATAAAGCTCGAAGGACAGAAAGCTGTTTGGAAGGAAGCACAGTCAAATATAATAAGAGGCTCTGACCGTAGCCTTCGTTAACAAATAGCCCGACACTAGAACCCTCAAGGACTGGCAGTTTGACGTCATTTTTTTAGGTTTGTGTAGCGTCTAGTGAGTTGTTGTTAGTAGAGCTCAAGGAAACATTGGTTGAACTATTGAATACAACTCACGTTTTGTTTTCTTTTGCGGCAATAGACTGGCATTTTGACGTCATTTTTTGGTCAGCGTCAGGCTATAGATAGAATGCGCTTGGCCAAGGAGTTCACAACATTGCCACCCGGAAGTATAAAGGACCAACACACAAACTCTGTGTAACCATGGACGTTTATAGTCAGGTTAATACAGTTTAGTGAGAACAACTCACAAACGCGGATGGCAAAAACAATAACAAAGGCATGAGTGACGTCATCTGCATACTATCTATAGATAGTTCGAAGATGACGTCACTCATGTCTTTTTTATTGTATTTTGCCATCCGCGTTTATGAGTAATGCTCACTGAACTGTATTAACCTGACTATAAACGTTCATGGATACACACAGTTTTGTGTGTTGGTCCGTTATACTTCCGGATGGCAATGTTATGAGCTTCTTAGCCAAGCGTATTCCATCTATAAGTGAACGATGGCTACGCTCTGACACTTGAGTCTGAGGTTCTACACGCCGAGGCTCCAAAAAAATTCACGATCACCACCAAAAAAAAATCCACGATCACCACCAAAAAATAATTCACGATCACCACCAAAAAAAAAAAAAAAAAAAAAAAAAAAAAAATTCTTTTTTAATGTCCGCGTGACTCAGTGGTATGCTCTTTGCTTCGTACCCCGAAAAGTACAGAGGTCGACTACCCGCCACGAGGTGTGGCCTTAATTAAGTCAATTCACCCTAGCTCAATTTGAGTCATTGCACTGCGGCTGATGCGGTGGGTTATTCTAGTCTTCCTTAGAAATGGACTTGGAAATACATAAAGGGAATGTTATTTATTTATCTATTTATTTATCTAATTAAAAACGAAACAAAATAAACCCAACAACGCATACCATAATAAGTGTCCAATCACATCTATTCAGTAATTTGTCAGCGTAAACCGAATTATTCCTGAAACTGAAAATAAATTTCACGTGAAAAATGACAAGAATTACACAACTGGAATCTTCATTCATTTTTCTCAACGGGAGATATAAACTCATAATAAAACTGCATAATTCATTTAGAGCTAAAAGGCAATTTTCACTATCTGTTTTAGCAAGACATAAAATTCGGGATTTAAATGGTGGCTTACAAAGAGGAATCATGATTTAACCCTCTCCTTACTAGCTAAAGAAAAATCGTCACATTCGTTACGATAAAACCAACCTTTTTCGTATTCAAATTTCTTTTGTAGGTCACAAAATTTAAACAAAATGAACAGGGTGTTGTAGAACATGTTTTTCTAAAGTACATATGTATGGCAAGAACTTACTGCTATTATGTCTGAGTGATGAAAAAAAAAATATTTTTGTGTTAGTTGGGTGTGACGTTTTGGGGAAAATCTTGAAAATGGCTGGTAAGGAGAGGGTTAAAAAAAATAACCACAAAAAGACTTTAGCATTTATATAAAGCAATATCCACTAAGTGTGCCCAAAGCGCTTAACAAGGCACCCCCAGTCAATAGCAGCATTTGACGAGACATGACGCATGTAGGGCGGTATTGCAATATTTTCGACGGAGACAACACTGTAAACGGCCAGGTACTCATTTTACGCCTAAGTACAGTGAGAGAACGTGAGTCTAAAGCCTTTTCCAAGCACTCAATTTAGCGTCGGGACTCGAACCAGGGACCTACTGGTTCGAAGGCGACTATCATACCACTAGACCACAAACCCAACGAGAGGACCAACAATAACAGCAACACGCTGACAATAACAATAAAAACAACAACAACAACAACAACAACAATAATGACAAAAGGTACCATTGACTTGACGTAAAAGGTATGTATATATATAGTCTAGTCTAGACTTTATCGATCAGGCAATATTTTGTTTTATTTACATAAAAACAGTCACAGAAATAACAAATATACAAACAAACAAACAAACACACAAACAAACAAACAAACCGTGTAGAAAAAAAATGATATGAAAATAAATCAGAATAATCAGGTAGTAGGAAATAAACAAATAAAAGTCTCAACCTTTACAAAATAACGTCGTTAAATGTCGTAAGCCATCGATCCATCCTTCCAAATCTTTCATGCAAGACTGGTTTATTGGATTCCATAGGCATGTAGGTCAGACAATTCTTGTCCTCAATGCAATCCACGTTCCGGCTAGATTATTGTCTCACTTCAACAATTACTTTTGCAGTAGAAAAAAAACAACAAACAAACAAACAAACAAAAAACATCTTATTACAGTCCAAGTTAGTTCAGTTCATTTCACTTAATCGCATATCGGATAAACGCCTATTTCGGTTATACGCTACTCTTATTTTTCTTTTCTATTCTTTAAAAAGTTATATCTCTATTAATTCTTATACGGTTAATTAAATACAATGGTTGAAAAATAGATCACATATAATCCGGTATAGTAGAAAATAAACAAATAAAAGTCTAAACCTTTGGAAAAAAGACAAACAAAAACAAAAAACCCAACGTCTTTAAATGTCGGAAGCCATCGATTCATTCTTCCAATCGTTCATGCAAGACTGGTTTATTGCATTCCACAGGGATGTAGGTCAGAAATTTCTCGATAATAGCCTCATGCAATCCACGTAACTGGTAGATTATTGTCTCACCTCAACAATTATTTTTGCAGTAGAAAAATAAAACCCAACAAGAACAAACAAAAAAACATCCAATTAATTTTTGTTAACCGACAGTCCAAGTTAGTTCAGTTCATTCCATTTAATCGCATATCGGATAAACGCCTATTTCGGTTATACGCTACTCTTATTTTTCTTTTAATTTATTTTTAAAGGTATTTCCATATTAATTCATATGCGGTTAATGAAATACAATGGTTGAAAAAGAGAGCAGATACAACCAGGTATAGTAGGAAATAAACAAATGATAGTCTCAACCTTGGGGGGAAAAAAACGTCTTTAAATGCCGTAATCCATCGATTCATTCTTCCAATCTTTCATGCAAGACTGGTTTATTGCATTCCATTGGGATGGATGTAGGTCAGACAATTCTCGAAAATACCCTCATGCAAACAACGTAACGGGTAGATCATTGTCTCACCTCAACAGTTACTTTTGCATTACAATTTTTTTTAAACCAACCAACATTTAAAACAAAACACAACAAAAAAGAAACAAACAAACAAATAAACAATCAAGAATATCCTTTTGTTTTCTGCTAACCTACAGTCTAAGTTAACTTAGTTCAAAACACTTGCTCGCATGTCGGGAAATCCCCCTTATTTGCTTATATTCTACGCGTTATTCTAAAAAAAAAAAAGTTAATTTCTCTAGTGATGTTAACACGTAATGCTAACCAATTCTCCCCGCCAAAATTATCGTAGCCAACACAAACATTTCGAATCATCTTAAACATTCATGGTCAATTAGATATGATTTAGATAGAGCTAGTCTCGAAATATCTGACATTATGAACACAATAACAAAGAGTGAAGTCTCATCCACTTTATTCATTCAATTACAAGTCCCGAAAGGTTTCCCTGTTTTTCCTCTTGCATTATATTTGTACATGTTAATCACAATGTCTCATGTGATTTCATTAAAAATAAGAAAAATAAAGTGATTTTTCCCCCCTCCATCTTCGGGAATATTTGTTCTTCGGAATTCTCGAGAAAAAACCGATATAGCCCAGGCATTAGCCGCAGGGAGCATTAAGGACGTTTCTTGCTCAAGAAATAAAAAAAAAACTCGAGATACCGAAGACGGACTCGAACCTAGGTCTCCGGGTGGAAGTTCAATGTCTTATCCACTCGGCCAGGTTTTGATGTGTAAGACATAAGTTGATTTACGACGAGCTAACAGGTTTCTTTTTACTTATCCAGTGTCTATACGGAAGGGACAAATATATTGCTTAAAAATAAACTGACTGAGGCAGTCATAAGCTGATAAAATGCATTCACATACCAGCTGATAAGTTGGTTACAAACGAGATTAAATCAATATTATATATATATATATATATATATATATATATATATATATATATATATATATATATATATATATATTCAATATAAAATAATAAATTGAATAGCACTGAGTATCTACAATTTTAAACTTACCATCGGTAAAATAACCCTTTATTTTTAAAATGACAGAAAAACGTATTACTTCGTCCTATTAGAAAAGAAAGAGAAAAAAGACAGACAAAAAAGAAGAAATCTTAAAACTGATATAAGCTGTTGTTTTCTTTGAAATGTAAAAAGCAGAGGGCCAAGACTGTTTCAAAATAAAAGAAATAAAGATTTCCTTTTGAGTAGACAGTTTACGAAGATCATTGTCGAAATGATTCAATGCTAAGAAATACATGCATTGATCGGGGACTATTATTAACCATAATTAATTATAATAAAATAAAAATATTGAAAGGGGCTGACAAGATTTTCCTTTATTTGTATTTAAAAAATAATATTATGATAAGAAATAATAAAAATAATAATGATGGTGATGATGATGATGATGATGATGATGATGATGATGATGATGATGATGTATGATATATAATAGATAAAATATTGATGTGATGATGATGATGATGATGATGATGATGATGATGATGATGATGATGATGATGATGATAATAATAATAATAATAATAATAATAATAATAATAATATGACATCCAAAGCATACACTTCCAGACTGTGATGTTAAATAATAATTAACCATCCCACCCAGTAACCGGCACCGCAAAATGCGGTCAACGAGGGCATGATGGCATCGTGAGTATATAATAATATGCAGCTCACCTATTTTTTCCCTAAATGCACGTGCATAATGTTTAGATGCAATCATGTTTAAAACAGGATTTGAGTTGGAAATGGGATGGGTTGAGCGAGTGACAGTGCAGATGAAGTGAGAGGGATATAAACGTCCTAAAATTAAATACTATTTAAATCGTACAGCATTTCAAAAGTTCAACTCCTTTTTCTGTCCGTCCATTATCTCATGGTATGTTTTATAAATTAAATTATTGACCCACCACTATATATTATTATTGGTATTATTTTGGGTAGGTTTAGACCGACGTGTACATATATTAAGGTTTGACATACGAACTTACTTATGGGCCTAGTTTAACATTGTTGCAATGGATAATATTTTGCGTCATTTTTTTTTTTTTTTTTTTAGATTTCGATTAGATACGACAATGAGCCCATAAGGAATTGGGTTATAAGTCCTGCAATTAAGTGCACGTCGGTTTAGACGCTAAAAAGATATAATATACAGTTGATGCTGGAATGAGAGTGGGCTAATCTAATTAATATGATTTAGCGGAGAAGGTGAGGAGTTTCTTTCAATACAAACGGTTAAAATTGTATGTTTTTTCACTACTTTAATCCATAATTTACTTTTAGGCCTGGTTGAAGCCACAATTAAAAAAAAAAAAAAAAAACAAATTGAGCTTTTATATCGCGCAATATCCCCTAAATGTGCTCAAAGCGCTTTACAAGGGGTCAATGGCCAACAGTAACATTTAACATGTAGGACGGACATGACGCCTGTTAGGCGATATTACAATTTTTCGGACAAAGACAACGCTGTTAACGGCCAGGTACTCATTTCACACCTGAGTACGGTGAGAGAATATGAGTAAAGAGCCTTTTCCAAGGACTCCAACTATTCGTCGAGCGCGAGGCTCGAACCCAGGACCTTCTGATCCGAGAGCGAGTGTCATACCACTAGACCATATAGCCGCCATTTAATCTCGACTACCATAAAACAGTGTCTATTCTCATATTTTGTATACCACCGACCACTCACTAGCGACTTTGATTCCAAGGGTGACCAATTTAGGAAATCTCAAGGACCGTACCAGGTCTGAGGACTTTTGCTTTGAGGACCCACTGTATAAGATA
>NC_088360.1:40254050-40261550 GCF_034508935.2 Berghia stephanieae
ATGTATTATAAAGCATTATTATTATTATTATTATTATTATTATTATTATTATTATTATTATTATTATTATTATTATTATTATTATTATTATTATTATTATTATTATTATTATTATTATTATTATTATTATTATTATTATTTAATACTATTATTATTATTATCATTATTATCATTATCATTATTATTATTATTATTATTATTATTATTATTATTATTATTATTATTATTATTATTATTATTATATTATTATTATTTATTATTTATTATTATATTTATTATCATTATTATTATTATTATTGGTATTTTATGCGGCTATTTATTCTTGTGGTATGACACTCGCTTTCTGATCGGAAGGTCCTGGGTTCGAGCCTCGCTCGGCGCATAGTCCTTGGAAAAGACTTACTCACATTCTCTCACCGTACTCAGGTGTATAATGAGTACCTGGCCGTCAACAGCATTGTCTCTGTCGGATAAATTGCAATATCGCCTAACAGGCGTCATGTCTTGTTCTACATATTATTACGTGTTGCTTTTGGTCAGGGACCTTTTGTAAAGCGCTTTGAGCACATTTAGTGGCTATTACGCTATCTAAAAGCTCTATTTTTGTTGTTATTATTATTATTATTATTATTATTATTATTATTATTATTATTATTATTATTATTATTATTATTATTATTATTGTTGTTGTTATTGTTATTATTATTATTATTATTATTATTATTATTATTATTATTATTATTATTATTATTATTATTATTATTATTATTATTTTATTATTATTATATCATTATGATGATGATGATGATGATGATGATGATGATGATGATGATGATGATGATGATGATGATGATGATGATGATGATGATGAAGTACAAGCTATCTGACTAAAAGTTAAAAAGGCGTTATGTTAGTCTATGGCAGAAAATAAAACTAACCCTAGCTCTTTTAATGTGCAGCATTACAGAAATTATGAATAGAATTTTATCAATCGTATTATATCACTATGATTTGGATAGAAAATACGACAAATTGCTTATGTTCATTCTGGTATTTATTCATATATATATTATTTTTCATTTCTGTCTTTGTACTGGTTTTCGTGGACGCTTTAACTTTTAGATTGCTCTATTTTGAATTTTTATATATAATACTATGCGCTTATCATTTATAGAATTACAAATAGTGGGGGGGGGGGGGGTCGATAAGAACAGGTCAAACTAAGATAGAAAGAATAGTAGAAATACAGACAGACAGAAAAAGAGAGAAAGAGAGAACTAGGTGAATAACCAGATAAACATATAGATACATGAATAATAAGTAAATAAATAAATAAAATGACAGTACATTATTTGTTGTATGTGGATCATCAGCCTTTTAGAGACATTATAAAGATGTTAGATACAGGGCTCGTCAGTTACTAATGATGAGTCAGATAGAGTTGATCGTGTTCAGTGATGAAAGGTAATAAGCAATAACTATTGCCTTTAATACGCGAGTGTTAGGTGACAGGGTGTCGGTCACGATAGCTAAAGCGATAGAGCACTCGGTCACATGGAAACGGGAAATGTATCGATAGGATCTAATGATAAGTATATAACGATGGGTTGGCGTCCTAAACAAATGGTAGCACTAAATAACTGTAACTGTTTAGGGGGAGTATGGCAATGGATAACTTTTTTTCCACATTCGTGTTAAGATGTTGATCAACAATTCTACTTAACATTTATTTTTATTTAAGATTACTAGATTTTAAAGTACGTCAAAACTTGAAGTAATTTTTATTTTTTATAAGTTAAGGATATCAGCATTGGCTGGAAAGTGCTGAAATCATCATCTAAAGCCTAAAAAGGCTTACTCATTTTAAATCAGATTTAATAAATAAAATATACGTTATATTTTTCAAACACTATTTTTGTATATTTTTTTTAATGTTGCTATAGTATGCATATGGATTTTTTACCGACAATAAACAATTTATACAATTCACTTCAATTATCTAAATTTTTTTTCATCACTTTTTTTCATGATTTGTCTGGCCTCTAAAGAATACCAAGGGCCAAAACGTACTTTTTTTTCTATTGTTTTGATATCATGTCGTAAACCTCAGGATTATCCTTCATATTATTTTTTTCCGTTGTGAAAAGTGTTGCTACTTAAAAACTTTGGAAAGAATTGGTGATCTCGAACAGAGAAGACAGGTGACACACATTTGAATAACTTGAGCAGTTATATAGGGAAATATCCACTAAATGTGATCAAAGCGCTCTACAAGGTGTCCCTACCCAGCAGCAACATGCAGGACAAGACATGACGTCTGTTGGGCGATATTACAATTATTTCCGACAGAGACACCGGGTACTCATTTTACACCTGACAACGGTGGGAGAATAAGAGTAAATAACCGTTTCCAAGGATTCATCTATGCACTGTTCAGAGCGGGACTCTTTCGAGTAACAATTTGATCGCATTCAGATTTCAGAACTAAAGAACCATATTGTGATTCGCTCCAGATATTTTGAAATTAACATAATGTGTGAACAAAATTAAATCGATTTTTTTTTGTCCTTTCGATACGCGTCTTATATGTGACAATACACTATCACGTGACTCGTGATTACAATTGGGTGGGTCAAAGCGCCCCATAAAAGCCCCAATGAGCGTTGAGTCATCTGTAAACAGACTTCGTGATTATACGGGGGCTTTCTAGGGGAATACCCATAATATTAATTCTATTTTTAACGTGAAAATTCAAAATACTCTTTCAGCTTCCTCGTGACTGAAAGCACAAATTAAATATGGCCAGCAGTCGACGTGTACTTATTTACAGGTCTGATAGCTCAAGTTGTTATGGGTTCGATTCCCGGGCGGCGCATTTTTTTTCGCGCATTGAGCATCACCCAGTGATAAAAATGCGCGTTATAAATGTCATGTATTATTTAATTGTTGCATTGGAAAAACTCTCAAACTAACACAAAATATTGTCCGTTACGCCAATGTTAAAACAAACACATGATCATTGTGTTCGGCTATCAGACCTGCAAATATATGCACCTTGCAAGCAGTAAATTATTTATAGGTTATTAAAGAGAGCAATTTAATAATTCTGCTGGTAACGTACCACAATGCTAAACACTTGGATTCTAGAAAAAAGGTTTAGTCTATCTTGAATTCAATAGTAATAGTTATTGGTTTTGTGCAAATTTCACTTATTTTTTATTCTGTTTAGTTTTGTTTTTTAAAGAGATAATTTTCTTTCGTTATACTTTTATTATTTGTGATCCAACCCTTTGATGTGGTTTTTATGTCAGGATCGACGTGCACTTCTTTGCAGGTCTGATAACCTGACTTTTTATGACCTCTTTGTTGTAATGGAAAAACTTTCAAACCTACGCAAAATATTGTCCATTGCAACAATGGTAAATATAGACCATAATATCAGACCTGAAAATAAGTACACGTCGATCCTAACATTTACCAAAAAAAAAAACCCAAAAAAAAACGATCGAGGGGATGGCTCACAAATAATAAGAGTATAAGGAAAGAAAATTATCTCTTAAAAAAGCAAAAGAAAGTAAACAGCACGTCGACACGGATGAATCAGAGATTGAAATACAATATGAATTACAAGTTGAAAAGCTCAAGATATTAACCTTCCCGGTGTCATTTTCCCCCATGACTGTTGAAACGTAAGCATAAACTTGGAACAAAATCGAATCCCGTCGGTAAAGGCGTGCTCTATTGATCCTCTATTCATAAACCGACACGCTAAAATATAATGACATGAATGGTTTGTATAATTCGACAATGATTAACATTTTTCCCATCCTCATTTAATATCGCTGACATTTCTAGTAATTGCAAAGGAATAGCTCTTGGGTCATGAGTGAAAGATTTTTTTTTCTGTTATGCTCTAAAAAAAAAACAAAAAAAAAAAAAAACCCCAGATATAAACAGTCTTAGCCAGAAAACCCAGAAAACCCGTAGTAAAATCCGGATTGATTAAAATGATCGTAATCTTGTCATAAAACTCTCAAATCTCAAAGACTTCCAGGTTTGAGAGTTTTGGACAAAATGAGTGTCATTTTAATTACAATCGATTGGTTTTTGAAGGACGTATTTTCAGGTCACACTTTTAAAAATGTAATTTTTTTTTTCAAATCTACGGCAGTTTTGCGATCAAACTCTAGCTAGAAATTAGATCAAGTTTTCTAACTGTGTTTCCAATTCGGGAATTAGAACTATAATATCATAATACCGTTTTACTTAACTTAGAAGATGTTTGTTTATCCACCTATTTTCACACACTTTTTTTTATTTGTAGACAATATGTTCCTTTACGAAATCGTATTTTGTTAGGTTTTCAATACTTTAACAAAGTGAGTTATTGTTATTGCCTTATACGAGTATAATGGGATTTTTTAGTCTTAACTTAAACGATGTATGTTTATTTATCGAATTTTTGTTTTGCACACTTAGGTCTATTTGTAGACAATAGGCTACTTAATCTTGTTAGGTTCTGAGTACTTTGAAAAAAAAAGGAGAATTACTGTCTTATACTTGGGATTTTAAGGCTGAGCAATGGAACAATGCTATTATTTACAACAATAACATAATATATTTTTCAACAATTCAAGTATTTTCATTTCACCCTCACATCAGGGAATTAAAGCGCTTTATTGTGATTTTATTGTATTTCTGTGAGTTCTAAATTGCTGAGTTTTAGAGCATTCACTTCACAACCAAATTATCGGTCTTAAATTTAGTCGGAGTTATTTCCCGGCACCTATGTCCGTTCTGTTGTAAGAAAAGGATCCTGAATCTGTTAGATCTGGGGGAAAGTATTTTGCCATATACTAGCGTC
Source organism: Berghia stephanieae (assembly GCF_034508935.2). Taxonomy (NCBI): domain Eukaryota; kingdom Metazoa; phylum Mollusca; class Gastropoda; order Nudibranchia; family Aeolidiidae; genus Berghia; species Berghia stephanieae. The sequence goes on from NC_088360.1 coordinate 40,258,915, forward strand.
ATGTTCAAATGTAGAAATTAAGCAGTTGTAACTGTCAGTTTAAAGTAACAAGAAAACGAGATGAACTCCAGTACAATGAATGGGCATCATGGCTCGGTAGTATTTTGGTTTTGTATAGAATGAGCCCAATATGGTATAAAACCGGCCAGAACTGTAACGATTTGTTGTATAATTTTAGAAAAGAATCAGTACTTTGTTGTTTTTTGTTGCTGCTGCTGCTGCTATTGGATTTACTTTTGTTGTTGTTTGTGTTCGTAAAAAAATAATAAACTTACATGTTTTAGGGGTATTTAAAAAATATATAATCTTATAATCTATGGCTATTTTGAGACACGGCAATAGTGAAAATGGATGAATTCTGAGATCCTTTTCAGAAGTAAGTTCCCCATGTCTAAAAGACGTGTATGTTCTAAATCTAAAGAACACAACGACCCTTAAAATTACCTGTTTTAAAAACTCTCGTACGAAACCATTGAACCAGATCTACCACAGACAGCTTACAAAAATTGTATATTTTTAGAAAAGAATCAGTAATTAAAAAGAACAATCTATATTAACTCAAAATATTTGATCTTTACCATTAAAATAAATTGTCACTTTAAAATAGTTAAAAATTTGTGCAATGTAGATGGTTCAGATAATCTATCTATATCCATTTCTGAATAAAATAATCACTTTTTCACATTTTTTTCATCCAAAATTTGCCTTCACAAATCCAAATCTAGAGAAAAATAATACAAATTTGGTCAAATCAGAGCCAAAAATAAATATGCATATAACATAAATTTGCATTGGTGGCAAATCTGTTGAACTAGACAAGAATAAAAAAAAAATGGCTGTTCAATGCTACTGCTGAGAGTAACAATAGCCATACAATTATCACACAGAATATAAAAGAATATTTTTACAATATGACATTTGTATGGTCATCAAGTTCTTTGTGCTTTCGGGGAAGTCGGCTCTTGAAAAACACAATACCTTAGTAATGTTCTTGGGGGATAAAGGCATTTATTCAGCCAGTAAGAAAATGGATTAAAGCCATTTTGGAGAGGAAATACATTATGGGCGACGAAACTCCGCCTGGGCGGCCTCTATGAAGTTCAGAGACAATGAGGACAGACAAAGAATAAACAAAGAGATAGTCAATGAAGCTGATATGTAAACAACAATACTTTTGATTATTCTAACCAATGAAGTGACAAAGCTTAAATGTTTTTTAATCATCTGCTGCTAACCTGGGGTCACACAAGAGTAAGAGTAAATTTTCTTCGAAATGTCTTCATATTATAGATAGAACGAAGTTGACGTCACTCAGGTCTTTGTTATTATTTTTTTTTTTTTTTTGCCATCCACGTTTATGAGTAATTTGCACTTAACTGTATTATCCAGACTATAAAAGTTATGGTTATACAGAGTTTTGTGTGTTGGTCTGTTATACTTCTGGATGGCAATGTGAGCTTCTAAGCCAAACGCATACTAGAGAGCTTTATAGATAGGAAACACAGAACCGCCTTATTATTCACCTGACCTCGCTCCTCTATCCATTTCCAAAAATGAAGGATTACCCCTGAGGAGAAAGCCCTGAATCAGACCACATAAAAGTCAGATAATCTCAGATAGTGGCAATTTTGTTTAGATAAATATTAAAAATTTTACAAAGGTTATCGATTTGTGTCTGCATGTGTAGCGTGTTATCAATACATACGCCAAGATCAATTTGCCTAAATCGTACACACTATGTATTAACTTGGAATGAACCAGGTATACTTAATTCACCTTTTGTTTCTCGGGTTTTCAAATTAGCCACTAGAACTTAATTTTTCTTAGCACTTTGGTTTGTTTTGTTTTCTTGGGTGTTTTTTTTTTTGGTTTTTGTTGTTGTAGTTGGGTTTGTTTTTTTTGGTGTGTGTGTGGGGGTTTGATAACGAGAATGGTTTTCCGTTTTCTTTTAGAGCTATATCTCCTTAATAGACCCCAAATGTTCATTCTTTAGTTACATCTCCAGTTAGAGGTTGGAGTTGTCTTGAATAAAATTTCAACGAGTCATAGATCGCAATGTCCGTCCGAGTTGGATCATGAAGATATTAAGAATAGTAAACCCAACATTAAAATTTCTCGTCTGAAAATATGTTGCTTGTTTGTTTGTTTGTTTGTTTGTAGCTCTTGTTGTCACAGCTTAAGATTATACCCATTGGTTTTCTTTGCGAACAGAGATTAAAATGAATATGAATCAACCTGAAGAGATCACTTATTTTATAGTGTTTATAAATTATAATGAACTCGCGGCGGATGTTGCTTATTTTGCTAATATTATATGATGGCTTAAGAATGGCTGTTCAATTACTTTAAAGGGAAAAAAATTAATACATTTTTACATTGTATAATACGAGCCCTTATATTTGACCCTAATAATCTCTTGCATTTATGTGCGTGGCTTTGTGGGATGACACTCGCCTTCTGACCTGTAATGTTGCTAGTTCGAGTCCTGTTGTGCTTGGCACAAAAATGAATCATCAGAAAGTTCTTTACTCACATTCTCACCATACTCAGATTACATGGCTGGTGTCAGCGTTGTCTCTGTCGAAAAATATAATACTAATAACACAACCAAAAAAAAAAAAAAAAAAAAAAAGCGG
>NC_088360.1:40266306-40288806 GCF_034508935.2 Berghia stephanieae
TTGTTGTTGTTCTTTTTTTCTTCTTCTTCTTCTTTTTTCTTTCTTTCCTTCTTCTTTTCTTCTTTTTTTTCTTTTTTTCTTTGTTTCTTCTTCTTCTTCTTCTTCTTCTTTCTTCTTCTTCTTTTTTCTTCTTCTTCTTCTTCTTCTTCCCCGCCTCCTCCTCGTCTCCTCTCCTTTTCATCTTCTTCTTTTTCTTCATCATCATCATCATCATCATCATCATCATCATCATCATCATCATCATCATCATCATCATCATCATCTTCATCATCATCAAACAACATCAGCATCATCATCATCATCATCATCATCATCAGCTTCTTCTTCGTCTTCTTCTTCTCTTCTTCTTCTTTCTTCTTCTTCTCTTCTTCTTCTTCTTCTTCTTCTTTCTTCTTCTTCTTCTTCTTCTTCTTTTTGTTTCTTTTTTTTCTTTTCTTCTTCTTCATCCTTCTCCTCCTCCTCCTCCTCCAGTTCCTCTTCTTCTATTTTTTTCCCTTTTCATCATCATCATCATCATCATCATCATCATCATCATCATCATCATCATCATCATTATCATCATCGTCGTCGTCGTCTTATCAGACTGAGTATTATTGTTGATGTACATAATATTATCCAAAAGAAATTGATATAAAAAATGTTTGTATTTTCCGAATAACCTTTAAATTTCTCAATAATGCTCAGACGTTTTGGACAACATGGGTGTTTCCTGTTGACATCAGAAATGTAGTTTGATGGATGGATTATCTGTATTCCTCCATGGAATGCCTAGGCGAGGGTATCTTATGATATCGTAGCAGACGAGGTTCTTTTTGTGTGTTTGTTTTTCTTTTCTTTTTCTTTTTTGTTTCATTTTTTTTTGGGGGGGGGGGGGGGGGGGGGGGGAGGGGGGAATCAGAATCATGGAACCAGCAGGTCGGTTATTCCATAACAGGAACGTATCATTGGGGGGAAAAGAATAAATCTGATTGACAACATCAAGGGATAATAAAATACACATCTACTGTCTAGTTTGTATTTTATTTGACTTCATTTGGTATTAAAGAGTCGTTTAAATACTTTGTACCGAGTTATTACAGACATGTCTACTTAAAATGTTTAAAATTCGTAATTTTTAGTAGATAAAAATTGTAGTCACGACTGTAGTTAACTTCAAAAGTTAACAATTCACCACCACAAGGATTAAATAACGCTTCAACATTCTTAATATTATGTAGTCTGGCATAAATTTTCATTTTCAATAAGTTTTTATGACTTCCAGATGCTCACAAAGTTCTGAAATTGTAGCCAACATTTCCTGATTCCACTAATTTTTCGTAATAGTTGGCAGGTCTTTTATTAGTTTTGCCATCCATCGTCTTAACCCTCTCCTTACCATCTACAGCAAAATTGTCACATTTGTTACGACACAATATACATTTTTTCATATTCAGATTAATTTTGTACATCACAATGATCTTTGTTTAATTATTAAGAACATAAAGTTGTTTTCTCGAAAGCTTGTTTGAGTTTTAAAAATCCATTTTTTTGCTGGGTAAGCTTGCCATTTTTGGGAAATTAGTGAAAATGATCGGTAAGGAGAGAGTTGAAGCGGTCTTATTATGTCGGGATGAGTGGGATACTATACAATACTGAATGGAAGCGGTGGATCATAACTGGGACCAATAAGATTTTATAGAATTTGTCACTTTAATGTGATATTAATCCCTTTGAATAAAATACCAAAATTGAATCAAAGCCTCATATTTTGGAATATGAATTCAATTTTCAACACCTAAAAAATCACACCGTCTATACACTATTTTCTGAAACGATTGGTGACACATGCCAGTCGCAACTAGCCTATTATAGTCTTGGGAAATGCTGAAGATTTGATTAATATCCTATCATATCCATGTCAGGAGAGTCATTATAGTCATCGGATGGGGACGAGCTGGAAGGAGAATTATTTCGTAATTATACACTCATATCATGGGCAATAAGCACGCTTAACCCTCATTGCAACAACTGTGCTTAAATCCGAAGGCAACTATACATAGTTTTTAATTTGATTCGAGATTTTTTTCCTTTGTTCGGGAGTCGGGTGTTGGCAACATACCCATTTTCATCGTATCATCTTCTAACAATTTTGACTGGCACTGACTAGGATTGGTAAAACCATATTATTATTTGCAAAGACAACTCTGCTTCACCGTTCGAACATCACATCGGTACTGGTAGTGCTTTGCACCAATTAATGTAAGTTGGAAACACCAGGCTATGAGACAATTTATTACAATAATCATAAATCTTTTTCACAGGACCAATCTTCCTGCCACCCCCCCCCCCCCCCCCCCCCCGAACACTGATACCCAATCATGGTGTCATGTCTTTCACTGCCTAAGTCATATATCAGACTGAGACACATTTGTCATTGATCAGACATAAGGATTCTAAACAATTCAGTTCCCTAAGATAAAGAATTATATCAATCGTTTAACATTAAAGAAATCTGGAGACAATCCGTGCAGACATAAAGGGTGAAGGGGGAGGGGGAGAATGGGTAGATCACCCCTAGCGAAAGGGTTATGTAATTAAAAGAATGTAATTTTTATACTTCAATCTAGGTAATGTATGACAAAGTGTAAATCTAAGTTTGACTCCATCATTCGGAGAGCAGGTAAGGGTTGTTTATGTTAATCTATTAGCTTTATATATATATATATATATATATATATATATATATATATATATATATATATATATATATATATATATGAGTGTTGGTGGGTACTTGTAGGTACGAGAGTGCTCGATAACGTTGGTTACAGCTAATAAAAAATATAAATGGATTCACTCACTTATATGGCCGAAACACATGTTTCTGTGGCTTCCACCCACGTCTCCGGTATGAATATTATGTCCGTAGAATCATACGGATTGGATCTACGGACATAATATGCCGACTGAAGACGCAGGTGGAAGCCACAGAAACATGTGTTTCGGCCATATAAGTGAGTGGATCCATTTATATATATATATATATATATATATATATATATATATATATATATATTACATACATACATACATAAAATATATATATATATATATATATATATATATATATACATATGTGTATGTGTGTGTGTGTGTGTTTAGTTGTTTTTTTAAATTTCCTAATGACTACATGAATAGATTAGGTAAACAAACTAAATGATACGTGAAAAAGATAAACAATTGTGAGCCAATCAAATGAAATGATATCAATGAAATTTTAACTCATCGTTTCAAAACAATACTGCTGTACTCTGGAAAAACCCATTTGTTATCAAAATTTGGTCAGAAAACTCGTCCTTCAAATATCAATAAATTTAAATGACCCTCATTTTGACAAAAACTCTCAAACCTGGGACTTGACGCCTGTTAGGCGATACTATTACAATTTTTTTTTATCCGAATGAGACACCGTTGTTCACGGCCAGGTACTCAGTTTACCCATGAGTAGATGAGAGAATGTGAGTAAAGAGTTTTTTTCCAAGGAGTCAAATATGCGCCAAGCGAGGTTCGAGCCCAGGACCTTCCGATCCGAAAGCGAGTGCCATACCCCAAAACCACACAGCCGCATAATTTTAGTCGGAAACTGTCGTATTCTTAGCATGTTATTCGTCCTGACATGATACCTTTTGAGGCTATGGGTTACATTTAATGAAAGAAATAAACAGCTTTGCGTGGACATGAACGGATATACTGGTGAGTTATATGGTGGCTTATGGATTATTGAATGAGTAAATTGAGAAGATAGTTGAGAGTGGTATGGGGGGTGGGTGGAGGAATGAACTATCGAGTTCTAAAGAATATAAGTTGGACGTCTTGATGATTGCATAAAGATAAAAACCTGTTGGGTGAATGAGTGAGATAGTGAGTGAGTGAGTGTGTGAGTGAGTGGGTGTGTGAGTGAGATAGTGAGTGAATGAGTGTGTGAGTGAGTGGGTGTGTGAGTGAGTGTGTGAGTGAGTGGGTGTGTGAGTGAGATAGTGAGTGAGTGAGTGTGTGAGTGAGTGAGTGAGTGTGTGTGTGAGAGTGAGATAGTGAGTGAGTGTGTGAGTGAGATAGTGAGTGAGTGAGTGAGTGAGTGTGTGAGTGAGATAGTGAGTGAATGAGTGAGATAGTGAGTGATTGAGTGAGTGAGTGAGTGAGTGTGTGAGTGAGATAGTGAGTGAGTGAGTGTGTGAGTGAGATATTGAGTGAGTGGGTGAGTGAGTGGGTGAGTGAGTGAGTGATGGGCTGAATTAGAAAATGAGTGAATGAGAAGGCGATCGATATTGTTTGTAACTTAGTGGATTCATAGGATTCATGAATAAGTGGATTCATTCAAATACATAGATTTCGATAAGATATGAGTAGCTGAAAGATTGTTTTTATCTGACAATCGAAATGAGCGAAGGAATGTATAGAATTCGATTAAATTATTGTTAGTAGAAATATTGGTTGAATTTAACATCACATTTAGCGAAAGAACAACAAATGGACGAAAATTAAAAACATAATAATAATATAATATAATGAACTTATATAGCGCCTAGTTCCAATTTGGAATTGCTCACTGGCGCTTTACATCAACACATCATGTATGATATACAAATATAGAACTGGCATGTTAAAAACACAAAATTCGATGATAACATAATATATTATAATAAAATACATACTAAGAGTCCAAATTATATGCCCTACAGAAAAGCTCAGTTTTTAACCGTTTTCTAAAGATAAGTGGATTTTCACTATTTTTAGTTTCAATATTAGAATATTATTATTATTTAAAAACATAGAATTCGAGAAGGTTAGGGCAGCAAAAAGATTGGTTTGATTTTATTGTATAGGATCTAACAACAGAAATAAATAATACATCTTGGCGAATCAACTAATCAATGTGTAAGGGATGGGGAAGTAGAAGGGGGAAATGGAGAGAGAGAGAGAGAGAGAGAGAGAGAGAGAGAGAGAGAGAGAGAGAGAGAGAAAGAGGGATAGAGACAGAGAGAGAGAGAGAGAAGGGAGAGAGGAGAAGGAGAGAGAGAGAGAGAGAAGGGAGAGAGAGGAGAAGGAGAGAGAGAGAGAGAGAGAGAGAGAGAGAGAGAGACAGAGAGAGAGAGAGGGGGGGGGGGGAACAAGACTTACCATTTAGAGTGTATATAATCCATCCATATATAGCGAATTGGTTTTCAACATGATTCTTTCCATTTCACAAAAAAAAAATGATGACATAATGGAAAACACAAGATTTTAATTAATTTAGTAGATAACTATTCTACCATCTCATGTTTCACTATAATATTTCAATTATATCACTACTTGGCAAAAACTGAATTCGCTTGATATTCGGCGTTTTCTAGATCAGTTCAGCAGCAAATGAAGCTTATAATCATTAAAAAGCAGCTGATATGCAGTTACCCTAAATCACAATTTCACTTGCATTTACTTCGCTCGGATAGATGTCCAATATTCTTATTTACTTAGGCTAAGCTTTCTTTCAGAATTAATTTCAGCAACAGTTAGTTATCAAAATTAATCATGTTAAACGGGGTAAGGTATTTATTTATTTCTCTTATAATCTCAACTGTTTCTCCCTTTAACTGATTGCATAACATTTCTAATTTTCATTAATATTCCTTTTTAACGAGACATGTTTGGCCGAATGAATGAATGGATGAATGAATTTTACATCAAAAGACTCGCCGATTCCAGACCTGCGGTTCTAGATTGCGATGACCAGGGAATGTAAGTCGGATTAACGCAACAGCCGCCACCATCACAACACCACAACACGCGCAGCACTCAGGCGGTATGAATTATGCAAGGGAGAGAACTCCATTGATAGAATGGCATCGACTACTCGGCGAGGCTTATCTCCGCTTGCCTATAATGGCATTTTCCCTTTGATGTAGATCGATGGCGGGTGGTGTTCAATGTTGAATATTGAATCTGAACATTACAGTTTCATAGTTCATTGATCAATTATTATTCTCTAATGACCTGATCATTCCCTTTTACCCATTATGATGTTTTGTTTTGATTTTGTTTTGCGTGTTTTTTTTCTTCTTCAGTTTTTCACCACCAACTCTTATCCTGTTGATTTGATTTGATATTATTACTTAGGTGTCAGCATTTTGTATCTTGATGAAGTAAGTTTGAAACATCGGCCCATAGAGTCGGAGTTTACCATGGGTTACCTTGCGTTAAATGGAAAATAGCAATTTCTTGCTACCTTATGGAAAAGACATTAAAAATACCATAAAGACTCATTTTTATTGGTGGATGGAGAGTGTGAGGTCAGAATAAGAAGCCTATTCTACTCAAATTCGAAATGATATATCGATTGCTCCATCAATTAATTAAGGCATATGACCACCCCCCCCCCCCCCCCCCCCCCCCCCCCCCCCCCCCCCCCCCCCCCACCTACAAAAGAAAAAAGATTTAGTGATAAGTTAGGTGAGTATTTTGTACGAAAATGGTGATTCGTGACAATCTTATCTGGAGCTCATAATTTAATTAGACGTATTCAGACACATCGCCCTTAAGTTTTAAATCAAAATCTAAAAATATGGAATAATACATTTCGATAATATTAATGTCTTATATTTTTGCCTATACAACAGAAACTGAACACTGTGTGACCAGTTAAGACTTATTTCTGGGTCACTTACATTAAATAACGATTTTTTAGATGTTGAGTTTCTATTTTTAGAATGCTCAGTGTAGTTCTCCCGTCTGATTGGTTCATTGTCAACGAACGACCTTCACTTTCAATGCCATAATTAGCATCGAACTTTTTGTAAGAAAGAATGCCTTTCGTTATTATAATTATAAGCAACAATATTCTCGTCTTGATTGGAAGGGAAATTAAATCTCAAGAAAATACGTCAAATGGGATGACGGAAGATTTGTTTGCTTTTTATTTATTTGTTTGTTTTTAATCATAGAACTTCCTTCACTACACTTATGATGATTGGATTTATATGCTTTAACAGTCTGCCGTCACTTCCCTCGTAATGACGGATAATAACTTAGTAACTGGTTCTAAACTATCGGAAAAAATGGCGAACACCCTTATGAAATACTTCTCCGACGAGCATAAAAGTGTATCTAGAGGAGAAAAACATTATAAATTTGATCATGTTTTGACTTTTATACATTCTGATCACATGACATGTGAAAAAGTTCTAGCCAGCATGAAGAATAAAAAAATACTGATTTTCTTTGTTTAGAACTCGTTGCTGGGCGGACGTGACATCAGACTATAGAATCCAATTGTTGATTGATTTCTTAACATGACTTAGTTACGTGTTGCACTTGGATTTTATTCCGTATCCAAAGCACCTCAAAGCTTTATAGTAATGAACAGATGTGTAAGTTGTAGTACAGCAAGCTGACTGTGTGTTCAGTTTGGATGAAGGTTGCTCGCGATCAGGAACATTGCAAGTTGCATGTTGTCAATTGTCACGTGACTCCCTCTCGTTGAAGTGTCTGAGATTTTGGGCTGGACGTGATGAGCTTTCTGAATAAAGGCAAAAAGTACATTCTGGTTTGAAGTTGCAATTCGGAAGTCTCGAAAACGCATTCAAGCATAATATCTGTCGTCGACCTAGAATAAGTGAAACAGGGGAAGGGAATGATGAAAGTTTTTTGAGATTGACAATGACAATGATGATGATGATGATGATGATGATGATGATGATGATGATGATGATGATGATGATGCGCTGTGCATGATGCTGCTGCTGTGCTGTGATGATGATGATGATGATGATGATGATGATGATGATGGTGGTGGTGTTGGTGATGGTGGTGATGATGATGATGTTGATGATGATGATGATGATGATGATGATGATGATGATGATGATGATGATGTGGTGGGTGGTAATGATGATGATGATGATGATGATGATGATGATGATGATGATGATAATGACGATGATGACAATGATTACTATAATAATAATAATAATAATAATAATAATAATAATAATAATAATAATATAATAATAATAATAATAATATAAATTTAAAATAATAATAATTAATTATTAATAATATTATTAATATATTATTATTATATTTATTATATATTTTATTATTATTATTATTATTATATTATTATATATTAATATTATTATTATATTTTATTATTATATTATTATTATTATTATTATTATTAATTATTATTATTATTATTATTATTATTATTATTATTATTATTATTATTATTATTGTCATTATCATTATTAGTATCCTCAAGAGAATTATTGGTTAAATCCGTGAACTTGCAACGATCAATTTAACATCTTTGCTATGAAACATAATTTAAAACTGTGATCAATTATCATGTAGACAAGTGCTAAAATGCGGTATGTCATTTTACCGAAACCCACCGAAAACCCCAAAAACTCATCAAAATCCACAAAAAGTCACCAAAACTCACCGAAACTCACCAAAATCTCACAAGAGTTTTGGTGTTTCGGTGAGTTTCGGCGAGTATTGGTGAGTATATGGTGAGTTTCGGTGAGTTTATAGTGAGCTTTGGTGAATTTATGGTGACTTTTTTACTGAAACTCACCAAAACTCACTCTAAACTCACCATGAACTCACCAAAACTCACGCCAAACTCACCATAAACTCACCAAAGTCACCTAAACACCAAGACTTTGGTGAGTGTCGGTAAAAAGACACACCCCTAAAAAGAACTGAGATAGAACATACCGTCTTAAAACTAACTTAGACTATTATAATGAAAGGATTTAAGACAAAAAATATTTGAAACACGTTATATTGATAACATTTCTTACCTGGAATTCATTGTAGGAAATGTGCCTAGTTTATCGTGAATCTGTTGTGCCTGTATAAAGTCCATGTAAGAATGAAGGCTTGTCCTGTATTAATACTCCTTTCCACCAAATCTCTATTTTGTCCCCTGTGTTTGGTAACAGGTCACAGGCCCCAGCTGCATGACATCAGCTTAATTTTGTAACCAACTGGAAAGAGAAACACCCAGTTTACTGTTTTAAAACTAAAATTCTAAGAAAAGAGAATATGAAGAAACAAGTAGAATCGAATTATTGTTTGAATTACACAGCGAAACCGCTTGAATGGGACGAATGAAATCATCGGGAAATCGGGACGAAATTGAATATAGCAGAAACTGCATTTTCTGTTTATCTTTATTTTTTTTATCTTTGGTTATTGAGAAAAGGTCGTTGTTAAATTTTGTCGGCAATAATTTATAAAAGTAGAAGAAGAAGAAGAAAAAGTATTATTCAATAAGATGTCTGTGTCTTACAAACATTAATTCACAAAGTTTTGGCACTTTGATCTTTACTATCATTTTGAATTAAAACCAAAACTTATACAGAATGAAATGCACCATTGAGCTTCAAACATACAATACTTAGGTCTTAACTTTATGAGTTATAAATTATGTATTATATATTATTATTATTATTATTATTATTATTATTATTATTATTATATTATTATTATTATTATTTATTATTATTATATTATCATTATTATATATTATATATTATTAATATTATAATTTTATGAAATAATAATAATAAATAATAATAATAATAATAATAATAATAATAATAATAATAATAATAATAATAATAATAATAATAATAATAATAATAATAATAATAATAATAATAATGATATGATGATGATAATATAATAATAATAATAATAATAATAATAATAATGATGATAATAATAATAATAATAATAATAATAATAATAATAATAATAATAATAATAATAATAATAATAATAATAATACCATTAGCAATACAGGTTCTATAGATGGTAAAAGCATATCTCGATTACGATTTATATGCCAAAACATAAGATCAAATTAAGCTCACCTCTAACTTCAATGAAGTCAATGTACCCCTTACCTTATCGTGGAACATCCTTCACGACATGACATACACATTTCACACTCCTCGGACATGGCTGTATCAATGCACTGAAAACTACGTCAACAACAACAACAAAAACAATATCGGCACACGTTGATTTTATTTTACTCAGTTGTTAAGTTTTTTAACCACCCTTCCTAACAAATCTCTTTGTATGACCCAGGCTGGGTCATCATAAACCACCATAACAGGGCGCACGTGCAAGGTCGAGTCGGTGGTGAGTAACCTCACGTCATTGAAAAGAACCACTTGTCCTCAGCGATAACCATTCGCCGATCACAATCAGATTCACGTGCCGAAAAAAATTCTAAACGTCACACTGTTTCTTTGTGAAAACGGTATTAAAAAGAGAGCGGGAATAATACTACAGTCCAACTGTGGAAGTAATGATGACAATAATAACATTAAAAAAGAAGAAAGAGGAAAAGAAAAAAATGATGGAATAAAAAAAAAAAATTCAACTTGTTTTTTAAAAAATGAGAATAAAAGGCAGGATCGTAAATAGAATTCTATAGAGTTACAATAATATTACAGTCACAAAGAAAAGCGCGGTAAAGTACTTCACTATAGCTACTATTACCACCGCAGTGATGGAACAAAAGAAGTTAATAGTAATGGTTATAGTCAATACTAGTGGCACCATTTGTCAAGCAATCCTAGATCACTGAAGCATGACTGAAAACTGCTCCGCATAATCCAGAAAACCGAGAAGATAACAACGATAATAAAACGATATGGAAAAATATAATAAAACAGGTATCGTATTGAACGCTAAATTCATTCAAGAGTGAGTTATTAAACGCTATCACAACAGTTGAAAAAGATAAAAGCGATTGATTTTTCATACGAATCGTTCCTCTTCGTCCTTATTATAACTCAATTATAAAGATATAATCTAATGCAATCCACGGCAGCTCTTTCTTTGTTTCATTTAACTATGAATACAAACACGTGCCTAGCCTTGAAAAGAACAAAAGATGAGATAAGACTCCGGGAAACCCCAATAAAAAAGAAAAATGAGAGAGGCGATGGAGGGGAAAAAACGATTAATACAAGATATTGTTTTGTTAGGTATTAGAAAGGATAGATCAGTTGCCTACGCTCGCGCTGAAAAATATACACCTAATATTATCACAAACGTATGCCTGAACCCAAAGCCAAATTTTCGACCTCGATCGTTCTATCTCTCTGTTAAATAATATTATTTCTCACTCCCCTGTTCAAAAACTGCCCTGCCCTCTATCCTCTCTATCTTCTAACCATCCATCGTCCACACTTCGCAATTTTCCTCATTCTCATGCACAAGTATTGAAGAGAAGAAACACACACCAGGCTAGGCGTATCATCACATTCGGGGACACACAATAAACACGATTTTTAATTCTAAACACTGTTTGATATCATGGGCTCTTACAAAATATAATTCTCTCTCTCTCTCTCTCTCTCTCTCTCTCTCTCTCTCTCTCTCTCCTCTCGTGTCGATCTATCTTATATATAATTTATATATATATATATATATATATATATATAATATATACACACACACACACACACACACACACATATATATATATATATTATATATATATATATATATATATATATATATATATATATATATATATATATATCTCTTTCTCTAAAACCTCCTTCCCTCATTATTCCTCTCCCCCCCCCCCCCCCCCCCTTCCACACACAGACTTTCCCTCATTCTTGCTCTTATCTCGATCCCGACCTCCTACACCAGGTTGCCAGATTATTTATTCAACAAATGCCAGGAAGACTCAAAAATGCCAAAACACTCAAAAATGCCAAAGTCTGTGACTCCCACCCCCACTAAGAACTAGTCACTTTGATAGACATTTACTATCATACTGGTGGCTGCATGTTTTCTTTTCTTTTCTTTTTTTGAATTATATAAATTTCCTGTTGGTATTTTTACCTACTGACTACAAAGTGGATCTAAACCACTACACCACGTTGAGAAAAGGTGTCATTTGAATATAATATACAAGAAGAAAATGCCAAATGAAATGCCAAATGCCAAATGATTTTCTAATGCCAAACCGTTTCAAAATGCCAGATTTTGAATCTGCATTTAAAATGCCAAACTGGCAACCTCCCTACACTTTATCACCAACCCCCCCCCCCCCCCCCATCTCCTACACAAACACACACACACACACATACATACACACACACACACACTTTCTACATAATAAAGACAATATTCTATAAACAAAGAAAATCTGGGAAGGGCGCAAAAGCAAGGCATACACCGGTGAACGCCACAATGAAATCTTAATCTGACCTGTCCCTATCTGACTCTCTGACTCAAACCGCAACCAAGTCGCTCCTACGCAGTTACCGAAATACGTCCGGGTTTTCCCGATCCATCTTAGAACACTCATCATGCCACCTTTATCCCTACTTCTAAGTTGAACCATCCCTTTCATCAAATTGATTCACTACCCCCCCCCCCCCCCCCCCCCTTACATCCCCATTTCTTCACCCACCACGTCTTAACTGCAACCCCCATCCCCAATCCACCCCTTTCATTGATTTATCCTACCCCCTCCCCTTCTCTCCCACCCCAATTTTTCTCTCTAATGTAAAATGCAGATAAGACCCATACTCAAGAAAGGAGCAGACACTGATGTAAGCTTAAGACAGAGTTGAAAAAAAATTACCCAAATAATCTTTTTTTAAACCAAAAAAAAAAAAAAAAAAAAAAAAAAATTATTAAAAAAACAGAAAAAAAAACAAACCAAACCAAACCAAACAAAAGACAACCACACAAAAAAACCCAACAACAATTGAAAAAAAAACAGTGATAAACAATACAAAAAAATAACATTAAAAAATAACATCAAAAAACAAAACAAAAACAAAAACATACCAGAGGAATAAGGAGCAGGCAGTGATGAGCTTAAGACAAAGATTTTAGATTTAGGAAACTGACGTCAACAACAAAAATATTAACCAAAAAAGACAACAAAAAAACAAAAAAACAACCCCCCCCCCCCTCCCAAATCGAAAAAATATTAATACAAAACAAAAACAAATCAAACAAAAAAAAAACCCCACAAAAACAACCCTCCCCACCCCCATACACGTACACACACACAAAAAAAAAAACAAAACAAATAAACCCAAAGCAATAATAAAATCAACAACAACAAAAAATATTTTTTAAAAAAACACACAGAAACAGATTTAAGCCTAAAACCTTTTCTATAGAGCAACATACACTTGATCTATTCAGAGTGTTTCTTTCATAAGATAATTAGGTAATTATTGTTACTAGACTAAAGACAACACTTTTAGAATTTTTGCACAAATTATTTAATTTGTTTAAAATGTATCAAAACTTACAGGGTTTTGTGTGTGTGTGTGTGTGCGCGTGTGTGTGTGTGCGTGTGTGTGTGTGCGCGTGTGTGTGTGTGTGTGCGTGTGTGTGTGCTTTTACTTTTTTTTTTCATGTAAAGGAAATCGTATTTCATATTCAAACAGTTTCATATCTAGTTCAGGCTTAGATTGTTCCACAAAACTGTCCTTATAGAGCATTCTCCCTATAGTTGGTAATAAACAAAAATTAATATAAGAGCTTCAAACAAGAACAAAATACCAACATAATTTTGGAACGATTTTTCTACAGAGAGGACCTACAAAATATCCCTGTCGTCAATCTGGAATGTAGTAATATATTTGTCTTTATTGTTTTTTTTTTTGTGTGTTTTGTTTGTTTGTTTGTTTTTGTTTTTTTTTTTTTGTCGCTGTTGTTGACTGAACAAGGGTTTGAGCCCGAAATGTTCGTATTTGGTATTTTCTTCTTTTTTATTTTTTAAAGCTGTTATATTCATTAATGTTTATTACTTTTTTCAGTCCACAGCTTCTAGCAGCCTGGTATCCCTATAGCTGGTGTACACTTTCAATCTTTTTGTGTATATTTATTTTTAGAAAAGTATTGCCAGATACTATGGCATTTCCAACGGATTAATTACTTGAACCTGCATCCATTTTACCCAACGTGTACTTATTTACAGGTCTGATAGCCCAAACTGTTATTGGCACATTGTTATAATGGGAATACTCTCAAACCAACGGATACTATTCTGCATTACAACTATGGTCAATCTCGCTCATAATAATTGCCTCTCGGTTATCAGACGTGGCAGGTTCTACCCAATGTGCACATATTATTATTATGTGCAGGTTTGATTACGGAACGCAATCCTGGGCTTGATTTAACATAACTGTAATGGACGTTACTTTGCTTGGCTTTGAGAGAATTTCCATTACAACAATGAGCCCATAACAATTCATGTTATCAGACCTGCAACTAAGTACACGTTTTATCAACCCATTAAAAATTTTAAACAATAGAGCATTAGTTTGAAATTTATGCCAAAAAAATTACAGTTTTTTTGTGTTTGTTTGTTTGTTTGTTTTGTTTTGTTATTTAAAATTTTTTTTTTTTTTACACAAGAAAGAAATCTCATTTTTGAGTGCAAGTCGTTATTTATTGCATTTTAAAAAATGATAAAGGATTTATTTTGAATAATTTTCAAACAAATTACAGATAACTCAAATCTAGTCTGTCTTTACCGATTTACCCGCCATTTTTCTTCTATTCCTATTTGTATAAAGAGACATTATAATAATATTGTCCTTATAAAAAGAGGGGAAAAAATCCAAGGCTGAAAAACATCCTGGTTTGCCATCATGGATAGACTACAGATTCCGTTCTGTGTGGAATGTTGAGGATGGTAGGGAAATAGTTGTGGCTAAAATAATAAGTTCAGAGCAAGAGTGGTTCAGAGAAAGATTGAGAGAGAAACAGAGGAGGAGGAGGAGGAGGAGGAGGAGGAAGAAGAAGAAGAGGAGGAGGGAGAAATAGATAGAAGAAAGTAGGGATAGAAAAGGATAGAGAGGGAGAGAAAGAGAGAGAGAGAGAGAGAGAGAGAGAGAGAGAGAGAGAGAGAGAGAGAGGCGAGAAAGTGGCGCTACCGTCGTTAGCAACTAAATTCGAGTAAATAAGGTTACATCAGGTTGTTACGATGTTTATTAAAAAGGGACCTTTCTACAGCAATGGAACATTTTTCAAATATGTTGTAAGGAACTTGTACATAATATTTAAAGGATTTGCTGTCGCGAATTTTAGTCGACTTCATAAAGTCTTATTTTGGTTTCCTTTCAAATTCAAATTACGGTTATTGACATAAAATCAAGAACAAAAGCAATAAATAAACGAAAGGATATGAATAAGCAAATAAACAAACAGAACGAATAAATGAATAATTTAATTAATCAATTAATGATAAATAAATAAATATATAAAAAAGAACTGGCCAACCTAAGATTGCTCTATTTAAGCAGGAAGCTGAACTACATAATAATAATAATAATAATAATAATATAATAATAATAATATAATAATAATAATAATAATAATAATAATAATAATAATAATAAATAATAATAATAAATATAACAACAACAATAATAATAATAATAATAATAATAATAATAATAATAATAATAATAATAATAATAATAATATATGTAATAGTACGACTGTACAATCACCGGATATAGCTAAAACCGAACTGGATTTTGTTTTGTAAAGAGGGAAGAATAGAGAGAGGGTTAAAAAGAAATGTCTAGAGTCTTAAGGTCCGTGTACGAGAGATTGATCTTTGCCTTATTACAGCAGAATTGCTCATCTTTTTTTAATATGACTGGCAATTCAAAATGCAAAAAGTCACTGCTCGAATTTGTGAGCTGCGTCTCACAACGCTTCGTATCCAGAATGTACCGAGTTCGACTCCCCATAGCGTTGTATGGCCTCGAGCCCCTAGCTCACTTTGCGGCACTGCACTGCGGCGGACGCCTGGGCTATTCCAATCTTCACTTGGATAGACAAATTTCCCTTTGGGATTTATAATTTAAAGGTGATTTTATTAATCATTTTTTAAAAATTATTTATGGAGCAAGGTACAGTAGATGTCAATGATGAATGTGAGTCCAATTCTGTCATTCCATATTCAACTCATTCTGTCTAGTTAAAAAAGAGATTAAAATAAAATTCCCTTTATTTGTCCCCAAGGGGAAATTTGTCTTTAGGTTCTATCCCAAGGGAAGACTGGAATAACCCAGGCGTCAGCCGCAGTGCAATGTCGCAAAGTGAGCTAGGGCGAGGTGACTTGCTAAAGGCCGCGCAACGAGGCGGGTAGTCGAACTCGGTACCAAGCAAGACCGTACCGCTGAGCCACGCTGCCCTTCGGTCGGTTTATAGTAATCTAAATCGACCAACACTATTTGTTTTAATAAGCGAAGTAATCGAGTACATGCCATACCAACAACATTAATGTCACTCACTTTAAGTATCGTAACTTTGAACCTGGGTACACATATGTGCAGGTCTTATAACCGAATTCAATTATAGCTTGATTTAACATTATTTTACATTGGATTGAGAGTAATTCCATTACAACTACGTTCCCAGAAAGAGAGAAAGAGAGAGAGAGAGAGAGAGAGAGAGAGAGAGAGAGAGAGAGAGAGAGAGAGAGAGAGAGTCAAAAAGACGCGTCGATTATAGAGCATCTCTCTCGTGACCAGGCGGAGTTGTCGGGTCGTGGGTTCGAATCCTCATCGCCATACAGTTTTTATTCTTTATTTGTCCTCTGAAACAAACTTTCATATTTTGTTTATAAATTCAATTCTCATCATCTACACCATCTGGACATAAAGCCATTTGAGTCGGAGCGTCATAATTTTACCGGATACAACACTATTAATTTGTATGAGCCTTTCGCATGTCTGGTATCGGACTGGGACGCCTCGACTGTCTCCAACAGGCCGTACATTAGGTCTAACCAAAGTCGGCGATCCGCAGCAATGATCTCTGCAGTGCCTGAAGATCCTCCATGATCTTGAGATTCAGTTGCTGATCTTCCAATGTCTTTGTTCCTTAACCCTCTCCGTATCAACTATCGGAAAATCGTCACATTCGTTAATATACAATTTTATCTTTCTGATTTCTTTTGCACATCACAAAATTTAAAGAAAATTTGTTGTTATAACAAGCTTATTTTGCTGAACAATATTATTTATAGAATGTACTTGTTGCTTTTCTGTTTGAGTAAGGAAAATCTACTTTTGTGTTGGGTGGTGGCAGAGATTTGGTGAAAATTCTGAAAATGGCTGGTAAGGAAAGAGTTAACATTAAATAAATACAAAGCCCGCCAGGTGGGAATGCCGAATGACTACAGCATTTAATTGAATGGAAGGGTCATGAACTGCAGTTTTTGTTTTTCCTTTTCTGTAATTCTCTCTCGTTCTTTCTCTTCTTTCTTTCACCCCCCCCCCCTCACCCCCTCCCTCCCCTCTTTTCTCCTAAGTCCTTCATCAAATTCTAGACCAATTGAACACCCATCCGCCTTGTTTAAATTTAAAGCGATTTAGGAATACAAAGTAACAAAGATACACTGCACCCATTTCCATCTCACCCGCTCCTCATTATCGGCCATAGACATCACCATGTAAAGAGATGACCACTCCTTCATCTTGAATGCCCAGTTCATTGTGACAGTTGAGATGAGGACACATGGCTTTAGCATGTTAACATTTTTCCCTTTTTTTTCTTCAAACATACAAGAATCTCGTAATAGAGAAATTCGTATATTTGGGAAGACTATGTAAATGCAATGAATGAATTGATTTTGTAGATATATTTTTCTATTAAATAAAAATTATATGCTTCAGTGTTAATGTATCAAGAATATGACGACGAGGTTGAGAAAACTGTAGGACTTCACATGTGAAAGTGAAAGTTGAATAAAAAATGTATACCAATTATAATGTCACTTAAACATATCATCACCAGCTACTTACAACTGCACTTTCCCTACCTAATATTTAAATCATGGTCGTGAATATGCAACATTCATTAAATGATTTTTAACTTCAAAAAATGTTTTAAAATTGTATTGAACAGTTGCATAATATTTGACAAAGAAAACCAAAATATTTCTGCATAAATTTACAACTAAGGACAAGAACTTGACAGTGGTCAATAGGTCAAATGTTTTTTTAGAAATGTCAATCGGTGCTCTGATACCAAAACCATTATAACATGCGCGGCTATGATGTGGTCTTGTGGTATGGCACTCGCTTTCGGATCGGATGGTCCTGGGTTCGAGCCTCGCTCAACGCATAGTTAAGTCCTTGGAAAAGGCTCTTTACTCAATTCTCTCACCGTACTCAGATGTATAATGAATACCTGGCCATTAACAGGGTTGTCTTTGTCCAGAAAATAAAATGTAATATCGCCTAACAGGCGTCATGTCTCGTTCTCTATTTTACGTGTTGCTATTGGTCAACGACCCCGTGTAAAGCGCTTCTTAGCACGTACATTGGATATTGCGCTAAATAAATGCTCTAGATTTGAATGCTCTATAACGTTCATGCTCTTCCACTCTTTCTGAAATTCCTTTCCGATAAAGAGCACTTAAATTATAAATTGATTGACAGCAGCAACTCCATATCTATAGCGTTCCGCTCTACTTTTTAAAATGCCATTTCTGTTCCATTAAACATTCACGTTGCAAGAAATGATATTATTTTCCAAATTGTTACCTCGTCAAAATGCGATTTCGGCAAAATGGGATTCTATCAATAAATTCCCAAATTCACGATCTTTCAAAACTGTCCTCACGTTTTGGACGCACGAATGATTTGACCTCAAACCAATTTGACCAATCCTAGGATGCATTTGAGGACAGGGCAGCGATCTCCTTCTTTTCATAATTTGCATTTCTTGGTACAAGAGTCCATCTGCCATGTTTTTCTATAATGCTTTGGCGCAATTCCCGCGTTTTCTCCTTTTCTTAAAAATACAAAAACACTACAATTTATAACGGTGACATTGACGTCTTATCAGATAAGCAAAATACTCATCCTTGCTGCCTGTCAAAATAATCAAATCAACAATTTAAGATTCAGATTCATTTTGCTCATCGAGAAAACAAAAGAAAACAAAATACTTCACATTATGTATATTATATTAAGTGGTCGCGTGGCCGCTTTATTCTTCACATTCTATGCTTAGTGAACATATCGGTAACAGAAGGACACATGGGCCAAGTTCGACGTGAACATATTTGAAGGTCTGCTCTTACCCAATTCATTATGGGCTCATTGTTGTAATGGAAATCTCAAAACTTGACGCAAACAGTTATCCATTATCTACATCGATGTTAAGCTTGGCCCATAATCGGGTTCGGATTCAGACCTGCATAATATATTCACGTCGGTCAAGTTCACATATCCACCTGCGCAGGGAATGTAAACATTAATAGATGTGAAAAGATACGATCCAAGAGCGAAAAAAATAGAATAAAAAGATGCAATGATACAAATGGAAGGACATGAGATAAAAATCAATGACAAAAGAATCTAAAATAGAACGAGCGTTGCTTACAAAGCAATCAATGAATACAAAGATGTCCTGGAAAAGAATTGATGGCTATTGTCTTTAATAAAAGCAGATGGCTAATCTGAATGCACTTTTCTATAGAAATCAAATGTAACACTGCTGAAGTGTGATAAGGCTTACGTAAATGTTGCTGCTCGAAGCTCGAAGAAATAAATAACAATGTGAATTGAATGTAAGCTTCGATTAAATATACCAAAACACATACAAATGGACGTTTAGGGTTTCCCCTTTATCAACCAAACAGGATGAATGAAACCCTAGACAAATTTGATAACAACGTCACTACCACATTATCTAATTCGTATAGTGTTTCATTCATTCTGTTTTGTTGATAAAGGGGAAACCCGAAACGTCCATTTTTATCTGTTTTCGTATATTAAATTGGAGCTTACATTCAATTTCACATCGTTGTTTATAACAGGTTTACGATAATGTTATGGCCGAAGAAAGATGTGTAGAATTCTATTGTAAAACATTGTTCATCAAAAACGTATAATTAATTAACAATAATTTGCTCTATAAATATTAATATGAACTTTCTTTTATTTTTGTTTTCGAGCGTACTAAGTTTCGTATAATGAAAGACTGAGATTTTCAAATTTCACTGAAAAAAAACCCAACAAAAACCAAATGACAATTATTTATGTTATACTGGGCCTTAAGAAATAGATGTTAAACACATGAGACCAGAGGCATTGGTGTTACACTGGTAGTCTCGGGTTCAAGCGGCTAACTTAGCCCAGATCTCTCACATTGAGCTGACGTTTCAAAAAGGTAGAAAAGTGTGATGTGAAAAAAAGAAAAACAACTGGTTCCTCTTTCATTGGAAGTGTAAAACCACTCTTCCGGAGGACTGAATATATACCTTGTGTAATTCATGTTCTGGTGTCAGAGTGAGATTGATTGTATATTATTTTCTAGTCTAAATATAATATCCTGGTCGGCAATAAAGATCATCCATCCTCGCTCTTTTACTATTCGTAATCCTAAGAATCTGCCTTTACATATTGCTACTAAAATAGTAATGCCACCTTTATAATGTAACCTATTCATGATAAGTACTCCGAAGGACTGATACATACACACTTCAAAGGATTTAGGAACCAAAAGAGTAGATAGAAGGTTTGATGTCACAACTGTTCTTCCCTATGATCTCGGTCTTATTTTCCAGGTAGGCCATAAAGATGGATTTTCCCCTGAGATGAATGAAGGGTACGTATTTGGTTTTCCCCTCCCCCCCCCCCCCCCCCCCCCTTTTTTTAACACACACACACACAAACACACACAAAATGATAAAATACAATAAATAACTTAAATTAGATTTCGAGGTGTCGTGTCATAGTCTTTTTTTTTTTTTGTTAGGTTCGGGAATTTTATTGGGAATTTGGCATGACAGTGCCATTAGTTCTTTAAAGTGAGAGGTGGAAAAAGATAGGGGAAGATAAAGGCTCTTTAGAAGGAACGAAATTGGCGTCATTCAGCTCTTTCTCATTGTTTTTAGACAACCATTTTGGTGATTAGTTCTCACTAAAATATATCAATAAGATTATAAACTTTCAAGGTCGTACATAGTTGTGTTTTGGTAAGTTATATCCGGCTGGTTGATGTTGTGAGTATTTTACCTCAAAACATAGTATCAATAAAGAAAGGCGGTTGTGTCCTTAGATAACCTTAAAAGCCTTGTGTGTGTGCGTGTGGAGTTGGTGAATGTGTGTATAATGCGTGTGTGTTTGCGCGCGCGCGTGTGTTTGTACGTGTATGCGAATGGTCTGTGTGTGCGTATGTATGTATAATATGTGTGTTTGTGTGTGTGAGTTTGTGTATGTGTGAGTGTGTGTTTGTGTGTGCCTGACGAGACTGAGGGAGTTGTGAAGGAATCAATTACGTAGTCAGCAGTCATGGATCTTATTTTGTGGTGTACTGGCTTTGTTTGCTCTGTGGCCTCACTCGAAGGTCACAGGTTTCCGCCTCTTTGGGACAATGTCACTCACACAACATAATAATATTATAATACTGGCCTTTGTCAACGATAGAGAAAGTGTGTGCTGTTAGTGTGTTTCAATGTTAACACTACTGATGCTATACATTTAGGCAAAATACTTACAATATCAACCAGCCGGGTTTAACGTACCCACAAAACTATGTGTAACCTTGAACGTTTATAATCTGATTGATATGATTATTGAGAACTAATCATTAAAATGGCTGTATAAAAACAATAACTAAGAGCCGAGTGACGTCCGTTTCGTTCCATCTATATGTTGATCTAAATTGTGAGTCCTTTGTGACCCATTACGTTAAACCGGTGTTATTATACCCCTAATCTTGGAAAATCCTATCATTTCTTAGTAAAAATAGAATCGTTGAATAATGTTTTGAAACCGTTGAATACAAATTCATTAAACGATCGCATAATAGTTTTTGCTAATTTTATTGGCTTAATAAATAGGGATTGAAAGCACTGCCGATAGGCTGTCTGAACTAATCTTTTAATGCGTATGAATTGAATACAAATCCAACGAAAAATAGGAAATTCCAACTGGGCTGGGCTTTTTGATGCTTTCAATGATGAAAAAGCTAATATTTTCTTAAATACTTACTATAAATAACTTGAATTCATTGCCTTTTATAACGTTTTGGTTAAGAAATATAATCTAAGAATATTGCTTTGAAGGACGGAATAAAGGCATTTTTTCGTGGCTATGGATGGATGTATCAAATTCGTTATTTTTACCTTGAGTGTTACGTGGAGAGCTAAAATCACTCAGTTGAATAAATCCAAAGCCATGAAAGAATCCTATAATCCTGTAATCTGTCTGGATGTAAGGTGATGTATTAACCTTTATTACTGCTTTTGTTATGGCAAAAGAGAGATTTTGAGCCCGAAACCTTCAGTGTTTGGTATGTTGTTCTTTTATGAAGCTATTATGTTATTATTCTTTTACATTACTTTTTAGGAGGAAAATACAGCATTCTAACTTGAATATGCATGAAAAGTATGAACAAAGTGGTGTGAATGGAAATGCTAATGGCCATATTCTA
>NC_088360.1:40298806-40306306 GCF_034508935.2 Berghia stephanieae
GGCATTGCTGAAAATGCTCAACTTTATAAAATATCAATTGAGAAATTGTGTAATTTGTAATTGTATGTCTGTGTAGTCCAAGGGTATGACACTTTCTTTCGGATCGGAAGGTCATGGGTTGGAGGCTCGCTCGGAACATAGTTGTGTTCTTGGTCAAGGCTTTCTACTCACATTCTCTCACCGTACTCATGTGTAAAATGAATACCTGACCGTTAACTGCGTTGTCTCTGTCGGAAAAAAAATTTGATAATTTCACCTATCAGACGTCATGTCTCGTTCTAAATGTTACACGTTGCTGTTGGTCAGGGACACTTTGTAAAGCGCTTTGGGCACATTTAGTGAATATTGCGCTATATACAATCTCGCTTTAAAATCTCACTTTAAATGGTAGCGCGTCAGACAGGTAATCATAAGTTCTGAGGTTCGAACTAAGCCCATAAGTGGGTTCGGATGTCAGACCTGCATATATGTATACGTCGATATGGACCACATTATTTGAAACATTTTGCCTCAAAACGGTATTACGTATAATAATCGAGCAGGCCTGCCTACTTGAACATTTAAAAATTCGCAATCCTTAGGAGGTAGAAATTGGAGTCGCTATAGTTAACTTTAAAATTCAACAATTTTCACTCACAATCATTAAATAACACTTCAAAGTCTTTAAAATCATGTGGTCTGGCACCAGCTTTCATTTTCAATAAGTTTAAATGACTTAGAGATGCCCATGAAGTTATGAAATTGGATACAAAATGTCGTAATCATACGGATTTTTGGTCATTGTAGACAGGTCTGATGTAGGAACGGTTTGGTTGGTAAATATTTGATTTGTTATTATTGAGATTATTATTATTATTATTATTATTATTATTATTATTATTATTATTATTATTATTATTATTATTATTATTATTATTATTATTTTATTATTGTTGTTGTTTTTATTATCACATTTACTACTATCATTATTATTTTGGATTTAACCTTTTAACATTTTTGTATAGCCTCTATATAATTCTACGCATGATTATAAAGACCATTTTTTTTTCTTTCTCCCAATCACAAAAGACGTGAATGAAAAGATAAACAAGTCTCACCATTTATTAGAAATTTCAAACAAAGAGCATTACTTAATTTCTAACCTTACGGACGGTCAATTTAAGTAAAAGAATCTTTGTATATACTTTCAAGGACATGTTATCGCCATCACAACAGACCGGACACAACTATAGGAAATAGTATTCTCCGATAGATCTATTATCATTGAAGTTCAATCAAGGCAAAGGAAAGCTGCCGCCCATTCAATTCTATTTTAGGATCAGAGTTTGGCTTCTCTCGATAGCCATATGCCTCTGAATGACAATAATATCTCATTATATTTATATTATATTTGGCGAATTGTATTTTTTGTAACACCAAGGCTTCGAAACCACTGGACCAATCGTCACCGAATTTTGCATGGTGATTATAATTGGCATGAAGGTGGTTTGCGTGTATTTTGAAATTGAATAGACATCGTGGAGATTTTATCGATAAAGCAAATTTGTTTCGCCAAATCCCATTCAAAACTGACGTGGGTTTTGTGTCAACCTTCCGGTTAGTGAGTATGACAATGATGTTGGAGTATTTGCATTGAATCGATACCAGTTAAAGGCCTCTCTCATTATTTCGAATACAGTCATGATTTATATCAAACATTTTCCGTTCTTAACGTTGAGAAAGAATTCTACGATAAGTGAGTGAAATATACGAGATATTTAATGCAGAAAATGTCTCTCTGTGCCCAAATGAAAAGTGGAGTTCTCCTACGACATCGAAAAATGTAGTCTAAAAGAGAATAGAAATTGAATTCGTTTTATTCAACGGATAAACCATAAAGGTTGAGTTGATTGACTTCTCATCATGTCCATTGAGCAGGCACCGTCCATTGAACGGACAGCGACGCTTGTAACATATATATTTGTATCTTTATTTTGTTTCTATGACATAATAACAATGTGACCTCTTTACCTTATTACCTACGCATATGAAAAAAAAACGACTTAACTTTTTTACACGCTAAATTATTGTTGTTTACCTATGTGTTGGAGTCAATAACTTCATACACATAAAAGAGCATTCTTACGAGCTTGGAACATTTTTGAATCAGAGTAGAAGAATACATCCCAGCAAAATGACATAAATGACATCTTGATAAACTATATAGGAAGATCCGAGCAACGATTGGAAATCTTTGTGGCCATACGCGTTACTGACTTTTTCTTGCGTCGAATCTTTCCTCTTTTCTCAAAGTCGAACAACCCAAATTGGGTTCTTTGGGTCGTC
Source organism: Berghia stephanieae (assembly GCF_034508935.2). Lineage (NCBI taxonomy): Eukaryota > Metazoa > Mollusca > Gastropoda > Nudibranchia > Aeolidiidae > Berghia > Berghia stephanieae. The sequence continues at coordinate 40,301,132 of NC_088360.1, forward strand.
GTTACTTTTAGGATTATGCTTGTATATTAATGATATTCGGATCACATAATATTAAAGATATTGCTCATTTTTGTGTAATAACATTGATTGTCCAATTTTGTTTCTTAAAACTCAAATGAATTGACTTAAAACAAGTCTAAAGTTATTTTGCACATGCGTGTATCTATTATAAGATTCTTGAACTCCTGTTTTGTAAAGTTCAAATAAGTTCTCAATACCGCTGCTCGACCTTGGGAGCGTGTATTGAGATCGAGTTCGGAATTTCAGAAACAAGACTCTTCCAATGACGCCACTTATATTATTTTTTTTTAAATGAATGAAATTCACGATTTGACATTAAGAGCAGCTTGGTTCTAAACAAAGAAAATCGGTTGTCTTTATTCTTCATGCTGGATAGAACGTTTTCACATGTCATGTGATCTAAATGTATAAAAGTCAAAACATGATCAGATTTATATTGTTTTTCTCCTCTGAATACACATTTATGCTCGTCGGAGAAGTATTTCAAAAGGGCGTCCGCCATTGTTCCAATTAGAACCAGTTACTAACTTATCTGCGTCACTACAAGGGAAATGGCGTCACCACTGTAGAAACCTATTGTGGTCAGGATATCATTCGCGTCATACTTTTTTTTTTAAAGCAAAAATCGGATGTGGTAAAAAAGATAATTCTTGAGCTGCCACGTTTTTATTTTGAAATAAGGACAGGGACGCCTCGTAAAACTTGTTGCTAATACTCTATGGAAAATGTGTCAGTGCATGACATACTCAGTCGGAAGGTGAAAATTTTGTATTTGTATTTTTGCATTATCTGAAAGAATATGCTCCCCAGAGCATTTTAATCTTTATTTGAAGTAAATCGGATGATTTTTCATGAAGTTATGGTCAGATGTATGGGAAAGGTATCCAGCAACTGTTCTCAAATTTCATACTTTTTCGACTTGACTAGCTGTAAAAAATATTTAGAAGTGAAATTAAGCTTTGATATGTCCTGAAGATGTACAAAAAGGGTTGATTTATGTCAAGAACTCAATTTTGTTAAAAATGGACCTTCTTACTAAACTTGGCAATATCTCAGTTCATACCTTTTCTCCTTCCGACTGATTATGTCATTAACTGTAAACTATATCGGGTTTTCTCCTAAATCAAAGGGATATAGTAATATGAATCGAATGTCGAATCGATTAGGCGTATCAACTTGTAAGAGAAGCAAGCAAGGATTGCATGGTCAATTTTTGGACGATTGATAAAAATAGCAAAAATTCCCCGCGCCATATTATGATGTCATCGTTGTCAATGTCAACGCACTGATCAGTTAATCAACTGTGTGGGGAATCCTGATAACTCAGTTGGTAAAGCGCTTAATTTTCAAGCAAACACACCAGTTTCTCTTACTGACGGAGGCATATTTTCCCCTGTGTATCTAGTAATAATTAGGTGGCTGGTTCTGTTAAACCTGGAGGAACGCAATTTTTATAAACACGTTCTTCTTCCTCAAATCACTTAATGACAAAATCAGTTTTGCTTTTCATTTTCTTAACATCGTGTGTCCATTGTAAAGTACTTCCCGCCAGATCTTAATGAACCAGCTACTCAATCACTAGGAAGGGGGCCAGAAAAAATATGGACTCCTGTTAAACGAGTGTTCCACCACTCGGGAACCTCCAGTTGAAGTTACTGGTTCCACGAAAATATCTCTCACCTTCTCGACATTAAGAACTTACTGAACAAATGCTTTTGAGAAAAGTGGGTATATATGAAGTTTTCCCAGCCCACAATTATTACTTATACTCAACAGGTGAGAACTCTATAGTTATTGTTTTGTGTCAATGAGTTTGTCAAGAAATCAAAATGAAAATTAAAAATCAAGTTACAATTTGAGAGGATAAAATCTTATTTTGAAATTATTGACAAGTTGTTTTTTATTTTTTATTTTTTTTTATTTTTTTGTTTTGTTTTGTTTTGTTTTATTTTTGTTTCCTTTTTTTTTTAAAAAATTGTTTTTATTGATTAAAAAAAAGTCTTTAGATTTATATTGGCTTTCCTGAGTACACAAATCTGTAAAAAATACACGTCGTCTTCGTTAAGTACATATAATCATCACCTAATTTGGCCTTTAATTCAAATTAGTTCATCATAGAAAATTCTTTTCCAATAAAAATGAACGAGTTCAAAATGCTGAACCATTAAAAGAAAGGGAAAAAAAACAAACTACGAAGTTCACTGAAGACGAGAAATTTAAAACGACTAGAAGTAAGACCAGTTGATATTCGCAGCCTGATTATTCGCCAGTATGCTGTCATTAGGAAGGAAAAAGGAGAAAGAAATGGGGGTGGGGGGGGGGGGGGGGGAGGGAAGAGAGAAAGAGAAAAGGAAAAAAAATACCAAACTATTTTCCTGAGCTAAGCGAAGAACGATCGATAGAGTAGTGAAGTTTGGACCAATGAGATCGCTGCAAAGTCGTCAGCATCCGATTTAGTTCGGCAATCTTCGCCGACCATGACCCAGATATCGATCTGTTACGTACGGCACCGAGGCAAAGTCATCCAATGAGAGGGGAGGTAGGGTCCAATTCCAGGTTTGAGGGTGTTTTTGATTGTGGAAGAGTCTAATGAAGTCATGTGACATAATGCGCTTGAAGATGGCTTAGAGCGAAGAGAGGCTGATGACGGAAATGACAGGCGACACAACAGTTATTGGTTTGAAGAAATGGGAGATGGAAAAATAACCAGTTCCAGAAGTTAATGTTCAACAAGTTTATATCTTTCTATCGCTTTAATCTCTCTCTCTCTCTCTCTCTCTCTCTCTCTCTCTCTCTCTCTCTCTCTCTCTCTCTCTCTCTCTCTCTCTCTCTTGTACACACATACACATAGACACACATGCACACACAAATAACACACACACAAACACACAAACACACACACTGTCTCTGACTCCCTCTCTTTCACTTTCTCTGCCGCCCCCCCCCCCCCCCCCGCCCCATTTCTCCTTCTGTGTTTCTCTCATACAAATCCACATAACACATTATCTATCTCATATATATCTTCCACCCCATTTTCTCCTCTCTCTGTGTGTTTAAATTGGGTGGGGGGGGGGGGGGGGGGGGGGTATGTCCTTGAATCAACTTTGACCAAATTGTATCAATATAAAAGCGCAATATCACCCAAACAACAACACACAATGTAAGTGGTTGAAAACGACGCATATAATGCACTATTTCAACCCACCCCACCCCAGTTCCAACCCCTTTATTCAACGACAAAATCGCTGGTACTGATCTGCTACTCATTTCATACCTGAGTATGGTGAGAATCGTGAATAATAGGCTTTATTCACTGCGTCAATCTGGCCATGTGTCGGAATAATCAAGATGGAGATAATTGATGTCCAATTCAAAATGACCAGACTTGGGACAATTGGGATTTTAGAGGTTTCCCAAACGAAACTCACTCTTCTGAAATAATACAATTGTTTTCTGTAAAAAAACAGTACAAACAAAGAGAAACAATAAGCAAAAAATAGAAAAACAAAATCAAAACAAACAGCAAAAGCATCGTATTATTATTATTATTATTATTATTATTATTATTATTATTATTATTATTATTATTATTATTATTATTATTATTATTATTATTATTATATATTATTATTATTATTATCATCATCATCAACGTCATCATCATCATCATCATCATCATCATCATCATCATCATCATCATCATCATCATCATCATCATCATCATCATTATTATTATTATGTATTATGTATTATTATTATTTATTATTATTATTATGTTTTATTATTATTATTATTATTATTATTATTATTATTATTATTATTATTATTATTATTATTATTATTATTATTATTATTATTATTATTATTATTATTATTATTATTTGTATTATTATTATTTGTATCATCATCATTGTTATTATTTTATTATTAATGATAATAATAAATGAATAAATAACACGTTCAAGGATTACGTCCGTTACGAAGTTGAAGACGTTTACAGGAGAAGGTCTTCAAGCATCACGTCTTTAAACTACCCAATGAAAACTGCAAACAAACCTGAATCATTTAAATGCAGAGCTAACGAAACAAGACCAAGAAGCAAAAGAAGTTAGACCTTAATGGATTCCTGGTCACTGCGGCAGCATAGAAAATTAAATATCAGATAGTTTGGCAAAAATGGGATATGAGGAACAAGATGAAAACTTTATGAAATTGGCGAAATCAAGTCAATCAACAAGGTCCATACATCTGGTACACGTCGCACCGGAGCTTCAATAAAAGTGACCCACTCATCGTTTTAGAAAGAAAAGACTAGATAACGTTTATGTTCACTATTTTCTTTAATATAAAGCTAATAACTGTCGTGGATCATTATTTAATTATATATGGAACGAAATTGACGTCACTCAGCTCTTTGTTATTGTTTTTAGCCATCCATTTTAATAATTAGTACTACTAAATTCTACAATCTTACTACTATAAACGTTTACGGTTACACATTAGTTTTGTTGTTTGTGGGTGACATCCGGCTGGCGGATGTTATAAGGTTTTTAACTAAACGCATAGTATTAATAGTCATAGTTTTGAGTACAACACGATACTAAAAGAGGACTAAACACAAGTATTCAAGTCTCTCAACTTCAATATAAACGTGATTCGAGGATTAACATCTGCACTGTCTGTGCACCTCACAAAAGGAAAGTCAAATTATTGTTCTTTTCATGCATCGTGTTTTTTGTTTTTTTTAGATATCAGAAAATAAACAACAGACAAAGAACATGCACAGAACGTCTTTATTCATTTTACTCATTGGTATTATATATTTTGATAATTAAGACGGTCTTAACTGCCAGTATTTGAACCAACGTCTCTATGAGAGGATTAAGAGATCTGATACTTTAAAAAAAAAAAAAAAAAAGAAAGAAAAAAAAAAGATACAAAATGAAACAAAAGCAAAAAAAAAAAAAAAAAAAAAAAAGACAGTCAATTTGTTTAAACAGCGCAATAATAAAGTGAGCGTGCTAAAATTAGGGAAGTAACCGTGTGGAATTTTTGTTGTTGAATTCATTGTTTTGATTAGCTCCCTTGTTCATGTGCCGGTTGGTTGAGCATAATTTATTCTTAACTCAACACAGTATAAATCCACCCAAGGAA
>NC_088360.1:40313806-40341306 GCF_034508935.2 Berghia stephanieae
AGTGAGCCAAACAGTTGGATGAATGGCATGAATATGAAACGCCCACTGCATTCTCGGTCAGAAAACATTTTGAGGTCCATAAAAATAGTACTCTGGTCAGTGTATATTATTGTGTGGCTTACACACATAATATTGGTGAGTTGCTGAATGAAAGTCAGTTAGTTGTAATAAATTGAATCTTCGTATGGGATAACTCTACGTCGGTAATGTGAACGTTGATTATAATAATGTATCCATCTTTTTCACTCTTTTAGTCTTTAGTTTTGTTGTTGACCTGGAACAAGAAAACTGTACTATTGTACATGAATATGTTATTTCCAGAAAACTGGCAATGCCGTTTTCAAGTGCGAAATTGTGACATTAAATTCATTAAATATTTTAAGTTTTTAGATGAGTTTTGATTAGATGCCAATATTTTTGAGGGATTGATTAAGTTACTGTAATATGTTTTTATTTGTGAAAAGATCCTGTTGTCCTAATTTCTATTTATTTCCACAGCAGATAATAGTTTTTAAAATGATATTGATTGTCCTGAAACAGGAAGCTGTCCCACATTGTTGAATCTGAATCATTGAATCTTTCCTATAGCATACACAGAAATGACACATACTGTACCAACATGGCAAAAATGACACAAACTTGTACTGACATGGATAACGCATTGAAGAGATTTCTATTCATCCATTATCTTCTTTGAACAAGCAACCATGCTTATCATGCCAGACAAGCATACCTCAGTATGCAGTTGTATTGCACAGTTGTTTGTTTATGCGCTTTGCAAAGCTTTGTTGTGTCACAAAAGACATAGTCTCACAAGCATTTAATAACTTAAAAATGTTCTGCTCATCACTTATTTTAAAGTCAGAGCAAAAGCTATATTCTATCCATTAATTATGAACATGAGTATGAGTTCATCGCAGAGGGCCGGTGGCCCGTTGATGATCTTTGGATCGGTCTCCACCATCTTGTGGAGGTCGAAAGGCTGGCTTCAATGGGAAATCAGTACTGTATTTTAGATCGTGCAGGAAACTGTCAATTTGACTTTTAAAGCTGTTTATGCTTGGCGATATAACTAGTTTTTCAGGCAGGCTATTCCACGTCTCAACAATTTGCTGACAAAAGAAGAATGTAATATTCATTACACACAAGAAGAAGAAAGAAAATTAAACCTGTCTCTGAATAATTTTTAAAAGTATTTATACTAGAACTCAAAGAATGGTCATTATATGATGTCCTGGTACTACATTCATAATTAATGTGTTTAATGGATTCCACAGTCCTCAGGATGTCATCAGCATTTCCATAGAGTTTCATAATTATATCTGTGTATCGAGACTAGCATCTGTTTGTATCCGTGGCATAAAACGAACAATCTTGGAGCACATGTGGCACAATTTTATTGACTCTACTTTAAAAAAGAACAAAATACCAAACACAGAACCTGTCAGGCTCAAAACACTTCTTCAGCAAACAACAAAATCCATTGAAAACATAAATACATTACTAAAAACAGTAATGTATTTGTTTTTATTTTTTGTTGTTGGCTGAAGATGGGTTTTAAGCTCAAAACGTTCCGTGTTTGGTATTTTGTTCTTTTTAAAAGCTGTTATATTCTTTTTTGTTTATTACTTTTTACAGTCCACAGCTTCTAGCAGCTTATTATCACATTCTTCACATTCTTCTCGAACGACATTTGGTCTCACTTAATAAGGCAGGCCTGCCTTCTACTACAAATAATTCATAATAGAATTTAGACATTTTGACTTCAATTTCAGAACTTCAGGAGCATCTCTAAGTCTTTAAAACTTATTGAAAATGAAAATTAATGCCAGACTACATATTTCAATGATTTTGAAGTGTTATTGGATCCGTGTGCTGGTAAATTGTTTGTTTATAAAGCTGACTAAAGCAACACTAAAGCAACTACTATTTTTATCTCCAAAAATCTGCGAATTTTTAGATTTTCAAGTAGGCAGGTCTGGTAAGGCATTTGATTACATTATTTTTAATTTCTCACATAGGAAATAAACTGGACTGCTTCGGTGTGGCATTTGGTGTTGTTGCAGCTGCACAGGTACTGGGTTGCTCTGATATCCATCTTGCTCTGTCAGAAGACCATGCATGGGTTGTGTTCGGTGAAGATGGAACAGACACAGCTGAGGTCACTTGGCATGGTAAGATTTTGTTTCTTGCTATTATTAAATATTATTTTTGAAATTCACATGGATAGAATAATTCCTGTCTGAATATTGGAATGATAAACAGTATGTGATGTGCGACTATGGTGTCTAGTGGTAAGAGACTCACTTTCAGATCGGGAGTTTCTGGCTTCGAGCCTCCCTCTATGCATAGTTGAGTCCTTGGAAAAGGCTCTTTACTCACATTCTCCTAAGCTATAAAATGAGCAGCTGGTCGTTGACAGCGTTGTCTCTGTCCGAAAAAATGTATTACCGCCTATCAGGCGTTTTGTCCTGTCCTACATGTTAAGTGTTGCTGTTGGCCATGGACCCCTTTTAAAGTGCTTTGATCATGTTTAGTGGATATTGTACTATATAAAAGCTCATTTTAAAATTATTTTTTAAATTTCTTCCAGTATCTTTATTTGTCACCATTTAGAAATCTCAAGGTTGAACAAAAATGTTGGATGGGAAACTGCCAATCACATGGGACACATAATCAAAACATCAACCAAAAGCCCAGAAATCTTAGATCCATATTTGACTCATGGACCAGACTTGCTGGAAGAATGCCAGGAAGCACAAGGACTTCAAGACCAAGATAGGCAATTTGCATCATCAGCAAAAACAAAAGTCACTTCCACTTTTACTATTAGACCTATTAAACATAAAATCAACAAACTGAACTGAGAGATGTAGTGCTGAGCAGATATATTGGCATGTGATCAAAGTCATATGTAAATACAGTTCTTTTATTTTATCATAAATTTTAACAATTAGTATTAATAAAACAGAACAAACCATATTTCCGGGTGTGAGGTAAAAGACAACAGCCAATGACAATGCAAGCCACAATGCCAAGAGTTTTAAAACCTTTTTTAGTGTCTCAGACCATCATTCCACTTGGCACAGTGTCTGTAGACTACATCGTCATTGATCAGAACCTTGTAGTTAGCGGTGAAGCTGACAGCATTGTTGTCGATGTGACGAGATCATTGCATGCAAAGTCAGATGAGGAGACACAACCATTGGAGCCAAATTCCATACATGCTACTATACCATAGCAGCTATCAGGACCCTATGCTGCTTTGCATAACAACATCCTGGGGGCACTACCTTATTTGACGTCATTACCAGTGCTGAGGGTCTATGAAATGATTCCTGGCCTTCAGAAACTGACCACAATAACATAAAATATAATTAATTGAAACGTCTTTTCATTTAAGTAGGGCGCCCAAATCCTCCAGATTTACTTCCTCTGTTGACATCTTTCCGCTGGTCATACGATGTCGATATATCTGTCATTGAGCGTATGTGTAGAAAATTTTCTGACATCTTTTTTTCTGGAATACAGCAACTCATTGTGTAATTGATATGGTAGAATATCAAAACTGTATTAATTTATATCAACAAAAATGTCATTACTGGTGACCATCTCTTTAGACATTGGAATAAACCTTGAATAAATGGACAATTAAAAAGAGAATTAGAAAAAAATAAAAACAAAAGTTATAGGTGCTTAAATGAGCCAATAAAATAGTAAATAAGATAATGACGAGAAAGAGAAAATAGGAAAGAAGAGAAAATTTTTAAAAATATATTTTTCTCTTTCTCATCATTATCTGCATGTAACCTGAGGAAGGCCAAAGGCTGAAATGTTGTTTACTTTTTGCTGTCCCCTTTCAAATGAGTCACATTTACTCCTTTTGTTTATATCTCCATAAAAAAACAGAAACTAAAAGAAATATTGGGCGATCCGAAATGCAAAGAAGAGTCATTGACAAAGTGAAGGAGGGGCCATGCATATGAATATGAAATATATCTTTAAAATGATAACCATAATATAAAGATATATTCCTTTATGTCAAATCCGAATCTAAAGGCCAAAGCAAATTATTATATGATTGAGTTTAGAACTGAATATGGAACTTCACTAAGATGCAACAAAAAATAGCCAATCTCCTCAATGAGTAATTCTGTTCTGTTCTCTTAGACGAGAATAGGGAACCTATTGTTGACAGCAGTTGAAACTCATAAAGCAGAAACAATGAAAAGCATTGAAATACACTGGAGGGTAGTTGTGAAATTAGTGAAAACAGTCAAAAGAGTTAAATTGATTATTAGTCCAACCTGTGCGGTGGAACTTTTACCAGTACTGACTCTAATATCAATGTTTGCTTTCAATATATTGGAAAAGAGTGAATATTTTCCCAGTATATATGAATGGCAATTTAGTCTATCCTTCTGTCTCCATAAAGCAGATCATTGTCCTGCAAATTTCGTGGGCTTATCATTTTCAACTTCATTAATTGATTAATCACAAGGAACATAGTGACCTGCTCAGAATGGGTTCAAACAGCAGTGATCATTTGAAACAGAGCTATGAATGACACATAGTGATTTGATCAATTAATGGAAATAAAATGAATCATCTTGAACTTTTAATTGATTTTTTTTATTTATTTATGATCATCAGGCAAAGGTAACGAGGACAAGAGGGGCCAATCCATAACCTTGTCAGTGGCAGAGAAGTCTTGGTTATACTTGAATGGCCACGCAGTCATTTGTGACAGAGATATGGAAGTGGCAGCAATGGTGTCTGCTGCCAATCCGTCCATCAACCTTACCATGGACAGTATTGAGATGGGTGCTCTGCAGCAGGTAAATGAATTTCTTCTAGTGTTTAAGAACTGAGGATTGACAAAATAGACAGACCAGAAATAACAATGGAGTTGAGAAATCTGTTTTGAAGCGGAGACTTGTCACTTTTGATTGATGGACTGCTTTTGCAAAACTCTAAACATAACCAAGATTCAGAATATGTAAGCAAAGTTCAAAAGGAAAGTCTGAAATGTGGATGTTTCAGTCAAACAGAAATTATAATTTGATTTTGAAATTTTGATCTATGTTAATCAGTGATGATAATCTTTTCCGGATCCACGGAATTCCTGGATTTTTGGATTTTCTTTGAAATTTTCCATTGATTTTGCCCTGTCAAACATTTTCCTCTGAAAAAATCACCATCATATCTTGTGTCATATTTTGACCCCTTTGCTTAGTTGCATGAATTTTGGTGACACTTCTATTTTTATTGTGTCTGTCTCGACAAACTGGTTCCAGACGTCATTGATTGTCAAAAAGGAAGGGGGTGGGGGATGGGGTAAATGAGTCTAGACTTTACTTGAACTTGTCAGGCAAGACTTGTACTGTTCACTCCGGATGATCGCAACATTTCCCAAGAAATGGAATTAATTCTAAATACAAGTTACTGGTTAATTGCAGCAAACTTCGCTTAATCGCAACAAAATTCAACCTCAAATGGTGGCAAATTCAAGAATTTTAATCAAAGAAAATCTCATAGTTAAATTTCAAGTATGAAATCATGACAGGTTTAAGAATTGAAAGTGGGCTGGGTTTAATGCTACAGTAGTGTATCACCACTCTATTAGACACAAATGAGGGCGGGGTATTGTAGCATGTGTTTGTGAGGTCATCTATGACCATTAGATAGGAGGCGAGGGGGCTGGGCATAGTCTAGGCAACAGGTAGACAATGACAGTTGTATGGAGAGACTGAGCGATATTGTTTTGGGATTGACAACTGTGCATTGTGACCAATGGGTTTGTTAAGAGCTTATTGTCTCTTATCACTGCTACTATACAAGGCTGCCAAATGCTTTTTGTTTCAATCAAATTGCTCAGTCTGTGGTGTAGTAAGTACAATGTTTACAACATTGTTTTGAGTTTACCATAATATATGTATGAAACTGACTAGTGGTCAAATCAAAATTGCTATAAGACTTACAGGTGTAAGTGAAAACATTGACCATCATTTAATCTGAATCGACCAAAGATACCGCAGTCATGGATAGTCCCAACACGTGAAAACTCAGGGAAAAAATGTTGCAATTCTAGGCAGGAGACTCAACTTTGATTAATTGCAACTTCGGTTAATCGCACACAAGGTGTGTTGCGATTATCCGGAGTGGACTGTGGTACAGTTGTTATAGGTGTGTTTAAAAGAAAATTATTATAACTTCCCCCTTATCAGAATAAACACCCATAAATTAGACTACTTCTCTCTCTCTCTCTCTCTCTCTCTCTCTCTCTCTCTCTCTCTCTCTCTCTCTCTCTCTCTTTCTCTCTCTCTCTCTCTCTCTCTCTTTTTTTTTGTCTTTTTTTTTCTCTCACTTTCTTTCCATCTCCCTCTCTCTCTTCTGTTTATCTCTATCTTACCCCTATCCATATATCTCTCTAAACCATTCTTCTATCAATCTTCATATTCTTTATAAATGCCATCGGGTTATATAGAGATGATATTAATTTATTACAATTATAAGGGGTGCTCAACTTAGTTGACTCTTTTTACCTTTGTTTTTACAATGTTTTACAATTTCAAGTTATTAAAGATACTTGGAGTCTTATGTTATAAGAACTATTATAACCACTGGTCTACAGTAACAAAGATAAAACAAGTAAAAAAAATACTTTCAGGCCTTTTGACTGAAAGTTAATTTTAAATCTCTTGAATGTAAGGAAGGCCTTTAAATCATTTTAAGGAAAGGACAATTCCTTAAAACTTAACATACCTGAAAGTACGTCATATCTCTACAATTAAGAATGGATGTACACAAGAAGTAGTAATATAATTTACGAAACTATGATATTTTATGTTTGATTTTGTTTGAGTTTGACCAATGGATGATCAATTTTCCTCATTTTTGACAAATCGCCATTATCATCACTGGTTAATAGAAATTCCACAGTTACTGTGTTTTGAAAGTAGGATTTAAAAATTTAACAAATGAGAAAGAAAATCTGGGTCCACAATTAATTTTCAATATCGGAGAAGTAAAATGATAAAAAAAGTTTTTAATGCAGTTGTTCCAATTTTGATCCACTTTTAAAAATATTTGAACATCATCATCTCTTAGTGAATCGGTCATTACTCATATGTTGATTTCTAGTCTGAATGTGTCGTGAGGGGCAGATCACAATTTAAAATTTAAAATTCTTAATGACCTTTTTTTCCCCCTCTCCATTTGAAAGCACAACAATGTTTTATATAATAACTGTTTATTCCTGAATTATTATGGTCCATATTTTCATGGTGTGAATTAATTGATCTTGAACTGAATAATCTGATTTATGCAACTCATCAAACAACTTTATTAAATCTCTTTATTTTCTTCTCTTGACAGGAATTGCTATGGTTGCTTCATGACAAAGGAAAATTGACAAAGTAAGTTAGAATATAAAGGACTCCTTATTCATCAAAGCAACAATTTTTCCTCTATTAGAACCATTTTCACAGCATGGTAAATGGATAGTGCAAGATTCATATATATACTCATTTGTTTAAAGTTAAAAATCTGAGACTGAAACTCTAGCACGTCACTTTTGATCAATGATAATTCACCTTTAAAAGTCAAATGTTAAGATTATATCCACATTAATAGAAAAATTTAATGTCATCTCTTGTTCGACTTTAGATGTTTGAAAATATGTGGTCACTTGTCAGAAAGTCTACAAGATTTTTTATGCTATTATTTTTGATACCAAAAAACTGATGCATATATGTGGTATTTTTATTGTTTCTCTGAATTCAAGACCAACATATTTTAAAAGAGTAATGTGCTGTTTTCTCCTTACCATTTGGTCTCACAACAATGGCTGGAAGTTTTTGTGCTGTGATTGGGTTGTTTTGTTGGGTGTAGTCAATGACTATTGTTTGTATATATCTTACAAGCATAGCTGTCCGCTCAATGAACGTGATTAAAAGTCGATAAACTCAAAATTTATGATTCAAGGGTTGGATGAAATTTGAACTCAATTTTGATTGTCTTAATAGACAATACGTTTTTCGACTTCGTAAGAGAACTTCACAGAGCTTCTTTTTTGGGCACGGAGAGATATTTTCTGCATTTAATATTATATATTTTGCTCACTTATCATAGAAATATTTCCCAATGTTAAGAGTGGAAAATGGTTTATATAAATTTTAAGAAATTGATTGTATTCAAAGTAATTCAAGTTCAAGTTCAACAGCTTTATCTGCAAAATGCGGATTGCCCATCACTGCAGATTTTATAATGAGAGGAACCACTAAATGTTTTTGATTCAATAACTGCCACATAATTGTCATACTCACTAACCAGAAGATTGACACACAACCCACGTGATAAAAATGATGGCGCCTCTTTTTGATAGGATTTGATGAACCAAGTTTGATTTTTTCGATAAAATAATCTCATAATATATGCAAACCATCTTCATTTCAGTTGTAAACATTTCAAAATTGGTGATGTTTGATCCAGTGGTTTTGGAACCTTAGTGTCACCAAATTATAAAATAAGATAACTTGTATTTGTCTTTTTTTTTATTATATTGTTAATATCAAATCAAGGACTAGCATATTGTATATTCAAGGATGCGACTATTTCAAGTTTTGCAGTTATCACTGTCATTTTTCAAATTCATTAAGGTTTTATATAAATTATTTCATGTTAAAGTATTTTATGCTTAAGCAGTTTTCATATCATTTTCTTGCTTCCATTATTTGTTCTGCAGTTTCGTAAGTTATGGAAGAATTAATCACCATCTTTGACAATGGGCCATTCAACCCGAAACTCAAATCAATATTTAAAAAAACAACAAAAAACTTCAGATGTACAAGGGAGGTAATTGTTGTTTGAGAATCAACTTTTTTGGAATTTATTGGGAAATGAAACTTAATTGATCAACATCTCTGGCTGTTTTCTCAAATTTTGATGTGGTTTGTCCTTAAATTTATTCATGAATCAGTATCTTTCTTACAGTTAGTGCGTAAGGGAAGTAAAGACAAATATTGTTGGTTAGTTACCTTTCGCTTCTGTGTTACCTTTCTCTTCTGTGAGTAGTTCTTGATCCTAATTGTTCATTGGCTGTGGCAGATTAGATAAGAGAGGAGACTTAAAGCATACATTCAATTATTTAGTTGTATTTTTCATTTTGCTTTCATGACCTCTTAGGTACCCAATGGCTCTAGGTAATCTGGGTGACTTGGAGGAGATTTCCCCAACCCCTGATAGACCACCACCTCTAGCCATCTTTCGGGAGGCCATCAAGTCAAGCATCAAATATTACAACAACCATCATGTCTACCCTTACACCTACATGGGTGGATACCTGTATCGGAAGAAACGGTACAAGGAGGCTATCAAATGTTGGGCTGAGGCAGGAGCTGCCATAAGAAAGTAAGGAATTAGTTTTTGTATATGGAAGGTTAAAAGATTTTGTTTCATTGAGAATACGTATTGATATTAAAATACATAAGCTAAGTCAGGTTTTATCATCTTAATTTACAATTTTTAGTTACTTTGAGAAAAGTATTATGAGAAAAGTGCGATTATTTGTTTTAGAAATGATGAGTAGAAGAAATAAATATCTACAGAGCGAGTTTGATATTGTTTAGATCGATTGGAGGTGAGATGGTAGAGTGGCTAAAGCATTGCTCTGTGATCCAGAAGGTCTTGGGTTCTAGCCTGGTTCAGGCACGTTCTTTTTTTTTTTTTTTTTTCCTGGACAAGATTATTAACCCCAATTTGATGTTTGTTCGATGGATTGTCTATTTTCCTTAATGGAATGCCAGGGTGATGGGTAGGGCGTAATTTCTTAAATGAATTAATTATGGTTTAGAGATGCAAAGAAAAGAAGAGTATATAACATTAGGTGATCTAAGTTCACAGCCTTAGATAGTAAAATATTTCCGCAAAAAGATGAATAATGGTTAATTAGAAAAAATGACTGTAATTAATCTTGATGTCATGTCTTTGTTCTCCATTAGATTCAACTACACAAGAGAGGATGAAGAAATCTATAAAGAGTTTTTGGAGATTGCCAACGAACTTATTCCAAACATTGTCAAAACTGTTGCCATGGAACCTATTATGTCTTACAATTCCCAGCTAAACATTCTCTACAGCCCTGAAGTTTATGGAGACATACTCCGATTCTACGACGGTATTTGTGAATGGGAGGAAGGGAGTTCCACACCTGTGCTACATGTTGGTTGGGCACAGCATTTGACTTTCTCTCTCAACAAATTTGACCCACGAGCCAGATCTAAGGTTGATGTGGGTAAGGATGAGGACGAGGATGAAGATGATGATGACGATGATGATGATGATGAAGAGGGAAATGGGGAGAAAACAAAAAAGAAAGAGAAAGAGGAAAAGACTGAGAATAAGATGGAAGAAGGGAGCAATGGTGTGGAGGCTATAAAAGGTCAACAGTTACAACAGTCGTCGTCCAATCAAGATAAGAAATTCAGCGATCCTTTGAAGATTGTTGTTGATGAAATTAAAAATATTAACAAAGAGAGCAGCATGCTGACCCCTCCCTCTGGGCCGGCTAGTGCAGGTCACAGGGTCACGGCCAGGGGAAGGAAAGGTCAGAGAAGACGAGGGTCAACAACTACCAAAGGGATGATGTCTTCATCTGTAATTGATCAAATTAATAAAGAAAAACAAAATGACAATGATGTGTCGGAAAATAAAATAAAATCCACAATAGAACAACTCGCATCTAAAGTAGGTCAGCAACAAGGAATTGACAGTGGTAATTCGTCTGTTCCTAATCCAAACATCACAGCTCTGGCACAACAGTGCAGTCAGAACATTCTTAACAAAGAATATCTTCTCGGTGCCGGGGAACCATTTTCGTCAACATCACCAGCCACCGTTCCGTTTTCAACAACGCCAGAAGATCCTGGCACAGCGGCAACCTGTCCTAGCACTGACTCTCGCTTGGACGTTGACGAATTTCTCAGCTCCAAATCAAACGGGACTGCTTTTATTGGGTTAACGATGGATTCAATGCTCAAAGCAGAAAGCCCGGCCGACATGATGTTGGCCATGAAACGATCGGACAACACAATGCATGCCATGCCCGCCCCGTCTCCGTCTCCTTCCCCGACCTCTGAACTTTTGGCAATGCTGGTACCCGTGCAAGTTGAACTGAAGAGTGAAAAGATGAGAGTCATGAAAAAAATGTTCACATCAGCCAAGCTCAATGCCAGCGCCATCAAACTTCAACTCACTGCTCAGTCTCAGGTTCATGTCAAAGATTCCAGGTTTTTGGATGTTTGTGAACCTTCAGGGTCAGTAAGGAAGCGACCTCGTAGAGAAATTATGTAATTATTAACTTGTTGACATTGTTATTTTAAAATTTGTCTCTTGTGTTGAATTTATCTTCGTACTTGAATGAATTGTTATATTTCAAAATGACAAGTACTTGTTATATCAATATGTTGAAATATTCTATTGCTGTTTTTAATAGTATGAACTTTCATTTGGAATATTATCAATTGAAATTTTTTATCTTCGAAATCAAATCTCTCTCTTGTCTTTTTGCGCTCACGACAGGTTTTTATTTTTTATTTTTATTTTTTAAAATATCCCTTTCAGAAAGTTTTTTTGTCCCCTTTTCTCGCGTTTTTTTTTGTGAGTTTTTTTGAAAGAGTTGATTTTACTAAAATCACTTTTGTTTTCTTTTCAAAAGATAAACAATGGTTTTTTTCTGGATATATGGGTGCTAAGTGTGAATGCAATGTAAAAAAGACACAGCAAACTGGGTTGGGACACTATTGCTGTATTGGTCTTTAGCTGAGAGGGAGGGAGTTAAATGTTTAGATCCTTTTTTGAGCAGTGAAATTATTTTTCCTTGTAAATCATCTTTTTTATGTGCTATTCTAGTTTTGAATATATAGTTCTTTTTAAACATTTGAGCATACCCTTTCTAGAAAATATCCTCTGCTTGCGCCTGGATAGGACTTTTAGATAATGTTCAAAATAAGCACATTGATAGATTGCTCATGGACTCGTCTTTTTTGAAATAGTTCCTTTTTCTGTTACGCTTTAAACTTTAGATCCACAACTTTTCTCCTATCATCTTCTTTTTACTGGCCTAGGAGACTTTCAATTTATGTATCAATCAGTGCTAATGGTTTTCCTCTGATCTACGGAAATCCTATTTAAAAAGAAAAAATTATATAACCTTCTAATCAAATGTACTCCCAGTAAGAGACTTGATGTGTGGCAGAGCAAATTGATACAGTTTCCCACTTTCCATAAGTTTAGCCAGAGTTTCAATGATGATCTATCATCCTAATTTCTCTAAAAGTGTCAGTGCAGTAATAATAGGACAACATTTTCCTCTTTTTTTTTCACTTTTTGTCACCATCAGCATAGGTCAATAAATTAAGATTGCTAAAGATGTCTTTTACCTGAGACTTCAAGCAATTGAAGTAAAACATTTTTTGTGCCAAACTGAATTTTTAAAAATTCAGTTTGTCATTGTATGATAGCATTTGTTGATGTGGTATTTGCGAGATATTGATTGGTGGGTCATGGTTTGGGCTACTTGTAGGGTATTCTCTCCCTGTAATCTATTCCAATCCATACTGTTGTAGCTTCGATACTGATGATAGACGCAACATTTGTGTGGCGTGGGATGGTGTTAAATTATGGCTCTATATCAGAAATGATTCCTAATTGGCGAGTGAATTCACATAACTGTTGAGGTGGGGGGAATGAGGAAGTTCCATAACCTTTTTGGGACACAGGACTGGATGTGTGTATTCACTCATGTACAGCTATCTTCAGTCCCTTTTCTGGAATGACAGTACTTGGTTTTGCCGAAGTCTTGATTGGAAAAGCTCTATGAGGTAAATAATCAGATGAAAGTGAGAGAAGATCATTTCTCTTTCTGTTCATCTTTTTTCTGGTGATTTTGTATCGTTATTAGGAACTTTCCAAGCATTTCTCATTTATCAAGGATCCCAGGTCATCGTTTATGAAGATTTAAGAAATGACCTTAGGCAGGATGCAGTAGATTGGTCCTGGGATCTATCCTATTTGTAATTATTCCCCCTTTGTCTTTTCGCAGGCGCCGTTGACCTACGTTTGTTGCAGGTTTTTACTCTAAATATACTTAACTGTCCACATATGTTGTATGCGTTCTAACCTTAGGCACTGAGAAAATGGCAAGCGTAAGTGGGAATAAACGGTAAAAAATATCTATTTACAAGTGGAAACTAATCTGACAATACTAAAATAGCAGAAGTAGTTTATTACTTATTTACAGGTATTCAGACAGTGTTGGATTTTAATTTAAACAAAATGGCCATTAACGCAAGACGTGTGAATGTTGCTCCTTGAAGTTCAAAGAAACAGATAGCATTGGTAAAATGAAATGGAAGTTTTCATTCAATGAACACGTTATCTGTCTTCATTTATCTGGGTGGGGTCTTTGACCTCCCGTGTTGGGCAGGAAGTCACGCTTTGTCTTCTATCCCCTATTTGTCTTGGTCTTGGAATGGGATTTCTTGGTTTTGTCCTAGCCCTGGCTGGAGTCCTTGACTGGGAGGGAAACAGTATGTATAGCTATAGTTTTGGAGAAGATATTTTTTTCCTTGTAAATCATCTCTCTGTTATGTACTGTTGCATAAAAAAAAAAAAATATCCTGGTTTATTCCTCGTAGTGGGGCCCTGTGCTTGTCTGGGTGAGACTATTTGGTGATCTCAGACTATGTTCAATGATAGTGTATTTTTTGAATCTACATCTGTTCCCTATTTGAACCTTTCCCGCCCCTTTGACTTACTTTTTCTGGTGTGCTTTCAATTATAAAACTATAACTTTTTGACTTTCCCATTTTCTGCCTTTCACTGGTGCTGAAATAACCTAATTGTGTCGCAAGCGCTGTAAAACCCTTAAAAACAAAAACAAAAGATCTTCGTCTATTGAACTGAAGCTTCTTATTTCCTTTGACTGTTGTTATAAAAAAATATAGAACTTTACGAATGGACAAATGAGGGGAAACATTCGACTTATTTTGCAATTGAAGCAATTTTGTTGTTGAGACATTTTTATAATTTTTTTGCTTTTTAAAAATTTTTTAATTTGAAAATGATATTTGTTATGGCGTTGAAAGATTCTTCTTTAAAAAGGTTTCGTTAGAAATCCAGAGCTCTATTTATACTCTAGGTAAACAGGAGGGCGATATACTCTTTGAGTTATTATAGCAGAATACTATCAGACAAATAGTATTATTATAGACATAATATATAGTTTGTTTTAATTTTACTAGAAATTTTAAAATTGTACAGATATTAAAACATTCTTGATATTGTTTATTGCCCTTTTTTTTCTCTTTTTTTTTTTACTGTTAAAGATGTTATAATGTTGCAAATTTTCGTAAAACGTTTTTAAAAAAATGTATTATGATGACAAAAGATGGATCAGAATCTCTGCATGTTTTATGTTGATGAATTTTTATCTGACTTATGAATGTTGTTTTACTGTTATGATTTTAAAAAAAGATTGATCTTGAGCCACACATTAATTGTACTAACCAGTTAACTGTTGTACTCTAGAAAAAATTGTATTCAAAAAATTTGGCCAGAAAACTCGTCCTTCAAATATTGATCAATTTAAATGACCCTCATTTTGTTTAAAAACTCTAAAATCTGGGCGAATTTGCAGGTTTGAGAGTTTTTGCCATGACGAAGGTCATTTAAATCAATATTTATTTGAAAGACGAGCTTTCTGGCCAAATTTTTTCATGCACGTTTCTCCAGAGTACAACGGTTATCTGGTTAAGAGATAAAACATGGGTAATACTTTACTCTTGGATTGACTGGTTAAAACAAAATCTGGCATCTGCAATTATACTTTATCTCTCCACGCCTCAGACTAGGTACAATAATACATTTCTTGAATTGTTTACTTTTATTAATTCTACCATCTTACTCTTTTTAAAGGTACTTACCTCTCATATTGAGCAGGGAGGTCGCTTACTGTGGGAGGCTTGCTTCTTTGGTGCTTGTAAACTCCATTTTGTTTATCATCTTCCTTTTTTCCATTCGTTGAAATGATGTAGAAATTTCTTAAGCACTGTAAAATCCCTTTAGAAAAAAGATAAATAAATAAAAAAGAAACAACTAAAAAAAAACTTGTTAATCAAGGCTATACTGCTAATATTGATCAATGATAGGTCTCTTAACTTAATTTGATTGTTCAGGATGATATTATTACCTTTATTGATATAATGTTTTTGTTGAAATATAACGATACAATTAATTGATGTCACTCACCCGGTAGTCAATGTGGTTCTCTAATCACTCGAGGTATTCATGAATTTCTATCATATTTTGTATGTTTTCAACATTCCATACGGGACAAGTTGTGCTATATTCACATATTCTGTTGCTGTTCATTGTTTATAATATTATCATGCCACACTTGAATGTATTTGTTGATAATTTACTTCAACCCATTGCTGTTAAATTGTTTAACATGCTTGCGATACTTTGCCTTTGTGTCGATTAAAACTGATTTACATAGGATGGTTTTTCTCTCAAAAACCAACAGTTAAATTAGATGAAAGTAATCCTTCAGATCCCATAGATCTGGAGTTTATCCCGGTTTCTAAAGTGTGAAACCGACGATAGCAATTGCTTGCTACCCTTTGGATAGGACGCTAGTCTAGCGCAAAGTACTTCCCGCCAGATCTAACAGACCCAATCATTACTGGGTTGCCAGGAGGTCAAAAAAAAATCTCGACTGCACCCAGGATTTATCTCGGCCCCTTTGATTGTGAAGCAAATGCTCGACCAACTGAGCTAACTTAGATATATGTAATTGTCAAATGTAACGTAATTAATGTGAAGAAATCACTTCTACCTGTTCACCTAGCTTCATATTGCTTGGTATTGTTTGAGTTCCAATTAGGTTTATTTCTGTCAGGGCTTTTCTGTAACTTTTAATGTGAGTAAATATAGTTGTATTTCTCCAGTACCACTGAGTTCATAGAACTGCGGTTTATCCAGGCTTCTATAGCATGAATCATAGAGTCATGGGTGCCAGTTTTCCGGTTCATGCCGGAATTCCGGTTTCGCGATATCTTTAAGTCAAATACCTCCGGTTACAGTGTTTTGAGTAAAATAACCTAATAGCATCGGTAAAAATTCGAAAACGTGATTCAGCCACCTTTTCAGTGTATGGAGGTAGATTCGTGAAACCTGAACTCTCTTTGCTGTGTAATCATTTAATAATGGTATAAAGACGGTGATGAAATAAGAGTAAAGTTTAGGCCGCATTTCAGTAGGAACATTTTCAGGTTTGGCAAAGTGTCGAGATTTTAGTTTCAGGTATCAGCACTTCTTCCTGCTGGCACCCATGCATACAGTACTAATTGCTTGCTATCCTTTGGGTAGGATGCTAGTCTATTGCAAAATACTTTTTGCCAAATCTAACAGACCCAGCTACCCAATCACTGCTGGATGGACAGGGAGGTCAGGAAGAAAATCTCACTTCAGACTTCAGCTGGCAATCCCTTTGTGTTTGAAGTGAGTGTGCTCTACCAACTGAGCTATTGGGATCCCAAGTAAATAAAGTAATTCTGGGTGGGGTTCCTGCCCTCCCTTAGTGGGCAGGGTGGCACTTACTGTGTTTTCTAACCCCTTATATGTTTTCTAACATGCTTCCTGTATTTGTATTGGAGTGAGATTGCTCGGTTTTGTCCCGACCCTGGCCGGAGTCCTAGCTGGGAGGGAAACAGTCAAATGCATAGTTATTGTTTTGGGAGATGATATTTTTTTCCTTGTTAATCATCTCTCAAGCATTTGAGTGTGTTCCACTTTGTTGGATTTTGTGCTTGTGTCTGGATGAGACTTATAGGTGATCTCAAACTAAATGCATTGGTGGTATGCTCTTGGAATCTACATCTGATCCCTATTTGTTCCCAGTTCCCCTATGTCTTACTTTTTCTTGGGTGCTTTAATTGTAATTCTAGAACTTTTTACTATCCCATTTTCTTCCTTTTTACTGGCGCTGATATAACCTAAATGTGTTGCAAGCGCCGTAAAACCCTTTAAAAAAAAAAATATGCTGGTGACTGGGTGATCTCAAATTAAGTACATTTATAGTGTGGTGTGCTCTTGGAATCTATATCTGTTCCCTATTTGAATCATTCCCCTTTGTCTTACTTTGTCCTTAAGTCCTTTTAATTGTACATCTAGAATCTTTTCACTATCCAATTTTCTTCCTTTTTACTGGTGCTGATATGACCTAAATGTGTTGCAACAGCTGCAAAACCCTTGTTTTGTTTTTAGGGGTTTTGCTGCGCTTGCAACACATTTAGGTTATATCAGTGCCAGTAAAAAGGAAGAAAATTGGATAGTAAAAAGTTGTAGAATTACAATTAAAGTACGCAAAAGAAAGTAAGACAAAGGGGAACTGGGAACAAATAGGGATAAGATGTAGAATCCAAGAGCATACCATCAATGTACTTAGTTTGAGATCACCTAAAAATCTCATCCGGACACAAGCACAGAATCCAACAAAAAAGAATACACTCAAATGCTTACATTATATATTCAAAACAATAAATACAATGATACATAACAGAGAGATGATTTACAAGGAAAACAATATCATCTCCCCAAAACAATAGCTATGCACTTGACTGTTTCCCTCCCAGCCAGGGCCAGGACAAAACCAAGTAATCTCATTCCAAGACAAAGACAGAAAGCTTGTTGGAAAACAGATATAAGGGGATCTTAGACATAGTAAGTGCCTCCCTGCCCGCTATGGGAGGTCAGGAACCCCACCCAGCGTAAAACTCTTAAAAACAAAAGAAAATATAGTAATTGAAGTCAATCAGAGCTATGGCCGAGTCCCGGTTTCTGTAATGTAAATTGGACAGTAACAAATGCTTTCTACATTTTGGGCAGGTTGCTTGTCAAAGTACTTTCAATTATCTAACCCAATCTTTGGCATAGTAATGTTTTTGTTGTCTATAGCTCAAAGTATCGTAAACAGTTTGTGAAGTATAAGTCAATGTATTTAACGAGATATGCTGGTTACTTTATAATTGGTTGCTCATTGATACCAATCAATTCATTTTAATGTAGTGTTTTTAATTAATGACAGTTTCTTCAGTACTAAACTGTCTTGTTCAAAGGCCTGTCATTTCATTGAATAATTCTTATGCATTTTGATATACCTACCGACCTACTTTTATGGATTGTCCATAATTGTTTCGGAAATTTGGTGACAATTACAGACTTATGGAAGTTGAAAGAAATATTACAGATTTTGATTTCACAGCTATATGGCCACAGATTTAGAGAAAATTTTTTTTTTATCTTAAGTTATCCCATGGCCATTCATGTCAACTCATTGACTCCTAATGGTAGCTCTCAATAAAAGCAAACAGATCACTTGCGCGCCACGATAAAACCTCTATGCCCTCTTGTATTTTTTGTTTGGTTTAGAATATTTGAAATTTTATAATTTATTACTGATTAATTCTCCCATAGTGGGCAGGGAGGTATATACTGTGTCTTCTATCCCCTTATATCTGTTTTCCAACATGCTTTCTGTCTTTGTCTCGGAATGAGATTACTTGGTTTTGTCCTGGCACTGGCCGGAGTCCAAGCTGGGAGGGAAACAGTCAAATGCATAATTATTGTTTTGGGAGATGATATTTTTTTCCTTGTAAATCATCTCTCTGTTATGTATTATTATTTTTATTTTGAATGTATAATGTAAGCATTTGAGTGTGTTCCTCTTTGTTGGGATTTGTGCTAGTGTCTGGATGAGACTTGTAGGTGATTTCAAACTAAGTACATTGGTGGTATGTTCTTGGAATCTACATCTGATCCCTATTTGTTCTCCGTTCCCCTTTGTCTTACTTTTTCTTGGGTGCTTTAATTGTAATTCTAGAACTTTTCACTATCCCATTTTCTTCCTTTTTACTGGCGCTGATATAACCTAAATGTGTTGCAAGCGCCGTAAAACCCTTAAAAACAAAAACAAAAACATGCTTTCTGTCTTTGTCTTAGAATGATATTACTTGGTTTTGTCCTGGCCCTGGCCGGAGTCCTAGCTGGGAGGGAAACAGTCAAATGCATAGTTATTGTTTTGGGAGATATTTTTTTCCTTGTAAATCATCTCTCTGTTATGTATTATTATATTTGTTATTTTGAATTTATAATGTAAGCATTTGAGTGTATTTCTATTTGTTGGATTTTGTGCTTGTGTCCGGATGAGACTTATAGGTAGTCTCAAACTAAGTACATTGGCGGTGTGGTCTTGGAATCTACATCTGATCCCTATTTGTTCCCAGTTCCCCTATGTCTTACTTTTTCTTGGGTGCTTTATTTGTAATTCTAGAACTTTTTACTATCCCATTTTCTTCCTTTTTACTGGCGCTGATATAACCTAAATGTGTTGCAAGTGCCGTAAAACCCTTTAAAACAACAAAACAAACCCTTAAAAACAAACAAACAAAACTGATTAATTTTGTTTTGGTTACTGATATTAAAATTTTCTGGTAGGCAGGTATGTGCTGATAGACTCGTGTGTTTAACATTTTTTTTTTTAAAACACATATCTGATTTTGTTGTACCTGAATACGATATATGATTTTTTTAAAGCTTCATAATTCCAAGATTGAAATAGTCAAAGCTTTAACTTTCTCTTTAGACTTGTTAATACCAGAACTCTGGTGATTTTGATACGATAGTCTTTAGTGTTTATAAATGTATTCAGGTTAGTCTGATTCGTAATATATAGAAATCATTAGCCCATTTTTTATTTTTTTTTGGTATTGGTATTAGTACTTAAAATTTACTAAATCAGGCTTTTGCCACCGTAATCTTCTTTGAAAATTTCCCATTAAAATTTTAATTAAAGGTTGTGGCTACAAACCTGCCATTTGTACAGATGAAATTGGTATATCTCTAGATATTTTAGAGACCAAATTTATTCAGAATTTTTTTTTTTTCTTTCCGATACAGATTTTGGATCAAAATTGTGTAGAGAAGGTGATAAAAGATACATGTGTATTGTATTTTTTTTCTCTGAAATGGGTATAATGGAATTGAATTTTATATAAAGCAATCTAAATCTAAAGTATAACTCATAATATACTGTTGAACCCTGATAAGGTCAACATGGCCGGACGAGAAACACTGGTTGCCTCTAAGCCTCTATTATTAATGGAACACAGATTGAATAACAGAAAATTTGATGCCAACAAGGGGTGTTGACTTTTTGCAGAAATTATTTGTATGTGGATTCCACTATAAATAAGAGTAAATCTTGTGCATTTTGGGTTGGTACCATGGCCATGGTTGGTAGATACTGATATTTTCTTCTTCAAATTAGGATATTCTTCCCATGACTATCCCAATTTTTGCTTGTTCTGGTCTGTGGCTAAATTTTTAACCCCCATTTGAACTAGAAAAAAATAGTTTTATGACATCAAATAACAGTTCCTTTATGGACTTCCTTTGGCTTGGAAATATCGATTTAAGATTGCAGCTTTTGTTGGGAGCAAAAGTTGTTTATCATAATAAGAATTTGTGTAACTGGATTACATTAAAATCCCAGAGTAATGTCGTCATTTTTGGGGATCAAGTCATATGTTAGGTTGTAAAACAGTTTTATCATAATATAGTCGGGCATTGTCATTAAGTTAGTGATAAGCAATGATGATGGTTAGTCATGAAATATATACAGGGGTTTAGCAGTATTTTTGTGCTTGTGAAAGCACTTCATTTTGTTTAAAATTAACACTTGACTTGTTGATACATTTGCTATGTAAGTTTAAACCGTCCGATTTTTTCGATTTTATTTTTTGGCTTAGCTTCGACTCGATGTAATTGATAGATGTTTTTATCAAAACCGCATAATGTTATTCATTTTAAAGTCTTATAAAGTAAGAGCAGTATCATAATATAAGTTCAGAAGATTATGTTGAATTCTATTTCTGACTGGTAACCTTTGCAACTTCTTCATAGGGACAGTTGCTGAAATCTGGGTCGAGTCTTTTGTCTTCCCATTGTAGGCAGGGAGGTACTTACTGTGTCTTTTAACTTATATATCCCATTAAATCTGTTTTCCAACTTGCTCTCTGTCTTTGTCTTGGAATGAGATTATTTGTTTTATCCGTTTCCTTGTCGGAATCTTTGAGAGGGAAGCAGTCAAATGTTCAGTATTAGTTTTGGGAGAAGGTGTTTTATTCCTTGTAATATCATCTCTCTGCTATGTACTGATATGTTTGTTGTTTTGAATATATATTGTAAAGATTTGAATGTTTTCCTTTAGTGTCGATCCTGTGCTTGTGTCTGGATGAGACTTTTAGGTGATCTCAAACTAAGAACACTGATAGTGTGCTGTTGGAATCTGAATTCCCTATTTGAACAATTTCCCCCTTGTCTTACTTTTTCCTCAAGTACTTGTAATTGTACATCTAGAATGTCTTTACTATCCAATTTTATTCCTTTTTACTGGCGCTGATATGACCTAAATGTGTTTCAAGCGTCGTAAAATCCTTAAAAACATAAAAACAAAACTCCTAAAAAGAACCAAATAGATTATTAGCATTGATATTGATATGACCAAAAAATAATGCAGCCACTTTCTACAAACAAACGTATTTATTAAGTTAATCAGATCACCGGGTGAAGATGTGTCATTTTAGAAAAATATGTATATATTTTAATGTCTGGAATTGATTCATATGGAATATATCTTGCACATCATATCAGGCAACCACAAGTTGTTTTATTTACATTGAACATCGCATTGCATTGGCATAGCAAATGACTCTGACTCTTTATATTATTATATCATTGTTATGGTTATATTGTTAGATTATGAATGATGTTGTTTGTTGTTTTCTTCAATGCTTTCATTTTTATTCGTCTTTGATGTGTTGATTATACATGAATATTGTTTTATACACTGACAAAAGGATAAAAAAAAAAAAAATAAAAGTCAATGTTTTGTCAACTCCTTTTACAATTTATTTTATTTGACCTTCCTTGCAAGGAAAAATATCTTTATGAGAATCTGTCTTTACAAAATTTTAGGTTAAAATTTTTGGGTGGGGTCTGTTTTTTCCCCAAAACCCTTAAAGACCAAACCAAACCAAAAAGTAGCACCAGGCACTTTGAAATACTTAAAAATAATAATCAAACATAAAAACAGGTTAAAGTTACGTTTTTAGTGACATTTGCCTTCGGACTACTAGATCCGCTTGAGACTGGCTGTGGTCAGCGCAATGTTGAGTCCTTGGAAAAGGCTCTTTACTCGCATTCTCTCATTGACGCTGTATGTATTGTTTTTGGTTTCGGACCTCAGCGATTTGAGCCCATTATATAGATTTTGTCATGCAAAATCTCACATTTAAACGTCATCTTCAGGCCTATAAAAGTGCTCTAGGGATTGTCTTTTTTACTTGGCACAGGAATTAGTTTCAATTGTCTCTCACTTTTGCTTGACTTATTGTCAGCTGACTAAAAGCAAATAATTATTTTTAAAAAAAAAAAGGGGGGGGGGGGGGGAAGAGAAAAACTATTTCTGCGGAAGACATTGTTCTTGCTTTTATTTTAATTGTTTTTATTCGAATCTGTTTCCAGTTACTCTGGTGTAAGATTATTTCAATTCACAAAATTATTTTACTTACATGCATATGACTTTAATTTAAAATAAATGTGTATCTTAAATGTTAATTATTTAAAAACAACTTTATTATAAATCCTAGATAGTTTTATCAGGTTTGTTAAAGAAAAAAAACACGTAAAGATTCTGTGATAATTTTCCATGCTGATCATTGCATATATATTAATCATCGCCATTTTTTTGTTATTCAGAAATGAAATATGGATTCTTTTAATCTGTTAAGTGCAGTACTCTGGAAAACAGTTGGCCTGAAAACGTCCTTTTGTGTGCTTTTGGAATCTTTACCCGTTTCCTATTTGAACCAATTCCCCTTTGTCTTACCTTTTCTTGAGTGCTTTAATTGTAATTCTAGAACTTTTTGCTATCCCATTTTGTCCCTTTTTACTGGCGCTGATATGACCTTAATGTGTTGCGAGCGCCGTAAAAAAACAAAATGACCTGTGGAATCTTTTATCAAGAAGGAAACAGTTGGATTTATCTCGAGTGTTTTTTTGAGAGCAGATCCCCCTTTTCATTCCTCCGTTATGCACTGCATTATGATAGTGTGCTCTTGGAATCTACATCTGTTCCCTCTTTGAACCAATTCCCCCTTGTCTTACTTTTTCTCGTGTGCTTTCAATTGTAAATCTATAGCTTTATTTATTATCCCATTTATTTCTTCCATTTTCACCTGATGTGACCTAAATGTGTCGCAAACAAGAGCCGTAAAACCCTTAAAAACAAAAACAAACGTATGATTTCATTGCTTTTTGTTGTTGGCCGAAGAAGGGTTTTGGGCCCGAAAGCGTGCTCTCTGTCTATGGCCAGGATTCAAGCTTAATGCCTGGGTGGGGTTCCTGACCTCCCTGGGTGGGGATCCTTACCTCCCATAGTGGGCAGGGAGGTACATGCTGAGTCTTCTATCCCCCCATACCCTTTTTCCAATTGTTTCCTGTCATTGTCTTAGAATGAGATTTTTGTAATTCTAGAACTTTTTACTATCCCATTTTCTTCCTTTTTACCGGCGTTGATATTACCTAGATGTGTTGCAAGCGCCGTAAAACCCTTAAAAACAAAAACAAACAACAAGCGTCTTGCGTTTTTTGTTGTTTTTTTTTTTTTTAAAGCCTTAACTGGATTCTTTTATCAAGAAGGAAACAGTCGGATTTAAATCTAAGTGTTTTTGAGAACAGTCCCCCTTTTTCATTCCTTATGAATAAATCACCTCTGATTATGTAATTACCAGAACCCAGTTAATATGGAACTGTTCGAAGCATAACTTATTTTTCATTGGTTATGATGAACATGTGTTATTAAATACAATATACCTCCATACTCTTATAGAGCACCCTCTATGTTTACCCGTTAACCCTTTACTTCACGCGAACGGGGTTTTAAATTTATATAGCTGGGTAGAGTTCCTTACCTCCCGTAGTGGGCAGGGAGGCACTTACAGTACTCCTCTATCCCCTTGTTTTCCAACATGCATTCAGTGTTTGTCTTGGGATGAGATTACTTGGTTTTGTCCCGGCCCTTGCCAGATACCCTAGCAGGATGAGAAACAGTCAAATGTATAGTTCGAGTTTTGGGAGATGATATTTTTTTGTCTTATAAATTCGTTATGCTCTGTATTATGTTATGTTTGCATATTATATATGATTTGTAACCATCTAATGCCTCATAGTGGGAATCTGGGTGGGGTTCATGACCTCCCATTGTGGGCAGGGGGGTACATACTGTGTATTCTATCCCCTTATATCTGTTTTCCAACATGCTTTCTGTCTTTGTCTTGGAATGAGATTACTTGGTTTTGTCCTGGCCCTGCCGGAGTCCTAGCTGAGAGGGAAAAAGTCAAATGCATTGTTATTGTTTTGGGAGATGATATTTTTTTTCCTTGTAAATCATCTCTCTGTTATGTATTATTATATTTGTTATTTGGAAGCATTTGATTGTATTCCTCTTTGTTGGATTTTGTGCTTGTGTCCGGATGAGACTGTAGGTGATCTCAAACTAAGTACATTGGTGGTGTGGTCTTGGAATCTACATCTGATCCCTATTTGTTCCCAGTTCCCCTTTGTCTTACTTTCTCTTGGGTGCTTTAATTGTAATTCTATAACTTTTTACTATCCAATTTTCTTCCTTTTTACTGGCGCTGATATAACCTAAATGTGTTGCAAGCGCCGTAAAACCCTTAAAAACATAAAACAAACCTAATCTGTTTTCCAATTGCTTTCTGTCTTTGTCTTGGAATGAGATTACTTGGTTTTGTCCTGACCCTGGCCGGCCGGATACATTGGCTGGTAGGGAAGCAGTCAAATGTATAGTTAGTTTTGGGAGATGATATTTTTTCCTTGTAAATCATCTCTCTGTTATGTACTGTATTATTTTTCCTTTTACATATTTATGATTTGTAAACAATTAAGTGTTTTCCTCTTGGCGGGGACCTGTGTTTGTGTCTGGATAAGACATTTAGTGATCTCAAACTAAGTACACTGATAGTGTGCTCTTTAAATCTACATCTGTTCCCTATTTAACCAAGTCCCCTTTGTCTGCCTCATTTTTTGATGCTTTAATTATAATTCTATTACTTTTTACTATCCCATTTTCTTCCTTTTTACTGGCGCTGATATGACCTAAATGTGTTGCAAACGCCGTAAAACCCTTACAAAGAAAAGCTTAGTGGGAACCTGTGCTTGGGTCTGGATGAGGCTTTTAGTTGATCTCAAACTAACTACTTTGATCGTGTGCTCTTGGAATCTACATCTGTTTCCTATTTGAACCAATTCCCCTTTGTCTTACCCTTTCTTGGGTGCTTTAGTTGTCTAGAATCTTTTCACTATCTACTTTTTTTCCTTTTTACTGGCGCTGATATGACCTTTATGAGATGCAAGCGCCATAAAAACCTTAAAAACCAAAACAAGTTATAAAGATTTCACTTTTCTATCTTTATTCGAAGATTCATGTAAGAGTTTATTTAATGAATTTAAAAAAAAATTTCGATTTGGAAAAAAGAACTGAATGAAATCTTAATTTTTTTTGTCTTTGTTTTGATTTGTTTTGTTTTTCTTGCTTTTTTTTCCAAAGGGGTCAATAAGGTAAAGAATTGAAATGATACCAATCTAATTTTAACGTAATACATTTCTTTCTTTAATAATATTGCAGTATTTACACCAAAGGGGGTGTATGGGTGGGTGGGGGTGAGGTAAAAGTCGGGGTTTCTAATATTGTAATTTATATTTCAGTCTTGTTATTTGTTGTAGTTTTGAATCATGAATCAAATGACTTTATTTAAATTAGAATTTTCGCTGTTTTAATTTTTTGTTTGTTTTAATATAACGCCACCGTCGTATGTCATCATCATTTTTGTTAACACTACTACTGCCACCATCATCATCGTCGTCGTCGTTGTCATCAACATCATCATCACCATCCTCGTCATCTTCATCATCATCGTCGTCGTCATCATTATCTATATTGTTGTTGAAATATTATAAGAACAAACTTTTAAATTTTTGATTGTTTTTTTTAAATCATTGTAAATTCATTAGTCGCCATTTTGTTAGTGTCACCTCCATCATCGTTTTGTTGACCAAGACTCCGTTTAGTTGGTGTAAATAAAGTTTCTATTTCTTTGTCATAATTTCAGGACTTTATTGGAGAGTATTAGTTTTGGGTTATGATTTTTCTCTTTGTTAATCATCTCTCTCGTGTATTGTTAGTTTTGTTTTGCTTTTTGGATATAATCTGTACACATTTGAGTGTATTCATTTTGGTGGGATCCTGTGCTGGTGTCTGGATGAGACTTTCAGGTGATCTCAAACTTAAGTATTCTCTATTGTCTTCTGATGGCACTTTTCTACTCATTTCATTCCAGATTGTTAACAGACAATAATATGATATGAGCTGAGCTTTTTTAATATAGCGCAATATCCACTAAAATTGCTCAAAGCGCTTTACAAAGGGTCGCATGTCGAACGAAACATGACGCCTATTAGGCGATATTACAAATTTTACTTCGACAGAGACAACGCTGTTAACGGCCAGGTACTTGTCAATGTCAATCTATGAATGTCTGAGAACGACAAGGAAACTATCCGGGTTGGATTCCAAGAAAGAAGTAGGCCTAATATGGTTATTTCCTCAATAGAGATGATTGATTGGCTGATTTTGATAAAAATCTGTAGAACAGGTTGACATAATATTGTAACTAATAAATCCGTCTTCTACGAATTGAAGTCATTATAATTTTGTCAACTATTAATTTATGAATCAGAGGATATTTCAATAAATGAATATTAAAAAAAAACAAAAACAAACAAAACGAACAGACAGAACAAAGAAAAAACTCGAAAAACAAAACAAGCAATTAAAAAAAAATAGCTTTTATATAGCGCAATATCCACTAAACGTGCTCAAAGCGCTTTGCAAGGGGTCCCTGGCCACAGCAACACTTGATATGTAGGACGAGACATGACGCCTGTTAGGCGATATTATACTTTTTTCGGACAAAGACAACGCTGTTAACGGCAAGGTAATCGTGTTACACCTGAGTACGGTGAGATAATGTGAGTAAAGAGTCTTTTCCAAGGACTCAACTATGCGCTGAGCGAGGCTCGAACCGACCTTCCGGTCCGGTGTCATAGCACAAGACCACATAGCCGCACCAAAAAAAAAAAAAAAAGACAAAACAAACAATAACAACAAAAGACCCATATCTACAAAAATTGTCGCATTTAAAGGAAATACGGATTTATTTTTTAAATGGAGGTTAAAATTGAGCTGCTTTTATACAATTGTTTTCCTTGAAATATCGGGAACCAGAGCTCGGAAT
>NC_088360.1:40346306-40348806 GCF_034508935.2 Berghia stephanieae
AAATGGTCAAAAATATGAAACGTTGGTATTTAGCACAGTAAAATATGATGTTCCTTCTCCTCTATAAAGCAAATAAACTCAACTTAAGCATGATATTTCTGGCCACAAATTCCATTTTCAGCATCTTAATTATCCTGACTTAATACCGTTTTGAGACGAGGGACACAAATGTGCCCAACATAATCACTTTTTATACAGTTATCTAATGCTATCTAGTAATTGTTTGTCTAACCGATTCAAAGTCTCAGCATCCTCCATGATTTTATCGTTCCCTGTTGTATCTGTGTTAAACGATAATGTAGAGAATCTAGATTAGATCTCGTTGACTGTTTTCTTTTGTTTAAAACCCCCCCAAAAATTAAAAAAAAAAACACCAAAAAAAAATAAAAATCAAATTATACTGAAAGGGCGAGATTACTAGAGAAATGCAAACTGAAACCGCCACATAGTTTGGACTAATCAAAATGTAAAATCGCGCTCGTCGATGCGTCGGACACATACGCCGTTACACACTACAAACTATGTAGAGCGTTTCTAGGAAATCAAACCGCTTTCACTTTGCATTTACTTTCGTTCAGCCCAGTCGTGAGTGGTTGGTTTCAGTTTCACATTGGCTTATAGCCTAGGTCGGGTCGCTTAGCTTATGGCTTATATTATGCTTATTGTGATCCCATGCATCTAGCTACCGAATTAAGTGTGCTATATTATAATAACATTCTGGTTCCGATTTGCTATTTTCGAAATACTTTTCTTATTATCACGACACTTAGTTACACTTATTTAAATCACTTAACTGCACGTTTTCGCGATCACTTTATTAGAGTTCCATAAGACTTAAAATACATTAATTCAAGGCCTGCAGAAGAACAAACAAATTAATAGTTAACCGTAATAATTGAATCTTAGATTCCATGACGAGATATCATCAAAGCCAATGATATTAAAGTATTTCAGGGAGAAGTGACACATTGTAATTAAAATGAACTAATTTCGGAGTAACTGACCTCGGACATAGTAGTTATGATTCGTGAACGCTGTAAGCTATGAAAAGGTGATATGGATAACTTTATCTTTCTGTTATCACGGAGGAGCAGCATGACCGACAAAGTAAGTATTAAAACAGCCTTCTGTAAATTTGTTCTGTCAATGAAATGCTAACTAGACCTAATCCCAATAGCTTAGTTGGTAGAGCATTCGCTTCACACGATGGCATCGATCCCGGGTGAAGTCGATTTTTTTCTTACTTCCCTCACTAGCCAGCAACAATTATGTAGCTGGGTCTGTTGGATATGGTGGAAAGTACTTTGCGATATACTAGCATCGTATCAAAAGGGTAACATGCAATTACTATCATCCGTTTCACGCCATAGAAACCGAGTAAAATCCGGCTCCAGAGGTCTAATGACTCTGAAGGAAGGCTTATAGAAGTAAGGTGTAGAAACAGCATAAGTAAATGAAATGTCAAGATAGTTCTTCTTCTTCTTCTTCTTCTTCTTCTTCTTCTTCTTCTTCTTCTTCTTCTTCTTCTTCTTCTTCTTCTTCTTCTTCTTCTTCTTCTTCTTCTTCTTCTTCTTCCTGTTATTTTTATAATAATAATAATAATAATAATAATAATAATAATAATAATAATAATAATAATAATAAAGAAGAAGAAGAAGAAGAAGAAGATGAAGAAGAAGAATAACATAACAGAATATAACATATTTTGCTTAGGGCGTGATAACGACAATAACACAACTTAAATTTTAAATGTACTCATGTTATGTGTGATGTACAAACATATATTTATATATCTTTAACCGTGACATGCAAAGCACACACACACACACACACACACATACACACACACACACACACACACACAGAGAGAGAGAGAGAGAGAGAGAGAGAGAGAGAGAGAGAGAGAGAGAGAGAGAGAGAGATGCATCCATACATATAGAAGGTAACCATAATAAGATTATGCATGATATTTACATTTTAAAAAATGAAAGCCATGTCAACAGCACTTCAAATGAGTGCTGTTGACACGACTTTCAATCTTTTATGTAAATCTCATTCATTGTTATCTTATTATGGTAATAATAATAATAATAATAATATAATAATAATAATAATAAAATAATAATAATAATAATAATAATAATAATGATAATAATAATAATGAAGACGATTATTATTATTATTATTATTATTATTATTATTATTATTATTATTATTATTATTATTATTGTTATTATTATTATTATTATTTATTATTATTATTATTATTATTATTATTATTATTATTATTATTATTATTATTATTATTATTATTACTATTACTATTATTATTATTATTATTATTATTATTATTATTATTATTATTGTTATCATCATCATCATCATCATCATCATCATATTATTATTATTATTTTATTTTATTATTATTATTATTATTATTATATTATTATTATTATCATTATTATTATTATTTATTATTATATCAATATTATTATTATTA
>NC_088360.1:40353806-40366306 GCF_034508935.2 Berghia stephanieae
ACGGACCATGGCAATCGCTTGCTATCCTTTGGATTGGACGCTTGTCTATAGCAAAATAAGAGTAGAAATTCCATACTATTTCCCCCAAAATATTAAACATAAACCATAAATCATCAGAGTAGCCGATACGGCACAAACGCGTACAGTACCCGCTGGATTCTCGCACGTCGAACTCCAGCACAATCTGTGCGGCCTGCTTGGTGAACAAATAATTTCATCTATATTTGATAAATCATTACCTCCCATGAGAAATGGATTTTAGCACGCTTGGATTCCAGCACGCTTTTTTGGCTTCTCCTCCCGGAGAGCATTCTAGAATCCAGCGAATACTGTATTAGAACAGTATTTTTCCAAAGGCCCATCAGGGAATGGAAAGACCTTCCACTAGAAATTTTAGACATTGAAAACTGTGACAATTTCAGAAAAAAACCTTTATATATCTATATATCCAGAAGTTCATTGTAACAGGCAGAAATAATTATGATACTTGCGTGGACATCTTCAGAGATACGCAAAATGTCCTTTGCAGATTGATCCTTTGCAGATTGAAGCATTTGACCTTACCGGTCTCGATTTGAAATGGCAGATGTGTTACCAGATTTATTTGCGCGCACCTACAGATGGTATTACTGGACCGATGGTGATCGTTGACGACTGAAAATGACGTCTTGGTCAATGCTAATTTCCACAATACAGGAGGAAGAACATTAAAATATATGACTGCCTGTTCGTGATAGTCTTTATTTTCCGGCAAATATTTCGGGTTCTCCAATAATTAAACTTTTAAAAAAAAATCATACATTGAAACTTATTGATTACTTCCCTTGTCCCAACATCATTATCTCAACTTGTACTCTCTAATAATTTCTCTTCCGTTTTTTTCTTCTTTCTTTTCAGTGGTTTATTGTGTAACCAACAACGACATACATTTTGTATAATCAACGATGACCTAAAAGTCGCCAACGTTATCCACTTTCGTGTTTCTGTTAACGTCAAGGAGACGCTGGCGGTAAATTACCACGACAAGGAACAAAATACGGCAGACGAATGGACGAATTCATATTTTCATAGAGTCTTTAATTTCAGTGTTTCCCTTAATGAAACAGGTAATTCATAATAATTTTTCCTCAGAATTTTAATGACACCCCCCCCTCCTTCTCTGTTTCTTTCTCTCTCTCTCTCTCTCTCTCTCTCTCTCTCTCTCTGTCTCTCTCTCTCTCTTTCTCTCTTTTCTCTCTCTCAGACAATGCACGTAAGCATTCTCTTTCTTTCTATCTCTCATACAGACACACACACACACACATACACACATTCACACGCACATACACACACACACACACACACACACACACACACACAAATATACATTCTCATTCACTGTTTTTAAAAAAGTAGCCTTTCTGAGCCATTGGGCACATAGAGCCGGAGTTTATCCCGGTTTCTATAGCGTAAGACGGACAATAGCAATTTGTTTGCTATCCTTTGGATAGGACGCTAGTCTATCGCAAAGTACTTTCCGTCAAATCTAACAGATTGAACTATTTCAAACGTTTTAGAATTTTTATGTGTATTGTAAACCATCCTCTATGTGTGCTGTGTTTTGTGGCCAAGTGAAGTGAGCTCCATAAAAGAATAGAGCATTTCTATAGCGTAATATCTACAAAACGTACTCAATGCGCTTTGCAAGGTGTCCCTAGCCAACAGCAACACGTAAACATGTAAGACGCCTGTTAGGCGATATTACAATTTCTATTCCCGACAGCGACTGTTAACGGACAGGTACTCATTTACATCTGAATACGCTGAGAGAATACGAGAAAATAGCATTTTCCATGGACTCAACAATGTGCCGGTCAGGATCTTCCAATCCGAAGGCGAGGGTCATACCCCAAGACCACATAACCGCACATTAGTATATATAATATAGATTATGACATGGGATAGTTATTGTCACTTATAGATATTATTTTTTATTGATTACTTTCTAGTAAAAACAGGTCGTCCTGAACAAGTAACTGTAAAATGGAAGTCCAGTCATTGTCTGAATATCTCCTGGGTCAACCCTGCGTTCTTTAGAGATTTCAAGGCAGTTGCGTCATATTCCGTCCAAGTAGAAGAAATATTAAAAGGGGGTGTCATATTTACCCCCCAGGTAAGTTGTAATATTATTATATATATATATATATATATATATATATATATATATATATATATATATATATATATATATACACACACACACACACACACACACATAAATTATATATAATATATTATATATATATATATCAGATATATATATATATATATATATATACATATATATATATATATATATATATATATATATATATATATATATATATATATATATATATATATATATATATATATATATATATATATATATATATATATATATATATATATATATTCGGTTTTTATTATTAGCTTTTATATAAGAGCCCGGAGCTCTGAAATTTGACAAAGTTAGAGTTAATATTCAGAAACTGTTATCAAGGCCTAGCAATCAACTTTCCTGGTAAAGTTTCTAACGGATGTCTTTCATGTTTTATCTGTGGATTCTCTCAGGTCATGATATCTTCTTGAATAGTATAGTCCTTATCTGGCCAATGACCGTGCATTGTGTCAAATACTTTGATAAAGGACGAGACACTTCCCGATTCGGACACTGGACACATACAATTCAAAAGTATAATTTAACCATAATCAAAGATAATAATGTTTCAATATCTAGATAATGTTTGTCTTTGCTCTATTATTTCAAACTTTATATTTTTTAGTAAACTTAAAGAGAGAACAAAAGCCTAAATACATTCTACTAAATCGATTTCCTTCTTCTAAAACGGACACAAACATCATTAATGAATGGTATCGCATATTGCATGTTAATAAAAATACAACGTAATTATTGTCTATTTTGTTACGAGATTATGTACTTATCAAATTGTACATCGGATCGCAATAACCTGGGTTCAAGCCTCATTCGGCGCATAGTTGAGTCCTTGGAAAAAGGCTCTTTACCCACATTCTCTCACCGCACTCTGGTGTTGCATGAGTACGTGACCGTTAACAGTTTTTTTCTCTTTCGGAAAAAAAAAAGTAATATTGCTTAACGGGCGTCATGTCTCGTTCCAAAGGTTACATGTTGCTGTTGATCAGGGACCCTTTGTAAAGCGTATTGGGCACGTTTAGTGGATAATGCGCTATGTAAAAGCTCACGCTTTTTTTTTGGTAAGGCACTTAACACACATTAGCCCACTGGAGTGCTAATGAGTGCCTGGCTGTATACCTGACAGATATTGAAAGGGTGTTGATGCAAAAAAGACTCATATAGAGGGACTCAAAGCAAGGACCTAGAGGCCAGAAGACGAGCATCACAGCGTAAAACCACAAAGCCCCACGGATGTGGTTCCAATGATGGTTTATAGTATTATGAGCTGATAAATGGTAGAGTATGATTTCAATGAAACTCAGTCTCGCTGATAAGAATTCCCTTTATTCATCCTATATAAAGAGGACCTATTCCAAGGGAAGACTGGAATAACCCAAGCGTCAGCCATAGTGCAGCGCAGCAAATTGAGCTAGGACGAGGTGACTTGTTCAAGGCCACACAGCGCAGCGGCGGGTGATCGAACTCGGTACTTTTTGGGTACGAAGCATAGACTGTATCGCTGAGCGGCACTGCTAATTGGCTGTCACATTGGCCTTCCACTTCACCTCAACTACCAAGGTCAAGTTAATTAACATTCTTTCTAGCTGCCAAAACAACTTTCACAAATCTGGCCATATATATATATATATCGTTACATAACATGAAACAAAGATGCCATCCTCTAATATTATTTTTGGCTTAACTGAGGATCATCGAAATTTGAAGTAAATCATTTCCGGACAAAGTATTTATTTTAAAAAAGCTTTTTGGCATTGTGCATCATAATACTGTACCGTTTAATCTGCCATACTCAAGAAAAAAAAAACATAAGCAAAAAACAATTAAAAAACAAAAAACAAAATAAAAATAATCAATCAAAAATACCCCTCTCCCCAAACCCGCCCCCCCCCCCCCCCCAAAACCCCCCCAAAAAAAAAAAAAAAAAACCCCAACAAAAACAAAAAACCAACATACAAAACAAAACAAACAACACTTTTAAACATTTTGGCCAGAAACTCGTTCTTCAAATATCGATCGATTGAAATGACCTTCATCCTGTCAAAAACGCTCATTGAAGTACCAGGCTTGAGTTTTTGACAAGAAGCAGATCATCTTAAACTATCGATAAACTATCGATATTTGAAGGACGAGTTTTCTGGTCAAAACTTTCCCTTTTTCGTTCCTGTTCGTTGCGTTACTTTGTATAGGAAATATAATTGCTGAGTTTTAGTTTCAATTAAGATTCAGGAAGAAACTGGCGGCTATGTAAGAACAGATAACTTATATGGTTCACGTATAGAATGAAATGTATTGATATTATACCTCTTAAAGGCTTTCAGGTTCTCATTCACACGATAGTCAAATGGTGCAATGAGGGGGGCCCCGATAGCTGAGTTGGTAGAGCACTCGCTTCACATGCAAATGGACTGAGATCTATCCCAGATGAAGTCGAGCTTTTTCTGACCGTCCCCCCCCCCCCCCCCCCCCAGCACTGATTGGTTAGACATGTCTGTTAGATCTTGGGAATGTACTTAGCGACAGACTAGTGTCCAATTCAAAGGATGGCAAGCAATTGTTATTTTTCCGCTTCACACTATAGAAACAGGGATAAACTCCGTCTCCAGGGCCGTAATGGCTCTGAAGAACTACTTTATCATTAAACACAACGCGGTTTTTGTTATCCATCCGATCACTCACCAAGTTAACGTTGTTTGACACGCTTGTTACTAGATAATTTACGATGCTTTCATCTCTTTGTATTTATTAAACGATTTATTTTTATCGTGCCCAATAACACAACGAGTTTTCGAGTATGTGTTGTTGCACGATAAAAATATAACTAGTTTAATAAATACAAAGAAATGAAAGAATACGTTTATTCCACCCCTACAAGTAAATTATTAGATATTTTGTAACCAAGAGGCATGATCGTAGTACTTTGATTCACCATAATTTGTATATTTCTCCTCCTGCTTGAATGACAATTTGATCCAATTTGACCCACAACTCGCAAGCTCATAGTGTTATTGGGCACGATGAAAATAACTCGTTTAATAAATACAAAGAAGAAATGAAAGAATCATATAGATAGTATGCGCTTGGCTATGAAGCTCATAACATTGCCATCCGGAAGTATAACGGACCAACACACAAAACTGTGTGTATCCATGAACGTTTATAGTCAGGTTAATACAGTTCAGTGAGCAGTACTCATAAACGCGGATGGCAAAAAAAAAATAAAAATAACAAAGACCTGTGTGACGTCATCTTCGAACTATCTATAGATAGAATGCGCTTGGCCAAGTTCATAACATTGCCATCCGGAAGTATAACGGACCAACACACAAACTCTGTGTAACCATGAACTTTGATAGTCTGGTTAATACAGTTTAGTGAGAACAACTCACAAACGCGGATGGCAAAAACAATAACAAAGGCCTGAGTGACGTCATCTTTGAACTATCTATAGATAGTATGCGCTTGGCTAAGAAGCTCATAACATTGCCATCCGGAAATATAACGGACTAACACACAAAACTGTGTGTATCCATGAACGTTTATAGTCTGGTTAATACAGTTCAGTGAGCATTACTCATGCACGCGGATGGCAAAAAAACAATAACAAGGACATGAGTGACGTCATCTTCGAACTATCTATAGATAGAATGCGCTTGGCCAAGGAGTTCACAACATTGCCATCCGGAAGTAGAACGGACCAATACACACAATCTGTGTAACCATGAACTTTCATAGTCTGGTTAATACAGTTTAGTGAGAACAACTCACAAACGCGGATGGCAAAAACAATAACAAAGGCCTGAGTGACGTCATCTGCATACTATCTATATAATAATGGTATAAAGTATAAATATTGACCGACTTGTAATTGTGTGCAGATCTGTTAACCCAATCGTTTTAGGCTCATTGTTATAACACATATTTCATTTTCTTTTTTTCCTCAACAGTTAACAAAATTGACGTCAAATGCCATGGACGCCATGACTGCATCAGTATGTGGATTAGACCCTGGCACGAGCTATGTTTTCGCTCTCAGAGTGAAATCAACAGATTCTGTTTACTGGAGTGATCCATCATTCAACGTCTATGGCAGGACACTGGAGTCTAGTAAGTTAAATATGAGCGGTATGTATATATATATATTATATATATATATATATATATATATATATATATATATATATGAGTATACATATATGAATATATATATATATATATATATATATATTATATTATATATATATATATATGAGTATACATATATGAATATATATATATATATATATATATATATTATATATATTATATATATATATATATATATATATAATGTAAATTTTCACTCACATTTTTTTTGGCCGAGACGACTCGTTTCTGTATATATATATATATATATATATATATATATATATATATATATATATATATATATATATATATATATATATATACTGGTTTTCGTCCAACTAAGTCATCAATCACATGATTTTTTGCTGTCCAACGATTGGATATTTCTTAATAAATATAAAAACGCTGCTTTGCTTATGGAAGTTGTAAACATACCCATGAGTTTGCATATTAAGTAGAATGAGCAGCTCATAAGATCAGATTTTAGTTCCTTTTTAACAAATGACTGGGAAATCACAACCCCGCTCCTAATACTAAATTATGGTAAAGAACACCAGTCAGCGGGAGCAGCAATAATAAATGCACGATCGGCATAGGCCTTAGATCCTTGAAAGTTATTACGTTGTTGAGGATTGGAGGGGACAAATCGTAAAATATTTTTTAAAGTTTCTGTTGTCATTGTGTACATTCTTTTGATTCCTAATATGGGGACTTGGGCTTTTGTTAATAGGTCATCATAAGATCTACTATGGTCGTTGTCAATAATCGAAATGCACGTTCTTGTATATTTTCCACTTCATTTATGTTTGCTTTGGAGATGTGTCATGGAATTGGACAAAAATAGAAATTTGAAAGAAAATTATGAAAGATAGTTAGCCTGTTTACTTTGAAAGATGTTTACCACTTCGTTTCAGAACATTCAATTGTTGGGAGGCTTTACGAAAAATTTCTCTAATGTGGGCGTCGAATTTTAATTGGTACTCTATTTCGATTCCTAGGAATTTCACAATTTTTTTTTGGCAGGGTATCTTTGAAGAGTTGATATCAAAAATCAAGTTTTTTTATAAAGTCCGGTTACCAATGGCTAAAGCTTGGAATTTGTCAGGGTTAGCCTGCACGCAATTTACATGAAATCATTCAATCGACTCATTGCTGTCTTGCTCTAATTTTGTTGTCAGGGTTTCACAATCAACGTGATTGTAAAACGTAGTATTTCAACAAAGTGTGCTTTTAATGGAGAAGAAAATATCATTTTTGAAAATATGAAAATTAACGGGCCTAAAATCGATCTCTGTGGTACTCTTTTGCTATATATTCCCATCTTCTGACCGAGTTCTCAATTGCTGTTTACAATTCGAAATATAGTTCTCAATGAGAGAAACTGAGTTTTTGGAAACCCCATAAGCAGACAACGTTTCTGAAAGTAATTTATGTGGTAAGCAATCGAAAGATATGGAAAGGTCCATTAAAATTGTAGTAGCGTTTTAAAAAAAGATATCTAAATAATCTTTCCAATCTTCTAAAAGTTTAATTAGAACAGTTTGACAGCCATGATTTTTTTCTAACGGCACATAAAAAAAATGAAGTAGTGTATTAAACTGTTAATTGAGTTTTTCTGTTAATTTTTTTTTTTCAAATATCTTTGATATAAAAATAGTCCCTCAGAGCCATTAGGCCAATGGAGCTGGAGTTTATCCCGGT
Source organism: Berghia stephanieae (assembly GCF_034508935.2). Taxonomy (NCBI): domain Eukaryota; kingdom Metazoa; phylum Mollusca; class Gastropoda; order Nudibranchia; family Aeolidiidae; genus Berghia; species Berghia stephanieae. The sequence continues at coordinate 40,361,830 of NC_088360.1, forward strand.
TTATATAGCGTGAAACAGACAATAGCAATTGATCGCTAGTCTACCGCAAAGTACTTTACAAAAGATCTAACAGACCCACATACCCAATAACTGCTGGGTGGACAGGGGAGGGGGGGGGGGGCAGATAAATACCTCGACTACATCTGAGATCGATCTCGGTCCCTTTGATTATGAAGCGGGTGCTCTTCCAACTGAGCTATCGGGACCCCCATCTTTGACTAGATGGCAAATAATCTAGTCTCAAACTTTTAAATTCAAATCGTTTAACTTAACATTTACTTTTCTGATATATGTTGGTTCACCTTGGCTTAGATACTCCCAAAGTAAAGCTGAGGCTCCAAAATACATTAGCTAATTCTTTTTTTTTTTCTAGAACCCAATCGTGGACCTGAGGTAACAAGCAACAGCTACTGGTCTGGTCCATGCGAGTTCGGAAGACGGGAAATAATTGTATATTGGAAGGTAAGAGTGGTTTTGTGGTCTTGTAGTTTGACACTTTCATTTGGACCTCTATTTCCTTACTCCGAAAAAACACGTATTTATAATTTCGGCCAGACGATTCGTCCCTCAAATATCGATCAATTAACATGGCCCTCATCTTCGCAGAAAAAAACTCTCAAACCTAAGACTTTGCAAGTGATAGTGATGATGATGATGATGATGATGATGATGATGATGATGATGATGATGATGATGATGATCATGATGATGATGGTAAAAATAATAATAATAATGAAAATGTTAATAATAATAATAATAACAATAATATAATAATAATAATAATAATAATAATAATAATAATAATAATAATAATAATAATAATAATAATAATAATAATAATAATAATAATAATAATAATAATAATAATAATAATAATAATAATAATAATAATAATAATAATAATATAATATATAATAATATATGATATAATAATAATAATAATAATAATAATAATAATAATAATAATAATAATAATAATAATAATAATAATAATAATAATAGTAATAATAATGTTGCTGCTGCTGATGGTGATGTGTGATGGTGATGATGATGATGATGATGATGATGATGATGATGATGATGATGATGATGATGATCATGATGATGATCATGATGATGATGGTAAAAATAATAATAATAATGAAAATGTTAATAATAATAATAATAACAATAATAATAATAATAATAATAATAATAATAATAATAATAATAATAATAATAATAATAATAATAATAATAATGAATAATAATAATAATAATAATAATAATAATAATAATAATAATAATAATAATAATAATAATAATAATAATAATAATAATAATAATAATAATAATAATACTAATGATAATAAAATGATGATGATGATAATAATAATAATAATAATAATAATAATAATAATAATAATAATAATAATAATAATAATAATAATAATAATAGTAATAATAATGTTGCTGCTGCTGATGGTGATGTGTGATGGTGATGATGATGATGATGATGATGATGATGATGATGATGATGATGATGATGATGATGATGATGATGATGATGATGACGATGATGATGATAATTATAATAACCGATTTTAAAAACAAAAACATTTTATTTTAATGCAGATTAAGTAGTACACTGGGCGAAAATGCACGGTGCTGTCGAACTCCGAAAATGGTTCATGAATAATTTTATATTATTTGTCACTGCCATATTTGTAACTGTTAATCATATTCGTCACTGCCATATTTGTCATTGTTTGTAATATTTGTCCCTGTTTGTCATATTTGTCTCTGTTTGTCATATCTGTCACTCTTGGTCATATCTGTCGCTGGTTGACTTAATTGTCACTGTTTGTCATATATGACTATGTCATATCTATCTCTGTCATATGTGTCTCTATTGGTCATGATTGCCTCTATTTGTAACATCTCTCACTGTTTGTCATATTTGAGACAGTTGGTCATATTTGTTTCTCTTTGCTATATTTGTCTCTGTCATATCTGTCTCTGTATGTCACATTTGTCTCTGTCATATCTGTCTCTGTGTGTTATATTTGTCTCTGACATATCTGTCTCTGTGTGTCATATTTGTCATTTTTTTATCATTTTTGTCACTGTTTGTCACATTTTCATTCCAGTCCACGTAAGCTGAAACTTCACATTGTGAGAGATTGATCACACTCCCATCGACCAAGCGATTTTTGTCGCACTTTTGCTATTCCGAAATAGTAAGACAGAAAAATGAGGTCTTTTACGTTTATCCTGATTTGGTAAATTTGGTGGTGTATTGTGGGCCAATGGCTAATACGCACAAATGTATGGATTTTCCCTTAAAGATGGTGAAAACCAAATGATAGTATCTATAAAGTTTTAGAATAATGCGTCTTTGAAATCAGGGAAAGACTTTATGGGCACCCTGTATAACACCTTACAAACATTGGACGCAGGTTTGAATGAATATCTCGCCATAGGTAGTAGAAAGTATTGTAGCTGTAGGCATGAAAAGGATGCCTAACAAGCAACGTTCCGGTTCCATGTTGATGCTATGCTTTAAGATAAGATATTTTCAACATCCACCTGCCGGATATAACGTACCAACAAACAAAATTATGTGTAACCTTAAGCGATTATAGTCTGACTGATATAATCTAGTGAGAACTAATCATTAAAATGGGTGTCTAAAAACAATAACAAAGAGATGAGGGACATCAATTTCGTTCCATTTATAATCTGCTGGGGAAATAAGTATAACATTGAAGCGCGTTGAGCATTATGTAAACGTGGAAATACGCTATATACATGTGCATGCTTATCTATTTTCGCTGTATTTTTTTATCTATTTCCAGGATGTTCCGCAGAAAATTGCCAATGGAGATCTTAAAGATTTTGTTGTTATGTTCAACTCAGTGGAATTGAAAGCTCGGCCATATTCAAATTGTGCTAATGCCAAACTTTCTTGTTATAAAGATTACCTGGTGAAAATATATTCGGCGACAAGGGTGGGCCTCACGGATTCCCCGTCAACTTTAGTTATTCCAAGTTTAGATAAAGGTGAGTTTCAGTTTTGTAGTAGTCCTTCAGAGCTATTAAGCCAATGGAGCCGGACTTTATCCGGTTTTCTATCTGTCTTATGAAACGGACGATAAAAATTGCATGCTATCCTTTGGAAAGGATGCTAGTCTACTGTAAAGTACTTTCCGTCAGATCTGACAGACCTAGTCACTCAGTCACTCCTGGCAGGTAGCCTACCCCCCAAAAAAGAGGAAACTATTGGCCCACTCCATGGACGAAAAGAAGATTGTTTTAGGTTCATCCGTTGAGTAAGCAATGTGAACGAGTGAGAGTATAGTGTAAAGTTGTAAGAATCGTGGGCCCACTATGTCTCGGCCTTAACCAGTAGATTTCTAAATAATAATTTTAAAAATTCCCTTTACTTATCCCATAGGGGAAATTTGTCTCTAGGGTCTATTCCAAGGGAAGACTGGAATAACCCAGGCGTCAGCCGCAGTGCAGCGCCGCAAAGTGAGCTAGAGCTAGGTGACTTGCTCAAAGCCACACAGCGCAACGGCGGGTGATCGAACTCGTTACCTTTCGGGTACGAAGCAAAGACCGTACCGTTGAGCCACGCTGCTCCCTAAATCAAAACATGAAATTTGTGACACACCTTCAAACGTGCTCGAACACGCTTGGTTGGTTGTTTATAAACAATAATGTGAATGAAATCGACCTCTTCCTGATCCTTTTTATTGTTTTAAAACCGCCAGATATGTGACAAGTTATCACACGATTCTATCGATCATATTATAAACGTTTAAGTTTACACCCAGTTTTTTTGTGTCGGTTCGATTGATCAAGCGGTGGAACAGTGGGTGTTTTACCTAGAAACATACCATCAATAGTAAAGCCTATTTTGTTTGTATTGTTTACCAATCGCTGTCATTATTTACATTATGATGACTGTCCGAGAGGCGTGGTTATCTAGGTGTTATACAATAATTAGTAATTATAACAATAGTAATTGAAATAATAGTTAATTTAATACAAATGTACAAATTAACTCACAAGTTGGACGATTTCGAATATCTTAATAATTTTTAAACATTAAATACAGATATTAGAAGTGACAAAAATTTTAGATCGCAACTTTCAAGAAAACAAAAAGTGAGTCTCCACTGGTGAGACATGTTACTCGTTGCTTCAATATATCACAAGAGTTTTAGTACTAAAGGCATATACAATCCCAATATAAGGCAGTAACCTAATCAGTAAGAGTGTGGGGGGGGGGGGGTGCATGGTGTATTTATTATACTATTTACCTAGAATTATGTATGATTATTTAGATGTCGGAGAAAGACCTTAAAAATCTAATATTTATTTATTTTTCTTATTTCATAATATTTGCTTATTCTATTATTCAAGGTATTCTGAGTAATATACACAATAAAGCCGACATTAAAGAAAGTTTTGACTTGAAAATTTATATAAA
>NC_088360.1:40371306-40388806 GCF_034508935.2 Berghia stephanieae
TCAGCTCCCATGTTTTATATACTTTTATAAGGGGCCTCTAAACATATAATATTTCTAAACGAAAAAAAGGTATCCGGTATATGGCATATGACATACATTAAAATCATCAATGTGCTTGACTTATCCTCCATTTTCAGCCATATCAGTGGTTGGGTCTGCCTCATCAGCCACTATTAGTGGAGTGGACGAGGATGGAATGTATGCCATAACTGTTGTGTCTGAAAGTCGCGCAGGCAAGAGTACTCCAAGCTCGTATATCACTCTGACTCCAGCTCAACGATATGTCTCAACAGGTAAGATCTTTTCATTTTTGCAGTTCCAATTCACATTTTGCGCGTTGCTAAGCATTAACCAATCAGAATATTCCCTGCAATTAGCCCGTTCTCTCTTGTTGCTATGCGTGGCAAGCTATTGACGTGGATTACTTTTTAAAAAACTATAATCTCATATAATGAGTCCCGGCTTATTTAATCAATATACAACGCATACTTGACTTGACTTACTTGACTTAGATGCCTTTCGCGTCTCGACCGAAAGATCGGGTCGCCTTGGCTGTTTCCAGTATTTCCTGTGTGAGGTGTCTCCAATATTGCCGGTCCTCTGCTAGGGTTCTCAGATTTTCAAGGTCCCCTGCCGTTATGAGACTAATGCTTTGTCCAAGTGTTGTGAGGTTTTTGTTTAGGATCACAGGGAGTGTTGTGATCGGTCTTCCTCTGAAAAGGTTCCCGTGTTTTTGGAAGTATCCCGACATGGCTTGGTTTGCTGGTATGTTTTTGTCCCTGCGTAGTATGTGACCGAAAAGTTGCCATCGTTGTTGTAAAATGTCAAGGGAGATTGGTCTTTCTTTTGTGATCTTATAGAGTGATTCATTTGAGATCTTTTTGGGGTATTTGATGTCCAGTACCCTTCTTAGCTGTGTGCGATGGAAGGCATCCAGATGTTCTTCTTCGGATTTTGTCAACGCCCAAGTGCCGCAGTTATACAGAAGTACCGGTTTTACCGGCATACAATTTTGAAAATTACGTTAGTTATCGTATAATTTGTCGAAACTACTCTAATGAATATTTCAATCGTTCCATTTTTGACTCGATCATTTTTGAATGTTGGTTTGTGTGTGTGTGCTTTTTTGTCCCTGTCACCGACCGATAACCATTAACCAACTCTAGTGTGAACTTTACAATTATAAGACTGATAAGATATCAACAACATAATTATGTATATATATATATATATATATATATATATATATATATATATATATATATATATATATATATATATTATATAATTAATACATTCATATTCACAAAGCTAGGGGTCTCGACCCCAAGGTAAGCCACATATCTTACTAGAACTTTCATTCTCTTCTTACAGACAGTAATTTGATACGTATTCTTATTTTCAATCTCATATTATTGTTTCACCAGATACATTATCACCAGATAGTCTGCCGCTGAGGAATATTCTCATAATCATTGGAATCATCCTGCTGGTTGTAATTTCAGGAATTCTTGTTTTGCTTATAAGGTAATTTTTCCCGCTCTTTAATCCGTTAACTGCCTCACAGAAAACTCGTCTTTCAAATATCGATCGATTTAAATGACGTTCATCTTGGAAACAAAACCTCTCAAAACTGGGACTTCCTTTTAAATACTTGAGCTTGAGCTTTTTTATATAGAGCAATATTCACTAAACGTGCTCAAAACGCTTTACAAAGGATCCTTGACCAGCATCAACACGTAACATTGCAATTGTTTGGACAGCGACAACGCTTTTGACGGCCAGGTACTCATTTTACACCTGAGTACGGTGAGAGAATGTGAGTAAAGAGCCTTTTCCAAGGACTCAACTAGGACAAATACGTGTCTTTTGGAGTAGATACGACAGAATTGTCTTTGTACATTTATGGGATTCAAATGTAAAGCGTATTGAGAAAAATGTTGTTTTGATAATGTTTCCTATCCGTACAAGGTTTGTTGTTTTTCTATACTTATATGTGATCCAACGCCGAATTCGGTATTATGTGCTGTGGAACCAGAGTCTAAAAACAGAATTTAAAGGGAAAGTCGTCTAGTATTAAAAATTTAGAGCCCTTATTGGTTTGAAAACCTATAATCATCCTTCTTAATTGGGTATAGATGCTATGCGTTTAGGTAAAATACTCGCAACATCCAACAGTCGGATACAACGTACCAACACACAAAACAGTGTGTAACCTTAATCGTCTATAGTCTGATTGAGAGAATTTAGTGAAAACTACTCATAAAAATGGCTGGTTGAAAACAATAACAAAGAGCTGAATGACGTCAGTTTCGTTCCTTCTATACAAATCCCAACAAAATATCATCATTTAGACCAAATTAAACTTTTCAGAATCTAGTTCATTCCCGCTATAATTCAACATTGGAGCTGCAGGTTACATACGTATCTGCGATGTAAAAGGAACTGATAATACATTTTCTTTCGATCGCGATAGTTGATTTCACAATGCATATTTACCCTTTTCTCATCTTTTTAGAAAAGTCAGACAGCGAATGGCCTTGATGAGGTCAGAGCTTACAGCATTTAGTAAAGTCAGTTCCAAGGATCTGGTTGAAGAAAGTGGAATTTGTACCAGCAATGAACCAACTTGATTTGTGCATCCGGTGATTTCTTCGGACCGGATGCTGCAAAGACATAGCATCAACTGTGCCAAATTCTAAAGATCTTTAGTGTTTTATTGTGAATTATCGTCAAGACCTCACTTCCCTCGTAATAGTAACTTAGTAACTGGTTTTAAACTATCGGAACAATGGCGGACGCCCTTATGAAATGCTTCTCCGACGAGCATAAAAGTGTATCCAGAGGAGAAAAACATTATAAATCTGATCATGTTTTGACCTTTCTACATTCTGATCACATGACATGTGAATAAGTTCTAACCAGCATGAAGAATAAAAAGTACCCATTTTCTTTGTTTAGAACCAAATTCTCGCCGTTGCTGGGCGACGTGACATCAGACTATTGAATCCAATTACTATATCCACGAAGGGTGAATTGGCAATTTCCAGAGTCATCGAGATGTAGTGAGTGTTTTGGTGTGTCTTTCAAGAGTATTCCGGGTTAACTAGGAGTGATCATTGGTTTCTTTGACCAAAGTGATATATAATAATAAGGACACGCTGTGTTAAATTTTAGAATCTATAGCTTTTTAAGTGATATGATTTGACAGCAATTTCTGCGACCGAGTGGCTGAAACTTGTTTCTTTGTTCTTCGAGATTCTGTGTCGGCTTGAATCTTGTTCATATGCATTCAATATCCTTAATAAGATATTTCTACTTGAAGCTCGAAGAAATATATACCAATAACTTCAATTAAATTTTATAAAGACAGATGATGTGGACGCTTTTTTATCATTAAGCTATATGACAAAACTGAATTAACGGTTAGTGTAAAAGCTCATTAATCAACGTAGGACGTTTTGTATCAAACCTTAATCAACATGGTCTCGTACCTGAAAAAAGAGGACGTGATGAAGTGTCATTTATACAGCGGATTTGAGAAACAAAGCAAACATTATCTTTTGATCTAAAATAGTTATGAAACGATGGTAAATTATAGTCGATTTGTTTTCTTTATCGAATTTAAAATGCCAAGATAAAGTACCTACTTATCGCACAAAAGGTTTCCCCTAGATCGGAAAAGTTGGAAAAATTATCTGGTTCATTGTGACGCTAGAGGGTGAGCGAATGGTCAAATTGCTACATTTTAAAATCCCATTATTTCAAATTCTCATTTACTTGCTTTTATGTGGGTTACAATTCTATACATATAATAGCAAGGTATAATATCGTTTTTGAAAAACTTTAATTATCAGAGTCAAGATGGCTGAGTCTCCAAGGAACTGTGTTTGAGCCATACAGTCCGCATCACATTTTTCTTCTTGAGCAAGAAACTGCTGGTAACTCTTATAGCAGACTTTGTGACTTTTACAGGGTGATTGTGGTCTTGGGGGGCGAGGGGGCGGGACGAAGTGGCGGAGTGGTTAAGTCATTGCACTGTCACCCTGAAGGTATTGCGTTCGAGGCCTGCTTCAGGCAATTTCGTTTAGTTTCCTGGGACAAGATTAACTCCAAATTTGCTCACCGTGGACAACATGGGTGATTCCTGTTGACATCAGACTTTTGTGTGATGAATTATCTATATTCCTTCACGGAATGCCGCAATGCCGCGCGGAATGGCGTCATTTGAAAAAATAATTTAGACTTTCCTAGACAATAAACTAGAAAAATGTTCCCATTTATTTTTATTGTATTTCAAAAAGTCTCCACATTTACAAAGCCCTTTCATTATCTTTTATGTGTTAGTAATTAAACACTCACCGTTCTTGTTTGTTTCGTCGCTGAGCGAGCCTTTACGTTTTTACCGTTTACGTTAATTATTTTCACATCGTTTTTTTTTGGCTCCAGACATTATAAAAAATAATTACTTATTTGCTTGATACGATATTAACAAACAGTTGTTGCTTTGGTGCTCCATTTACCTGATTTTATAGGATCAATGTTTTATTGATGGTCAGTGCATGACATAATCAGTCGGAAGGTGAACATTTTGGATTTGCATCTTTTGCATTTTCTGAAAGAATATACTCTCCAGAGCATTTTAATCTTTATTTGAAGTAAATCGGGTGATTTTTCATAAAGTTATAGTCAGATGTATGGGAAAGGTATCCAGCACCTTTTATCAAATTTCATACTTTTTCAAATTGACTAGCTCTAAAAATATTTAGAAGTGAAATTAAGCTTTGTTATTTCCCGAAGATGTACAAAAAGGGTTGATTTAATCATTTATGACAAGAACTCATTTTGATAAAAAATGACCGTCTAACTAAACTTGGCAATATCTCAGTTCAAACCTTTTCACCATCCGACTGATTATGTCATTCACTGTAATAATATGTGCTTGACAGATCTACCGCCATAACAGTCGAAACCAAATTTTGAAGAAAAAAAAAACGACTGTGAGAAAAGTCGCTTTCTTCAGTTTCTCTGAGTTGGTTAATGGTGAGAAACAAACCAAAAAAACCCCGGCTGATCTGGAATCAAAATAAAAATATTTAAGGCTTTTTAAGGTGTCAGAAATGTGGGGACAGGGTCAACTTTGTCCACCTTTTTTTTGAATCTTTGAGACCCTATTTCTACTTCTATTCTATGATTGAAGTTAGACCATCAGAATCTAGCTTTTTTCATTATTCATTGATAAAAATTGATGAAAACTATAGTTCTTTTCTTAATTTACAAAAAAAAAAAAATAAAAAAAAAAAAAAATAAATGAGTTTGTATTAGAGTTCCTCTTTGGCGAATGTATAATATACACAATATATTATATACACAGACACCTGAAAAATAATTTTGGCCTGACAACTTTTTTAAAATGTAGATATATTTAGGTACCGAATTTGACTACCCGCCGCGCTGTGTGGCCTTGAGCAAGTCACACAGCTTAGCTCACTTTGCGGCGCTGCACTGCGGCTAACACCTGGGTTATTCCAGTCTTCCTTTGGAATAGACCCTAAACAAAAAATTCCCATTAGGGATGAATAAAGGGAATTATTATTATTATTATTATTATTATTATTATTATTATTATTATTATTATTATTATTATTATTATTATTATTATTATTATTATTATTATCATCATCATCATCATTATCATTATTATTATTATTATTATTATTATTATTATTATTATTATTATTATTATTATTATTATTATTATTATTATTATTATTATTATTCATTATAATATTATGACTACAATGTTTTAGACCTGAAAGTTCATTTTCAGGCCCAGGTTTAACGCCATTCGTCAGGATTTAAAGTTTTAAATTTATACTTTTCGTGTCCTATAATCTCAAGCTGGTATTATGTTTGTATGAACATAATGATGCTAAGAATTAAATTATAAATCCACAGCTGTGGTTTTATGTAGTGTAATATCCACTAAACGTGCTCAGAGCGATTTGCAACAAGTAGGACAAGAAATGAAGCCTGCTAGGCGATATTACATTTTTTTTTTCGGACAGTGACGACGCTGTCAACGGGCAGGTACTCATTTTACACTTGATAGAATGTGGGTAAAGAGCCTTTTCCAATGATTTAAGAGTTGGACTCGAACCCTGGTTCCTTCAATCCGAAGGCGAGTGTCAGATTAAAAGACTACATAGCTGCTATTATAGTAATACAGAGAGCAATATCTTTCATCTGAGAAATAATATACAAACATGCTAACTTGCATTTAAAAAATAATCGTAGTTTTGATGAAGAACATAATAAATGTCACTAAATCTACTTTTGTAAGTGGCAAATTTACGCTGAGTGATTTAGTATAATATTTTCATTTTCATTTAACATAGATCTATTTAATAAACTTGAGTAGCCTGTTTTGCTCAGCAGACGGAGCCCATAATTAGAAGTTGTACGAATTTTTTGTAGAAATTGGCAGGTTTTGGTTTGTTATTTGATCTGTAAAAGATTCAAACGTCATAATTCTGATCGTATCAGACTTTGACGTTTGACGTATCCCTGACTAAATATCTGATTAAGGCCACATAATATGAAGAGTTCGGGGTCAAATGGTACTAAGTCCCGTGCAGCTAGTTTTGAGAAAATGAGGGAACACATTGGAATAAACATAGGGGAACACCATATTATCTATTACTATACAAATGATATGCTTCCATTGTTTTATTACCCCGATTGGGTGGACTTCTAGCGCTCTTAATGCCCGAAGTGGAGGCAACCCTCTTATTTTTCTTTTTAAAGGACTTCTATTATCTTTACTCAGACAAAAAGTGAACTTCGTACAGTTTAATCATGGCCTTTTAAAATAAAGAAGTAAACAATAAATATATTTGCATGTTTGGTATGGTAAATTTATTATCATGAATTGATTGTGAAAAAAACGGGCATTATTTTGAGCATTTGCGAAATTCATTGAAAATAAATATACAAACCATGGAGTTGTGAAAAAGGAAGTTTAACAATTCCAAAATTGGTTGGGTAAAGAGTGCAATCAATTGAGTCATGCAACTGGTAGTGCTTGAAGCTCGAAAAAAAAAATAATAGAAGCCAAGTGGAATGGAAACTTCATTTAAATTTTACGAAACCTTAACAACACCATCCTCTTATCTTCTATTTTTTTGTCTTAAATGGTTCATTATTTGTATTTTGATGACAAAGGGAAAACCCGAAACGTCCACATTATCTGTCATCTGTCTTCGTGAATTAAACTGAAGCTTCTGTTCCATTGGACTATTTTATATTATGAAATGAGTCAGCAGAGAACCCGGCTGACGAGTAAATGGATTATTTTACGCGCTATTTCTAATTATTTCTGCTTTGGTCTCTCTGTCCACCTAAATGATAAGGTTCGCTGGCTCTCACGTCAAGATTGAAAGTTCTCTGTGCTGGATTTGTATACCAATACATGACTGCCGTACTCTTAAATACACTTATTGAAAGTTTTGGCAAGAAAACTCTTTCAGTCGGCGTTCAGAGAGGTTGACAATGGAACAAGAGAACAAAAAAAAACAAAAAAAAAGGGGGGGGGGGGGGGGGGCAGCGAGATTTTGATACGGAAACATGTTTTAGTTTTGATATAATATTTACAAATTAATTGGACTGTAATAACAACATAGGCTTAACCTCGCATTACATACTGAATGCAGCAACCTTTCAGGTTAAGCCTCAATCATAAGAAATCACAACCAGGGACAGCCATACACTGACAAAACACATTTTATCATTTTCGTCAAGATTACTCGCAATTTATTCATATCAAAATAATAAATTAATGGATTAAGATGACCCTCTGTTGGCTAAAAAGTCTTAAACTTGAGACCTGATGTCTCGGCCTTTACATTTTTAAAAACAAATTTGGTATCATATTGATTTAGAGTTTATCACGAGTGCTCAGTTGGTAAAGTATTCGCTTCATAAGCAAAAGGACCGAGATCAATCCCGGGTAAAGTCAAGATGATTTGTTTTCGTATCCTCCTGTCCACCCAGCAGTGGGTTTTGTTGCTAGGTCTTTTAAAGTACTTGCGTCATATCCAAAGGGTAGCCATCAATTGCTATTGTCCATTACACGCTATAAAAACCGGTATAAACTCCGGGGCTCCATCGCTTTGAAGGATTACTTTTTCTTTTTGAAAAAAATTATTCACAATGTCCAACTTTTCTGACCAAAATGACAAAAGGTGTTTTGTTAGTTTACGATAAAATAGTCTTGTATTGTTTATCACAAAGAGTTTAAATAATTGGGCTGGATCATAACCATCTATATAGTACATGCCTATCACCCTGAACGATTTACATTCATGTTTATGAGTCCAGTTAGAATTGACGCAGAGATACTTAGAATTACATAGTATCACCTTATGTGCTGCTTGTGGTAATATGCTATAACCCTTCTCGCCTTCGGACCAAGCGGTCCAGGATTGGAGTCTCGCTTTGAGAAGCGCATAGTTGAGTCCTTGGAAAATGACCTTTAATTACAATCTATCAATATCGCATTACAGTCGTCATGTCTCGTCCTAAAGGTTAATTGTCATCCCAAAGACCCATGTAAAGCGATTTGATCACATCTTGTAGATAATGCTCTTTACTCATGCTCGTTTTTCATGCATTTTTAACTTCTTGTGTTAAGAATTTGTGAAGGCTGTTCAAAAGGCTGTCCAGAATTTCGGCGTATCTGTGTGAATCTAAAACAGTTATGGCAATGATGGAATTGACAATTGTATGGCCCTTCATGTCAACCCAGCATCGATGAGGGAGCTGAGGTCTAAATCAGTCCTGGAAGAAGGTACTTTGCAATTGATTAGGGCCTTCATTCGAGTATAGGAAGTTAGCATAACTGTCCCTTTAAAGCTTCACAATTGGGAGCTTATTCCAGTTCGAGGTTCTTTATGGTTTTGAATTAGGTATTAGCAATTACAGGAAGGCCGAGTTTTACAGCCGAGTGGTCAAGGCATTGCACTTTGACCTGGAAGGTCCAGTGTTCGAGCCCCAATCCAGGCACTTTCGTTTTATTTTCCTTGGACAAGATATTATTAACCCCAAATTTGCTAACTTTGGACAACATGGGTTATTCCTACTGACATCAGACATCCTGTTTGATGGATTATCAAAATTCCTTAATTGAACGCCCAGGAGACGGCATCCAATAATGCCGTGGTGTAAGGCGTACTTTTTAAAATTATAAGTATTGAGATCCATCGTTCAAATTCAGACAAAACATTATTCTGCCGTACTCTGGAAAAACACTTATTTGAAAAGTTGGCCAGAAAACTCGAGTTTCAAATATCGATCGATTTAAATAACCCTCATCTCGACAAAAACTCTCAAACCTGGGACTTCGCGAAGTCCCAGGTTTGAAAGTTTTTGCCAAGATGAGGGTCATTTAAATCGATCGATTTGAAGGACGAGTTTTCTGGCCACACATTTAATATGGGATTTTCCAGAGAACGGCAGTATTCTTTTGTACTCTGAAAAAAATCCCCAACACAGTTTATAAATTTTGACCAGAAAACTCGTTCTTCAAATATAAGTCGATTAAAATAACTCTAAAAAACAACATTTAAACTTGGGACGTTAGGGAAGTCTTCAAGGAGATACCAGATTTGCGATTTTTTTTTTGACAAGACGAGGGCCATTCAATCGACTGATGTTTCTTTGAAGGACGAGTTTTCTGTCCAGAATTAATTTTATAATGTGTTTTTCTTCAGACTACGTCAGCTATCATCAACAATCAAACACACCCTTTCATAAATTATATATTATTATATCATACAACGTATGTGGTCCACTGTCTCAATTTGGTACAATGTCGATCTGAAAACACACAAGTGAAATGAAAGTAAAGTACTATGAAATATAAACAAGCGTGTATGAATGGTGTCAAAGCAAGAAGGAATATTACCATAAAAAAAAACCATCCCAAAAAATCAGTCTACCTCGACTTGGCTCGAACCTCAGACAATCTGAGTACCAGTCAGAGGTGCTACCATTACATCACAGTGGTAGTAGCACCTCTGATTGGTAATCAGAAGGTCTGAGGTTCGATACCCAGTCGATGTAGACTGGGGTTTTTTGGGATGTTTTTTTTTTCTTATACTTTTTCTTCTTGCTTTGTCTGGCACCTTTCATACAGAATTGTTCAGATCTTTATCTTACACCGGTGCCCGCTCCCTAGTTTCTTACTATGAAAAAATGAAATTTTATATTTTTTGCCATTCAGGAAACAATATTATTTCCCCTAAACAAAACATAATATTATATTTTACCCAATTCTAATTGTTTTGGGCTATAATGTCAAATTTCAGCATCCAAATCATCTCGACATAATTTGTATCGTTTTGAGGTGGTGGGTCACATCTTCATAAAATGTTAAAAAAGCAAAGTGTAATTATCTGCAGGTCTGATAACCCAACGTGTTATGGGCTCATTGTCGTAATGGGAATGTTCTCAAACCGACGCAAAATATTCTCCATTACAACAATGTGCTTGGCTGTAATGATTACGTAATCATTGTTCATTAGTTACTGTCACAAAAGATGTTTTTGGAAACGCATCTGAGAGCAGGTGAGAGCGACTTGCAACACATTCACACACACACACACACACACACACACACACACACACACACCGTTACACATCACCAATGGAAACAAACATTCTGTACAATAATATTGGTTGGATTGCAATTATGTTCAATTTTTACAGGTTTAACTAAATCAGCAACGTATGTATTTAACATTGTTTACAAATAATACATGAAATTTGATATTAAGTCACCTTAAAATATTAACCAAATGTGAATGACATGGAGGCATGTTAATGTTTTCCGCTTTAAAGACAATGTGATCCTATAACTGAAGATACCAAACACATCATTGCGTTGCCGTTGGCCAACACACATGCCATTCATTTATCAATCACGCCTAACTGGTCAAAATGTCTTAGACCAGAAACATCCGGTAAAAGACATTTTTCAGCTAAAACCACACATGTGCTCCTCACTTTGTGTCCTGACTTTGATGACATTGAGTCTTCTTCTTCTTCTTCTTCTTCTTCTTCTTCTTCTTCTTCTTCTTCTTCTTCTTCTTCTTCTTCTTCTTCTTCTTCTTCTTCTTCTTCTTCTTCTTCTTCTTCTTCTTCTTCTTTTTCTTCTTGAACTCACATGATGCAGAATTTCGATGCTAGTAACGGGTTCAAAGGTTTTCGAGGGTCATCGGCATTGCCATGGCGTTTTGCTGTGATAGCTGAATATGAAGGCCAGCAAGTTACTATTCATAGCATAAAGCGAGCATGACTGGAGCCCATAAGGCACAATTTCTTTGTAATTTTGGCAAGAGCACATGTACAGCCAAATTTTGAGTACATAATGGTGTTTAAGTCGACAGTGCTTTGTCCTGAACCTCAAAATGAGAACTTGTTCTCTTCCATCTAGTACTCTCACAGCATCATTTGCATGGGTTGAAGGTATCATTTATTGAATCCTATCGCCTTTTTTATTTTTGAAATAAAAATATCAACTTTCTACCATTTGTGTAGGTATATTACGAGTAAATAAACGTTACGAATACCAATTCTATTCCCAAAATAGATATCTCAATTCTACAACATTCAGCACACTAACTGATGGAGACATGACTGGGTGGTTTAACCAAGCTTAACTTTTACCAGTCATCTTTGCTAACATACTCTGTAAAAAAAAACACATTGGCATTTATCTTTTGCCAGAAAACCGGTTCTTCAAATTATATCGATCGATTAAAATGACCTTCATCATGTCAAAAAACAAAACAAAACTGATGAACCTGGAACTTCCCGACAGCGATTCTTTGAGAAATTTATGGTTAGTTATCAAAATCTATCGATCGATTATGGAGGTTAGATTTACTGATCAAAATGATGAAATTATGTGTGCATGCAAACCCGAGCAGTAATCTTCCTGTACGTCTTGCATCAAACCATCCCAAACATGCGCATTCCCCTCTATAAAATACTCACAGAAGACTGATACTGATTCAGATATCTTCTACTACACCGTTAACGCAACCGCACAGATATGATATAAAAATTAAATTATAATATATGACCCATCAAAGCTAAACAGAAAAAAAAACATACAACAAATAAAACAAACAAAAAGTAAAAGAAAACAATACAAAACGAATGACCATCCTGACATCTGACTGTCTCACATTCAGGAAATAATCTCAGCAGATACTACGCGTCATCAAGAAGTCTCCTTCCCAGATCTAGAAAGAGGGAAAGTAAAGTGCTTAAATCAAATTAATTATATCAACATCTCACATAATATGGCAGGGTAAAATGGCATTTAAAATATTGTGAATAAGCGAATATCATATTTACATTATCATGATTATTATTAGAATGTGAGCATTTTGGGAATTTCCAGATTGAAGTATAAAAACCAGGAAGATATTGATGGAATGCATAGTCAAATAATGGACACAAAGTACATTGTTATATCATAATAAATACATCGCAGTGAAAATGCGAAATACAGTAATGTTCATCTTTGGTCTTCTGTCGTGGACAAGGCTTGAAATTAGAGTCTGTATACCATGGTATATAGTGGAAACAGACCATTTCTCATTGGGTAAGAAATCAAATGTACGTAGGTATGTATACCATGGTAATGGTGCATTGTGAAAAGAGACCATTTCTCAATCGGTAAGAAATCAAATGTACGTACGTATGTATACCATGGTAAAGGTGCATTGTGAAAAGTGACCATTTCTCATTGGGTAAGAAATCAAATGTACGTACGTATCTAGTAATATTTGAAAACGTCTGAATCGTGGGACCAAACGTCTTCAAATGGCATTATGTCGGAGTGAACCCCATGCTAAAGAAGACTTGCCAACCAACTTCAACCAGTTGAAAAGATTTATGATATTTTCCCCAATATTTATGCTCATTTTCTGATATTTTTTCCAAAAACAAAATCATATTTTCAACACGTCCAACCATCCAACATTTCAAAGTTGTACATGAACTGAAGTTTATGTAGGTTTATCAAGCTATCAGAGAGTAAGAAAACCTTGTAATTCCTTTGACAATCTTGGCTACTCAGAATCTCATCTAGGAGGAGACGATATTTAATGACCTTCAACTATTCCACTTTTATCATTTTCCCCATTTTTATGACGAACTCTTGACTCTTATGCATTCAGCATAAAATCTTAGTCAACATTCCCATATCATTATATTTTGGACCTCAAAACGTATTTAAATATGAGAAATCATACTGGTTGGAAAATCTGCTAAAGAGTCAGTTTTAAGCATTGAACAAAAATGAATATGAGAGCTTTGAAATAAAAACCCGGTACATTTCGGGCTCAATACCTTTCTTCAGCCAATACCTAAAACAAAATCATTAATACATGACTTAAAATCCAGAAACACGACATAGAAAGTATGTGGCACGCGTTGGTCCAATGACTAATGGACAACATATGCCGAATACTTCTATCCCCTTGTCTTGATTTTAAGTGACGTATTAATGTTTTAAAATCAAGATCCTTTTACTAATGGATAACACGTGCCGAATTCTTCTAAGCCCCTTTTCTTGATTTTATGTGATGTATTTATGTTTTTAAATCAAGATCCTATTGCTGGCGAACAAGGCATGCCAAGATTTTTTCTGCCCTATGTCTTTCTATGTATTTTAAACCATGTATTAATGCTTTTATTGTATTTTCTTTTTTGGTTATTGCCTTATGAATGTGTTTGAGCCCGAAATACTCCTGTTTGGTATTTTGTTCTTTTTCGAAGCTATCTTATCCACTTCTTTTCGTTGCTTCTTGCAGTCCACAGATTTCAGCAGCTTAGTGTAATATGTTGTAATATTACTTTAGTGTATCAAAAGGGGGGAGGGGTAGTAAGGAAAAAAGAGGGGGGTGGGGGGGGGTGGGGTGGGGTGTACTTTGGCCAAAATTCAAAAGAAAAAAAAAAGGTGGGGGGGGGGGGGAGGCGTCTAATTGATACAGTAGAGTGATGTGTGCAGTTTGGGTTTAAATTATTGTCTTCTTTGATATTGAGTTTGCCGTTAACTTAAAAAAGACGTATACTATCTTACCCTCATTATTTCATGAAGTTAACCCTTACATAATACCAAATTTACACGGTGGGTCACAGTTAAAGTGGCCTTTTATCTGACCCTGGGATTTCATTGGCACATCCATTTCACCTTTGAGACAATGCCGGGTGCAACGCCATATTTTGAGGCTGACGGAGTATGGGTTACATGCTTAATAAAAGGAAACAATTGATCATCGGTACCAACACAGTGAACGGAGATAGGATTACCATTGTCTAATAAATTATTTGTTGTGTTATCTGGCGCTGGGGCCTTCGGGGCCTTTTTTTTTACATAAGAAATGTTTTTGTGACATTAGTATGCGAATGTGGTGGAGTATTTGAAATTTGAGTCTGTGTTCCAGGGCACATTGTGGAGGGAAAAGGTGGATCATTAGTACCAACACAGTGAACGTAACTAGGATTGCAATTATTTGTTTTTAACGCCTTCGTTGAGACATTCTGTATTACATATGGGATTTTGTCGGGTGCTGTGTGATCGTTTGAGAGGTTGGGCGTATCATCATGGGTTGAGAGTTGAAATGAGTCCTGGTCGCATTGGATATCAGTTGGATTTAAAGTTTGTGGTTCAACATTTTCAACTGGCAATAATGAATTTTTAAAGTTGGGAGAAAACAAACATGACGTATCAGCGATGGCTGATGAAGTGATTCCGTTTGTGATAGCGCTGGTGTTGTTTGGCAAGTATGCATTTTCGTCATTGGAAGGAAGAGGTAAACAATGTGACTGGTCCACATTAAGTATGGCTGGCGATAAATCACCGATGCCATTAAGTTCTGTGTTAGACATCGAGAGGGGATGATTATTATTAATAAAAGAATCTGGATCTATAACAAAGGGGATTGAGGTGCCTTTGTCAGAAAATATAAACGGGTTTAGTGGTACATTTGGCATCCCATTTTCAACAAACAATGGCTCTGAATGTTTTGAAAATGAAACCTCACCGAGGGGAGTCTGAGAAATAAATGATGAAAGCTCTTGAGAAGGAGGAAATGTGGGTGGTGGAGGAAAGTTGAATGTTCTACCAACTCCTCCTTGTGGAGAATGAGGTTCATCACAATCACTGGTTGTCTTAGACGTATTGTCAAGGTTTCGAGAGTTGTTACAAGCAGTTGGCGACTGAGTTTTGTGATTTTTTGACAACGAAGTGATGGACGTTTTGGGATAAGAAGAACGCCTTTTTGGAGGGGGCGGCGCGGGATAGAGCGGGGGGTTATCTAATGAAGGCTTTCTCGGAGGCAAAGGTGGAGGTTGAGATGAAGGCGGTTTCGGCGTTTCATTTTCAGTTATGGCTGTTTTTGGTTTTGAGGAATTTGGAATGGAATTGAATTGAAATTGTGGTTGATGCTTAGCATTCATTGTTAAATTGTCAAGAGATATATCATTAAGTTGTCCAATGCCAATGTTAGCGTTATGAATGTCAGTTACAGCGGTGACCCCTGGTAATGCAGGGTAGCAAAATAACTTGCGTGAAGGGAGTGTGTTCTGTTCATGTATAGATTGTTGAGGTGGATTTTTTACTTCAACGTCATCATGAAATGCTGTGATTGGCGTTTCATAACGAGGTCCGTTAACACAGTGAGTATTATTGACGTTGAAGTGAGTTGGTTGATCCCCATTAGGAAGATAATTACTTGGGTTGGAATGAGGCACATGAAGTTCTTTTTCGGGAATAACAATAGGTTTTCCAGTTTTAAAACCTTCAAGAAGAATTCCACCCTTACTTCCGCTTCCACTAGCCTGAGTCATTTTAGAATAAGGTTCGACGAATGGATTGACTTTCTCCTTAGAATAAACACTGAGTTGACTTTTATTCCTATTTTCTTCACTATGGACGAGAGCCATGTCCGATTTTGATGAGCCCCCGATGTCACTTGCAATACCAGATGATTGGTCAGACTCTTGTTCATCCTTTGGAAGTAACTCATGGTATTCCTCACCACCGGCAGACTCAGATCCATTTATTCCCAGCAGTTTGTCTTGGTTCGATTCGACGCTGTCTTCAGATGGACTACCCGAGCCATGCCCACTAGATCCAGGGTTCGTCTGAGAGAAGAAAAAGAAACAAATTAATTGATATTCTTGGAAACTCCATGTTTGTGTTATGTAGGTAAAGAGGTATGAGACCGGAGAGATGCTTAAATTTCGGAAACTAAATATGAACATCTATAATCCGCATGTTCACGGATTCAATATTCTCAGTGCATCCCCAGAATGTTTGGTTTATTTCACACAGAATACGTCGCCCAATTAGCTTACATACCACCTCTCTTACAATGTCCGTCAATGCCAAAATCAAAATACCCATTTTAATTTGCGTCGATTAGGTAATGTATGTAAAGTTTATTACCCAGCAAGGGACACATTTGCAGACCTGCCTACCATTACGAAAATTTCGTAAAACAACGGATTTTTCTTGTCCTAATTGACAATTATATAAAGAGCTTCGATTCAATAAACTTCTTGAAAACGAAGTTTTGTTGCCAGAGCTAGTCTATAAAGGCGTTTCAAGCATAAGTTGATGTATTCAAACACAAATAGGTAATTTGTAATATGTAGTTATGTCTACTGTGTTATTACCCTTGAAAACTACGAATTTTTCCGATTTCAAGTAAGCAAGTCTGCGTTTGTCATCCGTTCCGTCACTGTCAACGGTGAAAGTCGTATGACTTCAATACAAATGAAGAAACCGTACTTCACTGGCGATTCACAGACACCACATAAGATCATGAGAAATACACGAATATCCATAGGGGCTACATTTTTTGGATAACGTAGGTATCAAGGAATGGATAGGATTGGCGTTGCATGAGTTGACCGAGATGATGTGTTGTGAAGGCTGCATCCCGCAACTTCCAGCCCCCCCCCCCCCCCCCCCCCCCCCCCCACCTCCCGCCAACCATCCGGTCATGGAAATGAGTGAGTGAGCGAGATCTAAAAAAGCGTGGCTTTAGAGCGGCATAAGATTCGAAAATTTGCTTTTAGCTTTTATATTTATGGTTTTATATTCTATCATAATCAATCAATATAGCGAGGATCTCAAATGACACGTACACACATTAGCAGAATAATGTTTTTTTCAATCATTATACCGAGGATCTCAAATGGTGCGAAGAAAAATAACATTAACAAAATTATGTTAACAATATAACATACTTTTAGAGATTTTCTCAGGAAAAAATGAATTGAAAAATTAGTTTATATTAAAGCATGCGATAGCAAAGGACTGTTACAAATATTTAATATCCAAAAACATGCAAGTTGAGATAAATAAAACTATGATAAGATTGCGAGTGTGCGACACGAACAAAGTTCGAATTACAAA
>NC_088360.1:40393806-40401306 GCF_034508935.2 Berghia stephanieae
GTTTTGAAATGGCAAAATGAGTCAAATTTCTATTTATGGGTCTTAGATAATTTTTGGTTGTTGTTTTCAGCTAACACGAATAATAATAATACTTCATAAATAATCACACGTGTTACATCATTGCAATAATAAATGTGTTAGAAAATATCAGCGTAGTAACTAAAACGAGGTGATATAACTAGATAAGCACAAAAATGAATAAATAAATAAATAAATAGATAAATAGATAAATAAATAAATAAATAAATAAATAAATAAATAAATAAATAAATAAATGCCAAAGTCGCTTGAACTCCAACATTGCACCACATTGAGTCGGAGAGTTACTAATATTGAACAAACATGAAAATATGAAAATATATTCCTAATCCAACCAAAGAAAAATTATACATTCCACCACAACTAAGTTAAAACAAGCCCATAAAAATATCGTTACATTATTAGATGTGTACATTATGTAACATAATCATATATATATGCAAATTAAATATAAAATAAACTAAATTTGAAACACCGAGAACTGAACCCGGGGTTACAACAGTTAAAGCTTACCATGCAAGCTTTCAAACCGTAATAATGTTGTGCTGCCGAAGGCGGTTCTGGCAGAGGTCGATCCCGGAAGCGAGATGGTTGATTCAAAGGCTGTTTCTGTGTTAGATAGAATGAAGCAGTTGTGTTGCTAAAAGGATCTAAACACTCTAGCTTTGGTTAATTTTAGTAAAAGCAGTGTGGTCTCAGTGCAAGAAGCCTTTGTCTTATAGGGCCAGGAGCAAATGTATATATGTCGCTGCTTGAAGCTCGATTATTTTTTTTTGACGGACGATGGTGAAGTTGATTGAAACAATTGGATTCAATAGTCTGATGTCACGTCGCCCAGCAACGGCGGCCATAGTGGTTCTAAACAAAGAAAATCGGTACTTTTTATTCTTCATGCTGGGTAGAATTTTTCATATATCATGTGATCAGAATGTAAAAAAGTCAAAACATGATCAGATTTATAATGTTTTTCTCCTCTGGATACACTTTTATGCTCGTCGGAGCGATAGTTTAAAGCCAGTTAATAAGTTAGTATGCGTCATTACGAGGGAAGTGACGTCATGACTGTTGAAGCGAATTTTGAAGACATTTTGTGGCTTTTTTGGCCTCTTTTGACACGTAGACCGTAGCCTTCGTAAAATCATTGCCAGACACAAACCAAAAATTTCGTCAAAAGACAATTCTATGATTATAAAAGAAAACACATAGTGAGTTATATTCAATAGCTCAACCAATGAGATCGTTTGTTTCTTTGAGCACTACTAACGACAACTCACTTATAGGCTGTGCACTCATCTATAAATGGCGTCAAAAAGACAAGTCCTAATGGCATTAATTTAACGAAAGCACGCGTAGACTGATGTCTATTCGGATACTGAATGGGGTAGGGGGGGGGGGGGGGGATAGGGGGGGGGGGAAGGGGGGGGGGGTTGATAAAATAGCATGTTTTTTATCACTTACAAAACAAGGATATGAAACTTGGACAGAGACCACAGTCAAGCGAAAAACAGGTCAAGGGAGGTACATACAGTTTGTTATCATGTTAGTGCGACGTGCACTTATTTGCAGGTCTAATAACCCAATTCATTATGGTCTCAGTGTTGTAATGAAAATTTCAACAACAACAACAAAAATGGCGCAAAATATCGTCCATTACAACAATGCATAACTAGGCCCATAACAGCGTTCGGATGTCAGACCAGCATATGTACACGCCGGCTTAGTGGAAAGTACGTTAATGGCAATTCCCATATCAATTTTAGTGCCCATATATACTGTAGTTCTTTGCATATAGATTTGTTAGATGTTCCAAGATTGCATGGCGATGTAAAATTAAACATTGTGAGCAGCGACTGGAGTAAGAATATTTTTTAATCTAAAGGATGGACAGTGTCAATAAAGCGGATAAAAACAAATACTTGAAATAAGTTATGTAGATTTTACTGGAAAAAGTATTAAACAAAAATGAATAAAACAGATTAAAAAAAATAACAAAATACCAAACACGGAGCGTTTTGGACTCAAAACCCTTCTTCAGCCAACAACAAAAACCCAATAAAGACATAAATACATTATGGGTTGGGTTTCTTGTTCTATTTTGAAGTTGTTATATTCCTTTTTGTTTATTAATGTTTACAGTCCACAACTTCTAGCAGGTTAGTATCACTGTACATTTTACAGGGATGCTTTTTAATCGTGTCTTTAATCTATACATTGTGTCATTCACAACTATTCATAATTATGTCTTGCAGTCATTTAAAATTACTTTCAACAACAACAAAAATAAATAGCCCAACTTCCTAATTCCAAAGTAAAATATTTTTGTTTTTTGTTGTTGTTGCTGCATGAGCTCCATTTAGTTATGACCCTATTTTAGCAATATCTTTTCAGGATTGGCCTGGTTGAAGGATAAATATAGCTAACTATTTTCAAAACTTTGTTATCAAAGTAATGATATACGTTTGATTCAATCCAGAACTAAATAAAAATGGAGTTTAAACAGAATTACAATTTGAAAGGTGATAGAGAGATTAGAGAGAGAGAGAGAGAGAGAGAGAGAGAGAGAGAGAGAGAGAGAGAGAGAGAGGGGGGGGGGAGAAGTTAGAGTTAAAAGGAACAAAAACGTAAATAAAAGAAAACTTTGCTTCTAAAAGAAAATGTGTCGGGCTGGTTGGGAGGCTAAATATTCAAGTTATCATGACAAATATCAGACTTTGATTAGGATTCTTTTAGTTCTATTTAGTAGAACAACACATTATATAATTGTATGTATTGACGAAAAAATTTTAAAAAAAATTACACCCTTCCTTTCATCTTAACATGAACATCCCCATTAGGGTGGGATCTACCCCGAAATAATCCCGCGCCGAGACGGTGTGTCACATAGTCAATATAATATTATACACATGTATACCATATTTTAATATGATATTGTAATGTATCATATATCTATTATTATGGCATACATTGTATTATAATATAATGATATACGTAATATACATTACATCTCTTACTGATTCCCCATAGCTTTTCTCTAAAGCCACCAATTGTTCACGCACAGATCCTTTTCGATTCAACACACATCTGTAGGGAGAAACAAATGGATAGTACTGTCACATGAGATATTATAAAGCTTTTTACTGTTACGTCCTCCTCCTCCTCCTCCTCCTTCTCATCATCATCATCATCATAATCATCTTCTTCTTCTTTGTCTTTTTCTTCTTCTTCTTCTTCTTCTTCTTCTTCTTCTTCTTCTTCTTCTTCTTCTTCTTCTTCTTCTTCTTCTTCTTCTTCTTCTTCTTCTTCTTCTCCTCCTCCTCCTCCTCCTCCTCCTCCTCCTCTTCCTCCTCCTCTTCCCCATCCCCTCATTCCCGTTGCTCATCCCCTTCCTGTTCCTGTTCCTCCAACTCCGCTTCTTTGTCCTACTCCTCCCTCATACAACCTCCACCTCCTCATCTCCTCTTTCCCCTTGGTTCTCCCCTTCCTGTTTCTGTTCCTCGTATTCCTCCTCTTCGACAACATCCTCCGTCTCATCCCCTCATCCCCCTTGCTTCTCCCCTTCCTGTACCTATTCCTCCCATTCCTCCTCTTCGTCCTTCTACTCCCTCATACCACCTCCTCCTCCTTCTCATCCCAATATTCCCCTTGCTTCTCCCCTTCCTGTACCTTCTACCCCTCTTCGTCCTACTCCTCCCTCATAACAAGTGTAACTAAATGACAAATTGCCATATTTATGGACAATAAAGATCTATTATTATTATTATTATTATTACTAAATTTTGGAGTGCCACAAGGCTCTGTTCTTGGCCCTGTCCTTTTTACTGTATATATGCAGCCCCTTTCTAGTGTGATATCCAGATTCAATCTGAGTTATCATTTTTATGCAGATGATACGCAGATATATGATTCAGCACCTCTTAGTAATTTACAGTTCTTAATACAACGAATTACGAGCTGTTTTAATGAGATTAAATCTTGGATGTACCACAATAAGTTAAAATTAAATGATAGTAAAACTGAGATTTTAATGTGTGGAAGGCCGAGTATCCTTAAACAGGCAAATAAATCGCCTATTACTCTAGGAAATAGCACAATAGAATTTTCAAATAAAGCAAAAAACCTTGGCGTCATCATTGATAAAGATCTTTCCATGACAAGCCATGTGAATAACACCATACAATCTATGTACATAGAAATGAAAAAAATAAGCAAAATTCGTAATTTAATACCGAAGCATATAACAGAACTTTTAATTAATTCCCGGTTTTATCCAAATTCGACTATTGTAACTCCCTTTGGGCGAATTTAGCTAAAGACAAAATTAGCAAACTTCAGGTTGCTCAAAATAATGCAGCCAGGCTCATTGTACGCAATAACAAAAAAATACCCGTCAGCAACTCTTCTTCTCCGTGAGTTACATTGGCTTCCTGTGGAAAAAAGAGTTGCCTATAAGATTTGTACTGTTGTCTACAAATCCCTGAGCACGAACAGTCCCTCCTATATTAAAGACCTTCTAAACATATATGTCCCCAATAGAAACTTGAGGTCAAGCAATGACCGATCAATCCTTGTCAAACCTAAGCCATTGCGTAAAATAGGTGAACAGTCTTTTCAATTTTCGGCCCCCCATTTTTGGAAAGCTCTCCCATCACACGTGAGATGCTCGGATTCGTTGACAACGTTCAAATCTCGCCTAAAGTTTTATCTTTTTACGTCATAATGTTGCAATATTATTTTCAGATTTTGTTGTTGTTAAATTGAATTCGTATCACGTTTCCTTCACACTTGTCTCACTGTAATATGTTTTGTTTTATATCACTGTAAAGCGCTTAGAGCCTGTGACAACGGGGTAAAGCGCTATATAAATGCCATTTATTATTATTATTATTATTATTATTATTATTATTATTATTATTATTATTATTATTATTATTATTATTATTATTTTATTATTATTATTATTATAACACCTGTTCCTCCTGCTTCCTGGTCCCAGTTTTCAGTTCAAACAAACATCTTCACCCAGCAGTTAAGGAAAGTTAACTGCTAAGTAGCCGAGACTCGTCCTTGATGACTAACTAATACTAGTGTTTTCAATAACAGTTTTCAACAACTTTCATTAATCAACAATATGTTGACTCGAAATGGCCGGCTAACCTGACACAAATTAAGATGGAAATGGTGATGATCGAAGTAAGAGCCTGACACACATATTAGGATGGAGATGGCGATGATTAAAGAACGAACCGGCTTACCTGACATGAGGGAGTAGAAGGACTAAGAGGAGGAATGGGAGGAATAGGTACAGGAAGGGGAGAAGCAAGGGGGATGAGGGGATGAGACGGAGGATGTTGTCGAAGAGGAGGAATACGAGGAACAGAAACAGGAAGGGGAGAACCAAGGGGAAAGAGGAGATGAGGAGGAGGAGGAGGTTGTATGAGGGAGGAGTAGGGCAAAGAAGCGGAGTTGGAGGAACAGGAACAGGAAGGGGATGAGCAACGGGAATGAGGGGATGGGGAGGAGGAGGAGGAGGAGGAGGAGGAGGAGGAGGAGGAGGAGGAGGAGGAGGAGAAGAAATTGTGATGATAAAAGTAAGAGCCTACCTGATATCAAATAGGATGGAAATGGTGACGATAAAAGAACGAACCAGCTTACCTGACACTAATTACGATGAAAAAGGTGATGATCAAAAATAAAATGATGGCGAGGACGACGACGACGATGATCACTGTTTCATCCATACCCGAATCTGAACCTGAAAAGGAATGAAATTGAAAAAAAATCATAATATGAAAAAAACTTATGATAACTGGACAATTAAAATATTTAAAATAACGCCCTTCAAACATTCAAGCATTAGATACCGTCGCCTAGGCATTCAATGAAGGAATATAGGTAATCAATGAAACAATATTTCTGATATCAACAGGAATCATGCATGCTGGACAATACAATAGGATAAACTTACAAGAAATACAATCGGCTATTTGGTATCATTGCAGTAACCTCTATTTCGACTACCACCATTACCACCATCATCACCACAATCACAATTACCATAATTGCAACCACAACAATAACATGTAACCTTTTAAAATGCACACACACAAACACACACACACACACACTCCTTCACGTACATACGTACACATACAAACACATACACACACACACAAACAAAGCCATACTATCTCTGCGTAAATTTATATACCACAGTAAAGCAGTATTTTAAAAGTTAAACTTACCAACTAAGGGCTGCACCGTAGCATTGATGGAGATGCTGGAAGGGCCATATCCCATTAATGACATAGCAGACACGTTGACAAGGTAGGGATTCTCCGATTCCATGTCTTTGAATGTTAACTTCGTGTCTGTAATGACTCTTCTGACATCCAACGTCCCAGCTACAAATGACAAGAAATAAGGCAAAAACAAATAAGCAAAATGAAATTCTAAAATGCAGCTAAGGTCACGTGACCACAATAAAACCTCTTAAAGGAAATCTCACAGGATATAGAATAATAATTGTAACACATTTTGAAATAATTACATTCACAGGTTACCTGGGTATGCTGTTTTGTGATTTTGCATTTAAAGGTTGTACGGCAACACATTTAGGTCATTTCAGCGCCAGTAAAATTAAAGAAAATATGACAAGTAAAAAAGTTAAAGATTTACAATTGGAAGTATACGAGAATGGTTCAAATAGAGAACAGATGTAGATTCCAAGAGCATACCATCAATGCACTTAGTTTGAGGTCACCTAAAAGTCTCATCCAGACACAAGCATAGGTCCTCACTAAGAAGAATACACTCGGCTTAAAAAAATTGTAACAGTACTTAACAGAGAGATGATTTACAAGGAAAAATATATAATCTCCAAAATCTGTAGCTATCCATTTGACTATTTCCTTCCTAGTCAAGGACTCCATCTGGGCTAGGTCAAAACCAAGTAATCTCATTCCAAGACAAAGACAGAAAGCAACTAAGAAAACAGATATAGGGGTAGTATAGAAGACAAAATAAGTGACCTCTTTGAGCCACTATGGGAGGTCAGGAATCCCCAACCTGCACGTGGGTATATTTTACACTGTTGAAAAACATTTTATATTGTATAACACATTCGTTGACAAAGGTTTTCGTAACAAGAAAGGGAACGTGATGCGCTCTAATTTTTGATTGAAAACTAAACTTTACAGGACATAAACAGATCGAGATTGAAAGCGGGCAGAGATCCAGTCGTGACATATGCCATTCATAATATTCAAATGCACAAGAGGTTTCACAGTCACGTTTTTAAAAACATTGTCCAATTTCACTCAGATATAAACTCTACACTATTATAGAGAGTCAACAACATTAATACAGAAACGTCGTAAATAAGTCAGAATGACCATCAAAAAGTAGCCCCGCTGAGCCATTTTGCTGATGGACCAGAGTTTATGCGTTAAACGGACAATAGTA
>NC_088360.1:40403806-40423806 GCF_034508935.2 Berghia stephanieae
TATTAAACAAACATATCATTCCAACAAGAATCACCAGTGTTGTCCAGGTGAGCAATTTGAGGATAAATAATCGATTCAAAAGTATTTCGGTAAAATGAGAGGAAAAAAGTGTATTGTCAGAATATGGCAGAATTTTGATAAAAGTGAGGACAACCACCCACCTTACACTCGTAATGCTCCGCCCCTGATGTGCACCAGAAAACCGTAATGTTAGCGGCCTCTTGTAGATCCGACTCGAGACGATCCCAACTTAAATAGTACTTCAATGGTTGTCTCTGATCAGCATCTGTCTCTACCTTGAAACCTTTCGGTGGCATGACTGCTTGAAGTGAAATACAGAAGAATGGAACCTTGATTAAAATTTACGCATATTATTTTTAAAAAAATACTTCTTAAAAACTTGAAAACCAATGATGGAGTAGAATTTCAGCTTCGGTTTATTATCTGGGATAACTGGTTGGGACGATTCGGGGTATCACAACACAGAAAAAAAGAGAAAACTAAAAAAGAATGTAAAATAGACACCTCAATCATGCGTTTATACAATTTTTCAAAGTTATATAAACAATTTTTAATTTTTAATTGACAATTTTGAGTCAGTAATCCCCACACATGATTAAATATCTAATACATAAATAAGTATCATTGTCAAGATTCGTAATATAATTTCCCTACCACAATTCATTTGACATGTCCACCTTTACATATTCAAGAGTTTCAATTAATTAATATACAAATTGCAAATAATATATAATGCCACGGTAAATTATTCATCAAAATCACATAATATGTTGGTAAGTTCTTTATCAATGGCATTCCCGGATCTTCAGAAGTTGTGAAATGTGACCCACTGCGTTTGTTATGATCAATCTTATTGGATAGTGCCTTGTCGGGTTCTCTCGGCTTGACAACATTTGTTTACATTCCCCTGGTCATTATGTGACTATATTAGTCAGGTCGTTAATGATTACTTTAGAATCACTGTCGACGATGAGTCTCTAGCTTTTATCGGACTTCTACCGCTAAAAACAGGGAGGAGAGAATGATGACCTGCTTGATCTTATGACGTTAAGTTTTGAGGAGAATTGCTATCTCCTTCTTCAAAGCGGTGGTTTTAACTGGAGACTGCCAAGTTGTATTGGTTGTCTGCTGTTATTATGTTAAGTTGAAGTGGAAATTCAAAATATGAACTCATGGGTTTATACAGCTTTATGAATCTCTTCGTTGCCTTTCATAAATCACGTTTTAGTCAATCTCATCTATACAACAAAGCAAACTTATTCCGAATGTCATATTTTTGAACATAAATTTAATTTCCAGCATTCAAATTACTCCGACATCATTACCCTTTGAGACAATGGCTCACAAGTGTTAGAACACAAAATGTCGACCATGTGTCTTTTGACGCACAATAAATGTGTGTGATCGTGGGCAACTCTTGGTGCCAGTTATCTACTACTTACCTAATCCCGATTTGGCTGGAATTGTAAGGATGGACGGCATAGAGGACCCGATGGAAGTTGTAGATCTAAGAAGCACTTTGCAGAATTCTTCTGATATTATAAAACTGATGTCGTTGGCATCAGAAGAAACGGTCTTTGAAAACGTGTAGTTCCCGTTTACAGCACGAATGGAATAGTCTCTGAATTTCCCATGTCTCTGGGATACAGGAGTTTCCTGGAATGAGATAATTGGCAAATGTACCTTTTCTTAAACATTTTGAAATCATTAACACTTAAATAACGCATCTTCTATGGTTTACCATGCTCAATGCGTTTCATAATGTTATATTTATTCCCACAGCATGTCATATGCAATCATATTTCCATTGTATATACAAAGCCAAAGCAAGAAAGAAAAATACCCATAAAAAGTATTTTACGGTATTTAACTTGTTAATATTATGTATTGTCAAAAAAAAAAGATATCAAATCGAATAGAGAGACGATCTTACCCCCCAATATATCCTGACACATCGCTGGTCAACCCAAGGGTGGTCACATTTATCTACGTGGTAACAGCTATGGCACAGAGGTGGAGAAATACCTGGCACTGTTGGAGATGAAAAGATATTAACAATAATGGTATATACGATTGTTATGATTATGATGGTGAGGATTACGACGACGAAGATGATAATGATGCTGATGATGATGATGATGATGATGATGATGATGATGATGATGATGATGCTGATGATGATGCTGATGATGCTGATGATGATGATGGTGATAATGGCGATGATAATGATAATGTTGTCATGGTAATAATGATAGAGTGATTATAATATTTAAACAACAAGCGGTTGAGGAAGAAGAGGAGGAGCAGGAGCAAGAAGAGGAGGAGGTGGTGGAGGAGGAGAAAACTGTATATTTACCACCTGAATGAATCAGTGATAAAGATTTAGCATAGGAAATATTGTGTTAAAATTCCTCAACTATACACCTCAATAATAGGCTCTACTGTTCTCTTGAATCGAAACTTGGATAAATTGGACAACTTCTTACAACATAGAAAATACAAAAGAGAAGATGCTTTATATATAAATCCTTTGTCAAAAGTGTAAAATGAATAAATGAAACAATGTAACTTTCTGATGTGATTTTTATATTACTTGCGTTGACGAATCACTGTTGCTAGAAACATATAAATATGCCGAATGTATTACCAATTTTGAAGCACTTTTTCATAGTATAGTGTTTCATTTTGTTTTGATTGTTGTTTAAATGATTTTATAGCGCTTGCAACACATTTAGGTCATATCAGCGCCAGTATAAAGGAAGAAAATGGGATAGTCAAAAAGTTCTAGAATTACAACAAAAGGGGAAATGGTTCAAATAGAGATCGGATGTAGATTCCAAGAGCATGTCATCAATGTACTTAATTTGAGATCACCTAAGATCATCCTGACACCAGCACATGAACCCATTAAGAGAAACACACTCAAATGTTTACAAGATTGTCCGAAGCAAAATTATAACGATTAGTACATAACTGAGAGATGATTTACAATGAAAAAATATCACCTCCTGAAACTAACACAATACATTTGGCTGGACAAAACCAAGTAATCCCATTCCAAGACAAAGACAGAAAGCAACTCACAAAAGACACACACACACACACACACAAAACACACACATATATATATATATATATATATATATATATATATAATATATATATATATATATATATATATATAAGGCCCATCAAGTGACCGTCTCCCCACCATGAAAATTCAGAAGACCCTACACAATTTTTACACTTTACGTGAGTTTTCAATTTTCTTTACTCAATGACACTTCATAATCCTTTTTTACGCCAATGTCTTACCATCTTCCCTGGTTGTAGCTGGCACAGAAATCCATTCGCTGCGATGCCCATGAATTTCATTGTCCTTGGATCCCTCAGGGTATGGCAAAACTGACATGTTGAAATTATAGCTGGTGTAAGGAGTGAGATGACACACTACAGTGCTCATACTGTAGGGGTAGATACCACCTTCTGACGACATACTTGTCCAGCTGAAATCGTTTTTTATTTTTATCGATGACATGTTGATCTGGTTTGAAAGAAATTATCAAAATGACACATTAGGTAGCAGGCACTGGTATAAGAAAATGATCTGTAGAAAGTGTGTATGAAACAGTGTCCGGAGACTGTGATTTGTTGGGATGGTTTTTATTGTATTTTTCTTTGCTTTGTCTGGCGCTGCTATATACACACCTTTTCAGATCTTTATATAAAAATATTGTGGTTGGTGTTGTTGATAACTGCGATCGTATTTGGAGTATTGTTGCTGATGATGAATACGATGATGATGATGATGATGATGATGATGATGATGATGATGATGATGATGATGATGATGATGATGCTGTTGGTTTTGCTGTTGCCACTGTTGTTGCTGCTGCTGCTGCAGCTGATGATGATGATGATGATGATGATGATGATGATGAGGATGATGATGATGATGATGATGATGATGATGATAATGATGATTATGGTGATTATGGTGGTGGTGGTAGTGGTGATTATGACGTTGATTATGATGGAGATGATGCCGTTAATGATGGGTAACGATGATGATGTTAAATAATATGATTATGATGACGAATATGATTTTGGTATGGGAAGGACAGGCCCTTCTATCTTTAATGAAAATACGTCACAAAGGCATTGGCCACAACTCAATATAAGAAAATTATTACAAACATCACACAAAACCTTTACAAAAACATTTGTTACCATTTCCCACTGATTCGATCCTGCTTTCTCGTACATGCCAAGAAAAGATTTTTTCCTCCTTTTGGGCGATGGGTGTTTCCAGTTTAGACGAATGCAAGTGCTGTTTTCCTCAATGGCCTGCAAATCTTGGATAGGTGCTGGTTTTACTGAAATAGCATAACAGTATAATTTCATATCATTGCTAATTGGAAAACAACCAAGACTTCTGATTGCATGAAAGCAGTCTTTTTTAAGTATAAGTCTCTTGAAGCAGGAGCGATTTCCTTGTTTCCGAAGAGTTAAAAGGAATGGAACAATATAGAAGAAAAGTGTGATGTCAAATAATATGTTCCTATTTCATTGGAAGTGTAAAACCACTCTTCTGGAGGACTATACACATACCTTGTGAAATTCATCTTCTGGTGTCAGAGTGATGGCATCTTATTTTCTAATCTAAATTAATGCTGTTCGTCAATAAAGATCATCAATCCTCGCTCTTTTGCAATCCGTAATCCTAAGAATCTGCCTATAAATCCTGCTCCTAAAATTGTTATGTCATCTTTATGTAACCTATTCATCATTAATACTCCGAAGGATTGGTTCCATACAAACTCCTAAGGATTTAGGAACCAAAAAAGTAGAGGCTTTGATGTCACGACTTTTCTTCCCCATTGCTGAATACGATTTGGATAGGACGTTAATCAAAGTAGGATCGCCAGACTAAAAAGTCCTAAATACACAATGACTGCTGGGTCAAAAGGGGGTACCTGCCTTAGAAATTAAAATAAGCAAATAGGGAACATTGATATAATGCAATTCTACGGGTTCACCATAATCTTTTCATTCCTGAATGCTTCATAATTTATTCTCAATGAGGACCATATTGACCAACATTTCTATTTCAAACAGTATAAATTGCCTGTTTGAAGTCCTATTTTACTTAGATACACCCGGTTTCAAATCATTCCCATGGGTGTTAACAACAAGCAATAATCTCTCGTTTTATAGGAGTTAGACACTAAATTCAGGATTTTACTTTTTACAACCAGGGTGTCAGAGAACCTTAAATATCCAAGTAGAGTCAGTATATAAATAATCTAAGTGAAATAAGAATGGCACATACAAATAATCCTGATGTTAAAATGTTTCAATGAAGGTGTCATTAAAAAAAATCAAATGAATTGCAATATAGTAATTACTCATAATTAGTGGCTTTAACAATAAATGATGATAATCTGAATTCATAGTTAAAGATTCAATGCCACCAGTAGAATGAACGATCTTATTACTTTCATTAATGAATACAGAAAATTAGCCAACAGTCGAGTAGTAAAGTAAAGAAAATGAATGGAATATTATGATAAAAGTCGAACCCCGGCTAACAGAGTTCGCGATTATCGCTTTGCTCTATATTTAAAAAAAAAGAAAAGAAATAACGTTAAATAAAAAATAGCAAAAATGCAAATATATTTGATGCATCCACCTAAATGGCTAATGGAGAAAACAATTGGATTTAATAGTCTGATATCACGTCGCCCAGCAACGGCGGCCAAAGTGGTTCTAAACAAAGAAAATCGGTACTTTTTATTTTTCATGCTGGCTAGAGCTTTTCATAATATGTCTTGTGATCAGAATGTGTAAAAGTCAAAACATGATCAGATTTATGGTTTGTTAAAACTCTGGATACGCTTTTATGCTCGTCGGGGAAATATTTCATAAGGGCGTCCGCCATTGTTCAGATTGTTTAGAGCAGGTTACTAAGTGACCATGCGTCATAACGAGGGAAGTGACGTTACGACTGTTGACTGAAGAGTATTTGGATAGGATTGCTAACGCACGTTTTTCCTGTCATAATAATCACGGTCACTCCTAAACAACTTTCCAAATTACGAACATATTTTGATTTTGCTCTTAATAGGAGTTATGAATATGATACAAAGATTTATATAAGATCAACGTGTGCCTAAAACACCAAATGAAAAAAATCACAAAGAGAAATAGATTAAAAATTGACAGTTGACGGCGACTCATTTCACAATTAGTATGGGAACTTGCACAATATCACTTTCTCAACTCAGTTACAGTATAAATATATTAATGTCTAAATTGATATCGACTTTTTGAAGATCTAGACGGAAATGAGGGTAAGGAGGACTCTAAATGTGACATTTATTGTTAGCATGCGACGTATTTATATCATGAACAAGCTTAACGTAAGCAAACACAATGACTGTAAAAGAATATTTTAAATAGCAACTAATAAAACTCATTGATAACTTATTAAGTGAATATTAAAGTTGCGTTGTTGACATACTTATCACCATATTGATGAGTTACGAGAGTTGAAAAAGAAGAGTGTGCTGATAAACGCATATTATACAGACACATATCTACACTGGTGTCGGCACATTTGGATTAATGACTCATTGTGATGAGGACTCGACTCGATTCGAAGACATTCATTTCCTTATAAGAACAGTAAATGGTTTGACAGTGGATTTTCGTCTTTTTTTTGTTAAAAAAAAACTCAGCTTTATCACGCATCATAACAATGAAGCAATACCATTGTAACTTAAGAGCATTTCTGGACGACTTTATAATCTCCCCAGAATCTAATGTTAGCCTGCAATTTTTTGTGTTATTAGGCAATTATCAGACAAACGTTGTTAGTATTAGTAAAATATATTAGTATAAAATGAAAAAAAGCAATAGATGTAAGTTTTGGCAAATGTCTACAGGTTATCATCAACATAATCGGCAAACACTGTTGGTTTTGTTAAAAATTGATAACTCATCACAGTTCACAATAAACGTAACACAAGGATGGAGGGGGGGGGGGGGGGGGGGGGTGGGGGGTTAAACTATGATGCAGTCAATTATGTTATGTGAGAGTTGGGGAAATTGAAGTTGACCAATTTAAAGAGGACGGTTTATCGGCAGGACATCATTTCAAACATTTTAATCGGAAACGATTAAACAAAAAACAATGACGTGAGAACATGCTAAACAAAATGTTTTAAGTTATCAATAAATTCAGTTTCCCTGAGTTATAAAAAAATATGCTTAGAGTTATCTAATATTTATGTTTCAATACGTTATACGCTAAAATATGCTTTGAGCTATCAAATAATTTACGTAGTTAACATAACATAACATATGGTATAAGTCGAAATAGGATAAAATCCCTTCAATGCCCTTAATATTAAATTGATTGAAAGATTACAATAATAAGTTATATGCTAAAACATTATGCTTTGAGTTATCAAGTATTTAAGTTGCTCTAAGTTACAAAACTAGAAGAATACGATAAATAGAATTCGTATAACTAATGATTTAAAGGTAAATTGGATGTAACAATAAAATTACAGTTTGTGGGGCACACGACACTCGACGTTATCAAGCACTATAATATACTCACACATGGCTATAAGTCTTATTGGGCCTGTCCTATGTTTTGGATTCGGGGTATAGTTGTCTGTAACGAATAGACTTGTTACTGCCTTGGTCCAA
This sequence comes from Berghia stephanieae, assembly GCF_034508935.2. NCBI lineage: Eukaryota > Metazoa > Mollusca > Gastropoda > Nudibranchia > Aeolidiidae > Berghia > Berghia stephanieae. The sequence continues at coordinate 40,411,547 of NC_088360.1, forward strand.
TGCTGGGATAACGTTTTGTTTTTCTATTTTTGTTTTCTTTTTATTAAAGCTAGTCTCTTTTTCTCTATCTGTATATTTCTCTGACTAATTTTCTGTCTCTCCGCCACTCTTTCTAACACACACTCTCTTTCTCTCTCTTTACACAAGGCATACACAAACATAACATATATATATATATATATATATATATATATATATATAGTGCACATACATCCATATATACATACACACATACACACATACACTATCTCCTATTTCTTAAAATACGCACCGACAGATAAACAAATACGTAAAGAGCCATGAAGACATGTTGATTAAAATCAACCATAAAAACGTTTTAAGTTCCTGTGCTAATAATCCATAGAGAGTTTCCTCATTCAGTTGGTCCCAAGAGTAAATTAGTCATCAAAAGAAACCCTTTCAGTATGATTTGTCTGAGAAGCTAGATACATATAAAACAGAATAATCTCAATCTCCCTTCGCTCAAATAAAAAACAAAATAAACAAACCAAACAAATAGATTTGGGGGTTAAAATTGTTCAGTCCAGCCCATGTTAAATTTTGCTAACGAGCACATATTTAAATACGGGCAAATCTAAAAATTCTAAAACTGTTTCTTAGCAATTTATATACTAATAACTTACAAATCTTTTTTGAGTTAAGGGTTATTCTATCACCCGTTGACTCAAATGATTATTTACAAAATCTGCAAAAGCATAATGATCGGTCCTTTGATATTGGGAATCGCCATAATTTGGCGTCCTGTTGCCAGATTTATTTGCAATCACCTACAGACATTATTAAGGGACTCATTTTGATCGTTGATGACTCAAACTAAGTTCCCAAATATAACAGAGTAATAATTCATCTATTCGATTTAGTCTTTATTTCCCCGAAAACAATGCAGGTTTTTCACTAGCTATTATAAATTCCTGTTGACTCAAATCGTACGTCTATTAGTTTAGAAGTGATTTCTTTGGTGATTCGTTATCTTGGCGGTATGGTAACAAAATAATTTTCCTTCTTTTATTCACTTGAATTTTATTTAATCAAAGCGTATGCACAAAATGTCTCATTCTGGACGTAGAAGATTTAGGCTAGTTATTCATATCGATATCGTTTGTTACATATTAAAGTTAAGTAGAAATCGTTTATTTCCTCAGATTTGCCACGATTTTGTTAGCTTTCATTTCTAGTTGTAATGACTGGTAACTCCGTTTAATACAAGAGCATTCATCCAAATTCAAGTACCTCTCTCGCCTCTATTTTAAAATGTAGTATACGGATCAATAAATGATGCATTAATTATCTGTAAAATTCAGCTGATACAAAAAAATTCCTTCAGCCCCAATAAAACATAGAATGGATCAACCTCAACTGGAATTAGACTCATTATCATGCATTGCTGATTTCGTATATTTATGTTGGTAGAGTTGACATTTGCAACGTTAATTTGGCACAAGATAATGATATTGTAACGCAAGGCAATAAACCTTATTAGCTTTAAGAACATGGACATATATTTCAGCGCAATCAAGCATCCCCACCATATTATCAAAGCATACATTTGATTGTTGAGTTTTTAACCAATCTACTGCCGAACTCTAGAAAGACACGAATTAAATCTTAATTAAATCTTAGGTCCTTCAAATATCGACCGATTAAAACAGCCCTCATCTTGACTTCTTCGCGAAGTACCAGGCTTAAGAGCGTGTGCCAAGAAGGTCATTTAAATCGATCAATATTTGAAGGACAAGTTTTCTGGCCAAATTTTTAAGTTCGCGCCTGTGCAGAATTTGGCGGTTAACTGGTTAATTAAATATGAGCACATGAAATAATGTTTCATAAATACGGAACATAGGTACACATCGATATGGTTCTTGAAAATTTTATCAACTAGAAAGACCCCTCCCCTAAAAAAGAGAAAAAAAATCAAAAAAATCCAAGAAATACAGAAATCAATAACAAAACCAAAACCAAAACCAAATAAATAAAACAAAGAAGGATAAAGATTTTTAAAAGTGCGCCTTTTACATCACAAAATATTCACTGAATGTGCATAAAGCCTCTTTAAAAGGCAGGCACCAAGATGTGCACGTCGGCCCGAAGCTAAAAACAACATTTAACCTAACCCGACTCCTTATTATTATTATTTTCTGACAGGGCATGACCGTTACCGGTCTGGTACTCATTTTGCAAGTGAGCATGGTGAAAACACTTGCCTCCCAGAGGAAGTCTAGAAGTCTAAAGTCGAGAGTCATATATTTAAACTACAATCCTCGCGAAGAGCTCTAAAATACGTCAAAAGGATCAGAAATATAGTAAAGCTAATTCCAAAGGTGATAATCGGAAAAAAGGGATAGTTTCAAAGGGTATCGTGATCATCGGGTAATAGGCCATTTCTATTGAAAGGTCTAGAAAAGAGGAGAAGGACTGATCAGTATTATCAATAAAAAGTTAAATTGAGTTATTTCTTGAGTTAAAAAGGGGAGAGTAATCTAAACAATGTGAGATTAGTGTGCCCAATTAAAATCTAGCCTGCCTTTTACGTAATGTTCGAGTTGAACGATGTGTTGCTCTTTAAGTATTCGAGCTATGCTTATAGAGGTTGTAAATGTACATAAACAAAAGTGTAATATTATTATAAAATAATTAGAATATCTTAAAATATAGACTATAATATATGCCAAATTGAATTGATGAGTCAAAGGACGGGATACATTTATTAAGATGGATTTTTTCAATGTTTCGCAAAATACTAATTTATCTAATTTCGAAAATAATAGACTCCTACTACATAGATCATGCATCTAAATATGCTAAAATTGGTACACTCTTTGATTACAAAGACATGCAAAACATATCACTGATGTGTTAAGACTATACATTGTTTTAGAAAATTAAAAAAGAGAGATAAAAAATTCACACCTCTCCCCGCCTCGAAACAAAAATAAAGGAAAGAAAATCCAATAAAGGACAAATATAAACTGCCGTACTCTAGAAAAAGCCAAATTTTTAAATTCGACCAGAAAACTCGTCCTTCAAATATCGATTGATTTAAATGACCCTCATCTTGGCAAAAAACTCTGAAACCCGGGACTTCGAAAAGTCCCAGTGTTTTGCCAATATGAGGGTCATTTAAATCGATAGATATCTGAAGGACGAGTTTTCTGGCCAAATTTTAAAATATGAGTTTTTCCAGAGTATGGCAGTAAAGGAGTTTTACTAAACCGTTTCATCACATTGTTAATTTATAACATGTAAATCTTTTGCAAAAAAAAAAAGAAAAAAGGATGGCCATTCGAATGTGGAAGTCTGAGAACAAAAACTAATGTGGTTAATAATATCAACACAACGCAATATATCCATTTCAACAATGATAAATACGTTCATAATCTGCATTCCCTTATCAGACTGGTAAAAACGACACGTCGATGACTATAGGTCATAGTATATCAATGAATAATGAATTATTGGAGGTGCTTACCATAAAGTCTTGTTTCGACCCTGAACAATGGAGAATTTGTCTTTTCTAAGACTTTGTCACCTTTCTTTGTCTGCACAACCACCCCCATGGAGTAGATGGTGTCTTGAATGTACACCTCATTACTGGGCCAAGCGCAAGAAGTAATGGACAGCACTTTTGGGCATTTACTTTGATTTCCGCTGTGAAATAAACATAAAAAATGGTTAATAAATTACGGGCATGTCTTTTAAAAACCGAATTATTTGTACACAGTGCTTACAGTACCTATGGATAGAGTCTAAACAAATGGAAATGTATTATGGAAACATATGTAGACATTTATGAGTATGTTATAAATTACCATACTCCTTGAGCATTGTAAAGATGCAATTTCCTTAATGGTGATCCAGCAAAATTTCATAATCCTGTTTAAAAAATGTGTGGCTTGAAATAAAGGCACGAAAAACACAGTCGAAAAGGGTAAAAAATAATTTTTTAAAAGTGTGAAAAACTGAAAGCTATTTTGCTATTTTCTCAATAGGTCATTTTTCTAAGGGTATGGGATACTGTGCCTAACGTTTCTCAGAATCTATTCAATAAAATTGTCTAAAATTTCAAAAGTTATCACAGAGATAATGTGAATTTTAATCCAAATTATACATTTTAAAAATCAAGTTTGTCTTTGCATTTTGATTCTCAACTTTGTAATGTTCTAATTAAAATTCCATAAGCTAAAACTCTATTGTCACACACTCTGCTACAATGTTGAGAAGAGGGAAAATATGGAAGTTATTCCTTCATTAGTTTTTGTGGAACGTTTGCCACAAGATTGTTATATCTTTTTATGCCAAGCCCCCAAATTAGGTCGCAAAACGGATATCATCACTGATAATTTATATTTTTCACCAAAAATGTTTTTTTTAAAACCAATAATGATGATATAGAATGCTTAAAACCACCCAAAATAGGTAATAAATTTATTTTAGAAGAGACCCAAACCGCACTTTTAAAATATCTTGTAAAATCAACATTCAATAGGTGACACTCATAACCTGCATGTTCTTTTTCAAGTCTGATAACCCAAATTCTCGCCATGGAAATACTCTAGAACAAACGCAAAATATTCGCCATGGAGTCGGATTCAGACTTTTGCAATATGCGCAATAACTATATATTTGAGTTATTTTAAAAGGTTTGTATTCTGTTTGGACATGAATCATGAGCCTTTAAAAACCGATGCTAAGAGAAAATAAGAATAATGTGGAGAACCGGTATAAGATCTGTCATTTCAACTGTTTCAATATCTTGGGTAGGATACACATTTCTACATTCTTTCTTATGGGAAATTTCTCTTTTGAGAGAATTCCGAGAAACCCATCCGTCAGCCGCAGTGTAGCTAAATGAACAGTAGGAAAATATTTTTTGTTCAATGAAAAAATGAAGAGATGCAGAAAGCGAGGCTCGAACCCGAGTCCTCCATGTATAAGCCTTTTCAAATCGGACTCAAATGGTCATCAAGCATATTTGTGATAAACAGTATTGTACCATGAAAGACTTCCGTTACATTCATGGTTTATGTTTATTGAGGGCTACAGATATAGTTTTTAAAAGTGACATAAATTAAAATTCTAAATTATCGCCATTGTACGTTTAAAATCGATTTTTTGACATCCGTCTTAATCCGACAATCGAGCAATGGTAACACGTGTAGCCATTAACCAGGATGTCTGGGGTTAGATCCTCAGTGAAGGCAAGATGGTTTTTAAGGATGAAATTTTCTTGTGTATTTCTTCCATCTTTGTACACTATTTCATACCAACTGTTTAACATTATTAATATGTTTATCCTCGATAAGTGGCCAAGTGGATAAGGCATTGCACTTTAAGCCGGAGGACTATAAAATTAACCACTATTGCTCCTTTTACAATACTGCACTGCAGCTTATTCCTGGGTTATCACAGACTTTTGTTCAAAAGAGTTCCTAAAACATTCTCCCTGAAGTTGAAGGAGTTTTTCTTTATTTGTTCTTTATAAAAATCTGAAAAGGTGCGAAGATAACAGTGGTGCACACCTTTATCAGATTTTTCAGAATTATCTTACCTCAGTGCTTGCTCTCAATTTGTCACGTAAATGTTATTTATAAAGTTCTATTAAAACCAAGCCAAATCATATAGATCGTTCCCTTTAGCTAATAGATATTGGGATATTAAATAATATGAATAATGATTAGGCAAATACGTAGGAGAGACAATGTCATATCTAAATAAATCATTATTTGCAAAATCATCGAAACATTCGGACCCGATTAATAAAGCAGTAATAAAGAATCTTTATGTCATGGCTCCTCTTATATATATATATATATATATATATATATATATATATATATATATATATATATATATATAAAATATATATATATATATATATATATATAAAGATTCTATAGTCATCATAAATAAACATCAAATCAATGTATAAATATCAAGTAATGTAATTTTTATCTATAGGTGACCAGCAATGACCAGCTTTCTCTCTATAGGCGTTAATTTGGAGCCATTTTAGTCCTCCAAATGTACGTTGTCTTTCCCATTGTTCATTCAAACATACTTTAGACGAATTAAGGGCATTTTAATCCACAGTCTGCTATTCACAAAGTAAAATTGATAATGAAAGGATAAAAATATATGAGTGAAGTGAATTCTTTGATGATGAGTAATAAATAAAAAGCAATTTAATTGAACATTGATAACACATAAAGATTTATTCTTGCTAGATTTGGAGAATGAAAATGTCAAAAAAGGAAATTTGAAAAATCCACCTCCTACCTTTCCCCAACCCAACAAAACAAATAAAGAAACAAACAAAACCTTAAAATGTTGTTTTTAAAGTCCGTTTATACATAAAGGGAGATAACCGCAAAATAAAATTGATATTCTCTCTGTCAATCTCAATGAAAGAGTTATCGGTCTTATTTTGAATTCGGACGCGATCGACACAATATGTCGACATCAGATTTGACATCGACGCCAAGTGATTTTGTTCATTGTTTTTCACAACTACCAAAAAGCTCCTATATTTTATTCATTTCACTCTTAACCAGTTAACTGTCGTATTCTGAAAAGACACTTATTTTAAAAATTTAGCCAGAAAACTCGTCCTACAAATATCAATCGATTTAAATGATCATCACAATACTCTCAAATCTGGGATCTCTCGAGGTCTGCATTAGTCTCAAGTTTGAGAGATTTTGCCAAGATTAGAGTCATATGAATCGATCGATATTTGAAGGATGAGTTTTCTGGCCAAATGTTTAAATACTTTCTTTCTAGAGTACAGCATTTAATTGATTAATTGATATTAGAGTTTAATCTAAAGCATTAAAAGAGATTAAGTGATCATTCAACCAATTTTTAACTTGAATACAGCGCTTCCATAAAAAAAACAATAAACGATTGCGCGATTACAGGATATACAAAGCTTATTGAAATAAACGTAATGATTATTTACCAGCGAGACAGTCGTTAGATTTTGTTCAATTGTTAGTGTAATTTTACTCAGATTATAACGAAATTAAAAATTGTTTATGTCACTATTAAAAACAAATCTTTTGCTTAAGCTTGTCATGACCCGGATATAATGCCTAATTGCTCTGAAGCAGTACATAGACACCATGATATGTTTTGACTCAATAATTTAAGTACTCTATTCAGATCTTATCATGTTAAAAAGAGAAATTGCATTTCTACAACTATCGAAATGTTATGCATGCATACAGTCTAGTATAGAATTTGTGATAAAATTGTTATAGTGATGTAACAGTGAAGTACTAGCAGTGTAAGAAATATGGAAGGAACGAAATTGACGTCACTGAACTATTGGTTATCTTTTTTAGACAGCCATTTTGATGATTAGTTATCACTAAATGATATAAATTAAATTATAAACGTTTAAGGTTACATATGGTTTTGTGTGTCGGTACATTATATTCGGCTGGCGGATGTTGTGAGTATTATACCTCTACGCATAATATCAAAATACACGCAGCTGACATTCAATCTGGTCTCTTTAGCGTAACATAGGACACGAGAATCAATCGAAGAGAAATTTCTGAGGAATTATGCTGGTTTCATTAACATTCAACCGGCTACCAAAAGACAATGTTGCAAGGCCGCAATAAAACGAATGAAGCAGTCGTCATTCACCTGTTTTTTTAAAATTGTATTTTGACCGACAGTTGGGTGATAAGTGATAAGTTCTCATTTATCTTAAATTCTATTTATCAAAATATAAACGTATTTCAGCGTCAGTAAAACGGGAGAATTATGCTTAATGAAACGCATAGTATTGATAAATGAAATGCGTAGATGATCAAGTGTAATGTTAAATGTTATAACAACTCAACTACTAACTCATTTCTACAAATAAAGTAATGACGACACTCGAGATACGGGAGCAAAAAGGGATGAAGTAAGAACAATCCAAATAGGGAAGAAAACTCGTGACATCAAACACTCTACACTTTCGGTTACTGAATTCCTGGGAGTGTGTATGTAATCAGTCCTTCGGAGTACTAATAATGAATAGTTTACATTATAAAGGTGGCAGAACTTTTTCTGTAGCAGGATGTATAGGCAGATTCTTAGGACTACGAATAGTAAAAGAGCGAATGTGGATGATCTTTCTACTTCTTGTTGTTGTTGTTGTTGTTGTTGTTGTTGTTGTTCTCCTTCTCCTTCTTCTTCTTCTTCTTCTTCTTCTTCTTCTTCTTCTTCTTCTTCTTCTTCTTCTTCTTCTTCTTCTTCTTCTTCTTCTTCCTCTTCTTCTTTCAGCTTACCCCGCATTTTGCAGGGTTGCCATAATGAATGCCACATGCATCTCCGTTCAGAGCATCATCTTCATCCAGGCTCAGTTCTTTCATATCGTCCTTTACCTTATCCAACCATCGAGTCTTTGGGCGTCCCTTTATTTCACGGTCAGCATGTATTTAGACCAGAAAATACGATGTCATCACTCTAACACCAGAAGACGAATTACACATGGTATTATCCTGTCCTCCGGGGGAGTGATTTTACAATTCCAGTGAAATAGGAACTAGTGTTTTGACATCACATTTTTCTTCCCTATGGTCACAAAATGCCAGTATAACACTACCAACCAGCAGACCAATGCAACATTATTGGCACACCATTAACCAGTTCCATACGCTTGAAAAGCACGTATTTAAAAATATGGGCCAGAAAACCTGTCATTCAAATATCGATCAATTTAAATGACTCTCATCTTGGTAAAGACTCAAACTGGACTTTGAAGTAGATCTCGCGAGGTCCCAGGTTTGCGAGGTTTTGCCAAGATGAGAATCATTAAAATGGATCGATATTTGAAGAACGAATTTTCTGGCCAAATTTTAAAATATGTTTCTTTCCAGAGTACGGCAGTTAACTGGTTAAAACAGATGGATTATAATAGCACTGGGAGACGGGTTCATTATGACAAGATAAGAGCACCGACGCTTCAACAAGAGATATAATAAGTCGTATAAGAAAGTTATAATATTATGATTTTCATGACAACGATACGACATTGTATAACGCAACCAGCCAACACTAAAGTTCTTGCTAAATTTCATGGAATGCATTTTTATTTCAATATTATGTATGAAATCCATCAATAAGGACATTGTTAATGTTATGCAAATTTATTTTTATTTAAATTAGTTAATAGAATACAGCCGACGTTTACGTATTTGCAGGTCTGATAACCGAAAGTGCTATGGACTCATGGTTGTAGTGGAAAAGTACTCTGAAACCAAAGCAAAATATCCTTCATTACAACAATGTTAAATCAAGTTCATGAATAATTACGTTTGGTTATCAGACCTGCAAATATGTGCACGTAGAATACAGACCATTTAATACCCGGAATAGTTACATTTCAATTATATGGAAAACAACAAAATAAAAATGAACAGCTAAATGAAACAATCACGATATAAGCTGCAAAGCCACGTGATTAGGGGGGGGGGGGTAAATTATGTGAAAAGAAAAGAACTAAGATAAAAAAACCACGCTTTGTTTGACAAGTAATTGCAATCAAATATATTCTTCATGAAATGGTTAGTGGTTTCCAAACCAGTACCTACACATCTATTGTAATATAAGATTTTGTATAAAGTTGGACAGGACAAATGAATGTAAATAGAGATAATTTTATTACGAATATATGACTATATCACGTATTTGTGTATCAGATATTTCATATTCAAGATTATCTTATTAACAATGAATGTTATTTTAGAAATTTGATAATTTGGATCTATGCTTGGCGTTTACACAGAGCATTAAAAAGTTTTAAAAGCATATTATCTCTTAAACGATACGATACGAATTTTGGAATTCATTTTGAGCCCCAATATGTAATAATGAAAATGTTTGTCATTTATTTTTAAAATCAAGTTTTATTCGGAGTTCAATATCGGAATTTAAACCGTCAATGTCCAGGGGATATAAAGCTAAGTTTCAAATTTCTCGTATATGATTTTGAAATAGAAAATTCAGTCAGACTTAGTATAATTTAGTGCTCGTGTTTCCAAATGTTATTTAAAACGTTGTGAGATTCCCAGCATGATTAATACAGGTGTCTATATTAAATACCTTTATATGGTGCGAGACAGTTTCCTTAAATACTAATTGAGATCAAATACTCGCAAGCACACACACACACACACACACACACACACACACACACATATATATATATATATATATATATATATATCAGATCTTTGGCATGGTTGGTACGTTCAGCTGATTAGTGTGCGGGTATGTGGCGTTGTTGTATGGTACTCGCTTTCCAATCGCATAGTGGAGCCCTCGCAAATGGCTCTTTACTCATATTCTCTCACCACACTCAGCGGTTGTCTATGTCGGGAACAAATGAAATATCTCATAACAGGCGTCATGTCTCGTTCTACATGTTTCATGTTGCTGTTGGCAGGGACAGTTTGTAAAGCTCTTTCAGCACATGTAATGGGTATTGGGCTTTATAAAAGCTCAAATCTCTTTTTTTTAAATCACAATAGACAAGGACGGAATCAGAAATAAAATAGTGAACGTATGAGGGAGAGAAGCGATGAAAAAATAGACTAAAATATTATAATGTTTAATAAGAGAGTAAAAAAATGATAATTACAATGTGAGACAGTTTATTTCATGGTTAAATGTCATTAGATAGATATATTTTTGATGAAACCTGCAATGTTTTCTATTGATAAGCACACGAAGCATAGTATTGTTAGTGATAAGCATTCAAGAGAAAATACTGCAAGAAACATACAAGGATGGACTTGTGCTAGGCACTCTGAAAAAGGAAATGAAGTGCAAGTTGGACATTTCATCTAAAAGCTCAAAGCTGTGGGTCTATTTTCTCTCACAAAAACTAAATTGCAATTAAACTAAAAAGTAGCATAACAATGGCAAACAATCTCGATCTTATCAGTGTTATTTCAAAATCATGAGGATAATATGTACTAAAACTAAGAAAGATGACGTTTGGAGTAATGAGCTTGTACAATTTGTTGCAACTTTTTTTTCAAAATCTAATGTAATATTGATATCTAATAGAAGGAGCGAAATTGACGTCACTCAGCTCTTTGTTGTTGTTTCAGCCTGCCACATTTATGAGTAGTTCTCACTGGATGCGATCAATCAGACTATACATGTTCAATGTTACACATAGTTTTGTGTGTCGATACGTTTTATCCGGCTGGCGAATGTTGTGTTTTTTTTTTTTTGGCTAAACGCTCAGAATCAATAGTTCAAGTAATATTAAAAGTAATACTAATATATATTATATAGCATCACCTGCACTAGACATAAAGTAATGTATAAAATAACAAGTTAAAAAATATATAAATAAAAAAATAATACAAGTTGTTTTTGTTATTGGCTGACGAAGGGTTTTGTGCTCAAAACGTGCCGTGTTTAGTGTATTTTGTTCTCTTTTGATGCCTTTATATTCCTGTTTGCACATCATTAAAATTTTCCTATGATTTATTAGTCTGCTTCAAGAATGAATGAATATATGGCTGGGCTGTCCCAATGGACACTTGCCGTGAATGTGTGTATGTGTGTGTGTGTGTGTGTGTGTGTTATTTCTAGTGTGCTAGTCTGTTTCTAATTTCAAGATGTAAAGGGAAAAGAGAGTCACTGTTTCTTTTAAAGAGTTTGAATATGACTTAGATATATGTGTTGATAAAGAATTAGATCACTTTAAGTTTGAATTGGATGAATAATGTATGTTTATTTTATAATTGATATCCAGCACTTTATATCATCCTAATATAGTTATTTATCACTGTGTCAGGGCACAGAAGACATCACTATTTTGGCCTAGTTTAGCTCTTCTTAGGTATTATTTTGTTTGAAGACGATCACTAAAATTCACAACTTTATCAATATGGCCGTTTTTCTTTCAAAATCTCCAATAAATCCTGTGTCAAACGGCAAACGGTTTAGTCTCTAATTATCACAATTAATTCGAGAAGAACATTAATAAGCATTTTCTTTTTTTTAATGGTCATTAGTTTACAAGTTTATAATATAATTCTATGCTTCCATTATTACACGAAGATGACTGGTTTAGGTTCAGTATTATTATGCCTTTAAAGTTTTAAAACATAAAGCAACAACTTTCATTTATTCATTATATCATAATGACTAAACTGCCGTACTCTGAATACAAAAAAACCCAAACAAAACAAACAAAACAACACGTATTTAAACTTTTGGCCAGG
>NC_088360.1:40428806-40436306 GCF_034508935.2 Berghia stephanieae
AAAAAACAAAACAAAAACCAAACAAACAAAAAACAACAAAACAAACAAAAACAAACAAAAACAAAACAAAACAAAACAAAACAAAAAGCAATCAAGCATGGAATTTGAAGGAAGTCTGACCACGTTTTCTAACAAAAAGGTTTTTAATTTATGTTTTTTTCATAGTACTGCACTACATTTATTTATCACACTCACTGTCCAGTGAGGATCTTTCAAAACGCAACATAGACGAATCCTCTCTAAGGTCAGTGGTGGTGATGTTGCAATTGAGCGTCAGAGAGTCTCCTACAAACTTGAATGGATCAGGGGGCGTCACCACTTTGGCAGAAAAAGAAATTAAAGAATTGAAATAAAAGAGTTAAAATGAATTTCTTCAAAATGAAGTAACAATATTATATTTTTGAATAATATATTTGATTGGTGTTTAATTACATGAATATGCTTATGTTGGTTTAGTTAATGGGACATTTTATGACTTGATTTTTCTCCGGAATTGACAAACTGCCAAAAACAAAAATGAATCGTGATACTTCTTCTTCTTCTTCTTCTTCTTCTTCTTCTTCTTCTTCTTCTTCTTCTTCTTCTTCTTCTTCTTCTTCTTCTTCTTCTTTTCCTCTTCCTCCTCCTCCTTCTCCTCCTTCCCCTTCTCTTCTCCTCCTTCTCCTCCCCCCCCTTCTCTTCTCCTCCTCGCCCTTTTCCTTATTTTACTTAGTTTGTTATTTCTTAAAAATAGTATCTACTATAGTAACTTTTAAGAGATTGAAACAAAAATATTTCTGCAATACGATACGATATATTGATTTTACATTCTGTTAATGAACGGGTATTTTAACTAATTAGTAATTTAAATGGCTGAAACACACACACACACACACACACACACACAATATATATATATATATATATATATATATATATATATATATATATATATATATAAACATGTATGCATTTTACCGCCGCTTACCTCCATATCTATCGAAGATGGCTTGACACACCACAAGAAAGACATTCAAGGTTATCAGCACACGGCAAGGTGTGAACTTCGCCATCGTGCATGGCAAACTCTTTTCAATCAGCTTGGAAACAACCAATCATCGATGTCCATCCGGCAGATCTGTAGGATGTGTCAAATATAAAACTAAATAGATTTACTCTATATATTTGTTTGTATTGTTTTAAAGGGTTTTACTCTTGAAAAACATTTAGGTCATTTCAGCGCCAGTAAAAAGGAAGAAAATGGGATCGTAAAAAATTGTATAGATTACAATTAAAAGCACACAAGAAAAGTAAGACAAAGAGGAATGGTACACATAGGGAACAGATGTAGATTCCAAGAGTATAACATCAATGGACTTAAGTTTGAGATCACCTAAACATCTCATCCAGACACAGGCACATGATCTGACTAGCAAGAACACACTCACATGCTTACATAAGACATTCAAAATAACAAATATAACAATACACAACAAAGAGATGATTTACAACGAAAAAAGACAATCTCACGGAACTATTACTACACATTTGACTGTTTCCCTCCCAACAAAGGGTCCAATTAGGGAAAGGACAAAAACGAGTAATCTCATTCCATGATCAAAGACAGAAAGCTAATTGAAAAACTAATATGGTATATGAAATACAGCAAGTGCCTCCATACCCACTATTGGAGCTCAAGAACGCGCCCAATATTTGTGACCCATGGAATCAATCCGGTATTATATCGGAATGTACCAGATGATGAAATATGAACGAAGAGTTAAAATGGTCTGAAATATTAGATATCAATTTTGCTCTATGACAGGATATCTTTCAGAACCATTAGGGCCCACGGAGCCAGAGTTTATCCCGGTTTCTATGGTGTGAAACAGGAAGTAACGATTGCTTGCTACCTTTTGGATAGGGCGTTAATCTATCGTTAAATACTTTCCGCCAGTTCTAACTGACCCAGCTACCTACTCACTTATTGGTGGGCAGGGGGATAAAAAAAACACGACCACCTGGGATCGATCTTGGTCTCTTTGCATGCGAAGCGATTACTCTACCAATTGAGCTATTGAGGCCCCTTCACCCAATTAATTAAAATGAGCATAAATTTGGCAAAACTTCTTAAACCCAGATTTTAAATATATTGCCAAAATATAATAAAGCGTTACATTAATGTACGGCAGATGACAAGGTTTGAGTTTTGACACCCCTTCTATTCATGCGTGTAATTGAAGTAGCACAATCGTCAAGGAAGCTTTGATTAAAGGTTTGGTGGGTGGAACAGGTATTTGAATTCAGATTTCAGCTTTGTGGGGTGTCGAAAAAGACATCGTGCACATGCAGATGTGACAACAGAACAGAACTTGTAGTCTAATTCAAAAGGCGGCATATAGGGATACAATAGGATTATATTATGGGACAATTATGGGATCTTTGTAATCTTTAAATAAAAGAATTAAAATTATTAAATCATGACTTGACGCCCAGAATTCTTTCTCTCGTAGAAGATGACATGCCACAACGCCATGGACTGGGTTTGATAGAAAGAACGAGGTTGGCGTCACTCAGCTCTTTGTTATCATATTTTAGACAGCCTGTTAGTGATTAGTTTTCACTAAATTATATCATTCAGACTAAAAATGTTAAGGTTAAGGTATGTTGGTATGTTTAATTTTGCTGGTGGATGTTGCGAGTATTATACCTAATTCTGCAGATCCACTGTGCTAAAGATGCATTTTGAATCAACACTATATATATATATATATATATATATATATATATATATATATATATATATATATATTATACAGTACAATTTGCCTGTAATGCATTCTTACAGTCCTAATCACTGCCTATAGACGATCCTCATTCATACCTGAGTTAATGTGATTATATGTGTAACGTGCCTTACATAAGGGTATATTTATATGACCAGTCTTTTAGGATCACTGACATTTTAATGGCCACTGACCTCGCTTAACATGGCTCGACTGACTATGCCACAAGACAAGACACCGTACTTCTGAGCCATCAACGTATACATCATACATACCATTATTGTGTGTTGTATAATTTATTACAATATCTTAGCTTTTCTTCCCTAACTGGGCAGAGTTTCAAGCCAAAATTATAGTCAGAAATGGTTGGCCACTTCTACTCTGATTTGAATTTTTCCTACTTTGTATATACTTGCTATGAAATATGTATATCTCTTCCCTTCCCAATGGAGCATTGTACTCATTGTGCTTGGAATCAGACATTGGAAGATGTTATCTACGAGACAAACCCCATATCATGCATTATGTATTTCAAACCTATACTCATCTAACGTAGTCTAAAAGAAAAAAATAACAACACGTTTAACAATTTTGGCCAGAAAAGTCGTCCTTCAAATATCGATCTATTAAAATGATCTACAGCTTGTCAAAAACTGGCATTCCTGGAACCTTAAGGAAATCCCAGGTTTGAGAGTTTTTTGATAATGTGAATGTAATTTTTAATCCATTGATGTTTGAAGGACGAGATTTCATTGCCAACATTTTTTTTTTTAAAACGTGTTTTTTCAGAGATTGGCCTGTCTGGGATCAAATACATTATGCATTTATTTTAAATTCTTCGCATGAACAAAACTGTTTAGTACAACTAGTAAATTCAGCTTTATAACAAAAGGAACAAGTAAGCAGACATAAGATTAATAATAGCAAGATAAATTTAAATTTCAGCAAGTTATTATGCAATGAAAATTTTAAGGCAAAATACAAGAAACAAACAATTACAAATATAAATAAAAAATTTATATAATGAATGAATAAATAAATGAAGAATTTAAAAAAAATAGATAGTTATATGAATTAATAAATAAGTAGATTAATAAATGATGAATGAATGAATGGATGAATATATAATAAAACAATAAAGAAAGAAATGAATACATAACATGTGACTAACCGTCTAATAACGGTAATCGATGGTCAGTGGATCAAACCTCTGTAGTCTCGATTTTCACTATCGGCGGATCAAAACTCTTAAGTCTCGATTTTCACTATCGGCGGATCAAACCTCTGAAGTCTCGATTTTCACGATCGGCGGATCAAACCTCTGAAGTCTCGATTTTCACTATCGGCGGATCAAACCTCTGAAGTCTCGATTTTCACTATCGGCGGATCGAACCTCTGAAGTCTCGATTTTCACTATCGGCGGATCAAACCTCTGTAGTCTCGATTTTCACTATCGGCGGATCAAAACTCTTAAGTCTACGTACGAGCTTTGCAGACCGCGTTTTATTTAATTTGGTGCGCAAAGTTCTTTTGTAGACTTCAGAGTTTTGATCCGCCGATCGTGAAAATCGGGACCTTAGAGGTTTGATCCGCCGACCATCGTAATATGAGACCAATCATGGTGATCATCGTGCCTAAGAGTGATTTTAAAGTTTAAAAAGATATATTACCATAAATGTAAGTGAGGTTTCAATACTTGTCACCTTAAGGAACCACATCTACAATTGCCTTCAATAAAACATATTATTATTATAACATTAACTCAAGTTTCATCATTTTGACAATAGAATCAATGTTTTGTCATCGAAATCACCCCCGACAGCATTGCAAATTGAGGCGATGGGGCACAGACATCGGTGTGAAAAATACCCCCAAAAACTTAAGCGTTTATATAGAGCATGTCCATTAAATGTGCTCAAAGCCCTAGCCAACAGCAAAACGTATCTTGTATAGCGAGACATTACGCCTGTTACGTGATACTCCTGACAGAAACAACGTTGTTAACAGCCAGTTACTTATTTTACACCCGAGAATGGTGAGAGACATTGATTACAGAGCCTTTTTCGAAGACTCAACTATGCGCCGCTGAGAGCGGGACTCGAACCCAGGACCTTTGGATCCGATGGCGACTGTCATACCACAAGACAACATAGTCGCACAGCCGCAATGAACTAGGTTATCAAAATTGAATATTACGCCTAACTTCTAAACCTGAATTAAAAAAAAAAAAGTATCCTCTCTAATTAAGGAGGAACGTAATTTTGTTTCTTAAAGCTTAAAAGGTACCCCCACAAAAACTCCAATTCTCTTGTTCTGATTGAAACTGGAAAATAAAAATATTGCTGCTTGAAGCTCGAAGAAAAAACAAAACAAAATGAAATTGAATTGAATGGAAGCTTTAACCTAATAAACGAAACAGATAATATAAACGTTTTGGGTTTCACCTTTGTTAACAAAACACAATGGACGAAACACTAAAGACGAATGAGATATAATATTTTGACTTTAAACTTCGATTTCTAAATCGGATTGTTTGTTTGTTTTGAAGGGTTTTACGGCGCTTGCAACACATCGTAGGAATGATCCTACATAATACTAGATCGAAGCAACAGTTCACATATCACGTTCTTCAACATTACGTAAGTGTGATTCCAAGAAATACAAAAAAGAACAAAGGAAATGACCTGCAATTTGTTTACGTTGTGTCGTGCTCAAAAATTGATAAACGATTTCATGAATTTGGAAGAGCATTGTAATGTCATTGTGACAAGAGCATTGCTAACGGTTCATTAGCTTCTTTTGGCTCTTTCCCGGCGGGATTCGATTTTAACCAGTTAACTGTCGTACTCTGAAAAAAATTACAAGCCAGAAAACTCATCCTTTAAAAAATATCGATTGGTTTAAATTATGATCCTCGCCTTGGCAAAAACGCTTAATCCTGGGACTTCGCAAGGTCCCAGGTTTGAGAGTTTTTACCAAGATGAGGGTCATATAAATCGATCGATGTTTGAAGGGCGAGTTTTCTGGCCATATTTTTGAATACGTGTTTTTCTATAGAGCACGGCAGTTAACTTCAACATTGGTAAAGGTTTTTGTGCGGCTATGCGGTCTATGGTATGACACTCGCTTTCGGATCGTCGCATAGTTGAGTCCTTGGAAAAGGCTCTTTACTCACATTCTCTCAACGTACTCAGGTGTAAAATGAGTACAGCATTGTCTTTGTCCGAAACATTGTAATATAGCCTAACAGGCGTCATGTCCCGTCCCACATGTTAAATGTTGCTGTTGACCATTGACCTCTTGTAAAGCGCTTTGAGCACATTTAGCGGACATTGCGCTATATATAAAGCTCAATTTTTTATATTTTTTTTAAACGGTAGATATTCGGTTGAATTCAATAATGCGAATATTTTTGTAGACAACGCTCGATCAGAGAGGATAATGAATCCGATTTGAACGCATTAATATTCATGTTACAAATGACAATAGTTTTAAATGATTGATAGATTGATAACTTGATAAGGCATGTTGAGACGAATCTCTTGATAATATTATTGCCGTACTCAGACAGGAATATGAGAGATTTCCACCCAAGGTTTTTAATTGTAAGATTGTTAGGGCAAAAAGAACCCCATCGATATGAGATCCATAGACCCAAAACGGTAATAAATAAATATGAATATTAATATATATATATATATATATATATATATATATATATATATATATATATATATATATATATATA
Organism: Berghia stephanieae; assembly: GCF_034508935.2. NCBI lineage: Eukaryota > Metazoa > Mollusca > Gastropoda > Nudibranchia > Aeolidiidae > Berghia > Berghia stephanieae. The sequence continues at coordinate 40,435,320 of NC_088360.1, forward strand.
TTGAGCTTTTTGAGCTTTGATCTAGCGCAATATCCACTAAACGTGCTCAAAGCGCTTTGCAATGGGTCCCAGGCCAAAAGCAACACTTAACATGTAGGACGGGAGATGACGCCTGTTAGGCGATATTATAATTTATCGGACAGAGACAACGCTGTTAACGGCCAGGTACTCATTTTACACCTGAGTACGGTGAGAGAATGTGAGTAAAGAGCCTTTTCCAAGGATTCAACTATGTGCTGAGCGAGGCTCGAACCCAGGAACTTCCGATCCGAAAGTGTCATACCACAAGACCACATAGCCGCACAATATATATATATATATATATATATATATATATATATATATATATATATATATATATATATATATATCCTATAGTAATATCCTATTGTATGAAGTGGAAATACGAACCATATTTCCACTTCATACTATAGGATATTCTGTCGCTTGCTAGGCGTTCTTTTTTGTATTAAAACTCTAACACTATCTACAAAATACAGTATCGTGCGGCTATGTTGTCTTGTGGTATGGAAAGGTCCTAGGTTCGGTTCTCGCTCTAAGCGACGCATAGTTGAGTCCTTGGAAAAGGCTCTTTACTCAAATTATTTCACCATACTCAGGCGTACCAGACAGCTTGTAGAAAGTGAAAGTTGCAAAAGTGGAAAAATTAAAACTAACCAGAATAAATATAATTTCACTTTTCACACTTTCAGAAATCAAAATATTTCTCCTTGATAAAATAAATTGACTACTAATTGTATGTATAAAATCAATTTTCAGCAATCAAATCCCCCATAATAAGACTACGGATCACACATTATATATCATTTCAAAATTATTATATCAATACCTTTCTTCTTTGTTCCTATTAAAATACGGGTCAGATAAATAGTGAAATCTCACCGATTAATGATGACGGGCCCAATTAAATAGTTTATGGCGTTATATCCCATTCAATTCTACTATTTTGTATTATCAAATTTTCTT
>NC_088360.1:40446306-40448806 GCF_034508935.2 Berghia stephanieae
CTTCTTCTTCTTCTTCTTCGTCGTTTTTTTCTCCTTAATCTCCCTCTTCAGATATGCGTTAATTCTGGAAACTGGAAGCCGGAAAGAGAGATTTGAGTTTCGAGTATTGTTGTTGCTTCTTTTATTTTTGGTAAAGGTTTTGTGTGGGGATATAATATGTTTGTCCTATATGAGCTTTGTGGAACACAATAAACTATTATTGAGGCAACGGTCTGTAGTTTATTTGTTGACATATCCCTCTATACATTTTGAAAAATCGTTGTCGCTGTCTGTCTTAAAAGTAGGCGACTAGATTAGTCCTTTTAAATGACGGACGCAATTAAGCAAAAATGTGTGTCCTCTGTTATCTAACACCTATTTAACTCTCTCTTTACCGGCCATGTTCAGAATTATCCCTGAAACTTCACACCCACCTAACACAAAAATATATTTGTTTTCTACTCAACTAGAAAAGGAACAAGTACTTTCCATACATATAATTGTGCAGTGTCTAATTTTTATCGCTAGAATAAAAATGTTCTTTATAATTTGTGATGTAGAAAGGATATCAGAATGAGAAATATGTTGGTTGCATCGTAACAAATGTGACGATTTTCCTTTGGATAGTAAGCAGAGGGTTAAGGTTTTTTAAAGTGTCAATTGCGATTCCTAGTCTTCTCTATTATAGAAGCTAACATTTAATGAATTTGCCACAGTGTGTGTGCGTTTATAAAATGTCCCATAATGGTAAATAATGGGACAATCAAAATGGAGCAATTACAATTACTTTTCATGCAACCCTTCAAATTATGTTACACTGAACAATTGACATCTATGAAAAATGTAGAAAATTAGAGATGAAGAAAAAAAACTTTAAGCTTTTCTATAGGGCAATATCCACGAAATTGCTCATTGTGCTGTTCAGGGGGCCCCAGCCAACATCAACACGTAACATATAGGACGAGACTTGACGCCAGTTAGGCGATATTACATTTTTTCCCAACAGAAACAACGCTGTTACCTGCCAGGTACTCATTTTACACATGAGTACGATGAGAGAATGTGAGTAAAGAGCATTATCCAAGGACTCAACTATGCCTCCCTCAGAGCGGGAGTCGAACCCTGGACCTCCCAATCCGAAGGCGAGTATCATACCACAAGACCACATAGCCGTACATAGAAATTGTAGAGAATAATAGAAAATAACCACCAGAGAGATACAAAGGTCTGGCTAAACTGTAATGTCTGAAATTTTGCAAGATTAAAGCATAAAATCAAAAGGTTATACAGTTTTGTTGGTTCTTTTCGCTAGATTGAAACAAGCTCTAAAAAGCACCTTTAACTCTCTCCATACCAACCACAGGGAAATCGTCACATTCGTTACGATACAATGAACATTTTTATTAATCAGAAAACGTTTGTACAACACACACTCTTTTGAAAAAAAATTGTTTTGTAAAGCTTGTGATGCTGCACAAAAATTATGTATTTGCCACTCATATCTCCTCAGTTTGAGTGTAAAACAAACACGTTTTCCTGAAAAAGACCCGTAAGGAGAGAGTTAATTCTAGACGAACAGTTTTACAAACAGAATATAAAATCCAACTTATATATATTATAAGCATATGCATTATGTAAATTAACCCATAATATCATATCATTAACTGTTATACACATGTCACACATGTAATTCATAAATTAATACAACTAACTTGATTAATCCATTGGTAATGCATGTCAATAAATTATTCAATAAATACACCAATGATGATCCATATCAATCACCTGTTAATCCTTTGGTGTGAAAGGTTCCTTCTTATATTCCATTATAATCGAATATCACAAGTACACCTAAAAGTTTACGAACCTGCCACTACAAGTACATATAAATACACAAGAAATATCGACAAGATAACATAATATTGTGAGAAGAATATCGTTATAAATCAAAACTTATATAAATTGCTCGGATTCTTTAATTGTATGGAATCTGGTGATATTTTACAAAACAGACACGATAACATGAACCATTTATCAAGTGAAGGAATTAAAATTGACATCATAAGGTTTCATTTCTTTGGCCAATCCACATACCGCGCCGACAGACTGGAATGTCTTCCATTGAAAAAGTCATTTCCGTCCTCGTTCTATTGGTCCAATTCAGACCAATCCACCGAGACGAATGCACATCGTACACAATATTGTACACAAAACGGAGACACTCAAAGTGAACCACTGTACTGTATCGGCGATCATTCCATGGGACTATGCATAGACGGCATAGACACGACATGAGAGCTCCCGTTTTCAATAAGTTGATTGAATGAACGCAAGGGAAGTGCAGAAAATTGTAAACCAGAAGTACGAAGCTAAATGAGTTTGGGGACTAATAAGTTTACCACAGACTACGACAAAATATTCCTCCCCCACTTCCCTCCTCATATCCTTGTTAACAGCCGTTCTCTGGAAAGACATGACTTAAAGATTTTGGCTAGAAAACTCGTCCTTCAAATATATTGAT